>NC_054473.1:8791211-9391211 GCF_017639515.1 Carcharodon carcharias
CGGTAAAGAAGGCAAATGGTATGTTGGCCTTCAGAGTCAGAGGATTCGAGTACAGGAACAGGGATGTCTTGCTACAATTGTACAGGGCCTTGGTGAGACCACACCTGGAATATTGTGCGCAGTTTTCGTCTCCTTATCTAAGGAAGGATGTTCTTGCTATAGAGGGAGTGCAGCGAAGGTTTACCCGACTGATTCCTGGGATGGCGGGACTGACATGTGAGGAGAGATTAAGTCGGTTAGGATTATATTCGCTGGAGTTCAGAAGAATGAGAGGGGATCTCATAGAAACCTATAAAATTCTAACAGGACTAGACAGGGTAGATGCAGGAAGGATGTTCCCGATGGTGGGGGAGTCCAGAACCAGGGGTCACAGTCTGAGGATATGGGGTGGACCATTTAGGACTGAGATGAGGAGAAATTTCTTCACCCAGAGAGTGGTGAGCCTGTGGAGTTCGTTACCACAGAAAGTAGTTGAGGCCAAAACATTGTATGTTTTCAAAAAGGAGTTAGATACAGCTCTTGGGGTGAAAGGGATCAAAGGATATGGGGAGAAAGCGGGAGCAGGCTATTGAGTTGGATGATCAGCCAAGATCATAAAGAATGGTGGAGCAGGCTCGAAGGGCCGAATGGCCGACTCCTGCTCCTAGTTTCTATGTATGTTTCTATGTACATGAATATCTTCCTGATATCAATCTTGAAGTAGTCATTTACTAAATTTGCCATGTCTTCCCTTGCTCTGCTGCAGTGGATCCATTTTAATTAGCTGGGTGGTTAGAAACATTTAAGGGGAAGTTAGGTAAACATTTTTATTGCTGAGAAAAGAGACAAGCTGCCAAAGCTTTTCTTCTTGCACTCATCAGGACAGATTCACAAGAATACCAAATCTAAAGGAACAACAATTTTTACTGCACGAGAAAATGTTGCTGATTCGTGGGCATAGGGACTCTGATTGGCTATGGTGTTGCCATGAAGAATGCACCAGGGAACAGTCAACTGCTAAGCTTTTGGTAAAGTCAAACTAGGTAGGTTGACCCTGATTGGTTAAGGCAATGATGTGGGGAATGAACCAGGGAATGTCTGTCCCCCAAGCTTTTCTTCAGTTGAAAAATGCACAATGTGTGAACATGCTCTTTCTGTTTAAAAAGTACAGGGCCCCGTATGTGAATATATGCAGCTTCTAGCACGTGTAAGTGAGGCACGCTGTGAGCCCAACTGATAATCTTAAATTTTTACTACATTAAAGGTGCTATGTAAAAGTAAGTTGTTGTTGCTGAACATGTAAAATCTGCCCCTTTTAGACAGTGGACTGTAAACACACCAGACTCGCATACATGGTGCTTCAGTGATCTCAGTGAGTGTCTATCTTTTGCCCCCTGCAGCCCCCCCCCAACCCCCCTCTCTTCTCATGGACCATTTATAAACTGCGCAGACATTCTCAGGAAGCACTCAGCTAAAACACTACAATCCAGCAGCTCTAAAAGCCTGTGTAGAGAGTTGGAAGGGCCGGAATTTGGGCAATGATCATTAAACCATTACCAAGTGCCCAGCCAGACATTTATCCACCATAATTACCTTGGCAAACTTGCCAGTGAATGGACTCAACCAACTGGAAGTGTGGAACATTGACGACTGTTCAAAATTCAAAGAATTCCACATTCAGAGGTGCAGGTGACTTTCTTTTAACAGAACTAAGGTGTTTAATCTATAAAAGCTTAGCTGAGAAATCAGGGAACTCACGCACTGCCAACAGGCTTATTAGATAAAAGGGCAGGTTACATTTCTGAAAATTTCGACTGGATCAGTGTTTAGCTGTTCACGGTAGGGAGTTAGTCACTAAAAAGCCTCCATTATTGGAGCGCGTGGTTTATCTGAGTATTGTACATGCTCACTCAAGCGGATTGATAATATCTCATTTTCCTCATAGATACCCAGCAAAGTCAGCGTTGGAGGCAGTTCAACAAAATCCAAGAGGCCAGTCAGCTGGGAAACAACCAAGCAGAAAAGCCCACACTTCACTCAGCAGCGATGGACCATTATTTTCGGTGTAACTGAAAAGCTGCAGTTTAGACTTCAGGCCCTCACCAAAGAAATAACATCCATTCATAAAGCGCCTTTAACTTAATGCAAACGAACGCCAGATTGCTGCATTAGGATACTTGATCGAAAGCTTGGTCAAAGAGGTAAATTTTACTGAAGGTCTTCCAGTGGGAGAGAGACATGGAGGAAGGAATTCCAGGGAAGGGAGGGAATTCCAGAGCTTAGGACCAAGGCGACCAATGTTGGAGCGATTAACATCAAGGGGGTGCAAGATGTCATAATTAGAGCAGCACAGATATCCCGGAGGCTATTTTTATTTATTCGCTTTTGGGGTGTGGGTGTCGCTGGTTAGGCCAGCATTTATTGCCCATCCCTAATTGCCCCTTGAGAAGGTGCTGGTGAGCTGCCTTCTTGAACCGCTGCAGTCCATGTGGTGTAGGTACACCCACAGTGCTGTTAGGGAGGGAGTTCCAGGATTTTGACCCAGTGACAATGAAGGAACGGCCAATATATTTCCAAGTCAGGATGGTGAGAGACTTGGAGGGGAACTTGCAGGTGGTGATTTTCCTATGCGTCTGCTGCCCTTGTCCTTCTGGATGTAGTGGCCGTAGGTTTCAAAGGTGCAGTTGAAGGAGCCTTGGTGAATTTCTGCAGTCCATCTTGTAGATGGTACACACTGCTGCTACTGTGCGTCAGTGATGGAGGGAGTGTATATTGAAGGTGGTGGATGGGGTGCCAATCAAGTGGGCTGCTTTGTCCTGGATGGTGTCAGCCTTCTTGAGTGTTGTGGGAGCTGCACTCATCCAGGCAAGTGGAGAGTATTCCATCACACTCCTGATTGTGCCTTGTAGATGGTGGACAGGCTTTGGAGAGTCAGGAGGTGAGTTACCCACTGCAGGATTCCTAGCCTCTGATCTGCTCTTGTTGCCATGATATTTATTTAGCTGGTCCAGTTCAGTTTCTAGTCAATGGTAACCCCAGGATGTTGATAGTGGGGGATTCATCGATGGTAATGCTATTGAATGTCAAGGGGAGATGACTGGATTCTCTCTTGTTGGAGATGGTCATTGCCTGGCACTTGTGTGGTGCAAATGAGATTACAAAGATAGGGAGGGTGTGAAGTTAGGGAACGATTTAAGCATTTTAACTATAGTAATTTTTGAATTTTTGAAAAATTGAACTTGATGAAATATAGCATTTTAAAATAAAGGTGTTGGTGGACTGAGGGTCAATGTAGATCAGTGCGCACAGGGGTGATGGATGAATAGGACTTAGCGCAAGTTAAGGCACGGGTAGCAGAGGTTTGATAAGCTCAAGTTAATGGACAAGGAAGAAGGGATGCTGGCTGTGAACACAGGAGAACAGACAAGTCCTGGGATGCGATGAACTTCAAATCATTAGATGTTATAAAGGCAGGATTCACATTCATAAAGCACTATTTGTGACCACAGGACACACAGAGCCTATCACAGCCAATTGAATACCTCTGCGCTGTTATGTAGACAATCACGCCAGACAATTTGAAACAAGAGAGACTTGCATTTCTATAGCACCTTTCACAACCTTGGGAATTCCCAAAGTGCTTTACAGCAAATGAAGCACTTTTGAAGTATAGTTACTATTATAAGGTCAGAACTGTGGCAGCTAATCTGCACACAGCAAGATCTAACAATCAGCAATGTGATTAATGACAAGATTATCGGATTCTAACTGAGGGATATATATTGGCCTGGGCACTGGGGATAACCCCCTGCTTTTCTTCCAAATAGTGCCCATGGGATCATTTATGTTCACATGAGAGGGAAGATGGGGGCGATGGTTTTATGTCTCACCCAAAAGATAGCACTGCTCAACACAGCAGCCCATGAGTCCTGCACTGGAGTATCACCTAGATTTCTGTGCTCGAGTCCTTGAAGGAAGATTTGAACTGGTGACCCTTCTGACTTAGAAGCAAGAGCGACACTGACTGAGATCTAATTAACAATTTGCCCCACAAGGGGCAACGTGACAGGTAACCACTTAACCTGCTTTTGGTGGCTCTGGACGAGAAATGAACATTGGGCAGAACAACAGAAAACCCCCCTGCTCCACTTCAAGAACGTTTGACATTGGAACAGTTACCATCAATCAGTCAATGCTGATAAAATCATTTACTGAGCCAGTACAGATCATTAAACTGCTTTTTTGTAGTTTCTCAACTGTACAAAGTAAATTCTAAGAATACAGAATTACATCAAAAACCACAGTGTTGATGGAAAGATTCTTATGTAACATTTGTATACCTGCCAAGTAATTGAATACTTGTTCACAAGAAGTAAAGTAATGCAGACACTGGAAACCTGAAACAAAAACAGTAAAGCCGCAGACATATTCAGCAGGTCAGGAAGTATCTGTAGGGAGAGAAAAACAGAGTTAACCTTACAGGCTGATGACTGTTCATCAGAACTGGGATAAGTTAAAGCAACTAGGCATGGGAAAGAGGGGAGGAGAGGAATAGAAGGGAAAGTCTGACATTAGAGTTGCCAACTGCGATTAAATATATTCCTGGAGGCTTTAACACGTGACTTGCCCCCACGCTCCGGCCATTAGTCGGCCAACACACCATAGTATGTGACATACTACGCCAATTGGAAAGCAAAAGGACTTATTACCCAATTGGATGATGCTTGACCATCAGCCAAACAGCCTTTTATTTCACATTTTTATATCTGGTAAAGAGAAATGTTCAAAGAAAATGACAAAAAAAAAATCTGTTTTAATGTGGTGATGATTTCTCTCCAGTGTTGCACACAGCCAGTGTCCTGGAGACTGATCTTCAATTCCTGGAGACTCCAGACCAACCCTGGAGGGTTGGCAACCTTATCTGTAATAAGGTGGAAGACATCAGCAAGGGAATGACTGAAAGGGAGGATGGGCGGCTCTGGGATAATGAAGCAAATGATGTGTCTGGAACAGGAGCGAACGGTTACAGTGGAGCATTTCCTGCACACAAAACAAAAAGCAAAATGCTGCTGGATATCTGAATTCAAACAGAAAATCCAGATAATACTCAGCTGGTCTGACAGTTTTAATGTTGAAACGTAGGAAGTATCGGACTGGAGAAGATGGGAGATATTGTACACAAGGGCCGATGTTGTTCTTCTTGCGAATCGACAATTCGGCTTTGGGGCTTTAGAGGAAATGATATTGAAGTTGGATGTTGGCACAAGAGTACAGGGTTTGGCAAAGCAGGGAGATTGCCAGGAAGCGAGAGCCTTTAGTGGATGCGGATAAGTTGGATGAGGCAGATGCTTTTATTATGGAGCTGCGCTGAAATATTGAAATATCACATGGAGCTGATTTACCTTTCATATGGAGTCCGCCAAGAGCCTCAGCCTGGCCATAGTCAGAGGCTTTAAAATGGGGAATTGACCAGTGTGGGAGGCGGGGGTGACGGTGGTGTAGTGGCAATATGGAGGGGGTGACTGTGGTGTAGTGGTAATGTGAGGTGGGGGTGACTGTGGTGTAGTGGTAATGTGAGGTGGGGGTGACTGTGGTTTAGTGGTAATGTGGGGGGGAGGGTGCGCGGTGACTGTGGTGTAGTGGTAATGTGGGGGGTGATGGTGGTGTAGTGGTAATGTCGGGCGGGGTGACTGTGGTGTAGTGGTAATGTGGGGGGGGGGTGCGCGGTGACTGTGGTGTAGTGGTAATGTGGGGGGTGATGGTGGTGTAGTGGTAATGTCGGGCGGGGTGACTGCGGTGTAGTGGTAATGTGGGGGGGGGGGTGATGGTGGTGTAGTGGTAATGTGGGGGGGGTGACTGTGGTGTAGTTGGAATGTGGGGGGGCGGTGGTGGCGGTGGTGTAGTGGTAATGTAGCGGGGGGGTGACTGTGGTGTAGTGGTAATGTCGGGCGGGGTGACTGTGGTGTAGTGGTAATGTGGGGGGTGGGCGGTGACTGTGGTGTAGTTGGAATGTGGGGGGGGGTGGTGGCGGTGGTGTAGTGGTAATGTGGGGGGGGGCACGGTGACTGTGGTGTAGTGGTAATGTGGGGGGGTGGCGGTGACTGTGGTGTAGTGGTAATATAAGCCCAAGGCTAATATTCTAGGTTACATGGGTTCAAATCCCACCCCAACAACTGGCTGAGTTTAAATTCAATTAACAAGCCCCGAATGTAAAGATGGCGTCAGTAACGGTGACCTGGGCAATGACCATTTTCTTTTTGGTTGTAAAAGCCCATCTGGGTCCTAATGCCTTTTGGGGAATGAAATCTGCCGAACTTACCCAGTCCGGTCTCCATGTGACTCCAGACCCACGGCGACGTGGTTGACTCTTAACTGCCCCTCTGAAATGGCTCTAGCAGACGCTCAGTTCAGGGGCAGTTAGGAATGGGCAACAAACGCCAGCCTTGCCAGCGTTCCATGAAAAGGAAAGAGAAGCCATGGGCGGACATTTCTGAGACCGCTGGCAGCGGGTGTGATGGGTGATAGAAAATATGGAGCCATCTGCTTCACGAGGGTGTGAAGGCAGGTCCTGATCATCCACTCAGCCCGGGGTGGGGGCCACTGAGGGGGGGTGGGGTAGTGGGGGATGTGGGCAATGGGTGTCTGGGGACAAGTACTGGCCAGATTCAGAGGCAACTGTTGATGGTGGTGGCGGGGGTGCAGGGAGGTGGGTCAAGTCCTGCCCTGGCGCTGCATCCCACTCACAGGCAATCGAGGTGGGGGAGGGGGCAGGGTAAGCGAGGGAAGTGGCCACGCATTAGGGACACCTGTATAAACTCACCAGGCCTCTGCAACTCAGACAGACCAGGCACAGCCACAGTGATGCGACAGGGGTCAGGCTCCTAGCCTGCCGACCCACGTAAGCATCACAGAGGCACCAAAGGGCTACCAAGTTCTCCATACCTCCCCCCACCCTGCCCCACCCACCCCTGGCACAGACTTCGAGTCTGCCACCACTTTATTGGACGGCATGTGTACAATCTCCTCACCAACGCTGGCCATGGAGCAGTCTCTGCTGAAGGCACTGACAGCCCCTTGCAATCTCAGCATCCTAGCTTAGACCAGTGTCCCCCATGTCGTAAGCTGACAGGGCAGCCATGCAGCGCACGCAGCTCTGACCACCTGAGGGGTGACCAGCAATCTCCAGGAGGCATTAAGAGGTGGTCACACAGAGCCAGGAAAGGTGCTAAGAACAACCATGATAACCACATCTTTCTCTCTCTTACGTGCTGCAGGGGGACCATGTCAGGATCATGGATCCTGGTGACCTGTCTGTCTGCCTGATGGCCTACAGAGACAGTATAAGACTGAGGACAGGGTGACTGAGACACCAGGCCACACAAAGGCAGGTGCAACGACCTCATGAAGTAGGGGTAGCAGGGGCTCCCCCACACACTGCCCAGGAGCATAGCAAGCCGTGGGTGGTCAGCACCTAGCGACACCCAGGGTCTGTAGACACCGCCTGAGAACCAGTGTCGCTGACGACTGCGCATATCTAGGGACCCGGTGGCTCACATCTGCCACTTACTGTAGGACTTGGTGCCAAGGAGACATAGAGGGCATCCACTGCCTGTGGCTGTGAAAGTGACAGTGGTGCTCAATTTCTACGCCAGTGGCTCCTTCCAGGACTCCACAGATGACTCTGTGGGATCTCACAATCCGTGACCCACAAATGCATCCATGAGGTCACGGATGCCAGCTTCTCCAATGGCAACAACTTTGTGCATTTTGCCCAGGTCCGGGACAGCCAGGATGTGAGGGCCTTAGGATTTGCCCTGATCTTGGGATTCCCACAGGTGCAGGGTGCGATTGACTGCACTGGTATGGTGCTCAGGTCTCCATCGCTACAGTGGGTGAACCTCATCAAGCACAAGGGCTTCCATTCACTGAACTTGCAGCTGGTGTGCAACCATCAGAAACGCATCCTGCAGGTGTGCGCACGGTTTCCAGGGAGTGTGCACAATGCCTACATCCCGAGTCGCTCGCAGATCCCCAGAGTCTTCCAGGGTCCACAGAGGCTGCAGGGTTGGCTCCTTGGGGACAGGGGCTACCCACAGAGACCGTGGCTGATGACACCCGTGTGGTGGCCTCAGACTGCGGCAGAGTAACACTATAATGAGGCTCACGCTGCAGCTCGCAACTTGGTGGAGCAGACCATCAGGATGCTGAAGATGTGGTTCTGGTTCCTGGACCGGTCTGGTGGAGCCATGCAATACAGTCCACAGAGGGGTTCGCACATCATCATCGTCTGCTGCACCCTTTACAACCTGGTGCTGCAATGGGGAGAGGAGCTGGCTCAGGAGGAGATGGGGGAGTGGATAGTGTGGACATGGGGAAGATGTTGCCATTAGTAGGAGAGACTAGGACCCGAGGGCACAGCCTCAGAGTAAAGGGAAGACCTTTTAGAACAGAGATGAGGAGAAACTTCTTTAGCCAGAGAGTGGTGAATCTATGGAATTCATTGCCACAGAAGGCTGTGGAGGCCAGGTCATTCAGTGTATTTAAGACGAAGATAGATAGGTTCTTGATTGGTAAGGGGATCAAAGGTTATGAGGAGAAGGCGGGAGAATGGGGTTGAGAAACTTATCAGCCATGATTGAATGGCGGAGCAGACTCGATGGGCCAAATGGCCTAATTTCTGCTCCTATGTCTTATGGTCTTATGGAATTGCACGTCTCCTCCTATGAGGAGGATGCTGGCAGGGATAAGGGTGAGGGGGCCCTTGATGATGATGAAGCCAGGGTTGAGGCTCTCACATTGGCCAAATGAGGTAGGCACACTCGGAAGGCCCTCATTGCTGCCAGATTTGTGGAGGATGATGGCGACATGCAGCGAGGACACTCCATAGTACTTTAGTACTTCACACATCCTCTGAGAATGTCTGACTCCTGTCTGGCTGAGGGCAGCTCACTTGTGCTCCATGATCAAGGCCACCTCAGAGACACAGCCATGAAACTTTAGACGCATCTGGTGCTGTGTCCGCCTGCAGCACCTCAGACCTTCAGGAGCTGGTGCAGAGCATCACTGGTCACAGAGGCTGGTAATGAGGGGGACCAGCCCCACCTTAAAGGTGCTAAGAGTACAGGGAGAATGACGGAACTCTGTGGCCTGCCCACTATATTCTGGCAGCAATGATCAGCACTGCCAAAGTGCAGGCATCAATAATGTTTCCAGGGAGTGTGAGGCTGGGCCATCACAGTGGTCTGAAGACCACACAGAGCACAGGGAAGAGGCCCTGGACTGTGCAGAAAGGTTTCACATCTGAGTGACAAGAATACTGTTCATCAGAACAAGGAGCCACAGGCAGGGAGACATTATTGGAAGTTTATTGACAATAGTGAACAGTGTGTACAAGTGACCAACACCTGTGCCCAGGCTGTGCAGCTACTTTTACATAACTTTCCTAACCTGTCACTATGTCTTGGTACTCCCCGGACAGCCACAATGGAGGTGGAAGCAGCCTGCTGACTGTGACACCCTGTCTGTGATGAGCTGGAGGGTCCCGGCCTGCTTTCGGGATCCTGCTTTGTGGCAGCGGCTCCCTCCTCAGCCTGTGAAGCTGGAGTTGCTGGGGTCACAGGAAGAGGCGAGTCAGATGGGCCGGTCACTCCCACAGTCACCTGGGTGGATGGCCCCAGAGTGTGCACCTGCTGATCCTCCTCCCTATGGGTGCCCGAGGGCCCCTGGTTGACTCAGTGAGCAGAAGGGGTATCTGGAGTGAGATCGAGCTGCCCAGAATCCCTCTCATGTACACACCGTTGGAGGCCAACTAAGGCACTAGCGATGGAGTTAAGCCCACGCATTAGTGCAGGAGCAACGTCCTGGACAAAGGTCTCCATGGTGGCTGCCATCGTGTTGACCTACATGTGTTGCAATGATGGCGCTATCACCTCATCCTGAAGATGGACAATTCCTCCATCGTGCCTTGCAACCTGAGGAGTGCAGCGGACATCCCTTCCTGATGTTCCCGAGCTTGTATTTACAGCTCCAGCAACCGTAACGTGACCGAGTCCAGAGGCTCATCACCTGACTCGACTCAGCAACGTTCTGGCCTCCAGCCTTCCTCCGAGTGCCGGGGACCTGGGAAGTCCCCGCCTCCACCTGCTGTGGATCAGACAGTGCAATGTGCTCACCAAATTGTGACCCTGAGGCTATTCTAAAGCTAGGTCCCACCGAGGCGTGTGTCTCTGCGCTGGTGCAGGGTGTGGGTGAGGCTGTGCTGAGACTTCAGGGAGGCTGCCTCCAGATTCCTCTTCAGAGGTTTCTTCGGGGCTTGATTGGAGACCCTGGGTCATGAATTCTGTTTGGTAAATGTCCCTGCGGAAGCAAGGGGAGATAATTAGTGCCTGGCAGTGGCCTGTGAAAGAGGACACATCACTCACAGCATGGCTATCTGATGGATGTTGCATTGCTGGATCCTCAATTGGTAGAGCAGCATTGACCCCACTGTCAGCACAGGACCGGACCTGGTCATCGCTGGCCAGCTGGACGGTTCTGTTTTCGAATCCTGTCAGAACTTTGATCTCCAGCATCCCTCCACCTGTCTGTGACCTCTCCCTCCTGTTGGGATCCAATTTGTCCTGCATGGATAGAGATGGGGACTGTGTACCAGGACTCCTGCCAAGTCAGGTGATAAGTATGCCTGGCCTGTGTGGGTGGTGAGTGGTCTCGTGGACAGGATGAGGACAATGTCGGTGAGTGTGAGAGTGAATAGTGATGTCCCTTGCACTGGCAGTGTGAGGGCCCTGTTGATGTGTGATGGGTTTGTGAGTGTGAGAGTTGGAAATCATGAAAAGAGTGACTTACCCTGGCAGAACGGAGGAGGTCATTCATCCTCTTGCGGCACTGGGTGTCTGTCCTCTTCTGAAGGGCATTTACACTGACCACCACCTCCCAAGCTGGGTTGGTGACATTGCTGCCCATCCTGTGGCCAAAGCAGGGGTAGAGCACATCCCGGTGGGCCCCCACAGTCGCTTGAGGGACCCGGCGTTGAAGCAGGGGGGGGTGGGTCTGCAGTCTTTTTGCCTTTGCTGCTGACCATGTCTCCCGGGCAGCGGTGGTGAGCTGGTGGCTGCCTATTAAAGATGGTAGCTGGCGCAATGCAACAGCGGGGTGATGGTAAGCGGGTGAACGAGAGCCCACCCACCATAGAAACGGCATGTTTCGCGGGAGTGAATAAGTAATGAGGCGAGCTCAGGACAATACGCTGTGAAAACCCGCCATTTCTGGCGAGGGGTAGGACTCCTGTTTACCCGCCCACTACTGCACTTCATGAAATCCTTGGAAAATTCTGCCCTATATCTTAATTGTTCCCCTGCTCCACTGCCATTTAGAAACTCAGACACAGAAGAGAACTCAGACGGAGTGTCTGAAAAAAATAGGAAACTAAGAAATTGTAATATTTTTCTTCTGTTAATAACCTTGTGATATTTTTTAGGTACTGGGAGACAGGCTGTTGGGGGTTATAAATATGGTAGTTGGAGTAAGAGCCAGAATGTTTGCAAAAGTCTAAAACCAACAGTAAGAAGCGGTTTTGATATGTTAATGAAACAAGAGGAACTTCAATCAAAGTTTTATATAAAATAATAATGGGAGTAGTTTTGAATTGAGTTGTTTTTGCTCAAAGGGGGATATGTGCAGGCTGTAAAAAGTTGTAAGTAAATAAGGTAAAGATAGGGTAAGTTTTTTATAAAAAAAAACCTAAGGGCTAAAGTTGAGTCTAATCAAGTTTGGGAAGAAAGTATTTCTAAAGAGACTGGTTGAGACAACAGAGAGATCAAAGGGAACAAATGCATTTAAGGAAATACTGAAGCCTATGTGAGGGGGGATGTTGTTTATGTCTCCCAGAAGACAGTGTAAACAAGGCTGGGCCTCAAGACCCAGTTTCTGTCAGCCTCAGAAGAAAACCCAAGGAAGAAAGACACTGTGTGGTAAAAATGACTGGAATTTTATAGATTTTGAAAATCTTTTAAGGGTAGCTGCTGAACATAAAAGGAAACATTTAGCTCTGAGGGTAGTTAAGTTAAGATCTTGCGGAGTTGTTTTAAAGTACTGTTTACTTTGTGTAAAACCATTCTTGGGTTTAAGTGTAATTGTGTTTTTTTTTCTCTATTTTCTTTTAATAGATGTTTCCTTTACTATAAAATCATTACAAGTAGTCAGGGACATCACTTCCTGATTTCAGAACTTCCTCATCCTATAAAAATTGCAAAAACTGTTTTGGCAGCTGTTTCAAGTTTCCCGCTGGGATTTGGGCAGCTCGGCATTTACCATCAGCCACGCCAAACCAATTGAACATGGGGATATTTGTGGAGCCTCCTCCTCCAGTGAGTTATTTAATTGTCCACCACCATTCATGACTGGATGTGGCACAACTGCAGAGCTTGGATCTGATCTGTTGGTTGTGGGATCACTTAGCTCTGTCACTTACCCACTGCTTCTGCCGTTTGACATGCAAGCAGTCCTGTGTTGTAGCTTCACCAGCTTGACACCTCATTTTTAGGTATGCCTGGTGCTGCTCCTGGCATGCCCTCCTGCACTCTTCATTGAACCAGGGTTGATCCCCTGGATTGGTGGGCAGATGGCAGCACAGTGGTAACGTCACTGGACTAGTAATCCAGAGACCCAGGCTAATGATCTGGGGAACTGGGTTCAAATCCCACTATGGCAACTGGTGGAATTTAATTTCAGTGAATAAAATCTGGAATATAAAGCTTGTCTCAGTAACTGTGGCCATGAAACTATCAACAATTGTTGTAAAAACCCATCTGGTTCACCGATGTCCTTTGGGGAAGGAAATCTACCATCCTTACCTGGTCTGGCCTACATGTGACTCCAGACCCACAGCAATGTGGATTGACTCTTAACTGGCCCCTGAAATGGCTCTAGAAAGCCACTCAGTTCAAGGGCAATTAGGGATGGGCAACAAATGCTGGCCTTGACAGTGATGCCCGCACCCCTTAAAAGGATAAAGATAAAAAAAGAGTGGGGGATTCTGCTTCTGAAGGTCTCATCACTTGATTACCAGTCTCTAACTGCCCTGCCCTCCTTTCCCACCATTGGTTGCCCAATCTGCCCATCCTCACAATGCCCTGCCTTTTACTGCCATGGTCACCTGACATCTGCATCATGACATAGTCCTGTTTTCCCCAACCAATTGGAAAGTGAACTGATTCTTTCTGACCAAATGGAGTGATTCATGACCATTAGTCAAACGGCTTTGTATCCCATAAGATATTTCTAACAAATAAATAAAAGTCCAAAGAAGATGGAAATATAAATCCTTTGGTTGGGATTCTCCGACCCCGCTAAAAGCCAATGGACTTTTGGATGGGCTGTCACATCCCTCTCGGTGGGTCTAGCCACACTGAGACCAGAAAATCCCGGCCTTTGTTTCAATGCCCCTATGATTTTTCTCCTGATGTTTAGTCACAGTTAGCGAGCTAGAGATTCATTCCTGGAGGTTCCAGGGCACTCCTGGAGGATTGGTAACCCTTACATACAGAGCAGCCTCTTTGGAGCCTGCTAGGAGTAGCTGGGCCTCAGGCTTCTGTTCTGGATCCCACGATGGGGACAGCAAGTGGTGCCCAAGGGACTTTGTTGCATTGCCAGTTGAGAGAGTCAATCCTCTGTGGGTCACCCTCACAGGGCACATGACATCCACTGGATCCCAGAAGGGGAAAAAAACAGTTTGGGCCAGTATTCTTATTTCCCAGTTTTTACAGGTGTCCCATGTTACGATATACAAGGCCAGTTCGGAGCAGTATTCTTATTTCCCAGCTTTTACTGTTTTTTTCTATCTGGGATGGGCAGCAGTGACAGCTGTAAGGGAGGATCAGGGGTCGGAGTGGTGGGGAAGGTACTGGGGGCGAGGGGGTGTTCACCACGGCCTCACACTTGGGGCCACAGGTGGGCACAAGGGACCTGGGCAATAGGATCATGAATGTGAATACGAGGATGCCATGGACACAGTGGGCTGAATGGCCTCCTTCTGTGCCATAAATCTTTCTATGAATGCTTCAGTCATCTGTATTTCATGGCATATCCTTTCTGAAGATTGCTCATATATTATTAACATACACTGTCTGCATAATTAAGTTATCAGCCTCAACTCATGATAGCTTGCTTTCCCTAAAATAAATCATTTCATCCTTCTATTAAATTACATCACATATAGATAAATGTTACATAGAATTGGTTCTTTTGAAGTGCATCTGATTGTATTAAGTTACCGCATGTTGTAAATAATGTTCATCAATAGAAATCTGTCAACGGGGGAGAATAGCAAAATACTTAGTTACGTAAATCCTGACAATAGCTGATAGTTCTGCTCCCTGTAACATGGTCAATATGGACCTAGGAGGTCATCTTAGTTCAACCATTAAGAAAGACCTGATATCAGAGGAAGGAATTGATGGCTCCTCCTGTCACTTTGATGGACGAGTGTTCAGCCAGGAGAACAATCGTTCACCACCTAGTTTGGTGTTGCCTCACACTTGGTGTTAAACCAAATCTTGGTTTTCAGATCTGATTTTAGATTTTACATATGAAATCACTGTGTTTTGGTGCGGGGTGGCTGGGGTGGGGATGGGAAGGGCGGGAGGCAGTGCGGTGGGAGGGGGCGTGTGGTGAAGACACTGACTCGGTGGCCAGTTTGCTCATCCTGTAGGGACCTGACTCTGTTCTCCTCCAACGTGGGGAATATCGAGCGATTAAAGGCCCAAATGTTTCACCTTCTACCTTCTTGGTGGTCGCAATGAGTCCGGGATTTTCCGCTCCTGTCATGGTGGGACCAGCCATGGGAGATTCAGCAGCCCAGCCAAAGATCTTTCAGCGGAACCCGATAATCCCAGCCGTGGGCAGAAATTCCCGCCCTGGGACAGACCCAGACGTGAGGTGGAGAGCTCAATATCATTTATTAATTATAGTTTAATATCTAGCATAGCTGTGACTGACAACTTTAGAAATAATAGCTACATACTGTCCTTATCCAAGTAGCCATGATAATTAGAAATACCCCTCAGTACCGCTGAAAGAGAATGTAGGGGGTTTAATCACTCCTGCTTGAAGTTATAGACAGGGGAAGAGGTTAGGATAGATCAGTTCAGGGAAAAACATTACAGGGTAGAGGGAGTTGGGTCTACAGTAGGCAGAGGTGAAGCTAGTAGTGATATGTGGAATGATGGGCTGAATGGCTTCCTGAACTGAAATCCCTATGATTCTATGGCATCAGGTTAGGTTTAAGTTATGATGTTGGCATCTGCCTAAATTTAGTCTCGAAGGAGACACCTGCCCACATTCTAAATCCATGGGGACACTGGCCATCCAGTGCTGACCTTAGATGTGGAGAATCCCAAATATTGGATTAACATTCGCACTGTCACAACACAGCAGTGTTCACACTGAGAGCCACAGTGGGTGAGCTGTGTGTTCACCAATACATTGGATGGCAGTGCTGAGGAACAGAGCACTTTCACATTACAGGCCCCTAATGTCAGCATCGGACCCTCCACACTCAGATGTAGCATAGACAAGATTTAAAGTGAAGCTCCTCAACTGTGCTCCAGCTACATCTCTTTTGCTCCAAACTCAGAAGCAAGAAAGAAAGTCTTGCATTTATCTAGTGCCTTTCATGACCTCAAGGTCATGACCTTTGAACAAAGACTAGAGTCCCTTTTGAAGCCAGCATTCAGGCAAAACCCCGGCAAAATCAACTACAATGGACTGGAAACTGTGTCTGGATGGCTGAAAATCATCTGCCCAGACATGTCCTGTTCTCTCAACTCCCAAAGGGCCAGCATTCCAGGAAAAGACAATGAAGATGCTTCAAAACACTCTGAAGCTCTCCTTCAAATACAGCAGCATTGACTTTAATGGGTTGGAGAAGTTTGTTACCAATCATTCAGAATGGCAACAGCTTATCCATCAGGCTGCATCCTGCTTTCTGTCACAATATTGTAATGATGAGGCAGAGCGGTGGTGGAGGAGGACAGTAAAGGAAGCAAATCCTGCTCTCCCGATCCCACTGCCTTGATCCCCACCCCCCCCTTCACCCCCACCACTTGTCCAAATATCTGTGCGTTGAGAATCGGCCTGATCAGTCACGTGAAGACCCATGGCAGAAACGTGTGACTCTGAGTAGACATTATCCTCAAATCCAGGGATAGCAGAAGACAATGACCTCAGGATGTCCCAAAGTGCTATAACTGTCAATAAAGTACTTTTAAAATGTACTCATTGCTGTAATGGAGGAAATGCAACAGCCAATTTGCGCACAGAAAACTCCCACAAACAGCAATGCAATAATGACTAGGTAACCAATTTTTAAAATTTATTCGTTCACGGGATGTGGGCATCGCTGGCTGGGCCAGCATTTATTGCCCATTCCCAGTTGCCCTTGAGAAGGTGGTGGTGAGCTGCCTTCTTGAGCCGCTGCAGTCCCTGTGGTGTAGGTACACCCACAGTGCTGTTAGGGGGCGAGTTCCAGGATTTTGACCCAGCGACAGTGAAGGAACGGCCGATATATTTCCGAGTCAGGATGGTGAGTGGCTTGGAGGGGAACTTCCAGGTGGTGGTGTTCCCATCTATCTGCTGTTCTTGTCCTTCTAGATGGTAGTAGTCATGGGTTTGGAAGGTGGTGCCCAAGGAGCCTTGGTGAGTTCCTGCAGTGCATCTTGTAGATGGTACATACTGCTGCCATGCACATCAGTGGTGAAGGAAGTGAATGTTGAAGGTGGTGGATGGGGTGCCAATCAAACAGGCTGCTTTGTCCTGGATGGTGTCAAGCTCCCTTGAGAGTTGTGGGAGCTGCACTCATCCAGGCGAGTGGAGACTATTCCGTCACACTTCTGACTTGCGCCTTATGGATAGTGGTCAGGCTTTGGAGAGCCAGGAGGTGAGTTACGCGTGACAGAATTCCCAGCTTATGAATCTTTTCAAGTGATGTTGGTTGCAGAATAAATATTGCCCAGATATTCCTTGCTCTTTATTCACCTGAGGGGGTAGACAGAGCCTTGGTTTAATTTCTCATTCAAAAGACAGCACCTCTGACAGTGCAGTACTCCCTCAAAACAACACTGGAGCCTCCACCTAGATCTTTGTGCTCAAACCTCTGGATCCCATGGCATTATCTTGGAGAAGAGATGGGGAGTTCTCCCCAGTGTCCTGGCCAATATTTATCTCTCAATCAACATCACCAGAACAGATTATCTGGTCATCACACTGCTGTTTGTGGGAGCTTGCTGTGTGAAAATCAACTGCTGTGTTTCCTGTTGCCTGGGATGAAACATTTAAGTTATGAAGAGAAGTTGGATAGACTTGGGTTGTTTTCGCTGGAGCAGAGAAGACTAAGGGGCGACATATTGAGGTGTACAAGATTATGAGGGGCATGAACAGGGTAGATAAGGAGCAGCTGTTCCCCTTAGTTGAAGATTCCTCCTCAGAAATCCAAGAACCCTGTTTGCTTTGGGTTATTTGCTAAATGTGGAATCTCCATTGGAGATTGTTTTTAAGATGAACCCCCAGGTATGTTGTGTATCTGTTGGGGAATTTGATTACAGAATCTGATGCTATCTGTTGGTGGATTCATTTTGTTGGTTTCGCACAGGTTTTGCACACGGCATTTTTTGGTGTTCAATGCCACCTCCCATTGGTCCTGCTGTTTTTGCAATTCCAGAAGATCATCTTGCAATGAATTGATCGATCTTGAGTTTCTCTTAATGTGTAGAGTTGAGCTACAGATCAGCCATGCTCTCATTGAATCGTGGAACAGGCTTGAGGGGCTGAATGGCCTGCTCCAGCTCCAATGTTGCTGTACTCCTGCCTAACAAAAACTCGATAAATGGATAGTGATCAGGAGCAGAAAAGCCAGCTGCTTTTTCCTTCCTGTCTAACCTGGGCTGATCTGTAACCCCAGCCTGGGTGAGACCGAGACTGGGTGAGAATTGAACTGGTGGCCTGATCATAGGACAGTTCACTCACGCAGCAGTCGGGCTGGGAGAGGTGTCTAAGCTGGAAGGAAATCGGGAAAGAAGGTGTGTTAACTCAGTCAGTTGATTAGACACTGGCACTGGGCACACAATGACAGCCTTCTTTTGGCAGCCAAGGATTTGAATAAATTTGCATCTTACGGATTCAACACTTTCAGATGTAGCTCGTGTGTTAGTTTTGAATGATGGAGCACCAACGCCTAGCCAGCTTCTTGATTTGACTTGAATACAATCAGGTATTGTGGCAGTAAATACCTCTTTTGTTGTGTTTGTGGGCAAGACCCAGTGAAAGAAAAAGAATCTCTCAAGGTCGTCGATAGAATTTTATCAACCGATAACTCGACTTAGAGTCCTCAAAATTTACAGCAGAGATGGAGGCCATTTGGTCCATCGTGTCTGTGCTGGCCAACAAGTCCAACCTATTCACCTCTTGTTGCAAGGGGATTGGAGTACAAGAATAAAGAAGTTTTGCTACAATTGTACACAGCTTTGGTGAGACCACACCTGGAGTATTGTGCACAGCTTTCATATTTAAGAAAGGATACATTTGCATTGGAGGCAGCACAGTGAAGGTGCTGGTCCCTGGGATGAGGGGGTTGTCCTACGATGTGAGGCTGAGTGAATTGGGTTGCTATTCTCTGGAGTTTAGAAGAATGAGAGGCAATCTCATTGAAACCTACAAAATTCTGAAGGAGCTTGACAGGGTAGTTACTGAGACGTTGTTTACCCTGGCTGGGGAATCTAGAACACAGGGACTCAGCCTCGGGATAAAGGGCTGGTCATTCAGGACTGAGATGAGAAATTTCTTCACTCAAAGGGCTTTGAATCTTTGGAATTCTCTATGAGGGTTGTGGATGCTCCATTTTTGAATATATTTAAGGTTGAGATAGATGGACCTTTGGCCTCTCAGGGAATTAAGGGATATGGGGAGCGGGCAGGAAAGTGGAGTTGAAGTCCAAGATCAGCCATGGTCATAATGAATGTCGGAGCGGGCTCGATGGGCTGTGTGGTCTCCTCCTGCTTTGATTTCTTGTGTTCTTATAAAGGAAGTTTTGCTAAACCTTTATTAATGACCATCTTGCTAAAGCTGAATTCTCAAACTGCCACAGTGGGATTTAAACTCACTTTCTACTGGAATATCCGTCCAGTAACTAATCCTACAAACCCTACTCCCAAAACCCTGCATCATTTTGACACAATGACTGTAGAGACCAGTATCGAGTCACTGTCAGATCTCAGTGGACAGCTGTCTCCCCAGCCATGGTCAAGTTCATCCCCATCAGACCCTTTCTGCACACCCAGAATCTCAACGCCACTGCACACTGTCCTTGAAGCGGCCAGGGTTGCAAAGAGACTGTCTCCCCCTTCCTTCTGGAATGTGCCTCTGTAAAGCAGCTCTGCAAAGGCTTTCGTCGTGGCTAACCCCGAGTAGCTCCATAATGCGGGACTGTGTGCCATACAGACTGTTCCCAGGGACCCACACCAAGACAAACATCAGCTGTTGCTGGAGGACCATCAACTTGGTGAATGATGCTGTTTGATCTGCCTGAAACTTGCTGGTTTTCAGTGCAAACAGCTCTCAGTGACCAAGTGCTGCAGACTGGCACATTCCAAGGTCCAGGACTATGCGCTGAGGAGGTTCCAAAGCTCAATGGAGAAAGGCTTTGCCACCAGAATATGCCAGGGGTTAGTAAACGTGACTAACCCCTCGAGCTGTACGTTTAACACGAAATGTACAATATAGATATAACCTGCAATTGTCTTCTTTCTAAGGCAGCCCCTCGGGATCGAGGATGACTTGCTTCCACTCCAGTTCGATTGGTTCTAACATCGCTGAAAAGTCTAATATGTGGACTGCAGACTCTGCTACATGTGGGGCAGGTGGTTTTTGGAGCGTTGGGTAGATGGGCTGTTTGGAGGTTTGTACACTCCCTCTGACTCCTCGACTTCACCTCTGCGTGATCCTGACACGGTCTCTCGATGTGTACAGTGTCTGGTGAGGTCTATGGGTTGTTGTTGCTTTAATGGAGATTAGTTTGGGAATTTGTTAAAAGTTATGATAGTGGTAATTTGTAGCCATGTGTATATATATTTAACTTGTGTAAATTAATAAAATGTTTAATTTAGTTTACTATAAAACCTCTCGTGAACTGGTGGCCTGATTCCTGAATTTAGAGTTGCATCTCAAACATACTACTTAAAAATATAGGTTATGACAGTTGTTTAAAGTTTCTCTCTGGGACATTTAAAGAACTCAGCTTTACCAACTGCTGGGTCAGAACATAGGCATATGAATGAAATTCATCGTCACCTCCAATGTGCCAGCTCAGCCTTCAGCTGACTGTGGAAAAGAGTATTTGAGGACCAATATCTCAAACCCAAGACTAAGGTTATGGTTTACCGAGCACCAGTGATCCCCACACTCCTATTTCCTTTGGAGACTTGGACAACCTTCCAACCTTCAGTAGGAATCTCAAAGCACCGGAGAAGGACCATGGCAAGATCCTCCAAATCCAGTGGCAAGAAAGGCGGTCCAACAACAGTGTCCTCTCCCAAGAAAACTTGCCCAACATCGAGGCACGAATCACTCAAAACCAGCTCCGCTGGGCTGGACACGTCACTCGTATGCCTGACACCAGACCCCAAAGCAACTGCTCTACTCGCAACTTGTAATGTAATTGTACTGTGGCACTTCAGAGGACCACATGCTGTAATGAAAGAAATTGAACTTTATTGCTCCTAATATAATGCCAAATTTAATTTGTTATGTAATGTGTTTTTTTTAATTTTATGTAGAGCGTACAATTTGGAAAATAGCTCAGTTACAGCCTCAAGTGACTGATCCTGGGGCCTTTGCTCAGCACCACATAGCATATTTGTCCATCACTGGAGAAAGAAAGGATTAACATTTCTAAAGCACTTTTCACAACCTCAAAGGGCTTTAAGCTAATGAATTGCTTTTTGAAATGTTGTAATATAGCTCAGCAAGCTCCCACCAGTAGCAATGAGATTATGATGAGATCATCTGTTTTAATATTGGTTGAGGGACAAATATTGGCTAGGGGCTTAGGTGCACTCCTCTGCTCATCTTCAAAATAGTAGCCATGGGCTCTTTTACATCCACCTGAGAGGGTAGGCAGGGTCTTGGCCGAATATCTTGCCCAAAATTTGATACCTCCAGCAGTGCAGCATTCCCTTAGTTCTAGCAATAGGAGTGTCAGCCTTGATTATGTGTCTGAGTCCCCGGAGAGGGGCAAAGCCAGGTCTTTTCTGCAATCTAATAAAATTAATCTTTAAAAATGTCACGAGTAAAATGTTCTGATATTTAACGAGTGACTACAGAAATGTTCATTGTCTGCCTCTTGCCTTCTGCTTGAGGGCTGTACGTCATTGCAATTGATTTAAATCTTGTTTGACAATTACCAATGTCAGATTATTTAATTGTGTTTCTTAAAAGATATAGTGCGTGTTAGTTAAATAGTTCAAGGATTGAAAAGATACTGTATAGAGCCAAGATATTGCAATAACATGTCATGTTTACCCTACAGAATGAAACTCTGGTGACTCTGACCCAAGTCATTTGAGCTAACGAGTGTTGACTGAATTAAGACTATGAAGACAAGTGGGAGGGACAATGGGAACATTGAAAGATACTGAAGCCCAGCACTGTAGAGCAATAAGAGTTTGTGGGTCTACCCCATGGGGCGCACTGGTCCAACAACAATTCACCACGTTGAAAAGAATTAAGGGAAGAACTCATAGTTAAGCAATGCCTTTCACAACCTGAGGATGTCCGAAAGCCCTCTGCACCCAGCTCCAAGCGCAGTCACTGTTGAAATGTAAGAAATGCCACAGCCAATATGCGCACAACAAGACCCCACAAACAGTGAAGAAACAAGCAAGATCCAAGGAAGGAGAATCGTAGAAGGCGTCGGAGAAATGTCATTTCTTTGAAAGCTGTTGCCGTTAGTCATAAAAAGTATGGGAGATGGGGAAAACTGTTTGAGCTGGCAGGGCAATGGGTAGAATCTCCGACACTATGTCCAATTTGAGCTGCCAATCCTAACATGTCAGCAAATCAATGTTTGGTGATATTTGATAAGAAGTGCAATCTACGTAGACCTCTGCTGGTTTATAAGCCATGAGTTCGGGGGAGATCTCACTCTAGGCAGTTCAAAGATGGGGCACCGATTCAAAGGTATTGGTTGCAGAGATGGTTGAGACAGAACATATTCTGTGACAGGGTTCCTGAATCCTCGGTAATGCCACACCTCATAAATCAGGAGTCAAAGCCTTAGATTTCAGGAGATCTGGTATAAAAATGATGAGTTACTCTTTTTTCTAAAGATTAACTAATAAAAATTGACATTTAGCTTATGAACCTCATTAGTGGATTAATTAATCTCTAACGGGTCAGAGAGCTTTTCACAAAAACCAGATTACTGCATTTCAAAACACTTTGCAAAAGCTTTTTAAAAACCTTACCCGTTATCCCAGGAAATCTAAAGGAAGTATTTACTCTCCCACCACATCAGACACAGCATAGGAGCTGGCTATTCAGCCCATTGTGTCATGCAAGCCCTTTTGCAGAGCTATCCAATATAGATGCAGACCGTCACTCTTCTGCATCAGCCTCTGAATGTTTTCCCTTTGTGTATTTATTCAATTTCACTTTCCTCATCCTCGTCCACCCCATCAATTTTAGGCACATTCCTGGGGAGAAGCCCTGAAGGTCTAAGGCAGCAGCAGGTGGTTGGTGTCTCCGTGCTGTGGGCCGTTGGGGTGAGGGTAATGCTTTGGAGCAGTATTGGGGTTAAAGGTGCAGTGCCTTTGTGGATACAGAAGTGGCTGAGGGACAGGGAGCAGATACAGTGTGAGTGGCTGTTTCTCAGACTGCAGGGACGCACACAGTGATGTCTCCAGGGGTCAGCGATGGGACTATTGCTCTTTTTGGTAAATGTTAATAATAACCTGGACTTGGGTAGATGGTGCATCCTCAATCTAGCGTTATGTAGTTCTTCGGGCTGAGAACCAGCCCAGAGCACCTGCATGAAAAGAAAGCATCGCATCAACTCCGATCATGTGTCTGGGAGCAGAGCAACATTCCCAAGAAGAGTTCCAGGCTGGGACAGGGCGAGGGGACAGGAAATAGTCCCAGTTAAGAAGAAAGAGAGGGGAGCAGAGAGAGAGATAGTGCGGCTCAAAGCAGAGAAAGGGCTGTGGTTGGCAGACTTTAAGTAATGGGGATTCGGGAGAAGCCCTGAAGATGGAAGACACCAGGCCGTTAGAGCGAAGGTAATGCCTTGGAGCAATGGCGTTCCGCTTGGGAAGGCCAAAGAGCTGAAGTTGTGCTTGTGAGTTGGTGCCGAAATGCAGACTCGGGAATCTAGGGGAACGGAGTCTCGAGAGACGAGATTGAAACCCTTCAAGGTGGGCTATCGTTGAGGCCGTCCAAATTGGAGCGACCTTTGGAGAGAATTCCAAGGCAAGATCTTCAAAGGTGAAGATTGGAATCCTGAGAGAGAGAGAGAGAGAGGGAGAGAGAGATAGATAGACAGACAGAGTTTCAACAGGACTGGCTGACTCACAGTGTTTACTGATGTCTGCGTGGTTGTTGAGAAACCTATGGAATCAGTCTTGATCACATTTTTCATTTATTGCGCAGTGTGGTGTGTTCGATCACAGCTTGCCTGTTAATTCACATGTACCTCATATCAACCTGAATGTACCGAGGGAGTGCTGCCCCATTGAAGGTTTTATCTTCAGTGTGTCACAATCCCAGTGGATGTTAATACTGGACAAATCAGGTCCCAGAGTGAAATCTGGCTTGATAGATCCTAACTTTTAATTTTTTTTTTAGAAACTGTGAGGAAAGTTACTGAACGAATTTATGAGAGTTTGCTAATGAACTTTTAACATAAAGAATAAAACATTTATTCAACAAGAAAAATGAACAATATTACACCAGACAAAATGGTTGGAAAGATCTCAATTCAAACACAATAATATGATTCAAATATTCACTAATCCTTCACCTCTGGTATATCTTTACAGATACAGACAAATTCAGACAGATAAAACAATTTACCATACCTATCTTATAATCTAATATTCAGGATAAGTATGTGGTACATGTGAACTAACTGGTGAACTGTGATCAGACACACCACACTCCAAAGGAAATGACAGATGCAACCAGCAGATTCTGTGGATTTCACAACCCACCCAGACACTGGTCACACCACAAGCTGGCGGGTCTCACTGAAACTCTGTCCCTCTCAGAAGAATTTCCAATCTTCACGTTTGAAGAACTCACCTTGGAATTCTCTCCAAACATCACTCCCAGTCAGACGGCTTCAGCAAGGATCCACCTCCAGGGTTTCAATCTTGCCTCCTGAGATTCCTTTCCTCGGGATCTCTGCCGTTCACTCAAACTTCACCTCCCAAGCACAATGTCAGATCTTCGGTCGTGCAAAGCAGAACACCACTGCTCCAAAGAGGCATCTTCGCCCCTACGGGCCACATCACAGAGTCACCAAACCTCAGCTGCCCTCTCAGATCTTCAGGGTTTCTCTCGAGCCCACTTTGATCCAAGTCTGCTCCTCGCAGCTCTCTCTCTCTCTCTTTCATTCGGAGCCTATGGCTTTGGTCTTTTCCCTCAACTTTACTTAACAGGGTCTGTTTCTGATCTCTGTCCTTGTCCCTTACCTGAGACTGTTTTGTGGGATCTGTCTCACTCCCTTCTTCGGGATCTTCTCCCTGTCCACTCCCTGTGTCCTGCTCCCTGGGACACCTTCTCTGCAATTGGGCTCCCCTTCAGGGAGACCTGCAGTTTCCTTCTGTACATGTGGACAGGATCATTTCCCAGCTGAAAATATAAAGAAAATACTCGAACTGCACATGGACCTTCCAAACGCATGAGCGCTACCATCTAGAAGGACAAGGGCAGCAGATAGATGGGAACACCATCGCCTGGAAGTTCTCCTCCAAGTCACTCACCACCCTGACTTGGAAATATATCGGCCGTTCCTTCACTGTCGCTGGGTCAAAATCCTGGAACTCCCTCCCTAACAGCACTGTGGGTGTACCTACACCACATGGACTGCAGCAGTTCAAGAAGGCGGCTCACCATCACCTTCTCAAGGGCAATTAGGGATGGGCAATAAACACAGGCCCAGCCAGTGACCCCCACATCCCGTGAATCAATACAAAAAAAGGTGCAGCCACTCCCCAGCCACAAGCTCCGAGGTTCACCAGGAACGGCAGCTCCTGAACTGTGAGGTAACTATTCGAGTTTCGCAACAAAGGTGTGATGTTAAACCAAGGTTTTGTCTGCTCTTGCTGGTGAAGTTTAATAAACCAAATGGCACTGTTTTGAAGAGGAGCAGCAGAGTTCTCCATGGCGATTAATTTTATCCTCAGTCAACATCATAAAAACAGTTTATCTGGGTCATCATCACATTTCTGTCTCTGGGATCTTCCTGTGCTCAAATTGGTTGCTGCGTTTCCTACGTTATAACAGTGACTACACTTCAGAAGTACTTAAATAAAAAACAGAACGTGCTGGATGTACTCAGCAGGTCTTGCAGCACCTGCGGAGAGGAACAGAGTTAATGGTTAAGTTGAATATGACCCTTCTTCAGAACTGAAGAACTTCGCTTTTATTCAAAAGTACTTCAATGGCTCTACAGCACTTTGGGATGTTGTGAGGTCATGAAGGGCACTATATAAATGCAGGTTCCTATAAATGCATTAGCTGACGGGGCATTTAAAGATTAATTTTGCTTCACCTCAGTTAATTGCGCACCCAGAATCTGGCACTAGGTCAATGCAGTGCGATTGAGAATGCAAGGCCATTTGTTCATTGTTATTCCAGTGAGACAGCTTGTGGTTGGGTCACTTTGTATTTAAAAAGCGTCAGCGCAGATTGCTGGGAGCTCTTTGTGAGGCCTTGTCACTCTATTTAACTGTTTAACTTAATTTATGGTCAAGACGTTTAAAATACGCTTGCCTCTCTTGGTTATGGCAATATTAGTTTGTACTGGAATTTGTATATCGTACACTATCTCTAAGCCCGACAGTTGAATGACAACTAAGTCAGAGAAAGTGAGCATCATAAGTCACAGATAAGAGTCTCCACTGTTGGATCTTTGTTTTATGAATGCGAAAGTGAAACTGAGGTGAGTGGTCTAGGTTCAAAGTGATGGACACCACCAAATTGGAGCTGTTTTGAGGTAAATTGAAAGCTTGACACCTAAATTAATACATTGCCCTTAGTTGTTGAGTTCTGAGATTTGAAAGCTTTTGGACTCTAGGTTGGTCAGGAATATAGAGAAAGGGGAGGGAAGTACAGCCGAGATGGAGTACCAGTCATGATCTGAATGGCAGAGCCAGCTAGAGAGGTTGAATGGCCTATTTCTGTTCCTATTTCTTATGATCTTTATTACAACAGTTACTACAGCCCAAAAAATACTTAGCTGGCTGTAAACAACAACAACTTGTATCTATATAGCCCCTTTAGCATAATAACATAACCCAAGATGTTGCATGTGATGTTATCAGACAAAAATTTGATGACCAAAAGCTTGGTTAAAGAGATAGAAACATCTGACCTACCTACCTAACCCCATTTACCAGCACTTGGCCCATAGCCTTGAATGTTGTGACTTGCCAAGTGCTGATCCAGGTACATTTTAAAGGATGTGAGGCAACCCGCCTCCACCACCCTCCCAGGCAGCGCATTCCAGACCATCACCACCCTCTGGGTAAAAAGGTTTTTCCCTCAAATCCCCCCTAAACCTCCTGCCCCTCACCTTGAACTTATGTCCCCTCATGACTGACCCTTCAACTAAGGGGAACAGCTGCTCCCTATCCACCCTGTCCATGCCCCTCATAATCTTGAACCACTCGATCAAGTCGCCCCTCAGTCTTCTCTGCTCCAATGAAAACAACCCAAATGTGTCCAATCTCTCTTCATAACTTAAATGTTTCATCCCAGGCAACATCCTGGTGAATCACCTCTGCACCCCCTCCAGTGCAATCACATCCTTCCTATAAAGTGGTGGCCAGAACTGCACACAGTACTCCAGCTGTGGCCTCATCAAGGTTCTATACAACTCCAACATGACCTCCCTACTTTTGTAATCTATGCCTCAACTGATAAATGCAAGTGTCCCATATGCCTTTTTCACCATCCCACTAACAAGCCCCTCTGCCTTCAGAGATCGATGGACACACACGCCAAGGTCCCTTTGTTCCTCAGAGCTTTCTAGTGTCATGCCGTTCATTGAATACTTCCTTGTCAAATTACTCCTTCCAAAGTGTATCACCTCACACTTTTCAGGGTTAAATTCCATCTGCCACTTATCTGCCCATTTGACCATCCCGTCTACATCTTCCTGTAGCCCAAGACACTCAACATCAATGTTAACCACCCGGCCAATCTTTGTGTCATCCGCAAACTTACTAATCCTACCCCCGACATAGTCATCTATGTCGTTTATATAAATGACAAATAATAGGGGGCCGAGCACAGATCCCTGTGGTACGCCACTGGACATTGGCTACCAGTTACTAAATCATCCTTCTGTCATCACCCTCTGTCTCCTACAGCTGAGCCAATTTTGAATCCACCTTATCAAATTATGCTGTATCCCATGTGCTTTTGCCTTCTTTATAAGTCTCCCATATGGGACCTTGTCAAAGGCTTTGCTGAAATCCATATAAACTACATCAACTACACTACCCTCATCTACACACCTGGTCATCGCCTCAAAAAATTCAATCAAATTTGTTAGGCATGACTTCCCTCTGACAAAGCCATGCTGACTATCCCTGATCAAACCTTGCCTCTCCAAGTAGAGATGGATTCGCTCCTTCAGAATTTTCTCCAATAGTTTCCCTACCACTGATGTGAGGCTCAGTGGCCTGTAGTTCCCTGGCTAATCTCTACAACCCTTCTTAAATAGCAGAACCACATTAGCTTTCTCCAGTCCTTTGGCACCTCCCCGGTTGCCAGAGAGGCCTCACTACCCTCTCTCTGAGAGAAAACATTCTGTTCATTTCTGCCTTAAGTGGGATCTCATTTTTAAATGATGTACCCTAGTCCTGGTCTCTCCCACCAGGGCAAACATCCTTCCAGCATTCACCCTGTCAAGTCCGCTCAGGATCTTATGTGCAAGATTGTCCCAGTCTTTGTCATCTTGCAGCCATGTCTCTGTAATGGTTATCAGATCACATATTTATTTCTAAATGTGCTGTCAGTTTGTCAGTTTTGTTGTGAAAGCATTCAGATAGGGAGCCTTTAGTTCTGTCTTTTTACTAGTTTTGTAATCTCTAGCCTTACCTGCTAGGTTTAGACACTCTGTCCCTTCCTGACATGTTCTGATCATCATTTGCCTTGTTCCTACCTTTTGCTCGCTTGCCTTTTCTTTATTTAATTTATCACATCTTCCCAAACATCATCCCTCACCCCCACTATTTAGTTGAAAGCCCACTCTACCGCCCTAGTTACATGACTCACCAGAACATGCGTCCCAGCATGGTTCAGGTAAAGACCATCCCGATGGTACAGCACCTACTTGCCCATGAATCAAAACCCATTTTTCCCACACCAATCTTTGAGCCACACATTAACTCTCTCGTCTGATTTACTCTATGAAAATGTGCTTGTGGCTCAGGTAGTAATCCAGAGATTATTCTATTTTTTGGGGTTCTGCTTTTTAATTTAGTCCCTAGCTGCTCATTCACCCTCAGCAGGACCTCTTTCTTAGTTCTACCTATGGCATTGGTACCCACATGGACCATGACAACCGGATCCCTCCACTCCCACTGCAAGTTCCTATTCAGCTCAGAGCAGTTGTCCCAAACCCTGGCACCAGGCAGGCAACACAGCCGTCTGGGCTCCCACTCCCGGCTGCAGTAAACTGTGTCTATCCCCTTGACTATACTGTCCCCACCTACCACTACCTTCCTATTAACTCCCCTCACTTGAATGGCTTCCTGTACCATGGTGACATGGTCAGTCTGCTCATTCACACTACAACCATTGCTTTCATCCATACATGCAGTAAGAATCTCAAACCTGTTGGACAAGTGCAAAGGCTGAGGCTCTTCCACTTCTACCTTCTGGGTTCCCATACGTACTTCACTCGCAGTCACACCCTCCTGTCCCTGACCACTGACCAAATCAGAAGACCCTACCAGGAATGCCTCCTGGCAAAAAGCGTCCAGGTAACTTTCCTCCTCTCTGATGCATCAGTGTCTGCAGCTCAGCCTCCAGCTCAATGACTCTGAACTGAAGCTCCTAAAGCCGCAGGCACTTTCTATAGACATGTTTGCCTTGCGTCACACCATGCCCAGAAGCGCCCACATTCTGCAGTTACAACACACCACCTGCCTTGCTACTTTTATTATGTGTTAATTAATGTATTTTTCTTAATGGATTCATAATTAATAAACACTGCTGCTCCCAATAACCTTTACTACAAATAATAAACGCTTACAATTACCAATAAATTACGTGAGCCTTGAAGATAACCGAGCACAATATTCACCAGCCAATCACTTCTCTGCTTTCCTGCGAGGTCATGCTTTTAGTTCTCTCAGAATGCGGCCACTCCACACTCCAGTACAGAGGGAGTGCTGCACTGTCAGAGGGTCAGTACTGAGGGAGTGCTGCACTGTCAGAGGGTCAGTACTGAGGGAGTGCCGCACTGTCAGAGGGTCAGTACTGAGGGAGTGCTGCACTGTCAGAGGGTCAGTACTGAGGGAGTGCTGCACTGTCAGAGGGTCAGTACTGAGGGAGTGCTGCACTGTCAGAGGGTCAGTACTGAGGGAGTGCTGCACTGTCAGAGGGTCAGTACTGAGGGAGTGCCGCACTGTCAGAGGGTCATTACTGAGGGAGTGCTGCACTGTCAGAGGGTCAGTACTGAGGGAGTGCTGCACTGTTGGAGGGTCAGTACTGAGGGAGTGCTGCACTGTCAGAGGGTCAGTAATGAGGGAGTGCTGCACTGTCAGAGGGTCAGTACTGAGGGAGTGCTGCACTGTCAGAGGGTCAATACTGAGGGAATGCTGCACTGTCAGAGGGTCAGTACTGAGGGAGTGCTGCACTGTTGGAGGGTCAGTACTGAGGGAGTGCTGCACTGTCAGAGGGTCAGTACTGAGGGAGTGCTGCACTGTCAGAGGGTCAGTACTGAGGGAGTGCCGCACTGCCAGAGGGTCAGTACTGAGGGAGTGCTACACTGTTGGAGGGTCAGTACTGAGGGAGTGCCGCACTGTCAGAAGGTCAGTACTGAGGGAGTGCTGCACTGTCAGAGGGTCAGTACTGAGGGAGTGCCGCACTGTCAGAAGGTCAGTACTGAGGGAGTGCTGCACTGTCAGAGGGTCAGTACTGAGGGAGTGCCGCACTGTCAGAGGGTCAGTACTGAGGGAGTGCTGCACTGTCAGAGGGTCAATACTGAGGGAGTGCCGCACTGTCAGAGGGTCAGTACTGAGGGAGTGCTGCACTGTCAGAGGGCCAGTACTGAGGGAGTGCAGCACTGTCAGAGGGTCAGTACTGAGGGAGTGCAGCACTGTCAGAGGGTCAGTACTGAGGGAGTGCCGCACTGTCAGAGGGTCAGTACTGAGGGAGTGCTGCACTGTCAGAGGGTCAGTACTGTGGGAGTGCTGCACTGTCAGAGGGTCAGTACTGAGGGAGTGCTGCACTGTCAGAGGGTCAGTACTGAGGGAGTGCTGAACTGTCAGAGGGTCAGTACTGAGGGAGTGCTGCACTGTCAGGGAGTCAGTATTGACGGAGTGCTGCACTGTCAGGGAGTCAGTACTGAGGGAGTGCTGCACTGTCAGGGAGTCAGTACTGACGGAGTGCTGCACTGTCAGGGAGTCAGTACTGAGGGAGTGCTGCATTGTCAAATGGTCAGAGAATGGTGTGAATCAGTGGAAGGATTTGGAAGTTGATTAGCAGCCTGACAGGCTGTGATGCTAGCACTCCTTCCACGGCTCTGACCTTACTTAGACCGGTCAGTAGGAGAGTTACTGCTCTGCTGCCTGAGGGTTCAGGGGCTCCTGGTGCCCATTTGATGAGTGGGGTTGGGGAAGGGTGAAGGGGTGTCACCCATATCCCCAGATGCAAGTCTCCCGCTGGATATCAATCTGGAATTCAGTGCCAGAGTTCCCAGAATTTCCAGCTGAATATTCTTATCAGATTGGGAAGAAAAATGAGGTCCGCAAGCACCCAAACAGGAGCAATCGTCCAAATTATTGAATTGAAGAACCCTCCTGCTTTTAGTCCACAAATTCCTTTGGATTAGAAATTTACAGTTCAAGCCTCGCCCCTTGTTTTGTATTACCCGAGAGTTTTGAGGAACCTGTAGCTTTCCATTGCTTTTTCCATGGCAATGCCTAGACCAATTAGCAGCCTTTTCTCGTGTAGTATAAATTGTTGTGATTATTTGAAATTTGGCATTCTTGCATTTGTTCTGAGTGCAAGACGAAAAGACTCGGCATGCTGCCTCTCTTTTCATCAATAGTCAAGCTTAGCAAAGTTTCATTTTGAATACACAAGACACAGATCACCCCAATTATGGAATTAAATTGCATGGTTGGTAGTAGCAAAACACACAAATAGGAGAAAGGTAATCAAGGGAAGGCTGGATCCAGATATGGACCTAAAAGGAAGTCTTCTTGTGCAGGCAGAGGGCATGGCTGGGGTACTAGATAACTTCTCTGCATTTACCTTTGCCCTAACTACCAAAGTCATTGGAGAAATGCTTTTGTACACAGTAGCTTGCTATAATCATATGACCTCTGGTGTTATCTTTTGTGAATAGAGGTTGTAGAGTAGCCATTTTACACACCAAATGGATTAGTCATGGTAAAGGTGGAGGTAGTTGGGTTATGGTGCAGGGTAAAATGGTTGAAGAGGAGGCACTTTAAATATTAGCAGCTGCTCAAAGTTCTAAAGTCACCAGGTCCTGATTGGATGAATCCGAGGGTTCCTGAGGGGAGTAAGTGTGGAGATAGCAGAGCCTTTGGCCACAATTTTCCAACCCTTCTTGGCTATGGGAGCGGTGCCAGAGACTGAAGAATTGCAAATGTTACAGCTCTGCTCAGAATGGAGAGAGGGTTCCATACGGGATCTAGGCCAGTCAGCCTGACATCGGTGGTGGGGAATCTTCTACAGGCAATAGTCTGGGGCAATCTTAATTGGCATTTAGAAGAGATTGGACTAGAAAATGAAAGTCAGCGCAGCTTTGTTAAAGTCAAAGCATGTCTATCGGATGTGTGCCTCAGTGGGACTCTTGTCTCTGCAACATAAGGTTCGGAGTTCAAGTCCTGTTCCGGTCCTTAAGTATAAAAAACAAGGCTGACACGCCAGTGCAGTCCTGGGGAGTGCTGCATTGTTGGAGGTGCCATCTTTCAGATGAAGCATTAAACCAAAGCCCCATCTGCATTCTTGAGTGGCTGCAAAAGATCCCATGGCACTATTTTGAACAAAAACAGGGGAGATATCCCTGGTGCCCTGGCCAATATTTATCCCTTAAACATCATCGCAAAAAATAGATTTTCTGGTCATTATATTGTTGTTTGTGGGAGCTTGCTGTGCACATATAGGCTGCCCCATTTCCTACATTACAAAGTGAGGACACTTCAACAACTACTTCATTGGCTGTAAAGCGCTTTCAACGTCTGGTAGTCATGAAAGGAGCTAAATATATTCAAGTCTTTTTTTGTGTTTTCTAACTTCTGTGTCATAAGGACATGGGTTTAAGTTCCACTCCAGTGACTTGAATGGTCATTATCATTATTTGTGGGATCTAGCTGTGTGCAAATTGGTAGCCATGTTTTCTGGTGCCTCATTCACTGTAAAGTGCTTTTGGACATTTGAGGTTGTGAAAGACACTATAGAAGTGAAGCCTTTGTTATTCTAATCAATATTTGAGTGAACTGATTAATTTGTCCACGTGTTTCTTGCTGCTGGGATCGGACAGTATCAGAGGAAGAGGAATGAAATGCAAAGATATGCAAACTAAGTTTGGAATCAGGTTAGCACCGATGGTTACTGAGAGACTAGACTGCCGGGCAATAGATTTAATAAAGGAAGCAAAACCAACCAAGTCTCATGTGAGTGCCACAGGAAACTTCAATAGACTCGGTGAATGTCATCGGACGGAATCGTCCCAGATTTGCACTCGATGCGGTAGCGGGTGGGTAAAATGATGTTTCACCGTCGATGGTGGGTTTTCACACCGCATCATCCCAATCCTGCCTCATTATTTATGCGTTCCCAGGAAACAGGCCGTTTCCATGGTGGGCGGAGCCTCGTTCGCCTGCCCTCGCCATCACCTTGCCACTTCATCACGCCGGGCGCCATATTTATAGCCCAGTCGCGCGCACACATCTCAGTGCTTCCAGCCCACGACCACTGCAGGGAAGATGTCCACAAACGGCAAGAAGACTGCAGCCCCCAGGTTTAGCGACACGTCACTGGGAGACCTTTTGGATGCCACGGAGGCCCACTGGGATGTCCTCTACCCCTGCTCTGGCAAAAGAGGACAACCACCCAGTCCCTCGACAGGATGAATGATCTCCTCCATTCTGCCAGGGTAACTCACTCTTCTCATCGCTCTCAACTCACACACTCACAAACCCATCACACATCCACAGGGATCTCACACCTCAAGGGACAACATCGCTAACTCTCTCATATACACCCTCACATCTCCGTCAGCCTCATACCCTCTGGAGCTCCCGTCCTCATCCCATCCATGTCTCCGCTCCCCACACAAACCCAGTGCCCTGTGTTCCTGCTCACGCTCTCTCCACCTGTTTTCATGCAGGAGAAGCTGGCTCACATCAGCAGAGAGAGGTCCCACATTGGGGGTGGAGTGACCCACATTAGGCCCCTCACTCACTTTGAGGTGTGTGCCAACGTGCTGACTGGTGAGGGTGTGGGCCATGCCTGTGACAACGGTGAGATCGGTGGCGAACACCCACCTGAGGATCCTGCACCACATCATCCCTCCCTCAACACAACTGCGAGTGTCTCTCTCTCTCTCCTGCTATTGACTCTGCTGCCACGCGCTAATTATCCCTACTTCGGTTCACAGGGAGCTCTGCCGGGGTACTGACCCCCTCAGCCAGCCAGTCCCTCAGCTCCATCCACGTCCTCATCTGCAGCCAAGGGGACTCCTTCTCCAGTGAAGAGGTGGAAATAAGCAGCCTGGGAGACCCATCACCTCAGAGGGAGCAGCCCACCCACCAGTGATTCTGGAGGGAAAAGTGTGTGTGTGGCAGGGCTTCTTGGAACCTGGTGCAAGCCTCTCCCACACACGTGGATCCTTCACGTTTCACACTCACCTCAATGTCCTGAGTATTTTCAATGCTGCCTGCTGGGGTTCACATTCAGTTGTCCATCTGCGCTGACCTGCATCTCCGTTCACCCAATGATCACACTCCCCAAGCAGCACACAATCTCATTTCACTTTTTGTTTAGCAAGCATGGTCTGGTTTCACTGCATTGGGTGCTCCCCCATCTTTTACCCTACCCTGGTTACTCATTTCCTTTCCCCCATTACAGTTGAATCCCCCACCCTGGAGGAACAAAGGAATCCGGGAGTTCAGACCCATAGTTCCCTGAAAGTGGCGTCACAGGTAGACAAGGTTGTAAAGAAAGCTTTTGGCATACTGGCCTTCATAAATCAAAGTATTGAGTATAGGAGTTGGGATGTTATGGTGAGGTTGTATAAGACATTGGTGAGGCCAACTTTGGAGTATTGTGTGAAGTTCTGGTCACCTAACTACAGGAAGGATATCAGTAAGATTGAGAGAGTGCAGAGAAGATTTACTAGGATGTTGCCGGGTCTTCAGGAGCTGAGTTACAGAGAAAGATTAAACAGGTTAGGACTTTATTCCTTGGAGCGTAGAAGAATGAGGGGAGATTTGATAGAAGTTTACAGGATTATGAGGGGTATAGACAGAGTAAATGCGAGTAGGCTCTTTCCACTTTAGATTAGGAGAGATAAACACGAGAGGACGTGGCTTTAGGGTGAAAGGGGAAAGGTTTATGGGGGACATTAGGGGGAACTTCTTCACTCAGAGAGTGGTGAGAGTGTGGAACAAGCTGCCATCTGACGTGGTAAATGTGGGCTCACTCTTAACTTTTAAGAATAAATTGGATAGATACATGGATGGGAGAGGTCTGGAGGGTTATGGACTGGGTGCAGGTCAATGGGACTAGCGGAATAATGTTTCGGCACAGACTAGAAGGGCCGAATGGCCTGTTTTCTGTGCTGTAGTGTTCTATGGTGTTGCCGTTAGGACAATGTACCATCAAGAGTGATGCCAGGGTATTTTGTCGTTGGGTCATGGGTTAATGATTGGTCACAGAACTGAACATAAAGTTCTTCCGTGGCCTTGGAGTTGTTCAGGTGGAAGTCTTGGCAGTGTTTGGTCAGAGTCTCCATTTTCTGAAGTAGGCTCCCAGAGAACATGGACCTTCAATTGATTTTTTTCTTTAGCCTGGAAATCCAGGGCCAAGGCATCAGCAAATGTGAGGAACCGTGACTTTGTGCGAGGGAGATTGCTGGAATTTATGTTGAAAAGGACCGATTCCTGGGGGAGCCCGTTGTTGGCTGTGTGTGGGTGACCTATTTGATCTCCCAAGTGCACAAGGAGCTGTTGGTTGCTGATCGTGGAGATGATTAGCTGTAGGGTTTTCACACAGCAGATGATTTTGGAGTGTTTCAGCAGCATGCCTCACACTGTGTCATAGGCACAGGATAAGTCAACAAAGGTAGTTCCTGTCTTCAGACCTTCCTAGAAACCAGCCTCGATATGAGGTCAGGGTCAGGACCCGCTCAGAGCAATTCTGGCCTGTGCAAAAAACTGCCGGGGGCAGGATTTTGCTGCTTCCAGGGTGGGGCTCAGTCCCAGGGTGGGAGGGAAACAACAACCTTCACATGGTCCTCCTGTTAAAGTAAGTTTCCCAACCTGAAAACAAGCAAGTTAATGCTTTCAAGAAGGTGCCGGAATCCCAGCTGTCAGGCAAGTAAAAACCCTCAGGAAAATGGGTCCTTTCATTGGAAACAAAGCTCAACAATGAAGGCCTGTCCTGAGTAAGATATGAGCCACTCACAAAGGAACTCTGACAGGAACGAGGACATAGTCACCCTTCCAGAAACCCACCTTATGGGCCACTCCAGCTGTTGAGCCTACATTCACATAAACATGCTGGTGGATTGGGCCAGACAAGTGGAAGATGAAGTTCAATGCAGAGAAGTGTGAGGTGATTCATTTTGGCAGGAAGAATGTGGTGAGGCAGTATAAAATAAAGGGAGAAACTCTAAAGGAAGTGCAGGAACAGAAGGACCTTGGTGTATATGCACATAAGCCATTGAAGACGGCAGGGCATGTTGAAAGAGCAGTTAATAAAGCACATAGCATCTTAGGCTTTATAAATACCGGCATTGAATCCAAGAGTAATGAGGTCATGTTGAGCTTGTATAAAACACTGGTTAGGCCTCATCTGGAGCACTGCATCCAGTTCTGGGCACCATACTTGAGGAAGGATGTGAAGGCATTGGAGAGAGTACAGAGAAGATTCACAAGAATGATTCCCGGGATAAACAAGTGTAGCTATGAGGATAGATTGGAGAGGTTGGGACTGTTCTCCTTGGAGAAAAGAAGGTTGGGAGGAGACTTGATAGAGGGATTCAAGATCCTGAGGGATACGAATGGGGTAAATAGTGAGAAACTGTTCCCACTCAAGACAGATTCAAGAACTAGAGGACACAGATTTAAAATAATTGGCAAAAGGAGTAAAAGTGAGTTGAGGACATTTTTTTTCATCCAGTGGATGATTGGAGTTTGGAACGAACTTCCTGAGAGGGTGGTGGAGGCAGGTTCGATCGAGGCATTCAAAAGAGAATTGGATTGCTACCTAGAAAGAGAGAATGTGCAAGGTTATGGGAATAAGGCAGGGGAGTGGGATTAGGTCGAATGCTCTTCCTGAGCCGGTGTGGACTCAGTGGGCTGCATGGCCTCCTTCTGCACTGTAAAGATCCTGAGATTCAGTTTCTCTGTGATTCCTGGGTACCATTTCAAGCGGGGATAACAAGACATCCAGCCTAAGCACCTACTTCAAGGAAGACCTCCCCAAAAGCGGAGAAGACCTTAAATCAGACCACGCCTACTCCACCTCCATCAAGGTAGAGAGGCTGACCATCACAAATGTCTACAAACCACCAAATAACCCATGGCCCAACATCATAGTACAGCCTACAGCCACCCAACTGTCTATATTGATAACTTCAACAGCCAACATCATATGTATAACAACAACACCACAAGAGAAGAACTGTCAGACTCAGCTTCCGTGTAAGATGTTATACGTGTATACGACACAAAGCAACCTGGCATATTCCATTCCACCAGGGGGAAGAAAGACTAGTCACCTGACCTTTGCTTCACAACCCATAATGATCGCCCATTGATGTGTTTCTGGCAAGTGCTGCCCATCTTCTCCCACTCCCAACATTGCCCAAAGCTCACTCACATCAGCCTCAAACTACCATCCATAAATTCAAAGCCAAAATCGTGCTGCAAACTCTGGAAGGATGACTGGGTCTTTCACTGATGGGCAATTTCTCACTCCTAGCTTTTCTTACAAAGAGATTGAAGTTTAAGAGTAGGGAAGCCTTACTATGGTTATGGAGGTGAGACCACACATGGAGTACCATGTACAGTTTTGGTCTCCTTGCCTAAGGAAAGATAGAGTTGACCTACAGGAATTGTATGGAAGGTTAACTAGACTGGTACCTGGGACAAGCGGATTGTCCTATGAATAGAGAGAAGACGAGAAGAATGAGAGGAGATCTAATTGAAACATATAGGACTGGATTTTATGCTCTCCCGCTGGTGTGTTAAGACAAAGGACCTCATACAATGCAACGTGTGACCAACCCACTGTCTTCCTACTGTCCCTGGCCTGCCCCTATTTTATGAGGGAGTAGCGGAGGTGTCAGGCGGCCTGCCTGTCCTTGGGCTTTTTAAGGCCCATAAGTGGCTACTGAAGAGTCTCATCCCACCCCGCAGCAGTGGGGAGGCCCACGCAAAGCGGCTTACCCGGCAGCTTTCACAGGGAGAGCTGGTGTCAGGAAAGGTGGGGGGGAGACCTCCTTTTGAGGGTCCCCCGTGCCCGTCAGAGACACCCCACCACCCCCCCCCTCAAAACCCCACCCCCCCCCCCCACCCACCACCACCACCACCTCCCCTCCTAAGGTCTTATCCCCCTTGGCCACTCAAACCCAATTCCCAACCCCTCAGCCCTCCTTTTGAGGGTCCCCCATGCCCATCGGAGACACCCCACCCCCCACCCCACCGCCCCCCCCCCCCCCCCCCCCCCCCCCAACACCTCCCCTCCTAAGATCCTATCCCCCTTGGCCACTTAAACCCAATTCCCACCCCCTCAGCCCTCTCGCTGGGATGTCTGAAGGCAGCCAGGCCCTGCCAATACCCCAGGCCTGAAACCCAGCTTCCATGACCTCTTCTTTGGGTGATGCCCACAGTCCCAGCAGAGCTCGAACCTGGCCTTGCTGGGGCTACAGCGCTGCTGGCCAATCGGATTGGCCGGTGACTCTCTAAGGCAGGAATTTCCCCCGCAAATGGGGGCAAAAGTCTCGTCCTTATCCAATTCACCCCCTGCTGAACATTAAATTGCAGCAGGACAGCTAGCTGTCTCACATGAGGGTTCCTGACTGACCTTTTATCCGCAGGAGAGTGGGGGGGGAGGCAGAACAGAACACAGTGCCCCAAGAAATCCAGCCCATAATGCTCTTAAGGGGCGTGACAGGGTAGATACCGAGATAACGTTTCCCCTGGCTGGGGAATCTAGAACACGGGATCACAGCCTCAGAACAGGGTCTCGGCCAATTCAACCTGTGATGAGGAAAAATGTGGAGATAAAAACAAAAAACTGCGGATGCTGGAAATCCAAAACAAAAACAGAATTACCTGGAAAAACTCAGCAGGTCCGGCAGCATCGGCGGAGAAGAAAAGAGTTGACGTTTCGAGTCCTCATGACCCTTCAACAGAAACGTCAACTCTTTTCTTCTCCGCCGATGCTGCCGGACCTGCTGAGTTTTTCCAGGTAATTCTGTTTTTGTATGAGGAAAAATGTCTTCGTTCAGAGGTCTGTGAGTCTTTGTATGGGCAGGGCAGGCTCAGAGAACCAAACGGCCTACTCCTGCTCCAGTCCTTATGTGCTCCCGGTTTGCACCTGGATCTGTGGACAAAGGAGCAAATGAAATGATCAGGAAATTTGAGGGATGTTAGCACATTACCCAGTGGGATTAGCATCAATTGCACTAATCCGGGATACTCAGATGCAGTGTTTTTAGGAACGTGACAACAGATGGGATTGCAAGTGTAGCATGTGTTGGGAACACAGCTTCTGCTCAATGACATATTAAGAAGTCCAAGTACAAATAGTTAAGTCAGTCACTGCCGATAGGGAACCAAACCTGGGATCTTACTGTTCAAGGCAGTTTAGTTTCACACTGAGCTGTGCACTTAGTAAGTGAGACTGCAATGTCAGTGGCTCAGTGGGGGGTACTCTTGCCTCTGAGTAAGACAGTTCAAGTCCCACTCCAGAACCTGAGCACATAAATCCAGCCTGACACTCCAGTGCAGTGTTGGAGTGCAGCAACTGGCGGAGGTGCTGACTTTCAGATAAGATGTTAAACCAAGGCCCTATCTGCCCTCTCAGGTGGATGTAAAAGATCCCATGGTGCTATTTTGAAGTAGAGCAGGCGGGGTTATCCCTGTTTTTGTGACCAATAATTACCCCTCAATCAACATCACAAACAAATAAGGTGATCTGGTCATTGTCATGTTGCTGGTTGTGGGATCTTGCTGTGTGCAAATTGTTTGCCACGTATCCTATTTTACAGCAGTGACTACACTGCACAAGTACTTCATTGTCTGTAAAGTGTGTTGGGACGGTCTGTGATTGTTAAAAGTTCAACACTTTAATTTTTTTTAATGAATGCATTGAAATTTCCTGTGGTACTCAAATGAGACCTGGTTGGATTTGTTTACCTTATTAAATCTATTGCCCGGCAGTCTAGTCTCTCAGTAACCGTTGCTGCTCACTTCATCCCAGCCTTGCTTTGCATATCTTTGCATTTCATTCCTCTTCCTCTGATGCTGTCCTGTCACAGCAGCGAGATACAAATGGGTAAATTAATCTGTTCACTCAAATATCGATATGAGAAAATGATTTGCATTTTATTGAGCCTTTCACAACCTCAGGATCTCCAAAAGTGCTCTATAACCAATTAAGTCCCTTTGAAGTATAGTTACTGCTGTAATGTGGAGGTCTTGTGATGAGATGATAATGTCCCTGCTTCTAGGCTAGAAGCTCTGGGTTCAAGTCCCTGTCAGGATTTGCTGGCCATGTAAGAAAAATCCATGACAAGATTCTAAGGGCTGACAATCAGCCCATGAACCCTTCCACCACTTCCCCAAAGGGAACAAAGCCTGTGTGAAGATATAAAAAGAATAAGATTATTGGAATGTCGGAAACATGATGGAGAATTCATACATAGCAGGAGTAGCCCATATGGTTCTTCAAGCCTATGCTGCCATTCAATAAGATCCTGGCTTATCCTCAACCTCCAATCTGCCTGTTTGCCCAATTCCCTATAAAGTTCAAAAATCTACTCAACGGCAGCTCTCTGGGGTAGAGAATTCGAAAGACTCACAACCCCCTGAGGAATTTCTTCCCATCTCAGTCCCTTTATCCTGAGACTATAGCCCCTAGTTCTAGCCTCTCAACATTTATCCGGTCAAGCCTTCAGGAGAGAGCATTGATCCATTTGATGTCATTTCTCCTCATAGGACAGTCCTCTCATTCTAGAAATCAATCTAGCTCTACCTGTCCCCCACCCCCCCTTAAACCAGTTTATATTTCACCTCTCTTCTATTTTTACTTAGTTCTGTTGAAGAGTCATACGGACTCGAAACATTAACTGTGTTCCTCTCCGCAGATGCTGCCAGACCTGCTGAGTTTTTCCAGCTATTTTTATTTTTGTTCTAGTGAATTGTCATAGCACCCTTTGCGAAGGCAAGTATACCCTTCCTTAGGAATGAAGTCTAAAACTGTGCACAGTCCTCAATAGCCCTATACAATTGCAGCAAGACTTCCTTACTCTTGTATTCCAACTCCCTTACAATAAAGACCAAAATAGCATTTATCTTCCTAATTCAGATGAGGTGGTGGCATGGTGGTATTGTTGCTGGCCAAATAACCCAGAGACCCAAGGTAATGCTCTGGGGTCCTGGGTTCAAATCTTGCTACAGCATTAAAAAATAATAATCTGGAATTTGAAGTCTAATGATGATTATTGTGAAAACCCATCTGGTTCACTAATGTTCTTTAGGGAAGGAAATCTGCCGTCCTTATCTGGCCTGGATACTCTAGATCCACAGTAATGTGGCTGACTCTGGAATGGCTGAGCTAAGCCATTCAGTTGTATCCAACTTCTACAAGGCCTCACTGTGGGAGTTGCTACATCACATGGGCTGCAGGGGTTCAAGGAGGCAGCTCACCACCACCTTCTCAAGGGCAATTAGGGATGGACAATAAATGCTGGCCCAGCCAGTGCTGCCCACTTCCCCTGAATGAATAAAGACATTTGAATGTTGTACCTGCATGTTAGCTTTGCGTTTTTTTGTACAAAGACACCAAAATTCCTCTGAACACCAATATTCAATAGTTCCTCAATATTTAAAAAAAAACATGTTTTTCTATTATAATCAAAGTGAATAACCTCACATTTCCACACATTATACACCGTCTGTCAGTCCCTTGCCCACACACTTAACCTGTCTATTTACCTTTGCAGACTCTTTGTATCCTCCTCGCAGCTTACTTTGCTGCCTAGATTTGGAAACTTGGAAACATTACACTTGGTCACTTGATCTAAGTCATTAATTTAGATTGTAAATAACTGAGGCCCCAGCACTGATCCTTGCAACACTCACCACCTACAGTCCGCAACTCAAAAATTACCTGTTTATTTCTATTCTTTGTTTTTCGCCTTTTAACCAATCCTCTATTTGTGCTGAGATATACCCCCAGCACCATAGACCCTTACCTTGTGTAACAGCCTTTCAAGTGGCACCACAAATCCAAACAAATCCTCTGGGGGAGAATCCTCTCCCTGTCGGGTGGGTGGTTCGGGAGTGGGCACGGGTGGTTGAGTAGCCGATCGCCACCCACGACCGGCTGCGCACTGCCATTTTGCGTGGGCGGGCCAATTAAGGCCCGCCCAGTGTGACGCACATCTGGAAGCACTTAGCGCCACCTCTGCGGGCGGAGGGAGGAGGGAGAGTTAGGGCATGCGCCCAAAAGAGCACAGAAATCTCCCTGAGGCACAGAGCTGCCTCAGGGAGATTAGTTTGATAATAAAACACCACTAAAAATTTTTTTAAAGATGACTCAGACACGTCCTCTCGTGTGACATTGCCACATGAGCTGGAACGTGTTTATGAATTTTCAGAACGCGTTTTATTTAATTGATAAAAATTTCGTGAAGCCTCATCGCGCCCATGGCTGACGCTTCATGAAAACGTGAAGGCAGCCTGGACTCTTCGCCTGGCCCGCCCCCCCCCCCCACTGCCAACCTTAAGGTTGGACAGACAGCCCTGAGAATCAGTTTAATTAGTTAATTAATGGCCTTAACAGGCCTTTGACAGCCGACTCTGCTGCGCGCCCACCGAGCTGAGCATCGGAACGATGCGCGGTGAAGTTGGGATGCACGCCTGACATCGCTGTGCATTATTTTACGCGCCAGCGAGCTGGGCCTGTCCTGGTAGGCCGACCTGAAGATTCAGGTGCTGGTTCTGCATTATCTACCCTGCTTGTTACATCCTCTAACAGTTCTAATAGATTTTATTGGACACAATTTCCATAAAACCACGCTGACTTTGCCTAATTATATCACGCTTTTCTAATTGCCCTGTTTCCACTTCCTTAATACAGTAATGGAGTCCAGCATTTGCTGATGTCTGGTGTCAGGCTAACTGGCCTGTAAGTTCCCTCTTTTCTCTCTCCCTCATTTCTTGAATCGTGGTCTTTCATTTGCTAACTTACAACCTGCTGGGGCTGTGGTCCAGAATCTAGGAAAATTTGGAAGGTCACAGTTAGTGCATCTGCTATCTCTGCAGCTGCCTCTTTTACAATCCTAGCATGTGGGCCATCAGGTCCAGGGGGATTTGTTTGGCTTTCAGTCCCTATGAATTTTTTCCAGTCAGTTTTCTTTACTAAGATTAATTATCTCAAGGTCCTCACTTTCATTAGACCTTTGGTTCCTCACTATTTCTGACATGTGTTTTACAGCTACCATGAAGACAGATGCAAAATATTCGCTTGAACTGTAATGTGATGATGACCAGGTTATCTGTTTTAGTGATTCTGGCTGAAGAATATATATTAGCCCCAGGACGTCAAGAAGATCTCATGGACTCAAAAAGGGGCTGAGAACAGAAGAAAAATGAATGAAGCTGTTGGTCAGTATAGCTTGGTCATTGTTCAGAAGCAACACTGTTGGTGGTAAGTTACTAATTCCTGAAAGAAATTGACAATTGTGGTGAGCTGTACCACGCTATTGGCATCACAAGATTTAGGGCTTAGATTAGTGGTTAGGGCTGGATTTAGGGTTGAGTTTAGGGTTTAACATTAGGGTTCAGGTTAGGCTCTAATGTTAGGATTTAGGGGTTAGGGTTATGTTACAGGTTAGGGTTAGGTTTACTGGTTAGGTGTTCGTGACTAGTGTTAGCGGATCATGATCAGTGTTAAGGCTAAGGTGTCTGGTGATTAGAGGTTTTTCTGGTTAGATGTAAATGGTTAAGGGGTTAGTGGTTTGTGGTTAGGTTAGTGGTTAGGGGTTAAGGGTTTGTGGTCAGTATAAGAGGTTGGTGGTTAGTGATTAGAATCCACTAAAGCCATTCTGATGCCAATAACCAAACCTGGTGTTGACATCATCACTGTCCTTTCTAAAAACCACAACAGAGGAGAGAACCTGCCTAGAGCAACACTACATTGGAGCAGTTAAATAAGCTCCTTCACTGAAATCTGGGGCTTATTAAGGACTTGGTTCCCTTGGACCAACTTCAAGAGGTTCCTTGGCTGTCTCTCATGGACAATTCTCTTAGTTATATAAATGAAAATAAACTAAATTGCTTCTAATTAATATCAATATAAACAATATCGCACCATTAACCAGCAGCGTGTGGCGGTGCAGTAGACTCCTGGACTGAGCAGGACTTTATCATATAAGGTTCCAGTGAATGAAAGTCTGTATCTTAAAATGTAAGTGTTAGCAGATGACAGTTTGAGCGTCCTAATCATTCGCAGATGACAACGTTTCCCTTACATCCTACATAAGTCCAGCTCTGACTTTGAGATGCATTCCAATGGTGTTGGAGATTTAATCCATTTCGGTTCTTTCAAAGGGGACCCAAGACCTAATAAAGCTTGTTGGCAGATAATTCTCCATTCAGGAGACCTTTGAAGCAAGTCCAACTCCAGTTCAGAAAGCATTGCCTGCCCACCTAGATTTCATAGCCAACAGAAATTATTCAGAAATTAAAATAAACAGCATATATCATCCTATTTTTAATACTGTCAGCGTTTAAAAACTCCTTACAGACAATAGGTTGAACTATTTGGATTAACAAGGTTGTTGTTTGTCTCTTTACTTGGCTGTGTTCCCTGGGGGTGAGCAGTCTTTGTACCTTGTACTGTTACAGCAAAGCAGTAAAGGAATGCCAGCATTTTTATAGCCCCTTTCAAGACCTCAGGTTGAAAGCCAGAAATGCACTTTTGAAATGTCGTTGCCGTTAAAATGTAGGAAATGGGGCAACCAATTTGCGCACAGTAGGCTCCGACAAACAGCAATGTGATAATTAACCAGGTGATTTATTTTAGTGATAGCAGTTGAGGGATACATGTTGGGCAGGACAGTGAGTGGGGGGAGAACTCCCTGCTTTTAGAGTCATCGGGTCATTATGGTACAGAAGGATAAAAACAAAAAAACTGCGGATGCTGGAAATCCAAAACAAAAACAGAATTACCTGGAAAAACTCAGCAGGTCTGGCAGCATCGGCGGAGAAGAAAAGAGTTGACGGTTCGAGTCCTCATGACCCTTCGACAGAACTTGAGTTCGAGTCCAAGAAAGATTTGAAATATAAGCTGGTTTAAGGTGTGTGGGGGGGGCGGCAGAGACAGAGAGAAGTGGGGGGGGGTGTGGTTGTAGGGACAAACAAGCAGTGGTAAAAGCAGATCATCAAAAGATGTCAACAACAATAGAACAAAAGAGCACATAGGTGTTAAAGTTGGTGATATTATCTAAACGAATGTGCTAATTAAGAATGGATGGTAGGGCACTCAAGGTATAGCTCTAGTGGGGGTGGGGAGAGCATAAAAGATTTTAAAATATTTAAAAATAATGGAAATAGGTGGGAAAAGAAAAATCTATATAATTTATTGGAAAAAAAAGGAAGGGGGAAAAAGAAAGGGGGTGGGGATGGGGGAGGGAGCTCAAGACCTAAAGTTGTTGAATTCAATATTCAGTCCGGAAGGTTGTAAAGTGCCTAGTCGGAAGATGAGGTGTTGTTCCTCCAGTTTGCGTTGGGCTTCACTGGAACAATGCAGCAAGCCAAGGACAGACATGTGGGCAAGAGAGCAGGGTGGAGTGTTAAAATGGCAAGCGACAGGGAGGTTTGGGTCATTCTTGCGGACAGACTGCAGGTGTTCTGCAAAGCGGTCGCCCAGTTTACGTTTGGTCTCTCCAATGTAGAGGAGACCACATTGGGAGCAACGGATGCAGTAGACTAAGTTGGGGGAAATGCAAGTGAAATGCTGCTTCACTTGAAAGGAGTGGGCCCAAACACTCCTTTCAAGTGAAGCAGCATTTCACTTGCATTTCCCCCAACTTAGTCTACTGCATTCGTTGCTCCCAATGTGGTCTCCTCTACATTGGAGAGACCAAACGTAAACTGGGCGACCGCCTTGCAGAACACCTGCGGTCTGTCCGCAAGAATGACCCAAACCGCCCTGTCGCTTGCCATTTTAACACTCCACCCTGCTCTCTTGCCCACATGTCTGTCCTTGGCTTGCTGCATTGTTCCAGTGAAGCCCAACGCAAACTGGAGGAACAACACCTCATCTTCCGACTAGGCACTTTACAACCTTCCGGACTGAATATTGAATTCAACAACTTTAGGTCTTGAGCTCCCTCCCCCATCCCCACCCTCTTTCTGTTTCCCGCTTCCTTTTTTTTCCAATAAGTTATATAGATTTTTCTTTTCCCACCTATTTCCATTATTTTTAAATATTTTAAAATCTTTTATGCTCTCCCCACCCCCACTAGAGCTATACCTTGAGTGCCCTACCATCCATTCTTAATTAGCACATTCATTTAGATAATATCACCAACTTTAACACCTATGTGCTCTTTTGTTCTATTGTTGTTGACATCTTTTGATGATCTGCTTCTATCACTGCTTGTTTGTCCCTACAACCACAACACCCTCCACTTCTCTCTCTCTCTCTCTCTCTCTCCGCCCCCCCCGCCCCCCCACACACACACCTTAAACCAGCTTATATTTCAACTCTTTCTTGGATTCGAACTCAAGTTCTGTCGAAGGGTCATGAGGACTCGAACTGTCAACTCTTTTCTTCTCCGCCGATGCTGCCAGACCTGCTGAGTTTTTCCAGGTAATTCTGTTTTTGTTTTGGTACAGAAGGAGTCCATTTGCCCATTGGGTCCATGTTACTCCCCTGCACAGTAATCCAATCAGTGCTATTCTTCTTTGAAGTAGCACCATGGGATCATTTCTGCCATTTCCTTACTCCCCATTATAATTTCTCCTATTTTCATCTCTAATGAGCCCGTGTGTACATTCTGTAATCTCTTCCATTTGACATAATGATAGAAACATTTGCGATTTGTTTTTCTGTCTCTTGCTGGTTTAATCTCATATCCAGTTTCTCACTCGATCAATTTCTTGGTCCTCCTTTGCTGAATTCAAAAATCCTTCCGATCCTTAGGTTTACAATCCTTTTTGGGCCCATTATAACCCTCTCCTTTTAATCTAGCATTGTCTTTAATGCATTTTGTCAGTCAATAGTTGGAATATTTGTCCCGTGAAAGCTTTCACTCTTTAAGGGAATGTAGATTTGTTGTGAATAATAAATTATCTCTTTAAATGTTTGGCATCTTAAATTCTGGGCCAATTTGCAATGTTGTTTGTTGGGGAACAAAGGAACAGGAGGGAGGTAAAAGCAAGAACTTAAAGAGCGTTGAATGAAACAATGAAATGGGAATTTCTGATGGCCTCATTCAGACATAAAGCCAAGAGAGTTGAAAACATTCGAGCACAGATGTGTTGCTATACCTAGGCATCACCTATCACCCTCATTTCACAGCTGGTTACCAGGTGTTTTAATGCTGTTTTCTCTCTTTGCAGTGCACAATCTTCTACCAGTGAATGAAAAGTCATGGCTGCCCCTCCAGAATGCACCATCACAAGCTCACTGTAATTGCCAATCTTTATCAGAAATGTTGGTTATCCTGTGGAAATTAGCATTTCCAACCCAGCCAAGTAACCACCACTTTGTTAGAGACACAGCAAGATTAGCCAGAAAGGAAAGGGAGCTAGAAATGGCCGTGTGCTAGTGTCAGGTGATCATGAGCTCATAGCCCCACGTCAGACTCCCTGCATAATCCAGTCCGACAAGCCAGTGCAGTACTGAGGGAGTACTGCACTGTCTGACGTGCCTTTCAGATAAGACATTAAACTGAGACCCCATCAGCCCTCTCAGGTGGACATCAAAGATTCCATGGCACAATTTTGATGAAGAGCAAGGGAGTTCTTCCAAGTGCCTGATGGTCGTTACTGATCCCTCAATTACCATCACTAAAACAAATTGACTGCCCATTATCTCATTACTGATTGTGGGATCTTGCTGTGTGCAAACTGGCTGACTCATTTCCTGCATTATAACAGTTCAACACTTCTTCATTGGCTGTAAAGTGCTTCGGGAACCCTGTGAAAGGTGCTATGAACGCAAGATCTTTGTTTCTGGAGAATGAAGCATTGATAGCATGTTTCTCTGGCCATTTGGCAGCCAATGAAAGTGGGCTATGACCTCCATTACATACGACAGTGGATACCGTACATTACAAACAGTCATCGTGGGGCTCCTAATGTAACATTCTGTCATTCCTAAAGACCAAGATCCTGGTAGCTTTAGATTCAGCGGGAAGAAATATTCCTGTGGCTCTTGGAGGGAGCAGTGGATGTACAGACTGGAAAATTCAACAGAAGAAATTCATTTGGAGCGTGGTCATTTGTGCAGTTTAAATAGTTTGTGGGTGAGGTCAGTGAATGTGGATTTGGGTTCTCCTGCCTCAGGTCTTGGTTTGGGTCAGGGAGTCAGCTTCAGAATACAGCCGCTCCGCGTGATTTTGTTATCTCCTTTGAAACCTGATGGACAGAAATTTGTCCGGGAGATTTGCTGACAGTTCCTGACACCTGTTCCCATCTTGCAAAGTTTATACGGACATACGAACTAGGAGCAGGAATAGGCCACTCAGCCCTTCCAGCCTGCTCCACCACTCAATAAGATCGTGCCTGATCTGATACAGGTTCAGCACCAAAGCCTATCCCAGGCACTATAAGGAAGAAAAGAGAGAGAGAGAGAGAGAGACAAGGTAACAGAGAGCATGAGATTAAAGGAAGATTTATTTTATAAAGGCTAATAGCGAAGAACACTAAAGCAAAGTAGTTGTGCTAAATTGACACAGTTTAGGCCCCAGCTGGAATATTGCAGCCACTGAGGCACCACACTATAGAAGCAATTTCAAGGCCTTTGAGAGAGTGCACAGGAGGTTTATTAGGATGTGGGACTTCAGTTACGTGAAGAGACTGGAGATGTTGGGCTTGTTCTGCTTACAGTAGGAAAGAACATAATACCATAAGACTGTAAGCACTAGGTGCAGCAGTAGACTATATGGCCCAATTCAAGAATATCATGGCTGATCTTCCACCTCAACTCCCCTTTCTCTATGCACAGAGTGTGCAAAAACCTAACAATCTCACTCCTGAACATACTCCACGGTTGAGCATCCACAGTCCACTGGGATACAGGGACGAAATCTTATGCCAACGGGATTTTACAGTCCCTCCAAGGTCAATGGAGGTCAAGGTCAAGGCTGCAATAGGGCTGTAAAATTCCACCTTAGAATTCCAAACATTCACAGCCCTCTGGATGAAGAACTGTCTCCTCTTTTCAGTCCTAAATAGCCAACTCCTTACCCTGAGACTGGCTCTAGACTCCCCTACCTCTCAGCAAGTATATGTCAAGCCCTCTAAGAGTTTTATACATTTCAATGAGATGACCTCCCATTCTTCTCAACCCCACAGAATATAGGCCCATTCTACTTGATCTCTCCTGTAGGACAACCCTCTCCTCCCAGGAATCAGTCCAGGCAAACTTCATTGTACCCTCTCTAAAGCAAGTATACCCTTCCTTAGGTAAGGATGAGCCAGATGTTCATCTCCCAAAGGGAGTGAGACTCGGGTCCCAAAATGCTGGAAAAACAATTTTCCTGAGCCTTCCCCAACCCCACACCATTTCCATGTGTTGGGAAGGCCTTGGATCTTCAAAAACACACACGCACTGTTTCTGAAGTCGGGCTTTCCATTGTGAGGACCACAGGAAAGTTGTATTTCCTCCCACACACGGGGCAGAATTTTATACTGGTCGTCCCAATGTCGTCCCGCGCTCACGCGATATTTCAGTCAGTGGGCACGCGCAGGCCTCGGAGCTGCGCTCGCCATCAATTAAGAGGCCAGTTAAGGCCGTTAAAAAGGCAATTGACCAAGATTTCATGTTGCCCGTGCGATTTTTCGCTTGTCACATGGGCAAAATGGGCAGGCGGGCAGCCAACAATTTGCAAAACCCTCATCCACAGGCGGGATACAAAGGGTCAGCAGCATTGCCAGTGTGAGCAGTGAGGGGTTTTGGAAGTAGTTTGCTGCTGGTTGCTCATTGGCACTTGGCACCTTCATCTCTGCTCGGGGTTTCATTGTTAGTGTTTCCAGGCTTCATTTCAGGTGTCTCCAAGGCCCCTGGAGGATTCAGACCATGTGGACACTTCTGGTTTATCAGACAGCCTTCCCTTACCCTGGGAATGGGGATTGTGGTCTCCGCTGGAGGCACCTCCTCTGAGGAGGAAGAGAGGGGCAGAAGGGAGAGGAGGCCGGGGTGTCCCAATGCAGCTTCCAGGGAGCGATCTGTGGGAGGGGAGGTGCAGACACAAGGGATGCAGGGTCAACAGGGAATCCAAGGCAGAAGGGGCCACAGAAGACACCACTATCCTGCTGCCAGGATTTACAGGCAGCGATGCAGCTACCTCAATAAGTCTGAGCTGCAATGCCGAAGGAGGCTCTACCTCTCCAGGGAGACAGTGACCTCCATCTGTCGGATGATTGGCCCTGAGATCAGCTCCGACTGTGTGGGTGGACATCCCATGCCAGTGGCTCTGAAGGTCACAGTGACCCTCAACTTCTATACCTCCGGCTCTTTCCAGGAGTCAGTGGGGGAATCTGTGTGGAGTCTCCCAATCAGCTGTCCACAGTTGTGTCAAGCTGGTGACAGAAGCTCTGTTCAGGCGGGTACTGATATTTATCTATTTCCATATGGATGAGGCCAGCCAGGCTGAGCGAGCCAGAGGCTTTGCAGTGATTGCTGAGTGTCCAGGGTGCTATAGACTGTACACATGTGGCCATCAATGTGCCAGCAGGTGAGCCCGGTGCCTTCGTCAACAGGAGGGGCTTCCACTCCATGAACGTGCAGATAGTGTGTGACCACAGGATGCTGATTCTACAGGTCTGTGCAAGGTACCCAGGCAGCTCCCATGACGCTTATACCCTGAGACACTCCCAGGTGCTGGGGATCTTCAGCGCTCTAGCCCTACAGATGGGTGACAAGGGCTATGCATTGAAAAGATGGCTCATGTCGCCTCTCCACCACCCAAAAACAGAGGCAAAGCAGCGTTACAATAGGAGTCATGCCTCCACAAGGGCGGTGGTAGAGAGAACCATAGGTCTTCTGAAGATGTGCTTCTGATGCCTGGACCGTTCAGGGGGAGCACTACACCCCCAGAGTGGGTGTCACTGATAGTGGTTTCATGCTACGCTCCCCACAATCTGGCACTGGCAAGGGGGGACCCACTGGAGGAAGAGGATCTTGAGGCAGCTCCACAGGCCACAGAGGATGAATCCTGTGGTGAATCAGAAGAGGATCACGGTGAGGAGGATGCTGAGTGTGTGGAGGGAAACTTCAGTAACTTCCAAGGAGGCAGGGATGCCTTGATCCAACACTCCTTCAGCTAGGCTGCCAAAGGTTCACTCCCACCTCATACCAGGGCTACCACCTCCATCCAGGATGTCCAAAATGCCTCAGTGCCCGTGCAATAAAGTTTGGAGCCACTCACATTCAGCATTACAGACTGGCGTACCCTGCACCAGAAAAATAGGTGAAACATACTCAGGCCATCAGAACCAAAGCAAATTTAATGTTGTTGTCACATTGAAATCACATTGACATGACCATTACTGGTGTTGATGTCCACATCAGCAAACAGAATTGAACAGAAAATCACCCGTGAACTGTCCCTGTTGTGCTCATGGTGCCTTAAACTTAAGTTGATGAGTGCTGCACCTTGGTGCTCCCCCCTCGCTGGCATCGGCATTGGAGGCAGCTGCTCACCCTACTGTCCTGTTGGCCTTGATGACCTTGGCGGTTTCTCCTCTGGTCAGTGGAGCCTGTCTGGCCCTGCCTGGGAGGGAGTGTCCAGCACCATGGCTAGCATCTCCCCAGTCACCACAGCCTTATCAGATGCCACGGTCACTGGCAGAGGGGTAGAGGAGCTGCTGCTGTCATCCAGAGCGCCCTGAGAGGAGCCCCCAGAGGTGACAAGCAGGTCGTGTGCCAATGTGAAGTCACACTGCTCACCATTGATGGATGGGCACCGAGCTGGGATACTGGGTGTCTCATCTACCTCCCACACTCACACTGACCACCTGAGGTCAGTGCCTGTGTGAGGGTTTGTAGGTCCGAGCGCAACCCCAGGAACCCCTCATGCTGTTCCTGGAGCTGCCTCTCCATGAGAGTCGCCATTCTCTCAATGGAGGAGGCAGTGCACTCGGCCATGAGGGTCAAGACAGTTCTTATGCCTAGCATGGACTCCTCCACAACAGAGAATATGGCACGCAGACCCTCGTGGATCTCTACCAGATCCTCCCGTACATCCTGCTGGACATCCAGCATCTGCTCCCTAATGGACAACTCCAGAGGCCCATCATCTGCCTTCGACCCAGCATCGTCCTGGTCTCCAGCAGTCGTCCGACTGCCGGTGCCCTGGGCACCCTCTGCTTCTGCCTGCACCTCAAGTAAGTGTGAAGTGCCCTCACCAATTTGCACTGACAATGTAGCCAACTATCTAATGCCCACCGAGGTGCTGGTATCTGCACTGGTGCCTGCTTCAGAGTGCAGGTGTGACACAGGTGCAGATGAAGTCCGGCAGCCCTCTGACATCAGGTGTGGCCCTTTGGGGTCATGGAGAATGAGTGTGTGCTAGCGAATCTGAGGGAGGACAGCACATGTCATTAGTTAAAGTCTTCACACTGTCACTGTGCATACCAGGCACCCTGGTTATGGCTCATCTTCTCCTGAAAGGACAGAGGAGCATTGATGAGTCCACTCCGTACCTGCAGCCCCATTGCAGCCTGGACAACCCCAGCTGAGGAACATCTGGCAGGGCACATCCAAGTCATGGCCCTGGAGCTGCAAGGCACTCAGTCCAAGCAGCCAGGGCTCATCCCCTTGGCCAGCTCCGGTGTCACTGACAGTTGGCACCCAGACTCTAGCACCTCTGAGTCCACGGGTGGAATGGCCAGACCTTAACACTTCACCACACTGATCCATGCCAACATGGTACTCACCCTTCCTGACAGTGCTGTTAGGGAGGGAGTTCCAGGATTTTGAGCCAGCGACAGTGAAAGAATGGCGATATATTTCCAAGTCAGAGTAGTGAGTAGCTTGGAGGGGAACTTCCAGTTGGTAGTGTTCCCATCTATCTGCTGCCCTTGTCCTTCTAAGTGGTAGAGGTCATGGGTTTGGAAGGCTCTGTCAAAGGAGCGTGGAGTTGAATCTGAGTCAAGAGGCACAAGTGTTACCAGGGATCTAGGGCTGGCAATTACCTCAGTCCAAAAAATATTTATCATGCTGCAGGTGTCACCACCTGACAAGAACCATGGCTCATGCACTGTGTATAATTGACAACTTCTTCTGACTGTCAGTAAACAAAGGTTAGGCCCATCGCCAGCTGAAAACTCATTCGCCCTTCGAACGCACTTAACACCAGATAAGGCAGGTGCAGGAAGCATGGCAAACCACACACGGAAACAACATCTATCTTTTCGGAGGGTTTTCTGTCACTAAGTCACTTATCTGTATAATTCCAGGGGATTTCTCTGTCTTAGGAAGTGGCAGTGTCTGAAGCCATTCGATCAAAAGAATGACACTCAGCTCCATAAGTGTTTTCCATTCCCCGCAGTGTTCTCCACGCCTCTCCACAGGTGCCGATTCTGCCTCTGATTTCGATTTGAGTTCTGGCCCTGTGTGCCTCTCCGACTTTAATCGTTCCACCAGTGGAGGCCATGCCTTCAGCTGCCTGGGCCCTAAGCTCTAGAATTCCCTCCCTAAACCTCTCCTCCTCTCTACCTCCCTTTCCAGCTTTAAGGTACTCCTTAAAACTTACCCCTTTGACCAAGCTTCTGGCCATCTGATTTAATATCTCCTTATGTGGCTCGGTGTCATGCTTTGTTTTATAACACTCTTGTGAAGTGCCTTGGGATATTTTATAACATTAAAGGTGCTTTATAAATATAAGTTTGGTAATACAGGACTTGAATATTGTTGAAAAGAGAGACATTTTGCCAAAGCTTTTCAACTTGAACTCATCAGGACAAACGCAAGAATACCGAATTTCAAACAATCATGCCAGTTTATACAGCAGGAGAAAACGGAGCTGATTGGTTGACAAGTTGACTCTTCAAAGCCTAGAGTTCCCTTTTGCTTTCTCCATGGCAACGTCTCAGCCAATCAGAATCGACTTGTCGATCAATCAGCATTCTTTTCTCCTGTAGCGTAAATTGTTGTGATAGTTTGAAATTCGGCATTCTTGCGTTTGTCCTGATGAGTTCAAGAGGAAAAGCTTCAGCAAAATGTCTCTCTTTTCAGCAATAAATGTAAGTCGTTGTTGTTGTGGTGGTTGACACTTCTTGTTTTTCCTCACCTCCAGAGAGTGAGGCTGGTCTCCACTAATGACACTGAAATAAACTCGGAGTGGATTGGCTGCCTGTTTCACACTCTGCCCATTTTTGTTTCCATTGAGCTGTTTTTTTTTGTCCTCCTGGTGTAGACCAGTTTGACCGGCTTAGAGCGTCAGCCTGCTCCTCTACTAGAGAGGAAGCCCACGGCCTTCATAATAATGTTCCCTCTAAGCATCGTGCTTGTATGGACCACGCAGCAAATGCGAAGGTGTTGCTTAGGAAGCTTACAAATTGCCCCATTAAGGTTCTGCCTACTGACGGTCACCTCGCGGACATGTAAAAGGTTTGAAAGATACTGTGCGTTGATTGACCTAAACAAGCCGCACACACAACAAAGGAAATTTATAGGGATCATCGATTGTTATCTAAGCCAAGGAAGTTGGAGGGAGGGGAATGTTTGGGTCACTGGGTGAATATTCCACTCCCTAAGCCTCATTTCAGTGATAACTCTCCAAGGCTCGGTTAATGTTCCTGACCAAACTCACAACCTAAATGCCAGCTTCTTGTGCCTTGGTACCAGAAGGGCAGCCAGTGTCATGATAATAGTTCATTGTGGTAGTGGACTCCAGTATTAGGTACTATATGATACTCTGTACTAGAAAAGGGGGGCCACCTGACCTTGGGTTTGACGGTCAGAGTTGGAGCCCGTATTAACAGAATTCAGTTACCGCAGATATGTGTCCAGGTTAGGAAAATGTGTTATCAGTAAAGTTAGCTCAGTTACAATGTCGATGGCCTGTGTGCACCATGGAAACAAAAAACACAAGACAGCCAGTGTCTGTGGAACTCACCCTCGCCCTGCAGCACTTTCAGGAGAGGTGAGAAACAGGGAGGTTGAGGAAACCCAACAAGAACGAAAAGCGACGCTCCGATATGAATTGAGAAACGTAGAACCATTTGCTGGAGCAGATGTGGCAAGTGGCATTGTTCTGCACAGCCTTTAAGAAAGGGTTTGGCAAGTTCCTGAGGAAGGAGATAATTGGAACATATTGGAGAGAGGTTAATTCATTCATCCAGCCCTTTACCCAGAGAGTGGTGAGAACGTGGGACTCGCTACCACAGCAACAGGTTGAAGTGAATAATATAGATACATTTAAGGGGGAAGCTAGATAAACATCTGAGGGAGGAGGGGATAGGTTATGATGGTAGATTTCGATGAGGGAAGATGGGAGGAGGCTAGAATGGAGCATAAACACCAGCACGGAGTGGTTGGGCCGAATATCCTGTTTCTGTGCCATATATCCTACGGAATCCTATGTAGTGCATCATAGGCTGGATTTTACAGCCCACTGACATTGGGTTTGCAGGAGGTAAGGGGGTTGTGGGGCTATAAAAGACAGCAAGTGCCATGCTCACTGCAATTTTATCAGCATTGGTGGGGAGTTGGGTGGCCTGTCCCCTTTCAGACCAGTTGAGGCCCTTAAGTGGCCAATTAATGCCCATCTATGAGCCTCAGCCGGCTGTCACTGGGATTTAACCAGTGGAAGAGGCTCAAGCCTCAAGTGTCCAGCCCGGCAGCTCTCTCTGCACACGCTGGTGGACGGCAAATTTCCTTGTTATTGGCTCCCTTGTCCTATTGGAGGCCCCAGTCAAGGCCCAATCCCCTCAAAGTTTCCTCTCCCCCAACCCCGACATACCTACCATGTTCCCCCCTCAACCCCATTGGCCCCCTCAACAGTGCTAATCGGACATAAACCTGTTGGTGGAGTCAAAACCAAGACACAGAACATTTCTTTGTTGAGAGAGGTTATTGACTTTGCTCAGTCTCATAGCTCCACTCCCACGCCCAGTGTCCCAGCTGTCCCCTATTTAAATGTGCTCAAAATACTTAATTAAACAATGCCCTTCACCTGTGTATCCTAACAATATTAATAACCAGGGCCTGCCAACAAGATCCCCCAGAGTTACCTCTGGTTCCGTATCCCATGCTGCTCACTTTCCTGCAGATCTCACTGTAGGTCTGGTGGCACTGCCGGGCACCGGAGTGTTGCCAAGCTCTCTGGCAGGCAGCTCTCTGAGGCAGGACCTCCTGTTGCTGAGGGGTGCGAGTCCAGCCTCACGCCAAATAATGGCCCCTCAAAGCCAGACAAGCTCTCCTTCTCCCTCTTTACTGCCCAACCTTTGAGCTGGGGAGCAGAGCCAATGGAGCCCTATAAAAACCAGCCGATGGTGTCAGTCATGGCACAGAGGGTAAAACTCTCCACTCTGAGGAAGAAGGATGTGGGTTTATGTCTCACTCTAAGACTTGAGCCCATAATCGAGACTGACACGTCACACTGAGGGAGTGCTGCGTTGTCAGAGGTGCTGTCTTTAAGATGGAACATCAAGCCAAGGCGCTACCCTCTGAGATAGAGCATGCGAGTTCTCCTTGGTGCCTTGGCCAATATTAACCCCTCAACCACCATCACCTTATGATCATGATCGCATTGCTGTTTGTGGTAGCTTGCTGTGTGCAAATTGGCTGCAGCATTTTTTTTTATTTGTTCATGGGTTGTAGGTGTTGCTGGCTGGGCCAGTATTTATTGCCCATCCCTAATTGTCCTTGTTCAGGGGGCATGTAAGAGACAACCACATTGCTGTGAGTCTGGAGTCACATGTAGGTCAGACCAGGTAAGGTCTGTAGATTTCCTTCCCTAAAGGGCATTAGTGAGCCAGATGGGTTTTTACAACAATCAACAATCACCAATGGTCATCATTAGACTTTTATTGAATTCAAATTCCACCATCTGCCATGGCAAGATTCTCACCCGTGTCCCCAGAACATTACCCTTGGTCTCTGGATTACTAGTCCGGCATTAATACCACCTCCCCAATTTCATGCATTACAGCAGTGCCCACACTTCAACAGTACTACATTGGCTGTAAAGGATTTTGAGATGTCTGGAGATCATGCAAACATGCTGTAAAAATGCAAGTCTTTCTTTCTCTGTTCTCCTGGAGCTTGATGGAAGTCCTGGGTGAATTGCCCCGAGGCTCAGGCTGAAGTTCTTCTTCTGGGTGTTTTATCTTTTAACCTCAACTCCCGCCCCAAGTGATTGGCGGGGATGGCGCCTAATGAGTAGGGCAAGGCATTGATGGGCATGGCGCCCTTTTCTCTCCCCTTGGCCGCTGCTTAGCAACTAGAGTTGAGGCTTGGTGTGCCTCTCAGCATGGTCCAATGCCAATAAACGCCTTTGTTTGTTGGAGTCCCTGTTTCATAGAAAAACAAATCCTCCATTAAATCCGAATGTTTGGATAATTGGTTAATTTTTTGTACAAACATTACTGTCTTGTTTCCTTTCTGTGAACTGTGTGCATTCAGATCAAATCAAGGCTGCCATTGGTACGACAAGACTGTGTAGCACAGCTCAGTGCCAGTGGGCGTGAGTCTGGATGGGAGTTGCCCAAAGCATTAGTTGTCTTGGCACTTTGCCTCCTTCATCTAATTGTTGTTATTGGATCGCAACCCCTGTTATTCTTGAAACACTGTGTAATAATAATTATAAGAAACTGCACTGTAACAATCTAGCCACAGGACGGATTAAACTAACTTAAAATTCATCATTAGCATGAGCTCCGTGTGCTGGGACAGGCGAGGAGATGAGTTGACAAACCCCACTCAGGTGAGATGCTAAACCAAGGATCCACCTGCCCTCCATAATGGGTATAAAAGATTCCAATGGCCACCAGTTCGAGGAAGAGCAGGGGAGTCCCAGTGTCCTGACCAAAATCGACCCCTCAACCAACATCGCTAAAAACAGAAAGTGCTGGAAAATTTCGACAGATCTGGCAGCCTCTGTGGAGAGAGAAACAGAGTTAACGTTTCAAATTGAATGACTCTTCGGAACTGAAGGGAGCTAACTCTGAAGAAGAATCATATTGGACTCGAATCGTTAACTCTGTTTCTCTTTCCACAGATGCTGCCAGACTTGCTGAACAGCACTTTCTGTTTTTATTTCAGATTTCCAACATCTGCAGTATTTTGCTTTTATTGTCAGGAGAAACAGATTAACTCATCATTATCCCTATTGCTAAATTTGGAAGCTTGCTGTGCACAAAATGGCTGCCATATTTCCTATATTTACAATATTGATTACATTAGAAAAGTACTTGTGACTATGAAGGAGGTGATGAAAGGCACTATATAAATGCAGTCTTTCTTTCTTTCCAAATCAAATTGATACCTCAGTCAGAAAGGTTGGCCTTTGGATCATTCTCCGATTCCTTTAAGCCCAGCCTAAGCCTCATCAGCTGAGAATGTAGCTCAGATATCCCAGGGCCCATTGCTCACTGCTCTCTGACTTCCTATGCTTGGGGAGTTATGTCATTCTGCATTTCTGAATTTCCGTGATATTGGCTCTCACTGTTGTGTCACTATGCCTCCTGCGATCTCCTACTCATTCTATATCTCCTTTGGTGTTGCACATGCTGGGTCGTAGGGCTGTAGGAACAGAAGGATGCCATTCAGCCTCTCCACATTTAACTAGTTCATCGCTGATCTGTATCTTACCTCCATTTATCCACCTTTGATCCATACTGCAAGAAAGCCTTAACCAACAAAAACTGTCAGTCACCCTGTGATGAAAATTCCAACTGATCCCCAGCCATCTGGGGAAAGAGTTCCGGATTTCCATTACCCTTTGTGTGAAATTATGCTTTCTGGATGGTCCAGATCTAATTTTAAGACTGCGTACTCTTTTTTTGGAATTTCACCAGTCAGAGGAGGTGTTTTTATATAGTGCATTTCAGCATCTCCTTCACAGCCAATGAAGTACTTTTGTCAGGTTTTTTAAAAGACTTTCTAAACTCCAACCCTCGTGGAACCTTTATCACCGCGTGTGGTTGTCTTCATGTTTGACCAGCTGCCCAACCCCCACACATATTGCGTCTAGCATCCCTCTTTCCCTCTTTCCAATCCTGCACATTCTTCACCTGTAGCCCAATCCCACATCCCTCTTCTTTTCTCCCCCCACACTCTGTCTGTCTGCCGAACATCATCATCCAACACACTAACTGGCCTTTCGTCTTTTAGTTGCTGAAGTTCAGTTGGTAGCACTTTCACCTTTGAATCAGAAAATCATGTATTTTGAGTCCCAGATCAGGACCTGAGCCCATAATTCAAAAACTTCAGCGTGGTAGCGAGGGAGTGCTACACTGTTGGAGGTACTGTCTTTGCCATCCTGCCCAACATTCTGTTCCTAACTAACACTGCCCAAAACAAATAATTTAATCATTCTCCTCACTGCTGTTTGGGGGACTTTGCTGTGCAAGAAATGACTCTTCACTTTGTCTGTTTAGCAGTCACTCTGATTCTTTGTGTGCGAAATACTTCAGTTTTTTTAAATAGCAGTCAACATTATGTGGCAAAATGCTTGGATACACTTCCCCTTAAACTTCTAGACTCCACAATTAAAACAGTTAACTCGTTTTGTTGTAAGTGGTAGGGAAATAATTGGAGAAAATTCTGAAGGAGCGAATCTATCTCCACTTGGAGAGGCAAGGTTTGATCAGGGATAGTCAGCATGGCTTTGTCAGAGGGAGGTCATGCCTAACTAATTTGATTGAATGTTTTGAGGAGGTGACCAGGTGAGTAGATGAGGGTAGCGCAGTTGATGTAGTTTATATGGATTTCAGCAAAGCCTTTGACAGGGTCCCACATGGGAGACTTATAAAGAAGGCATATGCACATGGGATGTAGGGTAATTTGATAAGGCGGATTCAAAATTGGCTTAGTTGTAGGAGGCAGAGGGTGATGACAGAAGGATGCTTTAGTGACTGGAAGCCAGTGTCCAGTGGTGCAGGGATCTGTGCTGGGTCCCCTATTATTCATCATTTATATAAACGACATAGATGACTATGTGGGGGTTAGGATTAGTAAGTTTGCGGATGACACAAAGATTGGCCGGGTGGTTAACAGTGATGTTAAGTGTCTTGGGCTACAGGAAGATATAGACTGGATGGTCAAATGGGCAGATAAGTGACAGATGGAATTTAACCCTGAAAAGTGTGATGTGATAAACTTTGGAAGGAGTAATTTGACAAGGAAGTATTCAATGAATGGCATGACACTAGGAAGTTCTAAGGAACAAAGTGACCTTGGCGTGTGTGTCCATCGATCTCTAAAGGCAGAGGGGCATGTTAGTGGGGTGGTGAAAAAGGCATATGGGACACTTGCCTTTACCAATTGAGGCATAGATTACAAAATTAGGGAGGTCATGTTGGAATTGTATAGAACCTTGATGAGGCCACAGCTGGAGTACTGTGTTCAGTTCTGGTCGCCACATTATAGGAAGGGTGTGATTGCACTGGAGGGGGTGCAGAGGAGATTCACCAGGATGTTGTCTGGGATGAAACATTTAAGTTATGAAGAGAGGTTGGATAGACTTGGGTTGTTTTCGTTGGAGCAGAGAAGACTGAGGGGCGACCTGATCGAGGTGTACAAGATTATGAGGGGCATGGACAGGGTGGATAGGGAGCAGCTGTTCCCCTTAGTTGAAGGTCAGTCACAGGGGGGCATAAGTTCAAGGTGAGGGGCAGGAGGTTTAGGGGGGGATGTGAGGAAAAACCTTTTTGCCCAGAGGGTGGTGAGGGTCTGGAATGCGCTGCCTGGGAGGGTTGTGGAGGTGGGTTGCCTCACATCCTTTAAAAAGTACCTGGATGAGCACTTGGCACGTCATAACATTCAAGGTTATGGGCCAAGTGCTGGTAAATGGGGTTAGGTAGGGAGGTCTGGTGTTTCTCACGTGTTGGGGTGCAGGCTCGATGAGCCGAAGGGCCTCTTCTGCGCGGTGTGATTCCGTGATTCTGTGACCAATTAGGCAACACTTAAAACACCTTCCTGAACCCACAGTGTGAAATGAAAATGCCAGTCTAGAGGAACAACAGTGGTTCAATGAGGGGTGAAGAGAATGTGCCAGGAGAAGGAATACCTACAGATGAGCCACCAACCCGGTAAAGCTACAACACAGGACCACAAGCATGCTAAACAGCGGAAGCAGCATTTGATAGACAGAGCTAAGCGATCCCACAACCAATGGATCAGATCTAAGCTCTGCAGTCCTGCCACATTCAGTCGTGGATAGCGGTGGATAATTAAACAACTCACTGGAGGAGGAAGCTCTGCAAACATTCCCATCCTCAATGTTGGGGGAGACTAGCATGTCAATGCAAAAGGCAAGGCTGAAACGTTTGCAGACTTCTCCAGGCTGAAGTGCTGAGTGGATGATCCAGCTCGGCCTCCTCCTGATGTCTGCAGCCAATTCAATTCACTCCATGTGATATCAAGGAGTGCCTGAAGGCACAGGATACTGCAAAGGCTGTGGGGCCTGACAATATTCCAGCAATAGTACTGAAGACTTGTGCTCCAGAGCTTGCCGTGCCCCTAGCCAAGCTGTTCCAGTACAGCTACAGCTCTGGCACCTACCCAGTAATCCGGAAAACTGCCCAGGTATGTCCTGTACACAAGAAGTGGGACAAATTCAACCCGGCCAATTACTGCTCCATCAGTCTACTCTCCATCATCAGCAAAATGATGGAAATTGTCATTGATGGTGCGAGCAAGCGGCTCTTGCTCATCAATAACCTGTTCACTGACGCTCAGTTTAGGTTCCACCAGGGACACTCAGTACCTGATCTCATTACAGGCTTGGTTCAAACCTGGACAAAAGAGCTGAGCTCCGGAAGTGAGGTGGCCTTGACATCAAGGCAGCATTTGACCGAGTGTGGTATCAAGGAGCCCTAGCAAAACCGGAGTCAATGGGAATCAGGGGGAAAACTCTCCGCTGGTTGGAGTCATACCCAGCACAAAGGAAGATGGTTGTGGTTGTTGGAGGTCAGTCATCTCAGCTCCAGGACATCACTGCAGGAGTTCCTCAGTGTAGTGTCCTCGGCCCAACCATCTTCAGCTGCTTCATCAATGACCTTCCCTCCATCATAAGGTCAGAAATGGGGATGTTCGCTGATGATTTCAAGTGTTCTGTACCATTTTGTATCTTTTCAAACATTGAAGCAGTCCGTGCCTATGTGCAGTAAGACTTAAACACATTCAGGTTTTGGCTAACAAGCGGCAATAACATTTGCACCACACAAGTGCCAGGCAATGACCATCTCCAACAAGAGGTAATCTCACCATCTACCCTGAACTTTCAATGGCATTACCATTGCTGAATCCCCACTATCAACATCCTGAGGGTTACCATTGACCAGAAACTTAAGTGGACTGGCCATATAAATACTGTGCCTACAAGACCAAGCCAAGGACTGGGAGTTCTATGGCAAGTAACTCACCACCTAACTTCCCAAAGCCTGTTCACCATCTACACAAGGCACAAGTCAGGAGTGTGATGGAATACTCCCCACTTGCCTGGATGAGTGCAGCTCCCACAACACTCAAGAAGCTCGACACCGTCCAGGACAAAGCAGCCTGCTTGATTGACACTACATTCACCAGCTTCAACATTCACTCCCTCCAACAGCCGTGTGTATCATTGACAAATCTCTGCAGCAAATCACCAAAACTCCTTTGGCAGCACCTTCCAAACCCACAACCTCTACCACCTAGAAGGACAGGGGCAGCAGATAGATGGGAACACCACCACCTGTAAGCTCCCCTCCAAGTGACTCACCATCCTGACTTGGAACCATATTGCCGTTCCTTCACTGTCGCTGGGTCAAAATCCTGGCCTTGCCAATGATACTCACATCCGTGAATGAATAGAAAACAGATATTTGCCTAACAACAAATTGAAATATAGATAGTCCCAGTGAGTGGAGACGAGGATTCTGGTCCCGGAATATTGGGTTGACATCCAGCAAGGTAGTTGCATTTGATAAGAGGGAATAGTGACCCCCTTTCCATTGCACCTAACCCATTCTCCTGTTCTGGGGGTGATGGGGTGGGGGGGGGGGGGCGATGCGATGCAGGCTAATGATGAATCCATGTAAAATAGAGCTTTCATATGGAAACAACTCAGGGTGTGACCTCCTGGATGTAAAAGCAAAGGAAGAAATGGGTGGCCTCAAGTGCCTTAAGGTGTGGAGTATCAAAGACAAAGTGACTCTCAGTGGTGGTTGGGCTGATCAGGAGCTGCCAGTAGGAGTTGGATCAGTTTGAGATTCCTGGAGAGAATTGGATAAATTTGAGACACTGGGTTGGAGTTGGGTCAGTTTGGAATTGTTGGCAGGAGCTGGGTTCCCCTCTGGTCTGGGAAGCAGAATTCACAAAATCATCGTTGGGCTTCTTGAAGCTGAATCTATGGAATTCATTGCCACAGAAGGCTGTGGAGGCCAAGTCATTGAGTGTATTTAAGACGGAGATAGATAGGTTCTTGATTGGTAAGGGGATCAAAGGTCACGGGGAGAAGGCGGGAGAATGGGGGCTGAGAAACTTATCAGCCATGATTGAATGGCGGAGCAGACTTGAATGGCCTAATTTCTGCTCCTATGTCTTATGGTCTTATTGTCTTATGGGTTAATAATGGATTTCCCACCAGCTGCCTCAGACTGTAAACCCACCAATGATTCTCCACGATCTGGACCCTCTCTCATCCAATCTCCAAAGCACACTATCAAATCCCCCTTTCTAGTGGAACCTCACTACTCTGGTCTGGGAAGCAGAATTCACAAAATCATCGCCGGGCTTATTTTTTTAACTAACTCTTGGCGACTCCACAAGTGACGAAATGGAATATCCCTTATTTATGGCAGTTGGGTGTATGGTAGCGTAATGGTTGTTACTGGCCTTTGTACTGCAGATGCCTGAGCTAATAATCCTGGAAACCTGAGCTCTAGTCTTGCCATAGCGGTTGGAAACTTTGAATTCATTTTAAAAAATGTGGGAATAGAAATCAAGTACCAGCAAAAGTGAGTGTGAAGCTGCCAGAATGTTGTAACAGCTCAGCTGGTTCACTAATTCCCTTCATAGAAAGACGATCAGCTGCCTTAACTTGAGCCTGTACAATTTGACTCCAGTTAATTACTTTGCCCACATAGGCAGGATAGTGTAATGCTTATGATACTGGATTTATAATCTAGCAATCGACCCTGGTGACAAGTTCAAATCCCACCACAGCTCTTATGCAATTTGAGTTCAATTCATTAAATAAATCTAGAATGAAAAGTCAGTCTCAGTTAATGGTCAACATGAAACTACTGGATTTTGTTTTAAAAAAACTCATCTGGTCTGGCATATACAGGCCTATGGCAATGTGGTTGACTCTGGAGTGGCCGAGCATGCCACTAAGGTGCTTCGCCACTTCTTTATCAAGACCGATGAGGGATGGGTGGCAAAAGCTGCCCTTGCCAGTGATGCTCACCTCTCCAGAAGCATTTTGGCAAACGAGTGCAGTTGCCAACCCTACAGGATTGGCCTGGAGTCTCCAGGAATTGAAGAGCGATCTCCAGGATGCTGCTGTGTGCAACACTGGAGAAAAATCATCGGGACGTTAAAAAAGATTATTTTCTTTTTGTCATTTTCTTCAAACATTTCTCTCTACCAGATATAAAAATATTGAAAATTGGCAGGGGGTGCGGGGAAGGCTGTTTGGTTGACAGTCAAGCATTGACCAATTGGGTAATGAGTCTTTTTGCTTTCCAGCTGGTGTAGGAAGGCTGTGCATCACAAGGATGGATGTGTTGGCCCACTAATTGCTGGAGCGCGGTGGCAAGTCATGTGATGTAACCTCCAGGAGTCACAGTTAGCAATGCTGCAAGTGAGTGTCTGGATTCATTTCCTGAACGGTAGCAAATTTGAATCCAGTGGAAACATTTTTGATTTGGAAGACTTATTTTTGACAATATTGAGGAAATGAACTTCGGGGCAGCGAATTGGAATGTGGTGACAATTGGGTTGAAATCAGTGGAAGCCGTTTTCCTTGCTTGAGCAACAATCTGGTGGAACAGACCACCCACTCTTTAGAAAAAGCCACACGATTTTCACCCATTGATTCAGGCTGACAACCCCCCAGTGCCAGTACCGAGGAGAGGGAGGACCCACCTTTCGGAGAGAGATGTCACTCCACAGAGTGGTTCTATGGGCACAATTTGGAATTAGTGCAGGGAAAGTTCTCCCCAGTGTCATGGGCTCTGAGTTTATCCCTCAACTAACGTCACTGTTAAAAAAAACAAATTATCTGGGTCATTATCACTTTGTGGGATCTTGCTGTGCTCAGATTGGCTGCTGCATTTCCTACATTGGTGACCACACTTCAAAAAATACCTAATTGACTGTAAAATGCTTTGGGACATTCCTAGCCTGTCAAAGGGCCCTCTATAAATACAAGTCTATCTTTCTTTTCCCATCAAGATTAGGTGAACTGACTAATTTGTCCACGTGTTTCTTGCCGTTATGATGGAACAGCATCAGAGGAAGAGGAATGAAATGCAAAGATATGCAAACTAAGGCTGGAATCAGGTTAGCAGTGATGGTTACTGAGAGACTAGACTGCCGGGCAATAGATTTAACAAGGTAAACAAATCCAACCAGGTCTCATTTGAGTACCACAGGAAACTTCAATAGACTTGGTGAATGTCATAATCTCACCATCTAAGGATCAGCTACTGCAGCGGTTCAAGAAGGCAGCTCACCACTACCTTGTCAAGGGCAACTAGGGATGGGCAACAAAACCCACATCCTGTGAATGAACAAAAACATTTCTATAGTGCCTTTTGTGACTCCAGGACATCCCAAAGTGCTTTAAAGCCAATGAAGCACTTTTGAAGTGTAGTCACTGTTGTAATGTAGGAAATGCAGCAGCCAAGTTGTGCACAGTAAGATCCCACAAACAGAAATCAGATAATAACCAGATAGCTTGCTTTAGCGATATTGATCGAGTGATAAATAATGGGGTCTTTTACATCCACCTTGGAGGGAGAAAGGTGGCCTCAGTTTAAAGCCTGAAAGACATCGCCCCCAACAGTGCAGCACTCCCCCAGTACTGCACTGGGAGTGGCAGCCTAGATTTTTGTGCTCAAGTCTCTGGAGTGGGAGTTGAACCCGCAATCGTCTGACACAGAGGCGAATCGATCTTTAATATAAAAGATTTAAGAGTGATCGAACAGAGGTGTTTAAGATGATTAAAGGAATTGATAGGGTCACTAGAGATAAACTATTTCCAACGGTGCAGGGAGTCCAGAACAAAGGGCAGAACTTTAAAATGAGAGCCAGGCCATTCAGGTGTAATGTCAGGAATACTTCTTCACACAAAGGGAAGTGAAAATCTGGAACTCTCTCTCTCAAAAAACTTGTTGAGGCTGGGGATCAATTGAAAATTTCCACCCTGAGTTTGATAGATTCTTAACAAAAACAGAATTACCTGGAAAAACTCAGCAGGCCTGGCAGCATCGGTGGAGAAGAAAAGAGTTGACGTTTCGAGTCCTCATGACCCTTTGACAGAACTTGATAGATTCTTGTTTGGCAATGGCATTAAGGGTTATGGAACCATATCAGGGAGAAATTAAGAATCAGATCAGCAATGATCTAATTGAATGCCAAGCAGACTTGAAGGGCCAAATGCCTTCCTCCTGTTTGTATATTCCTATGAATGTGTCATCATATTTGGATGAAGTTCACATGTCCACTATTTCAACAAATCATTAGTTAACCCCCTAATTAAAAAGAATTTCATTCAATCATCTTAACATCCCTGTTACTAATATCACATCAGCGGGAATCAACCCAAATGTTATAGTTTACAAATGGAAGTGAGAGAGAGGTTGAACCTTGAGATCAAGTCCCCTGTGCAATCTGTTCATAGAAAACTTGCCTCATTGAATAACTCATCAATTATAATAAGCTCTCAACAGATCCCACTTAGAGCACTTTGTTAGTTCTGGATTCTGCATCTCAGGAAGCATATATCAGAGGGAGTGTAGCACAGATTTATTAGAATGTTACTAGGGTTAAAAGGATTAAGCTATGAGGACAGGTTACATAGACTTAGTTTATATTCTTTTGAGTGTCAAAAATTTGGGATAATCTAATTGAGGTGTTTAAGCTGATTAAAGCAATTGATAGGGTTGATACAGAGGAACTATTAAGGAGAATAACCTTAAACTTACAAATAGTCGTTTGGTAGTACAGAACTTGAGTGTTGCTGAATAAAGACATTTTTTGTCAAAGCTTTTTGTCTTAGACTCTTCAGGACAATTTGCAAGAAAATGCAAACATCAGGGGAAATAACATTTATACGTTTGAGACGAGAGTGTTGATTGGTTGGCAAGTGCACTCTGATTGGTAGAGGTGCTGCTATGAAGAATGCACCAGTTGATATGGGCATTTTCCTGCACATTGTCCTGATGAGTGCAAGACGAAAAACTTTGACAAAAAATGTCTCCTTTTTCAGTAATAACCTTAAAATCCGAGCCGGCTTGTTCAGGGTTGATGGCATTTCTTCATTCAAATGGCAGTGGAAATCTGGTACTCTCTCCACCAAAAAACCATGGATGCTGGTGTGGGTGGTGGTTGGAGGGGTCGGTGGGGGGGAGGGGGGGTGGTGGTTGGAGAGGTTGGTGGGAGGAGGTGGTGGTGGTGATTGGGGGTGAGGAGGTGGTGGGGGTGTCACTGAAAGTTTCCAGATTGACATTCTTCGATTTTTGTTACACAAGGATATTCGGAGTTACAGAACCAAGGTGGGGAGATGGAGTTAAAATACAAATCAGCCACAGCACAATGTGTGGTGAAACAGGTTCAGAGGCTGAAAGTCCTCTTTGTGTTACGATGTTCCAAACAGCAAAAGGAAAGCCAGATAGATATCAGTGATTCCTTTCCCACCAGGTCACACAACAGGTACAATTCAGTCATGTCAACTTACTTTATTTTGAACAGTAAATCATTGATTTTTTAAAACATTCATTCAAGGGATGTGGGGCTTTGCTGGCTGGGCCAGCATTTATTGCTCATCCCTAATTGCCCTTGAGAAGGTGGTGGTGAGCTACCTTCTTGAACCGCTGCAGTCCATGTGGTGTAGATACACCCACAGTGCCGTTAGGGAGGGAGTTCTAGGATTTTGACCCAATGACAGTGAAGGAACGGCCCATATATTTCCAAGTCAGGATGATAAGTGGCTTGGAGGGGAACTTGCAGATGCGTGGGAACACCACCACCCTGAAAAGTGCCCAGTCTACCTCAGATTACCCTGGAAGGGCAAGGTACCTCAAGAATTTGAGCAACAGGTGAAGCTAGCTGTTTCACACTGCTACTGTGCAGTAGCAACACGAGTGGTATTCACCACTAACAGGATGCTGCTGTCAAGCCAAAAAGATGCTCCGCCTATGACACAATTAAGTGATGTGGTAAATAAATTTCAGTGCCAGGGTGATGCTAAGTATGTAGGCCGTATATCCCAAAGACTGGTGGATAGCATCAAACAGCATGTTCCAGGCTGTTCGCAAGGACAAGGTACAGACCATACCCAACCAGCCAGCATTTGCAAAACTCAAAACACAGTGTCCAACCATTAGATGTGATTCTGTGATTGGACAACATTTGCTAAATAATCTTCAGTGTGCTACACTGACTGCAAATTTAAGATAGTCAGTCGGGATCGCGGTGTAGTACTGGAAGCTACATATATTAATACACAGGGCCCTGTTCTTTGCGGACAGAAAGATCATGTACACACATTGTGCCTGTTTCAGCTAAACAAAGTAGGTGACAGCCATTCACTGGCTCATTCTTCAGGGCAATGCCTTAGCCAATCAGGGTCAAGCTGCCTGGTTTAAATTTCAAACAATGCTTGGCAGTCATTCACCATCACTGGTGCATTCTCCGTGGCAACACCTCTACCAATCAGAGTTCACTTGCCAGCCAATCAACACTCTCTTCTCATACAGCATAAATTGTTGTTTTCCCCTTATATTTGTATTCTTGCAGTGTCCTGATGAGTGCAAGACAAAAATTTTCAACGTTTCTTTTTTCAGTAATATTCAAGTTCTGTGCTACCAAATGACTAGTTGTGGGGTCTGTTACATCCATCTGAGAAGACAGGTGAGGTCTTGTTCTTTTCATTCGCCTGGTGGATGTGGGAGTCACTGGCTGGGCCAGCATTTATTGCCCATCCCTAATTGTCCTTGAGAAGATGGTGGTGAGTTGCCTTCTTGGACTGCTGCAGTCCATGTGGTGTAGGTACACCCACAGTGCTGTTAGGAAGGGAGTTAACCCAGGCATGATGAAAGAACGACAATATAGTTCCAAGTCTGGATGGTGTGTGACTTGGAGGGGAACTTCCAGGTGGTGGTGTTCCCAAAATCTGCTGCCCTCGTCCTTCTAGGTGGAAGAGGTCATTGATTTGGAAGGTGCTGTCAAAGGAGCCTTGGTGAGTTGTTGCATCTTGTAGATGGTACACACTGCTGCTACTGTGCGTCGGGGATGGATGGGGTGAATTTTGAAGGTGGTGGATGGGTTGTTGTTCAAGTGGGCTGCTTTATCCTGGATGGTGTTGAGATTCTTGAGTGTTGTTGAGGCTGCCCTCATCTAGGCAAGTGGAGAGTATTCCAACACACTCCTGACTTGTACCTTGTAGATGGTGGACAGGCTTTGGGGAGTCAGGAGGTGAGTTACTCGCTGCAGGATTCCCAGCCTCTGACCTGGTCTTGTAGCCACAGTATTTATATGGCTAGTCCAGTTCAGTTTCTGGTCAATGGTAACTCCCAGGATGTTGGTAGTGGGGGATTCAGTGATGGTAACGCCATTGAATGTCGAGGGAAGATGGTTAGATTCTCTCTTGTTGGTGATGGTCATTACCTGACACTTGTGTGACGCGAATGTTACTTGCCACTTGTCAGCCCAAGCCTGAATATTGTCCAGGTCTTGCTGCTTTTGGACACAGACTGCTCAGTATCTGAGGATTCACAAATGGTGCTGAACATTGTGCAATCATCAACAAGCATCCCAAGTTCTGACCTTATGATGGAAGGAAGGTCACTGATGAAGCAGCTGAAGATGCTTGGGCCAAGGACACTACCCTGAGGAACTCCTGCAGTGATGCCCAGGGCTGAGATAATTGGCCTTGCCATTGTTTCCAAAAGACAGCCCCTCCAGCAATGCGGCACTTCCTCAGTACTGTACTGACACGTCAACATACTATTAGTACTCCAGACTCTGGAGGCAGACTTGAACCCACAAGTTTCTAAGAACGAGGTGAGAGAGCTATGCACTGCGCTGTTACTGACACTGGTTCTAATAGTATCGTGTAGCGTTTTACCCAGGGCTCCCTCTGTTCCATGTTTTCTCCTAAGATGCTGGAAGAATGATGCCCGAAGACTCCAAACTTCACTTCACCTTCACTCCAGAAACATAGCAAGTATGATCCAGGTCTGTGAGTGAGTCTGGGAGGCCATGAACAGATTAGTAAACTAGCAGATAGATGCCAGATGAATATTAATCCGGAGAGATGGTGAGGTGATACATTTTGGGTGGATAAACATACGCACACAGGGACATTCTTTAGAAGTGGCGGAGTAGAGAGATTAAGGATTTCAAATAGCAAGAGGCTGAAATCTGAGTTGGGCAAAAGCACAGAATAGATGCCAATGAATCAACAGGTCCCTTTACACTGATGGCCTTATTGTGGGTGTGGTGTAAAAACTGATTTGCTCTTTGGCTGAAGGCCAATTTCACCCCCAAAATCTTTGAAAGTGGGAAAGTGTTTGCTAAAATCCTTTTAAAAAAATGACACATTGTATCCCAAGCCTGGGAAGTTCCATGGAGCTGAACTCATTCCACCAATGTTACTTCACCAGTGATGCGGCAGTAATTCTGTTAAAAACAAAAACAGAATTACCTGGAAAAACTCAGCAGGTCTGGCAGCATCAGTGGAGAAGAAAAGAGTTGACGTTTCGAGTCCTCATGACCCTTCGACAGAACTTGAGTTCGAGTCCAAGAAAGAGTTGAAATATAAGCTGGTTTAAGGTGTGTGTGTGGGGGGCGGAGAGATAGAGAGAGAGAGAGAGGTGGGGGAGGGGGGTGTGATTGTAGGGACAAACAAGCAGTGATAGAAGCAGATCATCAAAAGATGTCAACGACAATAGTACAATAGAACACATAGGTGTTAAAGTTAAAGTTGGTGATATTATCTAAACGAATGTGCTAATTAAGAATGGATGGTAGGGCACTCAAGGTATAGCTCCAGTGGGGGTGTTTTTTTTTATATAATGGAAATAGGTGGGAAAAGGAAAATCTTTATAATTTATTGGAAAAAAAAGGAAGGGGGAAACAGAAAGGGGGTGGGGATGGGGGAGGGAGCTCACGACCTAAAGTTGTTGAATTCAATATTCAGTCCGGAAGGCTGTAAAGTGCCTAGTCGGAAGATGAGTTAAACCTGCTGACCTTGGTATATGGAGTTTGTGGCACTGTCAGTGTGAACTCAGGTGGATTTAAGTGCACGGCTCTAAGATGCTGAGAAGTCAACTTGAATTGGTTATCACTGCAGGAGAATCCTGGCAGCTCATTAATCTCAGGAATTTTTATTCCTTCATGAGATATGGATGTCACTGGCAAGGCCAGCATTTGTTGTTCATCGTCTCAATGAAGCAGCAGGAGGCAGTATTCCAAGACAAACTGAAGTTAGTTATTGAGACAGTACAGAAAGGACTGAACTATGTATCTAACGCCGTGCTGTACCTGCCCAGGGAATGTTGGATGGGGACAGTGTAGAGGGAGCTTTACTCTGTATCTAACCCCGTGCTGTACCTGTCCTGGGAGTGTTTGATGGGGACAGTGTAGAGGGAGTTTTACTCTGTATCTAACCCCGTGCTGTACCTGTCCTGGGAGTGTTTGATGGGGTCAGTGTAGAGGGAGCTTTACTATGTATCTAACCCCATGCTGTACCTGCCCTGGGAGTGTTTGATGGGGACAGCGTAGAGGGACGTTTACTCTGTATCTAACCCCGTGCTGTCTCTGTCCTGGGAGTGTATGATGGGGACGGTGTAGAGGGAGTTTTACTCTGTATCTAACCCCGTGCTGTACCTGTCCTGGGAGTGTTTGATGGGGACAGTGTGCAGGGAGCTTTACTCTGTATCTAACCCCGTGCTGTACCTGTCCTGGGAGTGTTTGATGGGGACGGTGTAGAGGGAGCTTTACTCTGTATCTAACCCCGTGCTGTACCTGTCCTGGGAGTGTTTGATGGGGACAGTGTAGAGGGAGTTTTACTCTGTATCTAACCCCGTGCTGTACCTGCCCTGGGAGTGTTTGATGGGTCAGTGTAGAGGGAGCTTTACTCTGTATCTAACCCCGTGCTGTACCTGTCCTCGGAGTGTTTGATGGGGACAGTGTAGAGGGAGCTTTACTCTGTATCTAACCCCGTGCTGAACCTGTCCTGGGAGTGTTTGATGGGGACAGTGTAGAGGGAGCTTTACTCTGTATCTAACCCCGTGCTGTACCTGTCCTGGGAGTGTTTGATGGGGTCAGTGTAGAGGGAGATTTACTCTGTATCTAACCCCATGCTGTACCTGTCCTGGGAGTGTTTGATGGGGACAGTGTAGAGGGAGTTTTACTCTGTATCTAACCCTGTGCTGTACCTGTCCTGGGAGTGTTTGATGGGGACAGTGTAGAGGGAGTTTTACTCTGTATCTAACAGCGTGCTGCACCTATCCTGGGAGTCTTTGATGGCAACAGTATAGGCTGAGCTTTACTCTGTGTCTAACCCCATGCTGTACCTGTCCTGGGAGTGTTTGATGGGGACAGTGTAGAGGGAGCTTTACTCTGTATCTAACCCCGTGCTGTACCTGTCCTGGGAGTGTTTGATGGGGACAGCGTAGAGGGAGTTTTACTCTGTATCTAACCCCATGCTGTACCTGTCCTGGGAGTGTTTGATGCCAACATTGGGTGCACAGAATGGAAAAGATTACATTATACTTAAAACCTTGTCTTTATTTGCTAAAAATGAAGATAAGGGGAAAGCAGGAGAGACAGATTTGAGGCCTAGACAAGCTGTACACCCCCTTTAAACAGTGATAGCATGAATTTGACTTATATCTGTAAATTTACAGTAATACACCAAATCGTTCACCTATGTGCAGTAAAAATATGTACATATCCATAAATGAATATTTTCGTCTCCACAAATGGAAACGAAGACATTGCACTTGAGCTGGATTGTTTCCTGCATCATCTTCCAGAGATAGGAGGATGTTGGCCAGAACCTCCTTGGAAATATATCGCCATTCCTTTACTGTCGCTGGATCAAAACCCTGGAACTTCTTCCCTAACAGCACAGCGAGTGTAGTTACACTACCAGGACTGCAGCAGTTCACGAAGGCAGCTCACCGCCACCTTCCCAAGGGGCAATTAAGGATGGACAATAAATGCTGACAATGCCCACATCCCATGAATGCATAAATAAACACTTGCTGTCTAAGGGGGTCGCAGATGACCATTAATCCCTCAGCTGAACTTCTTGGGATTGCTTCGCCCCCCCGTGACATGGTATCCCCAGAGTTGGCACCTTCAGGGGAGGAAGGGAGGGCATGAAGATGGATAAAATAAAGGCTGGTGGGATCTACGAAAGCGCCAAACATTACTTCTTCCACTGATCTGTAAATGAACCTTTCTCCCACTTCCCTATCTCCTCCGACAAAGTAACACTCCCTCAGGCTTCAGAGTTTTAGCCCAAAGGTGGGATTGAGCAGATTGAAGGCTGTGAGTTTACCAGCCTGGACCGTTCTGCCCAGTTGGCCGGTTCAAAATAATTGCTCACTGCCTGGTTTAGCCTCACATTGTCGGCTTTCTGTAAGGTGGCAGGTTTTTAGCTTTTTCTTTCTGTGGCACTTTTCACCAAAAGAAAAACACGAAAGGCACCCTTATCAACACATGACAAATTGGGAAGCAACAGAAGACTGCAACGGATATTGGCAAACAGCGAGATTGCATTAATCAGGATGAATCAGCTCTCTGCCAATGCATCTGGTTAGGCTGCATCCCTTGTCCACAATCTGATTAGCTTGATTTCATTTCTATTTCGAGGATTTCGCAAAACTTCCGTTACCTTTCAACAGGATGGAGCGGTTAGCTTGTGCAACGGGACTATTATATAATTAATAGCCACGAGCTATCAGAATCGAGCTATGGGTGCCAGAGAACGGAGTCAGTCATGATCAGACTCCATTGTCCATTTTAATCTGACCTCTCCGTGTTTTAGTGGCCTGCAGAATGAACTCCTGTGGTTAAAAATCCAAAAGGTAAAATTGCAGATTTGAAATATCCCCTCGACCCTGTATAAAATCTGTCTGGCTTCACAATCTCACCATGTGGCTCCAAGGGTTAAATTATGAGGGCAGGTTGCATAGTTAAATCGAGCTATTTAATGGGGGATTTTAACTGCCAAAAATGGTGGTCTTGGGTCAAGGGGGATGTAAAAATGTCATAGAATCATTACAGCACAGGAGGAGGCCATTCAGCCTATCAAGTCCATTCCAGCCCTCTGTAGAGCAATCCAATCAGTTCCATTTCCCCTCGCTCTCTCTTGCTGTAGCCCTGCAAGTCTATTCCCCTCAGGTGTCCATCCAATTTCCTTTTGAAATCACTGATTGTCTCGCCTTCTACCACCCTCATAGACAGTGAGTTCAAGGCCATTACCACTCACTGCCTAAAAAAAATTCTTCCTCACATTCCACCCCCCCATCCCCCTGTATCTCTTCCCAAAACCTTAAATCTGTGCCCCCTAATCCTTGCACCATAAGCTAACGGAACAGTTTTGCTTCTGCCATGTAATCTTCTCAGCCTTTTGCCTTGTCACAGAAATTCCTTTCTGTTTATTCCCTCCCTCCTACTTTCCCTATCTCCATGTTTGCTTAATAAGTTTGAAGTATCTGTTTTAAATTGAGGATAGGCCAATTTTACCAAGTTGAAATGTGGTTTGGCCAAAGTTGGAACAGCTACCTGAGGTAAATCAGTATCAGGGCAGTGGGGGGGATGTTCAAAGAGGGAGATTGGGAAGGAAAAGGGTGGGATGCCCAAATTTAGACCCCTACTCAGATGTCAAAGAGCATACAGAGTTGGATAAGACAGAGAATGGGAAGCTTATGGCAGATTCTGAGAGTTCAGTACTTCAGAGAGCCTCGAGTAGTAGAGAAAGTGCAGAGGTGAAATGAAAAAGGAAATTTGGAAAGCAAAGGGGGGGCATGAAAACAGATTGGCAAATAAAATGAAGGAAAACCCAAAGGTGTTTTATAAACATATAAAGATCAAGATAAAGAAAGAGTAGGGCTGATCAGAGACTAAAGGGGTAACTTGTATGGAGGAAGATTACATGGGCCTAGTTCTTAATGAATACCTTGTGTCTGTTTTCACAGAGAGAGTGATGATCCAGACATTGTAGTTAAGGAGGAGGAATGTGAAATGTTGGATGGGATAAACATAGTGACAGGAAATACTAACATGTTTAGCATCCTTGAAGGTGAATAAATCTCCAGCCTCAGGTGAAGTGTATGCAAGCCTGCTCAGAGAAGCACAGAAGAAAATAGCAGAGACTCTGACCCTCATTTCCCAACCCTCTCTGGCTACAGGTGTGGGGGACTGGAGGACAGCTAACATTGTGCTATTGTTTAAAAAGGGAGGAAGGGTTCGACTGAGTAAATACAGGTCAGCCAGTCTAACACCCGTGTTGGGCAAATTACTGGAAACCGTTCAGAGAGACAGCATAAATCATCATTTAGCTCTTTCGCCATACTGACGAAGCGGCATCATGGTGCGCATGAATGTTCTCGCCGATGCCCTTACAAGCATCAACAATGCAGAGAAACGTGGAAAATGGCAGGTTCTCATCCGACCATGCTCCAAAGTGATCGTGAGATTCCTGACTGTAATGATGAAGCATGGCTACATTGGAGAGTTTGAAATTATTGATGACCACAGGGGTGGGAAAATAGTTGTCAATCTCACAGGCAGACTGAACAAGTGCGGTGTCATTAGCCCCAGATTCGATGTTCAAGTAAAGGAGCTAGAAAGGTGGCAAAATGGTCTCCTGCCTTCCCATCAGTTTGGGTTCCTCGTTCTAACAACCTCAACTGGCATCATGGACCATGAAGAGGCCAAGCGAAAACATACAGGAGGAAAAATCCTAGGATTCTTTTTCTAAAACTTAATACCAGTCTATAATAAAACATTGAAACCAAAAAAGAAATAAATCATCATTTAGAAAAGGCACAGATTAATCAAGAACAGTCAGTGTGGATTTGTTAAGGGGAAGCCATGGCTCATTATAATTTTTTGATGAGGTAACAAGTATGAGGGTCATTGAGGGTGGTGTCCCTTCCCACCTACATCCATGATTCCTCTGACACCTTACGTCACATCAACAATTTCCAGTTCCCTGGCCCCTACCGCTTCCTCTTCACCATGGACGTCCAATCCCTCTACACCTCCATCCCCCACCAAGATGGTCTGAGGGCCCTTAGCTTCTTCCTCGAACAGAGGCCCGAACAATCCCCATCCACCACTACTCTCCTCCGTCTGGCTGAACTTGTTCTCACACTGAACAATTTCTCCTTCAACTCCTCTCACTTCCTCCAAATAAAAGGTGTGGCTATGGGTACCCGCATGGGCCCCAGCTATGCCTGTCTCTTTATGGGGTATGACTCATTCCAGTCCTACTCCAGCCCCCTCCCACAACTCTTTCTCCGGTACATCAATGATTACTTCGGTGCTGCTTCATGCTCTCGTCAGAACCTGGAAAAATTTATTAATTTTGCTTCCAATCTCCACCCCTCCATCATTTTCACATGGTCCATCTCTGACACTTTCCTTCCCTTCCTTGACCTCTCTGACTCAATCTCTGGTGATAGACTGTCCACCAATATCCATTACAAGCCTACCGACTCCCACAGCTACCTCGACTACAGCTCCTCACACCCTGCTTCCTGTAAGGACTCCATCCCATTCTCTCAGTTCTTTCACCTCCGTTGCATCTGTTCTGATGATGCTACCTTCAAAAACAGTTCCTCTGACATGTCCTCCTTCTTCCTTAACCGAGGTTTTCCACCCATGGTCGTTGACAGGGCCCTCAACCGTGTCCGGCCCATCTCCCGCACATCCGCCCTCACACCTTCTCCTCCTTCCCAGAAACATGATAGGGTCCCCCTTGTCCTCACTTATCACCTCACCAGCCTCCGCATTCAAAGGATCATCCTCCGCCATTTCCACCAACTCCAGCATGATGCCACTACCAAACACATCTTCCCTTCACCCCCCCCTGGCGGCATTCCGTAGGGATCATTCCCTCCGGGACACCCTGGTCCACTCCTCCATCACCCCCTACACCTCAACCCCCTCCCACGGCACCTTCCCATGCAACCGCAGAAGATGCAACGCCTGCTCCTTCACTTCCTCTCTCCTCACCGTCCAAGGGCCCAAACACTCCTTTCAAGTGAAGCAGAATTTCACTTGCACTTTCCTCAACTTAGTCTACTGCATTCGCTGCTCCCAATGCGGTTTCCTCTGCATTGGAGAGACCAAACGCAGACTGGGTGACTGCTTTGCAAGCACCTTCAGTCTGTCTGCAAGCATGACCCAGACCTCCCTGTCGCTTGCCATTTTAACACTCCACCCCGATCTCTTGCCCACATGTCTGTCCTTGGCTTGCTGCATTGTTCCAGTGAAGCTCAACGCAAACTGGAGGAACAGCACCTCATCTTCTGACTAGGCACTTTACAGCCTTCCGGACTGAATATTGAGTTCAACAATTTTAGGTTTTGAGCTCCCTCTTCCATCCCCACCCTCTTTCTGTTTCTTCCCCCTCCTTTTTGTTTTTTCCAATAATTTATATAGATTTTTCTTTTCGCACCTATTTCCATTATTTTTAAATGTATTCCACTCATCATTTATTTCACCCCACCCCCACTAGAGCTACCTAGCTTGTCCTGCTCTCCATTCTTAATTAGCACATTCTTTTAGATAATATCACCCCACCTTCAACACCTCTTTGTTCTTTTGTCTGTGACATCTTTTGGTTATCTCCTCCTATCACTGCTTGCTTGTCCCAACAACCCTCCCCCCGCCTTCTCTCCCCGCCACCCACCCGCCCCCCCCCCCCCCCCCCCCCCCCCCCCCCCCCACCCCTCCCCCTTAAACCAGCTTATATTTCACCCCTTTCCTATTTTTACTTAGTTCTGTTGTAGGGTCATGAGGACTCGAAACGTCAACTGTACTCTTCTCCACCGATGCTGCCAGACCTGCTGAGTTTTTCCAGGTATTTCTGTTTTTGTTATTGAAGGTGGTGTGTTTGATGTTGTCTGCATGAATTTTGGCAAAGCTTTTGATAAGGTTCCACATAGCGGGCTGGCCAGAAAAGTAAAAGCTCGTGGGATCCAGGAGAAAATGGCAAGTTGGATCCAGAATTGGCTCAGTGGCAGGAAGTGTAGGGTTAGGTTTGATGTGTGTTTGTGTGACTGGGAAGGCTGTTTCCAATTGGGTTCTGTGGGGCTCCATACTGGATTCCTCACTTTTCATGGTTTATAATCAATGATTTGGACTTAAATGTTTGCAGGTGATATAAAATTTGCAAATTCAAACCCAACCCATTTCGAATCCGCCCATTGTTTGTTTAAAGACTTGGGACATGAGATAGTGACAAAGCTGCTCTCAGGTGACTCCTTGAAATATTTTTATGAATCTGCGTGCTTTACCTTTTATCTCTCTTCCGTCTGTAACTCTGGCCAGTCAGATTTCCATGCCTCTGGAAACCTGACAGCTAAAGGAAGGTGAGGATTTGCTGCGGGTAAAGGGTCGTGCTTTTCCGTGGGCCTAGAGGAGCAGGACTGCTGCCCCATTAGACCCCCCAACCCACCACCCGAGTAAACCTCTTTAGCTTCCCAGCAATTGGACCCCAACCTCCCTCGCTGCAATCCTAATGCCCTCCATGGCTCACAATCCACACCACCCCCCCACCCCCCCCCCAAACTCCCCCCACCGTCTCCCTTCCCCATGCCCTTCATGGGATCTTTATAACCTGTTCCCCTCTTTCCCCACCCTTCTCCTCCACCCTCTCTGCCAACCAGCCTCACCAACTGTCCAGCTGCTGCAAGCATGGGTTTCAAAAAAGGCAATCTTATCTTACTAACGACATCGGCAGAGCCTGAAGCAAGATTGTTGTTCCGGGTTTCCTGACAGTAAAACTCCCTCTGCCTTCCCAGCTGCCAGTAAATGTCAGGGCCGTGGACCCTACAGCACAGAAACCCACCATTTTTCCCAACTGGCATTGATGGTCCTCATAAGCCACCTCACAGCGACATATCTCACCGTAACAATATACTCTCCTGGTCCTTTCCCTCTCATCCAACTTATCCAATTTCCCTTAAAAGTATCTATACTACTTCCTGTGGTAGCACTTCTTACATTCTCGTCACTCTCTGAGTAAAAAGATTTCTCCTGATCATATCAGTCTGTAATTGGATTTATAGAGGCACTAAATCTATTGGATTTATTATCTTACAGTTATGGCCTCTAAGACTTGGGCATTCTCACAAATAGAAACATGTTTTCTATATCTACCAAGCCGACAGATAATTTTTTTGCTGTATAAGGGTATTAAGGGTTACAGAACCAAGGCAGGTAGATGGGCTTTAGATACCGATCAACCATGATCTGAATGAATGGTGGAACAGGCTCGAGGAGTTGCCTTAGCTTCTTCTCGTTGTATTGTGAACGTTCCCTTGCTCAACATACCCCTTTGTGGCTGGAATCGCAGGAACAAAACCCTGTATTTATATAACACCTTACCATGTCTCTTATAGACAGTCCAAAGTACTTTGCGTTCAATAAACTATATTGTAGTGTTTTGAGTGTTATTACATGGGAAAACACAGTGGCTATTTGGCATTGGAGGTGGTGGCATAGTGTTAGTACAGGACTAATGCTCTAAGTACCCGGGGACCTGGGTTCAAATCCAATTATGGCAGATGATGGAATTTGATTTCAATAAAAAAAATCTGTAATTAAAAGTAATGACAACCAGTCATGATCAAAGTCACTTATTGTAACAGCACATCTAGAAGGAAATCTGCTGTTCTTACCTGGTCTGGTCTACATGTGACTCCAGACCCACAGCAATGTGGTTGACTCTTAAATGCCCTCTGAACAAGGGCAATTGGGGATGGGCAATAAATGCTGTCCTAGCCAGTGATGCCCACAGCCCATGAAAAAATGAAAAAAAAACATCTTATTCAAAAGATGGCACCCCCAACAGTGCTGCACTCCTGCAACAAAGCACTGGGAGTGGTGGTCCGGGTTTAGTTCTCAAGACTCTGAAGTGGGACTTAACCCAACAATCTCCTGATCAGTCAGAGACAGGAATCCCACTGAGCCATGGATTGGCTTTGCCTCTGTTCGGTAATGAATTTGGATCCTACAAAAGTGTTTACCCAAGTCAGCACCACAGACCTAGCAATGGACAGGGTATCAAATGTGAAATTGTCCATTTTGGTAGGAAGAATAAAAGAGAAGAATATTATCTAAATGGTGAGGGATTGCAGAGCTCTGAGATGCAGAGGGATCTGGGTGTCCTAGTGCATGAATCACAAAAGGCTCGTATGCAGGTACAGCAAGTAATTAGGAAAGAAAATAGAATGTTATCATTTAATGTGAGGGGAATTGAATATAAAAGGAGGGAGGCTTATGCTTCTGTTATACAGGACACAGGTGAAACCACATCTGGAGTACTGTTTTTGTTCACCCTATTTTTGAGGAAGGATGTAAATGCATTGGAAGTAGCTCAGAGAAGGTTTACTAGACTAATACTAGGAATGAGTGGGTTGTCTTATGGGGAAAGACTGAACAGGTTAGGCTTGTATCCACTGGAGTTTAGAAGGGTAAGAGGCAACTTAATCGAAACCTTTCAGATCCTGAGGGGTCTTGACAGGGTGAATGTGGAGAGGGTGTTTCCCCTTGTGGGAGAGTCTAGAACTAGGGGGTCACTGTTTAAAAATAAGGGGTCACTCGTTTAAAACACAAATGAAGAGGTTAGTTTTCTCTCAGAGAGTCGTTGGTCTTTGGAACTCTCTTCCTCAAAAGGCAGTGGAAGCAGAGACTTTGAGTATTTTTAACGCAGAGCTGGAGAGATCCTTGATCAACAAGCGGGTGAAAAGTTATCGGGGGTAGGCAGGAGGTCACAATCAGATCAGCCGTGATCTTGTCGAATTGTGGAGCAGGCTTGAAGGGCTGAATGGCCTAGTCCTGCTCCTAGTCTGTATGTTCGTAGGTAACACACTGCGGCTGCTTCATTTGTGAAGTGGGGATCAATACTGAGGTGTCGCTAGAATAACAGTGACCCCACAGAGACCTCTGGGTGGAACATGCCACTAATAGTGAGGGGTGCAATAATGGTACCTGGAACATGGAGAGGAGATTGTTCCTGCAAGTGGAACATGCTGAAAGCAAACACAGCAACAAAGACTAGGAAGCAAGATAGTGCTGCCATATGATAGAAGGAAGGTAACAGCACCACCTTTAAGAAGGGCAGGCACGATAAGAACTTAGAATTCAAATTCTATTTAAATAGAAACTACTGTTTCCTCATCTCCAGGAGCCCACTATTCATCTCTCTCTCTCAGTACCTCAGACCCACCAATAAAATGATTTGCATTTCTACAGAGCCTTTCACAACCTCAGGCTGTCTCAAAACTTTTCCTAATCAATAAAATAATATCACTGTGGCAATGCAGGAAACACGGCAGGCTGTTTGCACACAGCAAGATCCCACAAAAAGCAATGCAATAACGACCAGATCATCTGCTTTCTAGCGATTGGTGAAGGGCTAAATATTGGCCAGTGCTGACCCTCTGACAGTGTGGCACTCCCTAAGTATTTACCCTTCAACAGTGCAGCCTCCCTCTGATGATGCAGCACTCCTTCAGTACTGCCCCTCCAACAGTGCAACACTCCTTCAGCACTGCCCCTCCGACAGTGCAACACTCCTTCAGTACTGCCCCTCCGACCGTGCAGCACTCCCTCAGTACTGACCCTCTGACAGTGCAGCACTCCCTTAGTACTGACCCTCTGACAGTGCAGCACTCCCTCAGTACTGACCCTCTGACAGTGCAGCACTCCCTCAGTACTGACCCTCTGACAGTGCAGCACTTCCTCAGTACTGACCCTCCGACAGTGCAGCACTCCCTTAGTACTGACCCTCTGACAGTGCAGCACTCCCTCAGTACTGACCCTCTGACAGTGCTGCACTCCCTCAGTACTGACCCCCTGACAGTGCGGCACTCTCTCAGTACTGACCCTCTGACAGTGCAGCACTCCCTCAGTACTGACCCTCTGACAGTGCAGCACTCCCTCGGTACTGACCCTCTGACAGTGCGGCACTCCCTCAGTACTGACCCTCTGGCACTCCCTGAGTACTGCACAGGAGTATCAGCTTAAATATGCGCTGAAATCTTTGGAGTGGGACTTGATTCCAGACATGAGAGTTGCTGTGCACTGAACCAAGCTGACAGTCCAAACTTTTTTTAATATTCCTTCTTGGGATGTGTCACTGGCTAGGCCATCATTTGTTGCCCATCCCTAATTGCCCTTTTTCAGGGGGCATTTAAGAGCCAACCACATTGCTGTTAGTCTGGAGTCCCATGTAAGCCAGACCAGATAAGGACAACAGATTTCCTCCCCTAAAGGCCATTTGTGAACCAGGTGGGTTTTTACGATAATCAACAATAGTTTCAAGATCATCATCAGATTTTTAATTCCAGTTTTTTATTGAATTCAAATTTCACAATCTGCTGTGGTGGGATTTGAACCCAGGCCCCCAGAACTGGGTCTTTTTTTTATTCATTTGTGGGATGTGGGCATCGCTGGCTGGGCCAGCATTTATTGCCCATCCTTAACTGCCCCTTGAGAAGGGGGTGGTGAGCTGCCTTCTTGAACCGCTGCAGTCCATGTGGTGTAGGTACTCCCACAGCGCTGTTAGGAAGGGAGCTGCAGGATTTTGACCCAGCGACAGTGAAGGAACGGCGATATATTTCCAAGTCAGGATGGTGAGTGGCTTGGAGGGGAACTTCCAGGTGGTGGTGTTCCCATCTATCTGCTGCCTTTGTCCTTCTAGATGGTAGTGGTCATGAGTTTGGAAGGTGCTGTATAAGGAGCCTTGGTGAATTCCTACAGTGCATCTTGTGAATGGTACACACTGCTGTTACTGTGCGTCGGTGGTGGAGGAAGTGAATGTTTGTGGATGGGGTGCCAATCAAGCAGGATGCTTTATCCTGAACAGTGTCCAGCTTCTTAAATGTTGTGGGAGCTGCACTCATCCAGGCAAGTGGAGAATATTCCATCACACTCCTGACTTGTGCCTTGTAGATGGTGGACAGGCTTTGGGGAGTCAGGAGGTGAGTTACTCACCGTACGATTTCTAGTCTCTGACCCACAGTATTTATATGGCTAGTCCAGTTCAGTTTCTGGTCAATGGTAACCCCCAGGATGTGGATAGTGGGGGATTCAGTGATGGTAATGCCATTGAACATCAAGAGGAAATGGTTAGATTCTCTCTTGTTGGAGATGGTCATTGCCTGACACTTGTGTGGCGCTAATGTTACTGGCCACTTGTCAGCCCAAGCCTGGATATAGTCCAGGTCTTGCTGCATTTGGACATGGGCTGCTTCAGTATCTGAGGAGTCGCAAATGGTGCTGAACATTATGGAATCATCAGTGAACATCCCCACTTCTGACCTTATGATGGAAGGAAGGTCATAGATGAAGCAGCTGAAGATGGTTGGGCCGAGGACACTACCCTGAGGAACTCCTGCAGTGATGTCCTGGAGCTGAGATGACTGACCTCCAACAACCACAACCATCTTCCTTTGTGCTAGGTATGACTCCAACCAGCAGCAAGTTTTCCCCTTAATCCCATTGACTCCAGTTTTGTGAGGGCTCCTTGTTGCCACACTCGGTCAAATGCTGCCTTGGTGTCAAGGGCAGTCACTCTCACTCTGACACACTAGCCCACTGACAATACCACTATGTCAACACCACCCCGTAGAAATATTAAACTTAGCATAATAAATCAGCACATATTGTATTGTTCAATATATGTTCTATTATAAACAGTTAAACCTGTTGTGAAATTTAGAAAGATCCCTCACATTGATGGAAATTTATTTTCAACGATATTTTATTTCCTGAACCTTTAATTTTCTCTCGCTATCTCTTACTTCGGTGCTATCAATCTGCCAGGTTTGTCTGTTCTTTCTTTTATCTGAAGGGCTTCCTACATCTCAATCTAACTTGTGACCTTTGTTGCCCTCTCCTCTGACCCCTCTCCAGTGTGTCAAAGTGCTTTGTAGGTAGGCCGGTCAATACACAGAGGCCGAGATTTCCTGTCTCCATAGTGACGGGACCCACCGTGGGTGATTCAGCAGCCCAGCCAAAGGTCCATTGGCTTTCGGTGGGACTGGACGATCCTGGCAATGGACGAGGCCCAGAAACCTGGCCCAGAGTGTTTCCAAGTACAGTCTCTCAATCGGCTTCTTTTAAATTTAAGGATTAGAATATTTTAGCAACAAAAGCAGAAAATGCTGGAACTGCTCGTCGGGCTAACCTGTGGAGAGAGAAATTGTGTTCGGGTCGAGATTGAACAATATATCAGTGACCTCATGGAGGCTCAATGCCAGCTCTCTGGCATCGCCTACTTGGGGCCACAACCGCATTGGTGAACAACAAACTATTTATTCCCAAATCGTCAGTGGCCAGACCTCCTCCTGTGATTTTTTACCCCTATGGTTTCCAAGCTCATCTTGCCCAATCCTCACAACATCCACTTCCACCCGCTTCCCAAGGTCCATAAACAGGACGAAATAAAAACAGAAACAGAAATACCTGGAAAAACTCAGCAGGTCTGGCAGCATCGGCGGAGAAGAGCAAAGTTGACATTTCGAGTTGGACTCAAAACCGCCGATGCTGCCGGACCTGCTGAGTTTTTCCAGGTATATCTGTTTCTGTTTTTATTTTGGATTTCCAGCATCCGCAGTTATTTGCTTTTATCCATAAACAGGACGTCCTGGCAGGACTGTCTATAAACTCCCAGAAGGCTTGACAGGATGGATGCTGAGAGGCAGCTTCCCTCCCCCTGGTTGGGGAGTCTAAAACTAGGGGGCACAATCTCTGGATAAGCAAGTGGCCGTTTAGGACTGAGATGATGAGAAATTTCTTCACACAGATGGTTGTGAATCTTTGGAATTCTCTATCCCAGAGAGCTCAGGTGTTGCGTATATTCAAGGCTGAGATCGACTGATTTTTGTACACTAAGGGAATCAGGGGAAAGAGCAGGAGAGTGGAGTTGAAGATCAACCATGGTCTCACTGAATGGTAGAATAGGCTCGAGGGGCCGAATGGCCTACTCCTGCTTCCTCTTATGTTTCTGATGTCCTGATTCCTTCCAGCTCTGGTGAAATGCTATGGACCTGAAACTTTAACTCTGCTTCTCTCGCCACAGATTAATTGGATTGACTTTGACTCTTAATGACACATCCCATCTCCGATATTTTTGTAAATAAAAGTGTTGAAAGGAAATGAAGAAAAAAGCAATTTTGGTTAAGACCTCTATGACTTTTCTCCTGGGGTTTATTGCTGGCAACAGTGTCCTGGGAGACTGATCTTCAGCTCCTGTAGACTCTATGCAATCCTGGATGGGAATTGTGTGAGAACGAGATGGATGTATTCCCCATTTTAACTGTGGGCCAGCTCCATTTTCAGCGGTTGGGATGAATTAAAACTTCCCCTCTTAGAACCATAGAACCATAGAAAAGTTACAGCACAGAAGGAGGCCATTTGGCCCAGCTTGTCCATGCCAGACCGAGGACACCCAGGTGCCCTTTCTAATGCCACCTTCCTGCACCCGGCCCATAGCCCTGCAGCTTACAGCACTTTAGGTGCAGATCCAGGTACTTTTTAAAAGAGTTTAGAGTTTCTGCCTCTACCATCAACTTGGGCAGCGAATTCCAGACACCCACTACCCTCTGCGAAAAATCGTTCTTCCTCATGTCCCCCCTACACCTTCTGCCACTTTTCTTGAATCTACGTCTCCTAGTTCTAGAATTCTCCACCAAGGGAAACAATTTTATCCTGTCCACTCTATCTACTCCCCTCATAATTTTGTACACCTCAATCAAGTCACCTCTCAGCCTTCTTTGTTCTAAGGAAAATAACCCCAACCTATCCAATCTCTCCTCGTAGCTACACTCTTCTAACCCTGGCAACATTCTTGTAAACCTCCTCTGCACTCTCTCCAGAGCTATTACGTCCTTCCTGTAATGTGGTGACCAGAACTGCACACAATATTCCAGTTGTGGCCTCATCCAGTGTTTTATACAATTCCAACATTGTATCCTTACTTTTATTTTGTGACACCTAGCCCTCGGCGAAGATTCTGTTCCTTTGCTAAAACGGTGTGACATTTTTGAAAAATGACATGCAAAAAATTAACTGATGCTCTCCAACAGACGTGCGAGAGACTATCTCAGCTCTCGACAGAGAATTAATCAGCCCCGGGGGATTGAAAACTGTCAAATCTCACCTCGTCCTGAGCATAGCAAGCACCATGCAAATGTGAATGCCAACAGAGGGCAAGGCTTTAAAACCTGTGGCATCCTCTAATAGGAAAAGTTTAAAAAACACAAGAATTCCCATATCCATAACTTCTAAAAGCAAAACAAAAAACAGAATTACCTGGAAAAACTCAGCAGGTCTGGCAGCATCGGCGGAGAAGAAAAGAGTTGACGTTTCGAGTCCTCATGACCCTTCGACAGAACTTGAGTTCGAGTCCAGGAAAGAGCTGAAATATAAGTTGGTTTAAGGTGTGTGTGTGGGGGGCGGTGAGATAGAGAGACAGAGAGGTGGGGGGGGGGGTGTGGTTGTAGGGACAAACAAGCAGTGATAGAAGCAGATCATCAAAAGATGTCAACGACAATAGTACAATAGAACACATAGGTGTTAAAGTTAAAGTTGGTGATATTATCTAAACGAATGTGCTAATTAAGAATGGATGGTAGGGTACTCAAGGTATAGCTCTAGTGGGGTTTTTTTTAATAATGGAAATAGGTGGGAAAAGGAAAATCTTTATAATTTATTGGAAAAAAAAAGGAAGGGGGAAACAGAAAGGGGGTGGGGATGGGGGAGGGAGCTCAAGACCTAAAGTTGTTGAATTCAATATTCAGTCCGGAAGGCTGTAAAGTCCCTAGTCGGAAGATGAGGTGTTGTTCCTCCAGTTTGCGTTGGGCTTCACTGGAACAATGCAGCAAGCCAAGGACAGACATATGGGCAAGAGAGCAGGGTGGAGTGTTAAAATGGCAAGCGACAGGGAGGTTTGGGTCATTCTTGCGGACAGACCGCAGGTGTTCTGCAAAGCGGTCGCCCAGTTTACGTTTGGTCTCTCCAATGTAGAGGAGACCACAATGGGAGCAACGAATGCAGTAGACTAAGTTGGGGGAAATGCAAGTGAAATGCTGCTTCACTTGAAAGGAGTGTTTGGGTCCTTGGACGGTGAGGAGAGAGGAAGTGAAGGGGCAGGTGTTGCATCTTTTGCGTGGGCATAGGGTTGTGCCATAGGAGGGGGTTGAGGAGTAGGGGTGATGGAGGAGTGGACCAGGGTGTCCCGGAGGGAGTGATCCCTACGGAATGCCGATAAGGGGGGGTGAAGGGAAGATGTGTTTGGTGGTGGCATCATGCTGGAGTTGGCGGAAATGGCGGAGGATGATCCTTTGAATGCGGAGGCTGGTGGGGTGATAAGTGAGGACAAGAGGGACCCTATCATGTTTCTGGGAGGGAGGAGAAGGCGTGAGGGCGGATGCGCGGGAGATGGGCCGGACACGGTTGAGGGCCTTGTCAACGACCATGGGTGGAAAACCTCGGTTAAGGAAGAAGGAGGACATGTCAGAGGAACTGTTTTTGAATGTAGCATCATCGGAACAGATGCGACGGAGGCGAAGGAACTGAGAGAATGGGATGGAGTCCTTACAGGAAGCGGGGTGTGAGGAGCTGTAGTCGAGATAGCTGTGGGAGTCGGTGGGTTTGTAATGGATATTGGTGGACAGTCTATCACCAGAGATTGAGACAGAGAGGTCAAGGAAGGGAAGGGAAGTGTCAGAGATGGACCACGTGAAAATGATGGAGGGGTGGAGATTGGAAGCAAAGTTAATAAATTTTTCCAAGTCCTGATGAGAGCATGAAGCGGCACCGAAGTAATCATCGATGTACCGGAGAAAGAGTTGTGGAAGGGGGCCGGAGTAGGACTGCAACAAGGAATGTTCCACATACCCCATAAAGAGACAGGCATAGCTGGGGCCCATGCGGGTACCCATAGCCACACCTTTTATTTGGAGGAAGTGAGAGGAGTTGAAGGAGAAATTGTTCAGCGTGAGAACAAGTTCAGCCAGACGGAGGAGAGTAGTGGTGGATGGGGATTGTTCGGGCCTCTGTTCGAGGAAGAAGCTAAGGGCCCTCAGACCATCCTGGTGGGGGATGGAGGAGTAGAGGGATTGGACGTCCATGGTGAAGAGGAAGCGGTAGGGGCCAGGGAACTGGAAATTGTTGATGTGACGTAAGGTGTCAGAGGAATCACGGATGTAGGTGGGAAGGGACTGGACAAGGGGAGAGAGAAGGGAGTCAAGATAACGAGAAATGAGTTCTGTGGGGCAGGAGCAAGCTGAGACGATCGGTCTACCGGGGCAGTTCTGTTTGTGGATTTTGGGTAGGAGATAGAAGCGGGCCGTCCGAGGTTGGGCGACTATCAGGTTGGAAGCTGTGGGAGGGAGATCCCCAGAGGAGATGAGGTCAGTGACAGTCCTGGAAACAGTGGCTTGATGTTCAGTGGTGGGGTCATGGTCCAGGGAGAGGTAGGAGGAAGTGTCTGCGAGTTGACGCTCAGCCTCCGCGAGGTAGAGGTCAGTGCTTCTAAAAGCATACTCTTCAGGTTGCAGAATGATAGAATCTTACAGCTCCAGAGGACCCATCATGCCTGTAACAGCTTTTTAAAGGAGCTATCTAATTAGTCCCATTCTCCCCCCTCCCCCACAACCCGATAAACGTCCCCTTTACAATGATAAAAACAAAAAACAAAAAACTGCGGATGCTGGAAATCCAAAACAAAAACAGAATTACCTGGAAAGACTCAGCAGGTCTGGCAGCATCGGCGGAGAAGAAAAGAGTTGACGTTTTGAGTCCTCATGACCCTTCGACAGAACTAGTTTGTCGAAGGGTCATGAGGACTTGAAACGTCAACTCTTTTCTTTTCCGTCGATGCTGCCAGACCTGCTGAGTTTTTCCAGGTAATTCTGTTTTTGTCCCCTTTACAATGTTCTTCTGGCCCACGCGCCACACTCTCTAAACTTGAACTCATCCAAAACACAGGTGCTCGATCCAATTTCCGTTCACCCATCATCTCTCTGTTCGCTGACCTACATTGGCTCCCAGTTATGCCTTGATTTTAAAATTTTCATCCTTGATTTCCAATCTCTCCATGGCCTCTCCACCTTCCCTCCCTCTGTAACCTCCTGCAGCTTGACAATCTTTCAAAAGCACTGTGTTCCTCCAATTCTAGCCTCTTGTGCATCCCTGATTTTAAGAACTCCCCCTCTCTCCTCTTTTAAGTCAATCCTTGAAATCTACCTTTTTTGAGTAAGTCGCCTGGCCTATAATCTCTTCATGCGTCTCAGTGCCAAACTTTGACAATCACTCCTGTGAAAAGCCCATCTATGTTTTACCATATTAAAGGTGCTATATAAAATCAAGTGGTAGTTTTCATTTTTCAAGTACTTATCCAATTCCCTTTTGAAAGTTACTATTCAATCTGCTTCCACTGTGTTTTCAGGCAGTGCGTTCCAACTCACAACAACTCACTGAGTTAAAAAATTCTTCTTACTTCCCTTGCTTTGCCAATTATTTTAAATCTGTATCCACTAGCATACCAACCCTCCCATCAGTGGAAATAGTTTCTCCTTATTTACTGTATCAAAGCCCTTCATGTTTTTGAATGCCTCGAGTATAATCTCCCCTTAACCTTCTCTGCTCTAAAATGAACTGGGCTTCTTCTGTCTCTCCTTGTAACTAGAGTCCCTCAGCCCTGAAGTGGGTGAGCTATTTAACTGGCGAGAGACTGCAGAATAGCACAGAGGGACCTGGGTGTCCTTGTGCATATATCACAAAATGTTAACTTGCAGATACAACAAGTAATTAGGAAGGCAAATGGGATGTTGGCCTATATTACAAGGGGAATGGAGTATAAAAGTAAATAAGTCTTACTACAACTGTACAGGGCATTGGTGAGACTGCATCTGGGGAACTGTACTGTGTACAGTTTTGCTCTCCTTACTTAAGAAGGAGCATACTTGCATTGGAAGCAGTTCAGAGAAGGCTCACTAGGCTGATTCCTGGGATGAAGGGGTTTGTCTTACAAGGAAAGGTTAAGTAGGTTGGGCCTATACTCATTGGAGTTTAGAAGAATGAGAGGTGATCTTATTGAAACATATAGATTCTGAGGGGGCTTGACAGGGTAGATGCTGAGAGGTTGTTTCCACTCATGGGAGAATCTAGAACCTGGGGTCACAGTTTCAAAAGCTCCCATTTAAGATGGAGATGAGGAGGAATTTCTCTTCTTGGGAGGAATCATAATCACTCTTGAAGCATGGATAAGTTTCATGATCTGAAGTCATTTAATCCCCAGCCCCTTAAAATGAATATAAAACACAGGCTGCAGCTGTCAGTTAGAGTAAAAAACACCCATTGTTGGACTGCTTTGATTGACAGGCCATCTAGAGTAGCTGAGAAAAAAATAACCATCTGTTCCTGCAGTTTCAATAGACTTCATTGTTGACATTTCCCAATGGGTATTATTACAGCTGAGCACATTATGAGTGTTTGGCTGAGTTTCAATAGCTCAAAAACCATTTAGCTCAGCAAGACGGCTGAGTTCATCTTTTGATTAACAGTTTAAGAGGCTGTTAAAGAATTATTTGTATAAAACCTGAGGGGATTTAAAATCTTTGAATGAGTTTCATGAATGAGAGTTTTTATCTGTATTAAATGTGTATGAGTGCGAACTCTTTTAGATTATTAGATTTTTTAAACTCCACACAGCTCCTGAGGTTTGCCCATTGTGGATATTGGATGAGCGACTATGGAGGTGGCATGGGGGTGTAGGTGGGGGGATATGGGAGGGCATGGGGGTTGTGAGGTGATGAGGAACGAGGGCTACATGGCCTAATCAACCTTTATAAAACTAAGCCAAAGTCTCAGAGAATCAAGGCAGGTCTTCTAACCAGCTCACCTCAGCACTCACCCAACCCCATTGCCATCTCCGAAAACTGCCTCCAGACGTGACAGGCCCAACTGGACCACACCCCTGGAGCAAAAATCATGCATTACGAGGTCGTTTCCATGGAGATGGGTCTGCCAAGCCGGAAGATTTCCTGACTCAAGCTTCCCACCTCAATAGTGAAAATCCAGCCTGCGTATGGGCAACCTTGTGTCCAAGTCTGGGACCCACACTGTTATGAATGTGAGATTTGATAAGATGATTATGTTTCGGGACTGTCTCTTTAACTCAACATAAAATGGGGTAATGGAGAGAGTAATGTGACCTGTTCTCAGTTCTGCCCAACAACAGGGCAGGCGGCTTAGTTACTATAAGGGCAGGGGAGGCCCAAGTCAAGAAGTACTGGGAGCAAGGTGCAAAATGTTCACACCAGAAACAAAAGCAAGAGCAGCTGGGGCTGACTGTGGACAGACATTCCGTCTCTGAGATTGTTGGGCAGAAAGAGAGAGAGAGAGAGAGAGGGGGTTCTTACCGACACACAAAGAGCAGTAGCTAATGGGGTCAGCAGAGAGGAGAGAGTGGCCTTTCTGTGAGCTACCATGTAGAAGGCAGGAGGAAAGAGAGTCTCTGGTCAAAGAGGTGCATCCCATGGCAATCTAAGGAATCTGGAAGATTTGTCCTGGTGTGGCTAGGGGGAGCAAAGTTGCTGGAGTCGGTCTTACTACAGATAGTCAGTTTGGGACTTCTCCGAAAATTGGCTTTTGATGAGCACTTGGTGAAATGGGGAGAGGCTGGCAGTGACGAGAAGCACCCAGAGAACGTCTTCCCTCCCCATTCCTATGCAATTACTTGAAGTTGGTCATTGGGAGTTCAATTCCCTTGTTTAAGATTATTGGTCTCTGCGGGGTGGTAACAACACTTTAGGAAGGATGCGAAGGCATTGGAGAGGGTGCAGGAAAGATTCACGAAGATGGCTCCTGGAGTTATGTGGATTGATTGGGGTAGCTGGGGCTGTTCTGCTTGAAGAAGAGAAGGTTGAGAGAAGAGAAGGTTCACAATCATGAGGGGTCTGGACAGAGTAGAGAGGGAGAAACTGTTCTGGGATGCGCTGCCTGAGAATGTGATGGAGGCAAATCCAATTGTGGTGATCAAAAGAAAATTGGATAATAATTGGAGAAATAAAATTCACAGGGCTGTGGGGAGAAAGCAGGTAACTGGGACTAGCTGAGTTTTTCTTGCCAGCACAGGCCAATGGTTGAATGGCCTTCTTCTATCTTGGAACAATTCTACAATTCACTTTGCTCGGTGTCAGGTGGTTGGGAGACTGGAGAGGGGGCTGGGTGACCCTTGGCCGATGGGCGGTTTACAAGAAGGAACGAAGAAATATCAGACAAGCTGTGTTTTGCTGCTGGACAGTATTCCCAAGTTAGCTTTTGGGAACAGCTTCAGCAGATGGATTGGAAAGCAAATTAGCACTGTTGTTACTCAATAATTGATATTTTTTTTTTATTCATTCATGGGATGTGGGCGTTGCTGGCTAGGCCCAGCATTTATTACCCATCCCTAATTGCCCTTGAGAACTGGGTGGCTTGCTAGGCCATTTCAGAGGGTAGTTCAGAGTCATTTCCTTCCCTAAAGGACATTGGTAGCCCAGATGGGTTTTTATGACAATCGGCAATAGTTTCATGGGGCAGAAGTTTCAGGTCAGCAGGAGGGTGCAATCGGAAGGTCCGGGAGTGGCTGGTGAATGGACTACTGACCGCAATTCACCCCCAACTGCGATTTCACACTGTTTGGCCAACTAACAGCCAGCCAGCGTGAAGTATGCGCTGAGATGCCCAGCGCTGTCGGAGGGGGGTGGGAGGAAGGGGGGCGGGCGCTGACTTAAGCGCGGGCACAGGGTGGGCGCGGAATGAAAGCTCCCTGAAGGCAGAGAGCTGCCTCAGGGAAGCCGAAGACTTCAAAAGTATTAAATAAAGATTTTAAAATTAGAACAAAAATGTCCCAAGCATCACAAACAAGTCGCCTGAACATATACATCACAAAAATTCTGCCCATAGATTTTTATTTTTTAATTTAATAACAGAAACCTCACCCCGCCCTTGGATGAGGGTTCCTGAACGATGCAGAGGCTGCCTAGCCTGTCCGCTAACCGTGAGGTTGGATGGACCACGAAACTTCGGGGACAATTACAACCTTAATAAACTTCATTGTCAGCAGGCGCACTTCCAACTTTTGTATACGCCCGCCAACTGAAGTATCGCACAAGCGCAGGATGACATCATGACCCTCACCCGACATCATCAAGCGCTGTTTCAAGCATGTTGGGTACCTGCCCAACACACCCATTTGAAAATTCAGCCCATGGCTATCATAAGACTTCTAATTCCAGGTGGGATTCGAACCCAGGTCCCCAGGGCATTACCCTGGGTCTCTGGCCCATTGACAATACCACTTGACCACCACCACCTACACCAGACAGGAAGGGAAGGAAAAACTGTAAAGGTGAAATATAACCGAAGCGGGCATATTGATTGAGGAAATAGATCATTGAAAATCCAAGTCGACCCTGTGGTTCAATAGCTCAACGTTCTTCCTATTCTCCCAGCATCACAGCTTCAAACTCCCAGATGGTCCTTTTTCCACCCCATGTGTACCGGATGTCTTCCTAGTGAGGGCAGGATGGCCTTGTCACATGGTTTTCATCTATCAAGTTAGAGACGTTAATATCGGTGAAAAGTGCCACATGTCACTGAAGCTTTTCACCTTGAACCCATCAGGACAAGTACAAGAATGTCAAACTTCAAACAATCATAACAATTTATACGACAGGAGAAAAGGCTGCTGATTGGTTGGCAAGTCAACTCTGATTGGCTGCACGTTGCCATGGAGAAAGCAATGGGGAACTCCAGGCTCCCCAAGTTCCTGGGTAATTCAAAAAAGGTGCAAGGCTTGAACATATTCCTTTAGTTTGCAGAGAACGGGTCCCATTAGGAAGTCATCTCAATAAGGTTCATTGGAGTATCCATTCACTCTGCTCTGAAGCCTTGTGAGATTGTCTTTTGGGACACTATTTACATATGGGTACAATCCTAATTCTTGCTATTAATTTCCTTATATGTCAAGTGAGATTAATAGGTCTGCAGTTCCCAAGTTTGACTATTGAATCTACATCTGCCACCCTTTTCAGGCAGTATATTCCACATCACAACAACACAATGTGCAGTAAATACCTTAGCTAAGCAGTTTACTCAAAGTTTAAGAATTGGGTAGAAAAGCAAATGTTGTTGCATAAACCCAAATTCTCAGCTGGAACATTTCTCCTTCTTCTTTCTGGAGCCCTTGTCAAAACATTCCAGCCGATCAGAGACCCTTCAGGTGTTGTTTTTAACGCCAAAGATACCTGTTCAGGTGGTGTTAATGGCACAGGCACACATTCAGGTGTTGTTAATGGCACAGGCACCTGTTCAGGTGTTGTTAATGTCACAGGCACCTATTCAGGTGTTGTTAATGGCACAGGCACACATTCAGGTGTTGTTAATGGCACAGGCACCTGTTCAGTTGTTGTTAATGGCACAGGCACACATTCAGGTGTTGTTAATGGCACAGGCACTTGTTCAGGTGTTGTTAATGGCATAGGCACCTGTTCAGGTGTTGTTAATGGCACCAGCACCTGTTCAGGTGTTGTTAATGGCACAGGAACCTATTCAGGTGTTGTTAATGGCACAGGCACACATTCAGGTGTTGTTAATGGCACCAGCACCTGTTCAGGTGTTGTTAATGGCACAGGAACCTATTCAGGTGTTGTTAATGGCACAGGCACACATTCAGGTGTTGTTAATGTCATGGGGGTCTGTTCAGGTGTTGGTATTAATGCCATGGGTACCTTTCAGTTTGTTAATGCTAGTGGCACCTGTTCAGGTGTTGTTAACGCCATGATCATTTGTTCGGCTGTTGGTATTAATGCCGTGGACTTCCAAATGATACCATTTAGAGGAGTGTTAGACCAGGCAGGGCGAAGGAAGCTGCAACTTGCCACACTTCAGGGCAGCAGACTAGGAGCCTGGAATGTTTATCTCTTCCTCATGCTTTTTTTCTTACTCTGGCTTTGTCTCTTTCATCTCTTTTTTCTCTCTCCCTCTCTGCCTTTACCAACACTCACTTTATCTCTATCTTTTCCCTGTCCTTCTCTCTCATATTCCTTCTCTGCCTTTGTCTCTCATGTCTGTCTCATTTTGTCTCCTATCTCTCTCTCGCTGTCTCTCTCCAGTTTCTCCCTTTTTCTTTCTCTCTCTCCATCCCTCGCTCTATGTCTGGTTTCCTCATTCATTCCTGTTCTCCAGTGCTTCCTTTAGAAGCTACATGTGCAGGTTGTCATTTTCAGATGTTCCCTTTGGTGTGGGTGCTCCTGAATATAATTTTTGGTGACTTGTTGATTTTGCAATGACAGGAATTGGCCTGATATTGACATCACCTCCCCCACAACCCTGACCAAAGGCGAAAAAGCACGATAAACCAAGAAAGATGGATATAGAAACCAGACTCCTGCTGATTTACACCTAAGGTAAAGAACACCACAAATTGCCCCAGAAATTAGATGGCGGTGGTGGTGGGGTGGGGGGGGGGGGTGCGGAGGGGGTGGAGGGTGGTGGGGGGGTGCTAGTGGGATGAATAATGTGCACAAAGCCTGTACCTGTGGAAAGAGAAGGTTGTGACAGGGAGGAAACACAAACTTAGAGGAAAATGCCATTGAAAATGTGTTAGAATTAGCCCCTGTGGGTGTCAGGTTAAGAGAGTCCCATGGGAACAAGGGCTGGTGTTGGTGAGACAAAGGAGCCTTTTACTGTTCCAATCTCAATATTTTACTTTAAACAAATACTTGCTCACATTCAATTTGCAAATGCTGCCGTTTGCATATTGCTGTCAGACTACGGATTGGAAGAGATGAATATATTCTTTATAGGCTGGAGGCAGAGTACAAACAGCCTAATAAATTGAACAAACTTGCACTTATATACACCTTTCACGTCTAAAGGTGTGCCACAGCCAACAGAGTGCTATTGAAGTGTAGTCACTGTCGTAATGTGGGTGAGCTGGGCAGCTAATTTCTGCATTGCAAGGTCCCCCACCCTACAAAAACGTTAAATGGCTGGATCGGTTGGTTTTAGTGACCGGCGTGAGTGGGGAGAGTGATTGGTGACTAAAACAATGGGCGAGAACTCCCCCATGCTTTTCTCCAAAATAGTGTCCGTGGGATCCTTCAGATCCATCCTGAGCAGACAGACTGATCCTTTGGTTATTGTCTCAACTGAAAGACGGCATGGGGGAGGATTCATGGAGGATTGGCCCACTGCTTATGTGGATTGGTTGGGACGGGCGTTAGAATGTCTAACTTTGGGGGGAGATTGTGGCATTGTGGTAAAGTCACTGGATTTAGTCAATCTAGAGGGCCAGGCTAATTCTCTGGGAACGAGTTCAATTTTCACCGCAGCTGAATGAAAAAAATCCGGAATTGAAAGCTAGTCTCTGCCATTGGGGCCATGAGACTATCATCAATTGTCATTAAAAACCCATCTGGTTCATTAATGCCCTTTAGGGAAGGAAATCCACCACCCTTACCTGGTCTGGCCTACATGTGACTCCAGGTCCACAGCAAGGTGGTTGACTACCCTCTGAAATGACCGAGCAAGGCCACTCAGTTCAAGGGGCAATTAGGGATGGGCAACAAATGCTGACCTTGCCAGTTAATGTCCACATCCCATAAAAGAATACATTTTTAAAAAAACTGAACTTTTTTCTAGATTTTTGTCCTATTTTCTGACATACTGGGTTCTAAATTTAACATCATTGGGTCTGTTTGTGCATTGGGGCAGCCGTGTAGTGGCATAAACACCCAGGCCTGACCTGCACTGGCATCCGGGCCACCACTAAACTGGGCAGGATCCTTTTATTAAGTGGCCCTAACAGCTGTCTGAACTGTGTGCAGGCCTCATTTCCATATGAAAGCCTCACCGCCTTTGGCTGAATATTTATAAGATCCATGGGCAGCCAATCAAAAAGGAGCCCAGAAGTTTGGAAAATGCTTATACTTTTTGGAGTCAGGAGGAATAGGCTGCACCACGTCTCTTTGGAACAAACCCCTCAGGACAGGCTCTAGAGAGAACTGCGAGATCCTACCATTGGCAAATAGGATGAATGGTGTATGTTGTATGTACAGTAGGTTTCATGAAGAGGTGCTGTGTCTTGTGTGGTTGAACGTTTAAGTGTTTATAGATAACACATAAATATGTACGTATATACAGGGTCTAGCCCAAGCTATGAGCTAACTCCATGCTTGCTTCTACCCAGGTCTCTGTCCAGTCCACAACTGACCCTAGTCTCAGGTCAAGTGTTTCATTACATTACAGAAGCTCTTATACTGCAATGCGCACACTCCAAAATTGTTGAAGGATTTCCCAACTAGGAAAATCAATCCCATGGAAGGAAGATGGTGAAATTTTGCTCAGAAAAGCAGGAATCAATGAGCAATAATGATTGGAAGAGGCAGATGAGAAGACCAGGTGATGTGGCATTGATAATTAAAATTGAGGTCATCCAAAACTCTGCTGCCCGTATCCTAACACACACCATGTCCTGTTCGCTCATCACCCCTGCATCTGTTGACCTACATTAGTTCCTGCTCTGACTTTTTAAAATCCTCAACCTTGTTTTCAAATCCTTCCATGGCCTCTCCCCTGCCCTATTCCTGAAATATCCTCCAGCCCCACAAACCTCCAGGATTTTTGTGCTCCTCCAATTCTAACTACTTGTGGACCCCCACTTGCAATCACTCCAGCAATTGGTGGCTGTGCATTCAGATAGCTGGGCCCTGAGGTCTGGAATTCCCTCCAAAGCTCCTTAAAACCTACATCTTTGACCAAGCTTTTTGTGGTCTTAATATCTCATGTGATTCAGTGTTTAATTTTGTTTGATTACACTCTTGAGAAGAACTGTGGTACATTTTTACTGCATTAAAGTGCTATATAAATGCAAGCTGTTGTTGGCTGGTTGAAAGGGTAAAGGCAATTTCCTGAGTGAAGGAGCCTTAAGTAACTTAGTAATTACCCCAACAGCCCCTTTAAACCACTTAATATCAGCAGTAAGCAAACTCAGAATGGGGAAGTAAATAATCTTTGATATCGATGCCGCAGCAACAGAACATTACTTTTACGATCTTCTAGTATTCATTACCTGAGTCACTAAATCAAGAAATAAGCATCTCTGATATATAAAAAAACACAAACACAGCTTGTCAGAGAAGATTAATTGTGCCTTGGAGTTAAATTTTCATTCAAGATTGAAAAACTGCCAAGAAAACAACAATGGGATTAGGTTCATTCATTTGACACGAATGACTAATAAGGCTCCAAGTCAGAGAGAGGGAAAGGACAAGGGCTCGGCCGGCAGTCAGTTGCTTCTGTACGGGCCATAACCCCATTCCAAGAAGTCATCATCATGTCAAGAAGTTTGCAAAGTGCAGGCTAATGACATCTTTACAAGGGCACGACAGCATTTATTAATTACAGATACCGAGAAGTGAGGTTGGGGGGAGTGGGGGCAGGGGGTGGTGTGGGAGAGCGGGGGTGGGAACAGGAATGAGTGCCTTTTAGAATTCTCCTTCTCCTGACTAATGTAATCCACAACTTTGGTTCACCGATAGCACAATGTGACAGAAGAGTGTGCAGGCACTGCCCCCACATGTCAACACTCGCTCCAACAGGAAAATTTCACACACTGAGATCAATTCACTTTTCTCTCTCTCTCTCTCTCTCTCCCCTTCATCTGCCTGTCTCTCCTCTCTGCCTATCCCACTCTGTCTGTCCGTCTGTCTACCTCTCTGTCTCTGTCTGACTTGCCCTCTCGATCTCTATTCCTTTCTCTGTCTATTTGCTTCTCTCTCCCTCTCTTGCTGTCCGTGTCTGTCTCTCTTTTTTTCTCTCCCTCTCTGTCTTTTCCTTTCTGTGTCTCTGTTTGTCTGTCTCTCTTCTTCTAACAGACTTTCTCTTGGAAACGTCCAGTCAAAACACATTTTACGGCCAGATCTCCAGAAATGGTAATGAGAGTGGCATGGACTATGGGATATTGTTAAAAGCAAAATAACTTACACTTGTAAAGCACTTCTCCCAACCACAGGAGCTTCCACAGAGCTCACAGCCAATGGAGTACTTTTGAGCAGTGACTGTTGTAATGTACAAACCACAGCAGCTAATTTGCAGCATGCTCCCACAAACAGAAATGTGATAACTTTTTTTAAAAATCATCATTCATGGGATGTGGGCATTGCTGGCTAGGCCAGTATTTATTGCCTATCCCTAATTGTCCTTGAGAAGGTGGTGGTGAGCTGCCTTCTTGAACCGCTGCAATCCCTGTGGTGTAGGTACACCCACAGTGCTGTTAGGGAGGGAGTTCCAGGATTTTGACCCAGCGACAGTGAATGAACGGCGATATATTTCCAAGTCAGGATGGTGTGTGGCTTGGAGGGGAACTTCCAGGTGATGGTGTTCCCATCTATCTACTGCCCTTGTCCTTCTAGATGGTAGTAGTCGTGGGTTTGGAAGGTGCTGTCTAAGGACCCTTGGTGAATTCCTGCAGTGCGTCTTGTAGATGGTACACACTGCTGCTACTGTGCGTCGGTGGTGGAGGGAGTGAATGTTTGTGGATGGGCTTCGTCTTGGATGGTGTCGAGCTTCTTGAGTGTTGTGGGAGCTGCACTCATCCAGGCAAGTGGAGAGTATTCCATCACAATCCTTACTTGTATCTTGTAGATGGTGAACAGGCTTTGGGGAGTCAGGAGGTGAGTTATTCACAGCAGGATTCCTAGCCTCTGACCTGCTCTTGTAGCCACAGTATTTATATGGCTGGTCCAGTTTAGTTTCTGGTCAATGGTAAACCCCAGGATATTGATAGTGGGGTGTTAAGCATTGGTGATGCCATTGAATGTCAAGGGGCAATGGTTAGATTCTCTCTTATTGGAGATGGCCCTTGCTTGGCACTTGTGTGGCATGAATGTTACTTGCCACTTGTCAGCACAAGGCTGGATATTGTCCAGGTTTTGCTGCATTTAGACATGGGCTGCTTCAGTATCTGAGGTGTCACGAATGGTGCTGAACATTGTGCAATCATCAGCAAACATCCCCACTTCTGACCTTACGATGGAGGGAAGGTCATTGACGAAGCAGCTGAAGATGGTTGGGCCGAGGACACTACCCTGAGGAACTCCTGCAGTGATGTCCTGGAGCTGAGATGACTGACCTCCAACAACCACAACCATCTTCCGTTGTGCTAGTTATGACTCCAACCAGTGGAGAGTTTTCCCTCTGATTCCCATTGACTCCTGATGACCTGTGTTTGAGTGATGTTGGTTGAGGATTAAAAATCAGCCATGGGGTATTTGCATATACCTGAGAGGGCAGTTTAACATCTCATCCAAAAGACAGCAACTCCAACAGTGCAGCGTTCTGGGGGTACTGCACTGGGAGCAATCCAGTTGGCCTGCAATATGCGCTTAAGTCTCTGGTGTAGGACTTGAATCCACATTATTCAGACTGAGAGTTGAAAGAGGAAGCGCTGTCCACTGAGCCACAGATATACTTGGGAGCTAGGATAACATGGGAGAGGAGGCTATAGGAGACCGATGATGCAGTCTCCCTATAGACCCAACACCTGCATATCTTATCCTACAATGCAACATCATCTCATTATAATATTTAAATTTTGGTCCTAATGCAGTTGGTCCTAACAGTCCTTGAACCGCTGCAGTCCCTGTGGTGTAGGTACACCCACAGCGCTGTTAGGGAGGGAGTTTCAGGATTTTGACCCAGCGACAGTGAAGGAACAGCGATATATTTCCAAATCAGGATGGTGAGTGGCTTTGAGAGGAACTTCCAGGTGGCGGTATTTACATGCACCTGCTGCCCTTGTCCTTCTAAGTGGCAGTGATCAAGGGTTTGGAAGGTGCTGTCAAAGGAGCCTTGGTCAGTTGCAGCAGTGCATCTCATAGATGGTACACACTGCTGCATTACTGAACCCAACAGCCTCGCAATCTCCTTAATATTTTGAGATTCTGTTCCATGAATTAAGCGATTATTTGGGGGATACAGTTGGTGATCTTGAAGAGCTAAGGCACTAATTTCACTGTCTACACACCATCAACTGAGTTAAACATTCACCACTTTAAATATCCAGTCCCTCCACCAATGGTGCACAGTGGCTGCAGTGTGGTACCATTGACAAGGTGCAACTTACCAAGGTCCCTTTGACAGTGGAGAATTCCTCAAATTCTGGCCTCCTCCACATCTTTGATTTTATCGCTTGTAGCTGAACAGGCCTAGGAGTCCGTCGTGGCTATCTCTACTTTCGCATTTAAAATATTCTGCGAACTTTGCCCCCTGTTTAAATGCAACTTGTTGGCCTTGTTATTGTCAGCGTTCAAAACTGATGGACATGCCACATCAACAACAACAACTTATATTTATATAGCGCCTTTAACGTGATGAACTGTCCCAAAGCGCTTCACAGGAGTGTTTTAAATCCCAGTATGACACTGAGTCACATAAGGAGGTACTAGGTCAGGTAACCAAATGTTTGGTCAAAGAGGTTGGTTCTAACAAGTGTCTTTAGGGAGGAAAGCGAGGGAGAGAGATGGAGAGGTTTAGAGGAGGAATTCCAGAGCTTGGGACCCAGGCAGCTGAAGGCACAGCCACCATGAGTTGGGAATTCACAAGAGGCCAGAATTAGAGGGGACCACAGATATTGCAGAGGGTTGGGGGGCTGGAGGAGATTACAGAAATAGGGAGGGATGAGGTCATGGAGGGATTGGGATTAGAATTTTAAAATGACGTTCACCGGTACAGAAAGAAATAAGAGCTTTGTGAAGATTGCCAAGCAGTTAGGCAGCAGGTCCTTAGGGTTGAGAGTTCTTTTTTAATGTCTTGATGATTTTTACCTCCAGGATTGTGCACAGTAGTGTACTAGAGATTGATCTTTAATTCCTGGAGACCACAGGCCAACTCTGGAGGGTTGGCAACCTTATTGGGGAGTGTTGCGGGAGGCAGGACATTTCCCTCTACAGGATAGTCCGTGATTGCTCCTTTGCCCAGGCAGGAAGGGCAGGTCTCTGGGCCTGCCTGGAGAGCTGACCCACTCCCCGGCCTGCCGCTGGGTACCCTCCTCCAGGCACCTAAACTGATCCCCACTGCCTGCAGAAAGAATGGATAATTACAGTCAGCCTTCTTTAATTGCCCTCAGTCAGGCTCTTAATGAATCTGGTTGGCTGCTTGCCACCTATGTGCGGGTAGCCCTGCCAACCCCCGATCCTGGCTTCACCAAAATGACCCAGTGGCAGGATGGAGCCACAGATATGGAGCCAGAGCTGGCCTATTTTTAGTCCCCTTCACCACCATTGTTCCTGGCCCCAGGTTTCTAGCAAGGGACTTGAATCCACAACCTTCTCAGTGGTAGGACGTTGGTGGCCTCAGTGATGCTCAGGACCCACGCCCACACACATGAAGAGTGAAAAGTTGGAGTATTGCACTCAGTTCTGGGCACCGCACTTTAGGAAAGATGTGTAGGCATCGGGGAGAGAGCGCAGAAAAAATTCACGGGAATGGTTCGAGGGAAGATGAACTTCAGGAACGTGGATAGATTGGAGGAAGTCCGACTGCTCTCCTTGGCGATGAGAAGGTCGAGCGGAGATTTGATAGAGGTGTTCAAAACCATGAGGGGCTTGGACAGAGAAGATATTGAGAAACTGTTCCCATTGGTGGAAGGATTGAGAACCAGAGGGGCACAGGCTTAACGTGATTGGCAAAAGAAGCAATGGTGACATGAGGAGAAACTTCTTAGAAACATAGAAACTAGGAGCAGGAGTAGGCCATTCAGCCCTTCGAGCCTGCTCTGCCATTCATTATGATCATGGCTGATCATCCAACTCAATAGCCTGCTCCCGCTTTCTCCCCATACTCTTTGATCCCTTTTGCCCCAAGAGCTATAGCTAACTCCTTCTTGAAAGCGTACACTGTTTTGGTCTCAACTTTGCACAGTGAGTGGTTAGGATCTGGAATGCCCTCGCTGAGAGTGTGGTGGAGGCAGGATTGAGGCATTTAGGAGGAAATTGGGTTATTATCTGAAAAGGAAGAATGTGCAGGGCTATGGGGTGAAGGTGGGGGAGCAGCACTAGGTGAATTGTCCTTACAGGGACCCAGCACAGACACAACGGATGGGATTTCCCATGCCTGCCGGTGTTGGGCATGTTTGGTGGCGTGAGTGGACAATATGGCGTGATCGGTTTCATGAAGGTGTGAAACTAGTTCACGATCGTCTGCTCAGCCTGTCAACGGCAGCTGCGTTCTCCACCATTGGACGTGGGGAACCCCACTGTAATACATCAGCGTGCCATTGTTAGGCCAGCACACTGGAATTGTAGGCCTGTCCCTCTGGATCATCAGCGGGAAAACACACCGATGTGTTTCACCACAGCACATAAGCAACATGCACCGGGTGAGCTGCACTTTGCTCAGGACTTCAAAGTTTGTTTACCTACCTTGCTTCAGGCAGCACTCGGGGTCTCAGCGCCAGGATTCTCAGGCAGCACCACGTCACTTTTAGGGCGGCTCACGGGCAGGTCTCTACCTACCAGACCCAGCCATATGTGGGGGGCTTTTCAATGGCTGCAGGACTGGGGCTTGCTTGGGGAAGGGGGAGAAGTGGCCTCGGGCAAGGGAAGAGGCTGCAGGGCGAGGGCTGTACTGGGGAAGGGGGGTATCCCAGGGTGTGTGTGTGTGGGGGTACATGTTGATCTGTACAAGTGGCCTCAAGATGGTGAGGGCTGAGGAGGCAGCCTCCAGAGGAGATGAGGCCAGATGGAGATGTGAGGGTGTGTGTGTGAGAGAGTGAGTGGTGATGTCCCTTGAGCTGGCAGTGAGTGAGATGCCAGTGAATGTGTGATGGGCTCGAGTGTGTGAGTTTAGAATGATGAGATGGTTGTCACACCCCTGGCTGCATGGATGAGATCATTCATAGTCTATCTTCATTGGATGGCCAACCTCTTCTGTGCAGCATTGGCACTGACCACCACTGCCACCACTTCCTAAGCCTGGTTGGTCAAGCCGTTGCCCAGCCTGTGGCCAGAGCGGGGGTAGAGGACATCGCAGCGAGCCTCCAGAGGCATCCAAAAGGTGTTCCAGTGACACATCACTAAACCTGGGGGCTGCAGTCTTTTTGCCTTTTGTGGACATCTTCCCTGCAGTGATCCTGGGCTGGAAGCACCGAGATGTGTGCGCGAGGCTGGACTTTAAATATGGTGCCAGCGCAACGAAGCGGTGAGGTAATGGCATGGCGGGAACATGAGAGTCTGGCCATCGTGGAAACGGCATGTTTCCCAGGAATGCATAACTAACGTGGCGGGTTTGGGACGACACAGCGTGAATCCAGGCCGTCATTTTACCCACCCACTACTGCTCTCGGTGCAAATCTGGGACGATCTCGCCCAAAGGGCCTTTGGTGCCGTAGCCATTCTGTGATCCTGGGAGAGGGCCAGGCACCTCGAGGTGACTTGCCCTGTTGACCTGTGCACCCTCCCACTCCCCTTGTAAAGAATCAGCCCTGGAGGGACGGTTGAAAACTGGAACCATCGCCAGAAAGAGAGAGACAAGCTCCCCTTTTAACAAGCCTGGAAACATATCGGCAGATTTAATTTATTCATGAATTTAATTTAATAAGAAGAAGAAATTATGAAAGATTCTTTATCGTTCCTCTGCTGCTTTATTAATAACGGAGCCCTGAATGATTTACAGGGAAAACCGTATTAACTTTAAAAAAAAAAGAATTACACTCCGGAATTAATAAATACTTCAGATTGGTGGTGCAGTTTGATCTCTAGGGTGACTGTACAAATGTTTCAAGCACGTCAATGAAACGAAGCCAAAGGGGCAAAAAAAGCATACATCAAACAGACTGGAGCTTAGCAGCAAGATTAGGAGTGAAATTCACTTAGAATTGTGGCAACCGCTTAGATTCACAGAGTTGAGCAAAAATGGACTGCAAATATTTAGAGTAAAGGGGCGATGGAGGGGGTGGTGGTGGTAGGTGAGTGGATAGAGAGATTTTCCTGGACTCCTGGAGTAATGAATGAAGGATTGCTGAAGGCTGCTGTTTGTTTGACAAGCAACTCTTCCCTCTTAATTTGGCGTTTTACATGCAGAAACCTTCACAGTGGAACCGCTTAGATTCTGGGCAAGAAATCGGCTGTCGATCATACGCAGTGCTGAGATCTCCATTTGCGTCTCAAACAGAATTGCGAGTTTTCATCTGTAAACTTCAATTAGTGGATTTTTTTGAGAGGAAAGATGGAGCTGTTGTTGGATCTGTCGGCTGAAAGGGAAGTATTCAGCCTGTCGTGCCTGTGCCAGGTCTTTGAAAAGGGGCTTTGCAATTAGTCTCTCCTCCCTGCTCCTCCCCCTTGTCCTGCAATTTTTTCCTTGTCAAGTATTTATCCAGTTCCCTTTTGAAAGTTACTGTTGAATCTGCTTCCACCATCCTTCCAGATCACAACCATTTGCTGCGTAAAAGAAATTCTCTCCATTTGCCCCTGGATGTTTTGCCAGTCTGTGTCCTCTGATTACCAGCCCTCCTGCAAGCAGCAACAGCTTCTGCTTATTTATTCTGTCAAAATACTCATCATTAGCAAATTTCCCCTTATCCTTCTCTGCTCTATGGAGAGCAATCACACCTTCTCCAGTTGCTCCACATGACTGATGTTCCTATTCCAAGGACCAAATCAGCAAATCTCCTCTGCGCCCTCCTGAAGGCCTTGAGATCTTCTGAAAGGGTGGTGCACCAGAACTGGGCACAGTTCTCCAACTGAGGTCTAACCAGTGATTAGAAAGGTTCCATCTAACTGCTCACTTTGAACTCTTCCTCTATTTATAAAGACAATTGTGCCTTTCCAACTTGCTCTGCCACCTTCAAATAACTTCCACTGAGTTCGCCTTTCCCCAAGTAACTCTCCGAGGCTGAACCAGACCCTTCACAACCTTGACATCATATTTAACCCTGCGATGAACTTCCAGCCACATATGTGCACCATCACGAAGACCACATTTCCTCTTCTGTGACATCCCCCACCTCCATCCCGGCCTCAGTTTCTCTGCTGATGAAACCCTCTTCCATGCCTTCGTTACCTGTAGACCTGACTATTCGAACGCATCGCTGGACAGCTTTCCAAGGTCTACCTTCCATAAACTGTGGTCAACCAAAACTCTACTGCCTCACACCAAGCCCTATTCACCTATCACCCCTGTGCTCGCTGACTTTTGTTGGCTCCTTGTTAAACAATGCTTCAATTTTAAGATTCTCATCTTTGTTTTCAAAGCCCTCCGTGCCTCAGCCTTGATCCCTTTCTCTGTAATCTCCTCCATCCCCACAATCCTCTGAGATCTCTGCACTTCTCCAATTCCAGCCTCTTGAGCATCCCCAATTTTAATCGCTCCACTATTGGTGGCTGTGCCTTCAGCTACCTGGACCCCTAGCTCTGGAATTCCCTCCCTACACCTCTCCACCTCTCTACCTCACTTGCTTCCTTTAAGACACTCCTTAAAACCTGAAATAAAAACAGAAAATGCTGAAAATACTTGAAACGTCAGGCAGTATCTGTGGAGAGAGAGTTAAAGTTTCAGATCAATGACATTTAATCAGAACAGCTAATTTACTCTTTCATGGGATGTGGGTGTCACTGGCAAGGCCAGCATTTGTTGCCCGTCCCTAATTGCCCTGGTGCTGAGAGGCCTTGCCAGACCATTTCACAGGACAGTTAAGAGCCAACTACGTTCCTGTGAGTCTGGAGTTACATGTAGGCCAGAAGTAAGGACAGCAGATTTCCTTCTCTAAAGAGCAGTAGTGAACCAGATGGGTTTTTACAACAATCAATGATAGTTTCATAATCACCATTACTGAGACTAGCTTTCAATTTGTCACAATACAGTTGAAATTTAAATTGACCAGCTGCCGTGAATGAATTTGAACCCATGTCCCCAGAGGATTAGCCTGGATCTCTAGGTTACTAGTCAATGACATTACCACTATGCCATTTTCTGCCCAATTTTGAAGAGGGTCAGGTGGGTTCTCCCCACTGGGCAATATTTATTCTTTGAGTATTAAGGAAAAGAATATCAGTCTAAATGAACGCAAACACTCTAATATTGTGATGTTGGTTGAGGGATAAATATTCGCCCCAGAACATGTGGAAGGGCTCACCTGCCCTTATGAACATGTAAACATACGAATTAGGAGCAGGAGTAGGCCATTCAGCCCCTCGAGCCTGCTCCAGCATTTAATAAGGTCGTGCCTGATCTGAATGTGGCCTCAGCTTCACATTCCACCTGACCCATAACCTTTGACTCCCTTGTTTCAAGAACCTATCTACTTCTGCCTTAAAAATCTTCATTGACCCCGTCTCCACTGTTCTCTGGGGAAGAGTTTCAAAGTCTCGCGACCCTTTGAGAGAAACAAATTCTCATTTCGGTTTTCGATGGGAGACCCCTTATTTTTAAACTGTGTCCCCGAATTCTAGTCTCTTCCACAAGGGGAAACATCCTCCCAGTACCCACCCTGTCAAGTCCCCTCAGGATCTTATATGTTTCAACAAGATCACCTCTCATTCTTCTAAACTCCAGTGGATACAGGCCCAGCCTGTTCAACCTTTCCTCCTAAGATTTCCTCTCATCACAGGTTTCAATCGAAAAGACCTGCTCTGAACTGAACTTCTGAAGCATTTATATCCTGTCTTAAATAAGGAGACCAAAACTGTACACAGTGCTCTAGGTGTGGTCACACCAGTGCCATATACAACTGCAGTAAAACATCCCTACTTTCATATTTCATTCCTCTTGCCATAAATGACCCATTTGTCTTCCTAGTCACTTGCTGTACCTGCATACTAACTTCTCCCGATTTATGTACCGGGACACCTAGATCCCTCTGTACCTCAGAGTTCTGCAGTCTCTCTCCACTTGTAGAAGACGTTGCTTTTCAAATCATCCTGCCAAAGTGGACAAGTTCAGATTGTCCCACATTCTACTCTTCATGGAATAGTGGCCGTGGGGCTTTTACAACCAATTGAGGGGGCAGAGGGAGCCTTGCTTTAACATCTTGTACAAAAGACGGCACCTCCGACAGTGCAGCACTCCCTCAGTACTGCACAGGAAATGTCAACTATGATTTTGTGCTCAAGTCTCGTCATTTTTAAAGTCATTCAACCCTGATCTTTAAATTTCCATGGAAAACTCCTGTAGCAAGTGGTTGGAAATGAGAGCAACACAGACTTAAGGAGATTAGCAAAAGGACCAGAGGTGAGATAAGGAAAATTGTTTTAATGCAGTGAGTTGTTTTGATCTGGAAATCGCTGCCTGAAAGGGCAGTGGTAGCAAACTCTGTAGAAACTTTAAGACATTTTGAGAGGATTAGATAAATGTTTTACGGGGAAAATGTTTCAGCACCACGGGCAAAGAGCAGGGGCACTGGGATAATTGGATAGCTCCTTTTAAAGGGCCAGCAGAGGCATGAAGGGCCGAATGGCCTTCTTCTGTGCTGTGTTGTTCTATAACTTTATGAAATCACAGAAGGGGATGACATGGAGCTAGTTGGAGTCTTTTAGTTCATGGTTTTACAACGTTATTTATAGTAAGATCAATGTACGACACATAAAAGAGTAATACACCATCTTTCCTTTGATCTCCGTTTAAAAGGGCAAGAGCCCTCCCTCGGAATTTCTCCTGCGCAGCTCCTCCACGCTTGGATTCATGGCCTCCCGGATTAATAGCGTCATCTTCTGGAAGGATACGATCTAGTCAAAATAAATGTGTCACTTCGTGAAGCAATTCTTCCATTCCCATCTGTTTACCTTCTCCACAGACTGACCTCTCGCTGGTGACTCGACAGGAGGTTCATGTGCTCTGTCTGTCAGTGCCGCCCGGCCCTGCAGACAGGCTGTCATTAAAAAAAGGACATCTTCCCCGATGGGGCTGATCCACAGTTCGAGTGAAGCTTCTTTTTTTTTAAATCTTCTTCATTTTCTGCAGGAAATATCCCATAAAATCTTTGTGTCCACAAACCTCCGTAACTCTTTCCAGACTCCCCGAATTTATTTGCTTTTTGGGATCGCTCGGTGTGGATCAGCAAAGTTTAAAAGAAAAAATTGCTCTCTTTAACTTTTGTAAAGTTGACTAAAGAACGAAAAGGAGCCATGAACTTCCTCACTAGTCATCCAGCCCCCACCAACAACACCCCCTGCACCCTCAGCTTCCTGTCAAAGATGCTTATTCATTCAGAGTGTGAGATCAGGCAAAAGAAAGACTTGCATTTGCAACGTATCCATTGGCGTTTAGAAGAACAAGAGGCGATCTTAATGAAACATATAAGATCCTGAAGCAAAAGCAAAAAAACTGCGGATGCTGGAAACCCAAAACAAAAACAGAAACAGAAATACCTGGAAAAACTCAGCAGGTCTGGCAGCATCTGCGGAGGAGAGCACAGTTGACGTTTCGAGTCCTCATGACACTTCGACAGAACTGAAGGGTCATGAGGACTCGAAACGTCAACTTGTTTCTTCTCCGCCGATGCTGCCAGACCTGCTGAGTTTTTCCAGGTATTTCTGTTTAAGCTCCTGAGTCAGCTTGACAAGGTGGATGCTGAGAGGATGTTTCCCCTCGTGGGAGAGTCTAGAACTGGAAGACACAGTTTAAAAATGCGCCATCTCCCATTTAGGCAGGAGATGAGAAGGGTTCTTTTCTCTCAGAGGGTCGTGAGTCTTTGGAAGTCCCTTCCCCAGAGAGCGGTGAGGCAGGGTCAATGAATATTTTTAAGGCAGAGGTAGATAGGTTCTCAGCTAACCAGGGAGTCGAGTGGCAGAATTTTCCAAAAACAAAAACAGAAACAGGAACACCTGGAAAAACTCAGCAGGTCTGGCAGCATTGGCGGAGAAGAGCACAGTTGACATCTCGAGTCCTCATGACCCTTCAACAGAACTAAGTGGCAGAATTTTCGAGTTGTCCGGCAGCCACCGTTGGCGTGTCTGGGAGAGGGCGGGGGACAGACCGCTGACTGCAATCAACCCCCCCCCCCGACCGTGATTTCACGCCTGGCTGGCCAACTAATGGCCAGTGCAGTGTGAAATGTGCACTGAAATGCTCAGCGCTGCTAGGGCTGGTTGGGGGGGCGGGGTGGTGTGGGGAGCAAGCGCTAAAGTCAGCATGAGTACAAGGGGGAGCGCGGAGTGAAAACTCCCTGAAGCCAGAGAGCTGCCTCAGGGAGATAACGGATTCAAAAATCGATGAAAACAGCATGTAAAATCTGGAAAAAAATGTCCATTCATCAGAATGAGTCACCTCTGTCTGGACATTAGAAAAATTCCGGGCGTAGATTTTTATTTTGTGAACTTAATTTCGGAAACCTCGTTCCACCCGTGGATGAGGTTTCCCGAAAAATCCAAAGGCCGCCTGGCGGACTCAGCCACCCGCCAAACTGTAAGGTTAGACGGGCAGTGAAAAATCCCTGTTAATTGATACTGTAATGGCCTTAACAGGTCTCATCATTGTCGGCGGATGCACTGCCGACTCTCACACACGCACCCAAAATATCGCCCGTGTGTGCGATGACATCAGGTGCTTACCTGATGCCACCAGGCGCTATTTCACGTTCAAGTGTGTCGGGCGCAAGCCCGCACCCCGAGCACAAAGTTCTGCCCATGAACTTATTGTATGGCAGAGCAGGCTCAAGGGGCTGAATGGCCCACTCCTGCTCCAAATTGGTATGTTTCTATTCTATTGCACCTCTCACAACCTCAGGACCTCCCAAAGCTTTACAGCCAATGAAGTGCTTTTTGAAATGCAGTCACTGCAACAGCCTAACTTGTGCATAGCAAGATCCACACACAGCAACGTGATAGTGGTCATATAATCTGTTTTTGTGATGTTGATTGAGGGATAAATATTGGCCAATACATCAGGGAGAACTCCCCTGGATTTTGTTCAAAATAGTGCCTTGGGATCTTTTATGTGCACCAGAGGAGCCACCGATGCTTCAGCTTAGCATCTCATCTGAAAACTGGCACCCCTGGTAGTGTGGCACTCCCTCAGTACTGCACTGGGAGTGTCAGCTTGGGATATGTGCTCAAGTTCTAGAGTGGGACTGAAATCCACAACCATCTGACTCAGAGGTGTCAGGGTTACCAAATGAGCCACAGCTGACACCATTACAGCAAAGAGTGGCCGGCTATTTAATTATATGGGGCCTCACAGATGAGCCAGATGCTATTTTTGGCCTGTTCTCAGCACATAAGGATAAACAGTTGGATTTGGGTGGGGGTGGGGGGGGGGGGTCCCAGGCCTCTGAGGAATTGTACAGCCCTGTGACATCTGAACTGTTACACCTGAAGTGTGATATATGAAGCAATTATTGTAACTCAAGCATTTAGTGAGATCTACATTCAATTAGGCACAGCAATTTCAGACACGCGCTTTAAGCAATTATGTGTTAATATCACATCGCTATAGTTTGATAATGGTGCCTCTTTGTTGAGAGGGAGAAGCAAGGACCTGGTTTAGTGTGTGGATCAAAAGCAGTTGAATCTTTGGCTCTCCGCACTTCTCTCCCATGACAAGCTTCCTGAGATTGAGGGAAGAGGAAGAAATTTCTCTTGAGTTATTTGTTATCTGTGAACTTTCAAAGACTAACTTGTGTGAATCATATAGATCAGAAATTGCCCCTGACCCAGATGGAGGAGATGAGGAGATACTGAGAGCAAGAAATATCACAGGAAATGACGATCCCATTAAAAGCCTTGCTCTGTCCTACCTCAGGAGATGGATGGTTCATTTGTAACAGGAAAATGTTTTTCTTTTTGATCAGAAAAGTTGAGCTCCTCTTTTCTTAGTCACTGATGTGGGGCAGAATAGGTCTTGGGCTGCGGACAAAAGCAGCGCTAGTGAATCAGCAAAATGGGCCTGAGTAAATTAACAAAAAGGAGGGTGGAAAGATGGCAAAATGCATGATCGAGAATCAAATAGGGACCAGAAAATTGGCAAAAGGGGCTTTAATGAAGCAGCAAAACAAGTGATATGTGTGCATATGTGTGTGTGTGTATGTGTGAGTGTGTGTGTGTGGGTGAGTGTGTATATATATATATATACATGGGGTTGTTTGTGGGTGAGGGTGTGTGTGGGCGAGTGTGTGTGTAGGGAATGTGTGTGGGTGAGTATATATGTGTTTGTGTGTTAGTGTGTGTGTATATGTGTGTGTATGTGGATATGTGTGTGTGTTTTGCATGTGTTTGTGTGTGTTTGTGCGTGTGCGTGTGTGTGTGTGCATGCATATGTGCGTGTGGATGTGTGTGCATGTGTTTGTGCGCATGTTTGGTTGTGCATGTGCATCTGTGTATTTGAGTTTCATGTGTGCGTTTGTGTCTGTGTCTGTGCTTGGGTTGTGTGTGTGTGCATGTGTGTGTTTGTGTTTGGGCTGTGGGACTGTGTGTTTGTATTTATGCGTGTGTGTGTGTTTGGGTTTGGGTTTTGTGTCTGTGTGTGTTTGTGTTTATGCATGTGTGTGTTTGGGTTTGGGTTTTGTGTCTGTGTGTTTGTGTTTATACGTGTGTGTGTTTGGGTTTGTGTTTGGGTTGTGGAAGTGTGTGTGTGTGTGTGTTTGGGTTTGGGTTTTGTGTCTGTGTGTGTTTGTGTTTATGCGTGTGTGTGTGTGTGTTTGGGTTTGTGTTTGGGTTGTGGGAGTGTGTGTGTGTGAATGATGAATGTTTAGGGTGAGTCAGTGGTCTCTTTATCTAAGGCATTAATATAGCTTATAATTAACTGTGTCCCCAGCATCGATCTTTGTGGCACCTCACCAGTTCCAGTCTGCCAATCTGATAATGATTCATTTATTCCTATACTGTTTTCTGTCCTTTGACCAATCCTCTGTCCATGCTAACTAATAAATCACCCCAAACCGATGAGCCCTTATCTTGTGTAACAACCTTTCTTGTGGCACCTTATCGAATGCCTTTTGAAAATCCTAATATACCACATCCACTTGCTCCTCTTTATCCATCCAGCTAGTTGCAGCCTCAAAATCTCTGATAGGTTTTTCAAACATGATTTCTCCTTCGTAAACCCATGTTGACTCTGTCCAATCACATGATGATTTTCTAAGTGCCCCAGTTACCACTTACTTAAAAATGAGTGTTTTTCTTGACAACTGATATCAGGTTAACTGGCCTGTGGTTCCCTGTTTTCCCTCTCCCTCCGTTCTCCAAAAGTGGTGTTACATTAATTGACTTACACTCTGGAGCTGGGACTGCTCCAGAAATCTAGGGAATTTTGCAAGATCACAACCAATTCATCCATTACCCCTGAAGCCATCTCTGTTAGAACTCTAGAATGTAGGCTATCAGATCCAGAGAAATTCTCGGCTTTTAGCCCCATTCATTTGTCCAGTATATTTTCTTTACTAACGTTAATTACTTTAAGTTCCTCGCTCTTATTTGCCCCTTGGTTACCCTTATTTCTGGGATGTTTATGTGTCTTCCACTGTGAAAACAGCTGCAAAATATTTGTAAACATCTCTGCCATTTCCTCATTCCCCAAGATAATTTCTCCTGTCTGCATCTCAGAGATCCACATCTCTTCTTTTTTACATATTGTAGAAGCTGTGACAGTCTGTCTTTTTTTATGTTTCTTGCTGGCTTATGCCCCTGTTCTACTTTCTCCCTTTATCAGTTTGTTTTGGTCAGCATTTGCCGGTTGCTAAATTTCCCAACCCTCAGGCTTATAACTGCTGGCAAGGTTGGTACTAATCGTCCATTCCAAGTTGTCTTGAGAAGCTGGTGGTGATGGTGGTGCTGGTGGTGATGGTGGTGGTGGTAATGGTGGTGGTGGTAATGGTGGCCATGGTGGTGGTGGATGTGGTGCTGGTGGTGGTGATGTGCTGGCGCTGGCGGTGGTGGTGGTGCTGATGGCAGTGGTGGTGGTAGAGCTGTAGTGGTGGTGGTGTGGTGATGGCGGTGGTACTGGTGGTGAAGTTGGTGGTGGCAGTGGTGGTGCTGATGGTCGTGGAGGTGGTGTTGATGGTGTTTGTAGTGATGCTACTGGTGGTGGTGGTGGTACTGGTGGTGAAGGTGGTGGTCATGGTGGTGGTGGTGATGCTGGTGTCGGTGGAGGAGGTGGTGGTGGTGCTGATGGTGGTGGTGACAGTGGTGATAGTGGACGTGCTGCTGGTGGTGGTCATGGTGGTGTTGGTGGTCATAGTAGTGGTCATGGTGCTACTGGCGGTGGTGGTGCTACTGCTGGTGCTGCTGGTGGTGGTGGTGCAACCGGTGGTGCTACTGGTGGTAGTGGTAGCACTGGCGGTGGTGCTCTTGGCGGTGGTGGTGGCAATGCTGGCACTGTTGGTGATTCTGGTGCTGGTGGTGATCATGGTGGTGGTATTTGTGGTGGTGCTGGTAGGAGTGGTGGTGGTGATGGTGGGTATGCTGGTGATCATGGTGGCGGTGCTACTGGTGGTGGTGGTGATGCTGGTGCTGATGGTAGTCATGGTGGTGGTCGTGGTGGTGCTGGTGGTGGTGCTGATGGTAGTCATGGTGGTGCTGGTGGTGGTGCTGATGGTAGTCATGGTGGTGGTGCTGGTGGAGGTCGTGGTGGTGGTGCTGGTGGTGGTGGTGGTGATGGTGGTGCTGCTGGTGCTGGAGCTGGTGGTGGTGGTGATTCTGGTAGTCATGGTGATGGTAATCGTGGTGGTGGATGTGGTTCTGGTGCTGGTGCTGGTGCAGGTGATCATAGTGGTGGTTCTACTGGTGGTGATGGCGGTGGTGGTGGTGATGCTGCTGCTGGTAGTGGTTGTGGTACTGGTGGTGATGGTGTTGGTGGAGGTGGTGATGCTGCTGGTGGTGGTGGTTGCGGTGGTGGTGGTGGTTCTAGTGCTGGTGGTAGTGCTACTGGTTGTGGTGAGGCTGGTGCAGGCTGTAGTGGTGTTGGTGCCGGCGGTGGTTGTGGTGCTGATTGTGGTGCTACTGGTTGTGATGAGGCCGGTACAGGTGGTAGTAGTGCTGGTGCTGATGGTGGTGGTGGTGGTGCTGGTAGTGGTGCTCATGGTAGTGGTGATGTAGGTGCTGTTGGTGGTTCTGGTGCTTGTGCTGGTGCGGGTGCTGGTGCAGCTGGCGGTGGTGGTGTTGATGCTCGTGCTGTTGGTGGTTGTGGTTATGGTGCTGGTAGTGGTGATGCTGGTGGAAGTGGTGACAGTAGTGATGGTGGTGCTGGTGTTAGGGCTGTAGTGGTGGAGGTGGCGGTGGTGGTGGTGGTGGTGGTGGTGGTGCTGATGGTGGGAGTGGTGGTGCTACTGGCGGTGCTGCCAGTTGTGGTGGTGGCATTGGTAGTGGTGGTGCTTATGGTGGTGGTGTTGGTGCTGGTGGTCATGGTGGCACTCTTGGTGGTGTGGATTTGCTGACGTTCTTGCTGGTGGTGGTAGTGGTAATGCTGATGGTGGTGGCGGTAATGGTGGTAGTTGTGCTCTTGGTGGTGGTGTTGATGCTGCTGGTGGTGGTGATGGTGCTTTTAGTGGTGCTGGTGGTGACCATAGTCATGGTGGCCATGGTGGTGTTGCTGGTGGTGGTGCTGTTGGTGCTGGTGTTGGTGATGATGCTGGCGCTTGTGGTAGTCGTGGTGCTGCTGATGGCACTGCTGGTCTCGGCGACACTGGTGGTGGTGTTGGTTGGTCGTGGTGGTGCTGGTGGTGGTGCTGATGGTGCCGGTGGTGGTCGGCCTTCATCCTGAACCACTGGAAGCCAGTTTTGATACAACTGAATGTCTTGCTGGGCCACCTCACTGGCAATTAAGAGTCAACCGCATTGGTACGAGACTGGAGTCACATGTAGACCCAGACCAGGTGAGGGTGCCAGGTTTCCTTCCCATTGGTAAAACTGGCTGGGTTTTAACAGCAAACAGTCAGCGTCAAAGTAACTCATCACCAGCAGCAGCCTTTGTTATTTATTTCTAGGTTATTATTTGAAAGCGTGTTTAATTTCTCAAACTGGCTCGCTGGGGTTTAAACCCACGTTCTCTGGGTTACTCATCCAATAAAGAAGAATGGGCAAGATTGTTGTGGGTGTGGGGGGGTAACGAGGAGCCAAGTGGAAATCCCATTCTTTGGCAAGGGAGAGAAGAAGGCAACAGAAGTGGTGAAGGAACAAGTCACACCATCAGCAGGAAGAATGACAGGACAAAGAATTGAGCTGAAAACTTCCAGCAAACATTGTTCCTTTTTTGTTTCCCTTTACCTTGGAGCTTTTCCAAAAACCACAGAGCTGAACAGTTTATGCAAATAAGCAGATGTCAGCCTCTGCCTTTTCCACACGTTTCAGCTCCTGTGTTTATGATGTGCTGTCCGCACTGAGAGCTCATTTTCTTCCCTTAAGCAAACTTCTCTTGTCCTTTTTACAGCGTTTGTCACCCCAGTGTGATTTGCTTGCAGCGAAAAGGTGCCAATCAAATGATAAACACGTCAGGCAGACCACAGGCCGCAAAGCCTCTTAAGCCAAACTTCAGCCTGGTTTCTGCAGCCCTGGAGGCCGGGTGTTAGCGCCTGGGCCAGGAGCCTCGCTTCGGAGGAGTCAGCAGGTCAGCTCTTCAAGTCCCTCTCCAGAGACTTGAGCACGAGATCTAGACTGACACTCCCGGTGAAGCACTGAGGGAGTGCCGCACTGTCAGAGGTGCCAGCTGTCAGATGTGGTGTTAAACCCAAATGAGCCCTCTCAGGTGGATGTAAAAGATCCCATAGTCACAATTCCAAAGAAGAGCAGGTGAGTTACCCCCAATGTCCTGGACAATATTGATCCTTCAACCAGGATCACTAAAACAGATGATCTCGTTGCTGTTTGTGGGATCGAGCTGTGCACAATTTGGCAGCTACATCTCCTACGTTACGACAGTTGCTACACTTCGAAAGTACTTCTGTACAATGCTTTGGGGAGTCCTGAGGTTATGAAAGTCACTATAGAAACGCAAGTCTGTTTTTCTTTAGGAAGGAGAAAGATCAAACACGGTTCAAAAGGTGGCCAGATAAAGGGACGGTGGGATACGATGAGATGAAATTGCAAAGACATTGAGGAGGAGTGTCTCTGGCCAGCACAGGCCTTCAAAAAACATTTACACTGTCACTTCACACAGCAATCAGAACCAGTCACTAGCCCTTCGCACCCTCACCTCCTACCCCATTGGCTGCCCACACCCTCCAATGTCTTCAATCCGCATCTTCTTCAAAAACAAGAGGGCAGAAACCCTGAAGCTTTTTGACCAGCAAGGACGAGGAAGATTACAATGGTTTGTCCCCCGAGTCAGAAAAGATATTTCTCAGGAGAAGCCCCTGTTTTCCATTGTGCAGTGATATTTCCAATGTGAGGTTATGACTGATGGACTGGACTGGTGTAAAGGATCGATTCGGGTTACATCTATGAGCGGCCCCCTCCCCAACTGGAGTTGCTACACTTTATGAATCCCTTGAATTCACCCAGCACAGAAGGAGGCCATTCAGCCCATTGAGCCTGTGCTGACTTTTTGAAAGCCCAGTCTCCATAGGCCTTTAACCTTTTCAGATATTTATCTGATTTTCCTTCGGAAGTTGCTATTGAATTTGCTTCATCAGCTTTTACAGCAAGTGCAATCGAGACTATCATAACCCACTGCGTAAAAAAATCCCCCCCTGAATATTTTGCCAAGAATCTTACATTGATGTCCTCTCCAGCCAGTGGAAATAGATTTCCCATATTCACTCTATCAGAACATCATTTTCGACACGGCTACTGAATTTCACCTCAACATTCTCTGCTCTAAAATGAGCAATCCCAGCCTCCTTAACCTTTCCACAGAGCTGAAGGCCCTCATTGCTGGTACCAAGTTTAACTATTCCTCGGCTTGGAGAGCCGAAGGGCCTGTTCCATGCTGTACTTTTCTTTGTTCTTTGTTCTCATTTCTCCGGTTCCACCACTGATCCCCAGCCTTGCCGTGAAGAGCACAGGGCAATCCTCATCTTCCCCAGAGTCTACCTTCAGATTGCCAACTTGGTTCAAGGCCCTGATGTGGAACCTGCAGGCAGCCAATCACATAACCTGTTAAGAACTCACCAGGTTACTGGCTATCAGGGGGAGGCAGTGGCACAGTGACTGGGCTGGAATTACAAGTCTGATAATGACCCCAAAACCATTGCTGATTCTCGTTAAAACCCACCAGGTCCACTCATGTCCTTTAGGGAAGGAAATCTGCTGTCCTCACCTGGTCTGGCCTACATGTGACCCAAGACCCACAGCCGTGTGGTTGACTCTTAAATACCCCCTGAACAAGGGCAATTAGGGTTGGGCAATAAATGCTGGCCTAGCCAGTGATACCCACATCCCATGAGTGAATTTAAAAAAATATCCTGAGGTCCAAGATTCAATGAATAATCTTCAGTGGCTGCTCTTTAGCCCAGGCAAGGTGCCCTGAATAGAATTGTATTACAACCAGTTCATCTCAGATGTTGTTTAAGTATAAATAATTTCCACAACATTGTGAATAACTTCCCTGTTCTTCAAAAATCATGCCACTGGGATCTCTCATGACCACCTCAGAGGGCAGATACAGCCATACTTTTAACATCTCATCAAAAGAAGGTACTGCTAACAGTGCAGTACTCCTTCAGTACTGCACTGGAGCATCAGATAAGATCTTGTGCTCCACTCTTTGGAGTGGGAACTTGAACCCACAACGATCTGACTCAGGTGACAGTGCAACCCACGAGCCACTCCTGACATCTACACATACCACAAAGTGCATGACCAAGGTACACTAGTGCCCAGTACAAAAAAACATACACAAGGAGGGATAACAGGAAAAGTAATACCAAATAAATCTTACCCTTAGCATTTCGCCGGTGTAAGGTTGTTTTTATTCATGCATGAGATGTGGGTGTTGTTAGCTAGGCTGCATTTATTGCCCATCCCTAGTTGCCCTTGAGAAGGGTGTGGTGAGCTGCCTTCTTGAACCGCTGCAGTCCATGTGGTGTAGGTACACCCACAGTGCTGTTAGGGAGGGAGTTCCAGGATTTTGACCCAGCGCCAGTGAAGGAACGGCCGATATATTTCCAAGTCAGGATGGTGAATGGCTTGGAGGGGAACTTGCAGCTGGTGGTGTTCCCATGTGTCTGCTGCCCTTGTCCTCCTGGATGGTAGTGGTCATGGGTTTGGAAAGTGCTGTCGAAGGAGGCTTGGTGAGTTCACCAAGTTCACCTGTTTCCAACTACACCCAAAGGGTCTAAATAATATCCTCCTGTTTGGCCTAACCTTTGTGTCAAATGTCAATCACATTATCCTTCTGTACACAGGATTATGCTTTAAGAAGCAATAGGATAGTTGACGTTCAGGTAAGACCTTTCGCAATGGTATTTGAGGAGCTGTCAAAACCTCAGACCAGGGGATGTGCTCTCAGAATAGAAATGGCACAGAGAATAGAGAGAGAGACACAGAGAGAGAGAGATGGATGTCAAACAAATTGCCTTCCTGATTGATTGGTGGGATTGGAAGATAGGGTTCAGAGCAAAATCTTTGGCCTTTCCACTGGGCTCAGAGTTCATCGAGCCCTTAACATGACCTGACGGGCAGGAATGAAGTCAGTCAGTGCAATCCTCCTGTAGTGGGTGTCAGATACCACTGGCTAGCCCCTCCCCACACTGAGAACCAGAATGATTCTGAGTGCTCTCAGGTTTCTGCTGTAAGATTAACTTTCTCAAGAGTAGAAATCCTTTGGGATGAATTCCCAAACTAAGCATGTTGTGAAAACAAGGTCTTAGATTATCAGGCCATTAAAGAAGCTACTGTATTGAGGGATCACAATTCTGGGGTATTTTAGGTTACCTGGCAATATACATTACTGGCATTGCCCCACTTGGCACTTCCCTGCTCTCTCAAATTACCCTCAGCGTCCAGGACAGTAGACAACTTGCTTTGAAGACCAAGCAACCAGTAGGTGCATGAGAATGGGCTAAAAACAAAAAGACTGCGGATGCTGGAAATCCAAAACGAAAACAGAATGACCTGGAAGAACTCAGCAGGTCTGGCGGCATCGGCGGAGAAGAAAAGAGTTGACGTTTCGAGTCCTCGTGACCCTTCAGCAGAATGGGCTGCCACCCAATTCAACCTCCTCACCCTTGCCCACCCTCGGCTTTGCCCCCTCTGGGGAAGCTTATGGCTCATACTGATCCAACTGGAAATCGATTGGAGAAGGTGGAGAGTAACTGGCAAGTTGGCACAGTACTGCAACCTCCAAAACCACAATGCAAGTGAGGTCCTATCCCCTTCATTCTGCGGCCTTGATCTATGTCTCATGGTCTTATGTCTCCTTACCAAATGATGCCGGGCACTCCCCCATTACAGGAGGGCAAAGCCGGCAAGTCAGCTGTGACCACCGCCGCACGGTCGTTGTGGAGACGAAGTCCTGCCTTCACATCGAGGATACCCTCCATCGTGCCGTGTGGCACAACCACCGTGCTCGATGGGATAGATTTCAAACAGATCTAGCAGCTCAGGGCTGGGCATCCATGAGGCACTGTGGGCCATCAGCAGCAGCAGAATTGTACTCGAACACAATCTGTAACCTCATGGCCCATCATATCCCCCGCTCTGCCATTACCATCAACCCTGGTTCAATGAAGAGTGCGGGAGGGCATGCCAGGAGCAGCACCAGGCATACCTAAAAATGAGGTGTCAACCTGGTGAAGCTACAACACAGGACTACTTGCACACCAAAAAGCATAAGCAGCAAGCGATTGACAAGGCTAAGTGATCCCACAGCCAACGGATCAGATTTAAGCTCTGCAGTCCCACCACATCCTGTCGTGAATGGTGGTGGACAATTAAACAACTCACTGGAGGAGGAGTCTCCACAAATATCCCTATCCTCAATGATGGGGGAGCCCAGCACATCAGTGCAAAAGATAAGGCTGAAGCATTTGCTACAATCTTCAGCCAGAAGTGCCAAGTGGATGATCCATCTCGGCCTCCCCGGCTATGTGGGAAATTGCCCAGGTATGTCCTGTACACACAAAGCAGGACAAATCCAACCCGGCCAATTACCGCCCCATCAGTCTACTCTCGATCATCAGTAAAGTAATGGAAGGGGTCATCAACAGTGCTATCAGGTGGCACTTGCTTTGCAATAACTTGCTCACTGATGCCCAGTTTGGGTTCTGCCAGAGCCACTCAGCTCCTGACCTTATTACAGCCTTGGTTCAAACATAGACCAAAGAGCTGAAATCCCGAGGTGAGGTGAGAGTGACTGCCCTTGACATCAAGGCAGCATTTAACCGAGTGTGGCATCAAGAAGCCCTAGCAAAACTGGAGTCAATGGGAATCAGGGGGAAAACTCCCCACTGGTTGGAGTCATACTGAGCACAAAGGAAGATGGTTGTGGTTGTTGGAGGTCAGTCATCTCAGTTCCAGGACATCACTGCAGGAGTTCCTCAGGGTAGTGACCTGGGCCCAACCATCTTCAGCTGCTTCATCAATGACCTTCCTTCCATCGTAAGGTCAGAAGTGGGGATGGTCACTGATGATTGCACAATGTTCAGCACCATTTCTGACTGCTCAGATACTGAAGCAGTCCATGTCCAAATGCAGCAAGACCTGGACAATATCCAGGCTTGGGCTGACAAGTGGCAAGTAGCATTCGCATCACACAAGTGTCAGGCAATGACCATCTCCAACAGGAGAGAATCCAATCATCACCCCTCGATGATCTATCACTGAATCCCCCACAATCAACATCCTGGGGGTTACCATTGACCAGAAACTGAACTGGACTAGCCATATAAATACTGTGGCTACAAGAGCAGGTCAGAGGCTAGGAATCCTGCGAAGAATAACTCACCTCCTGACTCCTCAAAGCCTGTCCACTGTCTACAAGGCACAAGTCAGGAGTGTGGTGGAATACTCTTCAATCACCTGGATGAGTGCAGGTCCCACAACACTCAAGAAGCTTGACACAGTCCAGTACAAAGCAGCCGCTTGATTGGCACCACATCCAGAAATATTCACTCCCTCCACCACCGATGCACAGTAGCAGCAGTGTGTACCATCTACAAGATGCACTGCAGGAATTCACCAAGTCTGCTTAGATAGCACCTTCCAAACTCATGACCACTACCATCTAGAAGGACAAGGGAAGCAGATGCATGGGAACACCACCACCTGGAAGTTCCCCTCCAAGCCACTCACCATCCTGACTTGGAAATATATCGCCGTTCCTTCACTGTCGCTGTGTTAAAATCCTGGAACTCCCTCCCTAACAGCACTGTGGGTGTACCTACACCACATGGACTGCAGCGGCTCAAGAAGGCAGCTCACCACCACCTTCTCTACATCAACTAGGGATGGGCAATAAATGCTGGCCCAGCCAGTGAAGCCCATATCCCATGAATGAATTTTTAAAAATGCATTGAATGGCTTCTTTCTGTTTCTCATTGCATTCTTCCCCAGCATTCATCCCATTCTCCCCCTCCATTCCCCTCACTCTCCCCCTGCATCTCCTTTACACTATGCCTTTACAAACTTACCCCAATCCATGCCCTCTCACAGTCTCTCAGCTCTGCACTTTGTAGGTGAGTCCAGACATTAATGCAGCAAGGAAGCTTCAAAGAACGGAGATGAACATCACTGTTCCTTACTGAAACAAATAAGGTTCCATTTGCTATTCTTAGAATTTTCAGTAGAAATGTTTTCAATTCAATTGGTCCTACACAGCTCCTGTCCACCCACTCTTTGCCCCATTTGTTTCCTTGATAAGTATTTACTCACTTCCCTTTTGAGAAGCTTCTATTGGGTCTGCGTCTACTGTCCTTTCTTCCAGATCACAACACTTTGGGAAAAAAATCTTCTCGGCTCCAGAACTAATTGGATAGCTCTTTCAAAGAGCCAGCATGTGTACGAAGGGCAGACTGGCCTCCTTCTGTCAGCCATTGCTCAGTTAGTCGCAGGCTTGCCTCTGAATCGCAAGATTCTGGCTTCAAATTCTACTCCAGGGCTTGAGGGCACTCCAGTGAAGTACTAAAGAAGTGTTGCACTGTTGGAGGTGTCGTCTTTGGGGTGAGAGGTTAAACCTAAGGGCCTATCCGCCTGTTTAGGTGGATGCAGAAGATCCCATTGGCCACTATTTTGAAGAGGAGCAGGGGAGTTATCCCTGGTGCCCTGCCAATAATTATCTTTCAATCAACATCACACAAAGAAAAAAGATTATCTGGTCATTGCTGTTTGTGGGATCTTGCTGTGTAACGATTGGCTGCTGTGTTTCCTACATTACAGCACCAACTCTACTTCCCAAGCACTTAATTGATTGTAAACTGCTGAGAGACATCTGGTGATTGTGAAAAATGCTTTCTTTCTTTTACTTTATCAGTACCCCACATAATTTTGAACACCTCTGTCAAATCACCCTTCCATGTTCCCTGCTCCGCGGAGAACAATCTTAAGCCTGTGTCCTCTTGTGATCAGCATCCGTGAGAACGGTTTATTCGCGACACAAAGATCTCCAACCCCCACAAAGAAATGGGCTGCACCTGGAATTCTGGATCTGTAAATTCCCACATCTTCCGTTTCTCCCTACGGTGCTCGCTTCTGATCAGTAGCAGATATACTCGGAGAGCTCAGCTATGGTTCCCCCCTCCCCACCCCAGGGTTGAATCAGCTGAAGCTATTTGAGAAGGCCTCGTCACTCCGTTAACTGACTGACTCTTGAAGATCAGTTAATGAAGCGGAAAAATAAACCCCAGCAGAGATGGATTTTCTCTTGAATTACGATGTGCTTATTGGTTGTGGATCAATTGGGCATGTCAAAAGCTTTCAATTAACTATTTAATTCAGTAGCCGATCTTGTGGTACCATCAGAAATAGATTCAGCAGACAGTCCAAAGTGCTGAGGTCATCACATAGAAGAGTAGAGCAGCTCAGGTCATCTGAGTAGTTGCCTCAACTTATATTACTGTCTGATAATGGAAGAAGCATTTAATTCATTTTCAAAGCTGTGCATCCCCACCGTCCACCACTAATAGCTCCATTGGAATTCCAGGTACTATCTCAGTGGGCAGTTTCCGAGCCATTCTGGTTGTGGGTTCAAGTCGGACTTGAGCACCTAAACTATGATGACGCCCTCAGTGTGGTACCTTGAAAGCTGGTAAATTTTCATCTGTGACAGTAAACGTGAGACCCTAATCTGCCCTCTCGAGTGGATGTGGAAGACCCCATGTCGCTATTTAGGAGAAGAGCAGGGGAAGTTCTCCCCAGTGTCCTGCCCAGTATTCATCCCTCAATCCCACTAAAACCGATTATCTGGTCATTTATATTATTGCTGTTTGTGGGATCTTGCTGTGCACAAAAATGGGCTGTTGCTTTTGCTAGATTACAACAGTGACTCCACTTCAAAAAGTACTTCAGTGGCTGGAAAAGGCTTTGGAACAACCTGAGGTCATGAAAGGTGCTATATAAATGCAATTTTAAAAATCGCCCCTTGGAGGCAGGTGCTTGTGCCTGTGCAAGTGTCAGAGGAAGGGGGAAGGGAAGGATGGTGCCTGGCTCTGGGAGTTCCCTGTCATCACGTGGCTGGGTCCAAGAGTGAAGCTGGTGCCCAGCAAGGAGCCATCAATTGCAAAACTATTGATAAAGATCCAGGTTTTGCGTTAGGAATAATTGAAAGCCTGTCAGCATTCTCTGCTATTTTATTGTAGAATCCGAAAGCAACATCCAGCGCCAGCACATGCACAGTTAAACATGGAAATCTGACAAAAAGGTTCAGTCCGATTAGCCCTACTTTTGCACACCAGTGCAGTACCTCCCCAAGAGTCTCAGCATTAAAATTTATATAAGGCCACAAAGTTGCCATACTTACCCACCGGAATACCCACTAAAGAGAGTAGAAAAAGTTAGGATTGGTGTATCCAACATAAGTGAATTTTTAACACCTTTTTAAGTTTAAATTACTTCCAAACAGCCTCTCTGACCCTGGAAATTCAATTTTAATGGGGTGGAATCTCATTCCTTCTGAATTTAATTATTGTTGGAAGTTTAAAAAAAAAACACACGAATGAAACCTTTTTTCATTTATTTCACTTTATCTCTCTCTCTCTCTCTCTTATTCCCAGCTTTCTTTCTCTCTCTTTATTTCACTTTTGGTACATGATTTTACATTGAATTAAATATTCTATCTTACACTTCCTGGTTTCTGCTTGTCTCATTAGGACTCTTCAATCTGATTGGCTGAAGAGGCATGCCCTTGCGTGTGCTGCTCTACAAGTAACCTGTACGTCTTGTAGAGGATGCTGTGCTGGGAAGAATCTCTAAATGAAATCTTCACAAAAAGTCTGTGGACAGCTGTAAATGCAGTAAAGGATGAGTATCGCTGAAAATAGAGACTTTTTTTGTTGAAGCGGTGGATCGTATCAAACAGCATGTCTCTTCTGGCAAGGTACAGGCCTTACCCAACCGGCCCATGCTTATAAAACTCAAAACACAGTGTCCAACATTAGATGTGATTCTGGGACAACATTTGCTAAATAATCCTCAGTGTGCTAAGACTTACGCTGACAACTAATTTAAGATTGTCAGTCGGGCTCACAATGTGGTGCATTTGTGTGTACTGGAAGCTACATATATTAATACACAGGGCCCTGTTCCTTGCAGACAGGAAGAACATGTACGCACTTTGTGCCTGTTTTATATAAACAAAATAAGTGACAGCCATTTGCTGGTTCATTCCTCAGGGTAATGCCTTGACCAATCAGAGTCAAGCTGCCTGGTTCAAATTTTAAACAATGCTTGGGAGTTAACTGTTAGTCACTATCAACTGGTTCATTCTCCATGGCAACACCTATACCAATCAGAGCCCCCTTACCAACTAATCAGCACTCTCTTCTCATATGTATAAATTGTTCCTCCCTTTACATTAGGAATTCATGTGAATTGTCCTGATGAGTGCAATACTCAAGTTCTGTGCTACCAAATGACTATTTGAGTTCCATTCTGTTGCTGCTGACTGCAAAATCTGGGACTTTTCATTCAATCCCTGTTGTTCTACAGACCATAATATTCAGCCAGAATGAGGGAAAATGTTCCTAAATTATTACTGGGAAGTGTGATACTGTGAAAATAGGGCCTGACTTAGTTATGTTTAGCTTCAGATACCTGACAGAATCCTGATCAGCAAAAGACAATGTTTGTCTTCAGAATGAGGGTAATTTGTCAACGTGCAGTCTGGATAAATGTGTCACGTTCACTGCCACCAGGTGATATGAGGACATCCTGTGCGGCCAGCCTCCAATTTACAGTGACCCCTGCTTTGGGCGAGGGGAGGCAAGTCTGTTAAACAATGAGGTTCTGCTTCCTCTAGATTCAGGCTGTTGTGTTAGAGATGGTCAAATAGTCTTAAAGGGCCTGAGCTATTGGTTCCCTGATATGTTGACCTCCATTATTAAGGTACAGCACAGGGTTAGATACAGAGTAAAGCTCCCACCACATCGTCCCCATCAAACACTCCCAGGACAGGTACAGCACGAGGTTACAGAGTAAAGCTCCCTCTACACTGTCCCCATCAAACACTCCCAGGACAGGTACAGCACGGGGTTAGATACAGAGTAAAGATCCCTCTACACTGTCCCCATCAAACACTCCCAGGACAGGTACAGCACGGGGTTAGATGCAGAGTAAAGCTCCCTCTACACTGTCCCCATCAAACACTCCCAGGACAGGTACAGCACAGGGTTAGATACAGAGTAAAGCTATCTCTACACTGTCCCCATCAAACACTCCCAGGACAGCTGGGGTAGATTGGATTAATCTAGCATCTCTCACTTCTAGACAAGAGAAAGTGAAAGGGAAAAACTCCACCCAGCCAAATCCTTACCAAAGCTTTTTGAATTAGGCTTGCCAGCTGTGATGAAATGTATTCCTGGAGGTTTCATCATGTGACTTGCCCCATGCTCCAGCCATTCGTCGTCCAACACATCCATCCTTGTGACGTACTGTCTGTCCACACCAGTTGGAAAGCAAAAAGACTCATTACCCATTTGGATGATGCTTGACTGTCAGCCAAACAGCCTTTTCCCCATTTTCAATATTTTTATATCCGGTAAAGAGAAACGTTCAAAGAAAATGACAAAAAAGGCAGCCTCTTCAAATATGCTGGTGATTTTTCTCCAGGGTTGCACAGTGAAGGATCTTCAATTCCTGGAGACTCCAGACCAGTCCTGGAAAGTTGGAAACCCTATTTGAAATCATGTTCTTCATAAACTGAGGCCTAGTCATTTTTGCTGTCGTCCTGCAGCCTGAATTGCTCCTGTCAACAGCCAAGGAACAGCAAAGATCAAATTTACCTCACACAGGTCTCCTCACAACCCCAACCCTGAGGATATCATAAAAAGAAAAAAAAATAGACTTGTTTTCATGTACTGCTTTTCACAAACAATGGATACCTCAAAGCACTTTACAGCTGATGAAGTACTTTTGCAGTTTGGTCACTGTTGTAATGAAGGAAACACATCAGCCAGTTTGTGCACAGCAAGATCCCACAAGCAGTGACGTGATAATGACCAAGTGATTATCTGCCCTTGTGATGTTTATTGAGCGATAAGAGTTGGCCAGAACATCAGGGAGCACACCACTGCACCCCTCCCACCGCCCCTCTTCTTTAAAATAGGACCATGGGATTTTTCCCATGGGAACATTCACCCAGCAGGTAGACCTCAGTTTAACCTCTCACCTGAAAAGCAGCACCCCCTCAGCACAGCACCTTACAGGAGCACCCACCTTGACTTTTATACTCAAGCTCTGGAGTGGGATTTGAACCTGGAACCTAGAAACAAAGGTACAGCTACCTGAGCTATGGCTAACAGGATTCAGATATCACAACCTGATAGCCAAGTAGGTTCCTTTAATTAAAGCTCGCCCGAGAAAGGATGGGGAATGTCTCAATTCCTTCGCTTTTGATCATCTCCTTTGATCTCATGGAGATGCCCTGAGTTGTTATTTTCCTTGTTTTCTTAACCGATAATAAGTGACGCAGAAATTTAATTACATTTGGAATGCTACGAGAGTTTTTTTTTTATTTTACAGATAAAGGCAAGCTGGGAGAGCAGGGGTGATGAAAGCACCTGTAAAGTTGTCAGGGCCTGACCGTGTTGCACACTCTTATCTGTTAGGCAGCTGTCCATTGTCATCAGCGACAGACCATTCTTGGCTCAGAGGATAGTGTCAGCACTGACAACCACTGAAAGGCTGATGAACACATCCCAACAGGCCATTCTGCAGCTGCCACTTGATAACACCAAAGCCACGAGTAAATCACTCCCAATTAACAATCCCCGTCCTTTGTCAGCACAACACTAATTACTCTTTCTCCAACAGCTCTGCTGATGTGAGCAATCCAACAGAACAGGCCTTGGGAAAGAGAGAAAGGCTTACATTTCCATAATGTCTTTCACAATCTCAAAGCGCTCGGCAGTCAACGAAGGAATTTTTGAAGTGTAGACGCTATTGCAATGTGTGAAACCCAACAATCGGGGTAAGTGATCGAATAATCCGCTGGGGAGAACTTCTCTGAACTTCTTCGAAAACTGCCTTGGGATCTTTATGACCCCCTGAGAGAGCAGACAGGGCCTCAGACTAACGTCTCATCCGAAAGAGGACACCTATGACCTTGAAAAAACTCAGCAGGTCTGGCAGCATCGGCGGAGAAGAAAAGAGTTGACGTTTCGAGTCCTCATGACCCTTCGACAGAACCAGTTCTGTTGAAGGGTCATGAGGACTCGAAACGTCAACTCTTTTCTTCTCGGCCGATGCTGCCAGACCTGCTGAGTTTTTCCAGGTAATTCTGTTTTTGTTTTGGATTTCCAGCATCCGCAGTTTTTTTGTTTTTTACACCTATGACCTTGCTGTTTGAAAATTGGCTGCTGTGTTTCCCTACATTGCGCCAAAGACTACACATCAAAAACATACTCATTAGCTTTCAAGAGCGTTGGGGCATCCTGAGGTTGTGAAGGGTGCTATGTAAATGCACATTTCTTTCTTTATTTTCTTAAACAGTGAACAACAAATAGTAAAGGCCTCAATCTTCACTCAGGCTGCTATTCCTGGTGACATTGTTTGGACCGGTCAGAAACATCATTCTCTGGGTTTTGAGGCTGACAGTAGAAGCCTGACAGAATTTTCCTGAGCTTCTGTTAGTTAGAGATCACTTTCAGCGCAGCGCCTCCCTACATGTGTGAGTGACACAAGTGACGGTGTCTCTCTTCAGCCAATCAGATTGAAGAATCCTCACGAAGGCACATGGGGCAGGATTTAATAAGAGGGACACAGGTCCCAACAGCAGAACTGGAAGTGGGAGCCACTTCTCCTTGTGTGTCGGGAGCCAGCGCGCACGCAATTAAAATTTAAAGGGCTGGCAGTGGGCACGGGAAACATAAGTGATGACACATTGGGGGTGGGGGCGGGGGCAGGGACAGGTATTCATAGGTAGATCCAGGCAGGCTATAAAAGAGCCACCTAGACATGTAGACACCTAGACATCTGTATCATAGCCACATCTTTCCTGTCCATCGCCATTCTATCAGTACTTTGTTCAATTTCTTGTTGCAACCTGTGGTAATTATTGTTTTATTTAGTGTAATCTACCTTTAAGAATAGCACTTGTTAGGAAAGATCACATGATCTGTAGTAACCAATAGGAGAGTAGCCCAGGCTACCAAAGCAGTCGGTGTAGAGATAGAGTTGGAGTTGAAAGCACAGATAGTTGCTGCTGAGTATATTGTAAATAAACTTAACGATTCCACCCAAGACTATAGATCAACTCTATTACTAATAGTTCAACTCGACCACCCTGCAACACAATGCTTCCATCACCATCCTCCCCCGACCCCAAACTAATCCCCCCATCACTCCCCACCCCTGTTGTGCCCTGAGCAAACCACCCCCACCCCCCCTATATTCCCCATCACATCAAAGCCCCTTAAACTTCACACATGTCTTTTTCTTTATTCATTCACAGGATGTGGGATTCGCTGGCTGGGCCAGCATTTATTGCCCACCCCTAGTTGCCCTTGAGAAGGTGGTGGTGAGCTGCCTTCTTGAACCGCTGCAGTCCCTGTGGTGTAGGTACATCCACAGTGCTGTTAGGGAGGGAGTCCCAGGATTGTGACCCAGCGACAGTGAAGGAATGGCCGATATATTTCCAAGTCAGGATGGTGAGTGACTTGGAGGGGAATTTCCAGGTGGTGGTGTTCCCATGTGTCTGCTGCTCTTGTCCTTCTAGGTGTTAGAGGTCGTGAGTTGGAAGGTGGTGCCTGAGGAGACTTGGTGAATTCCTGCAGCGTATCTTGTAGATGGTACACACTGTTGCTACTGTGCGTCGGTGGTGGAGGGAGTGAATGTTTGTGGACATGGTGCCAATCAAGTGGGCTGCTTTGTCCTGGATGGTGTCAAGCTTCTTGAGTGTTATGGGAGCTGCACTCATCCAGGCAAGTGGAGAGTATTCCATCAAACTTCTGACTTGTGCCTTGTAGATGGTGACAGGCTTCGGGGAGTCAGGAGGTGAGATACTCATCGCACGATTCCTAACCTCTGACCTGCTCTTGTAGCCATAGTATTTATATGGCTAGCCCAGTTCAGTTTCTGGTAAATGATAACCCCCAGGATGTTATTAGTGGGGGATTCAGTGATGTTAATGCCATTGAATGTTTTGGGGTGATGATTCGATTCTCTCTGGTTGGAGATGGTCATTGCCTAACACTTGTGTGGCGCTGATATTACTTGCCACTTGTCAGCCCAAGCCGGGATATTGTCCAGATCTTGCTGCATTTGGACATGGACTGCTTCAGTATCTGAGGAGTTGCGAATGGTGCTGAACATTGTGCAATCATCAGTGAACATCCCCACTTCTGACATTATGATGGAAGGAAGGTCATTGATGAAGCAGCTAAAGATGGTTGGGCCGAGGTCACTACCCTGAGGAACTCCTGCAGTGATGTCCTGGAGCTGAGATGACTGACCTTCAACAACCACAACCATCTTCCTTTGTGCTAGGTCTGACTCCAACCAGCGGAGAGTTTTCCCCCTGATTCCCATTGACTCCAGTTTTGCTAGGGCTCCTTGATGTCACACTCAGTCAAATGCTGCCTCGATGTCAAGGGCAGTCACTCTCACCTCACCTCAGGAGTTCAGCTCTTTTGTCCATGTTTGAACCAAGGCTGTAATGAGGTCAGGAACTGAGGGCGGAACCCAAACTGGGCATTAGTGAGCAGGTTATTGCTGAGCATGTTCCCCTTGATAGCACTGTTAATGACCCCTTCCATTACTTTACTGATGATGGAGAGTAGACTGAAGGGGTGGTAATTGGCCGGGTTGGATTTGTCCTGCTTTTTGTGTACAGTACATACCTGGGCAATTTCCCATATAGCCGGGTAGATGCCAGTGTTGTAGCTGTACTGGAACAGCTTGGCTAGGGGCGCGGCAAGTTCTGGAGCACAGGTCTACGGTACTACTGCCGGAATATTGTCAGGGCCCATAGCCTTTGCACTAACCAGTGCCTTCAGCTGTTTCTTGAAGACTGGCATCTGTGATGCTGGGGACCTCCGGAGGAGGCCGAGATGGATCATCCACTTGGCACTTCTGGCTGAAGATTGTAGCAACTGCTTCAGCCTTATCCTTTGCACTGATGTGCTGGGCTCCTCCATCATTGAGGATGTGGATATTTGTGGAGCCTCCTCCTCCAGTGAGTAGTTTAATTGTCCACCAGCATTCACGACTGGATGTAGCAGGACTGCAGAGCTTAGATCTGATCTGTTGGTTGTGGTATTGCTTAGCCCTGTCTATTTCTTGCTGCTTATGCTGTTTGGAATGCAAGTAGTCCTGTGTTGTAGCTTCACCAGGTTGACCCCTCATTTTTAGGTATGCCTGGTGCTGCTCCTGACATGCCCTCCCGCACTCTTCATTGAACCGGTGTTGATCCCCTGGCTTGATGGTAATGGTAGAGTGGGGGATATGCCAGGCCATGAGGTTACAGATTGTGTTCGAGTACAATTCTGCTGCTGCTGATGGCCCACAGTGCCTCATGGATGCCCAGTCTTAAGTTGCTAAATCTGTTCGAAATCTATTCCATTCAGCACAGTGGTACTGCCAAAGAACACGATGGAGGGTATCCTCAATGTGAAGGTGGGACTTCATCTCCACAACGACTGTGTGGTGGTCACCCCTACCGATACTGTCATGGACAGATGCATCTGCGGCAGGCAGATTGGTGAGGGTGAGGTCAAGTATGTGTTTCCCTCACCACCTGCCATAGACCCAATCTAGCAGCTACGTCCTTTAGGACTCGGCCAGCTCGGTCAGTAGTGGTGCTACCGAGCCACTCATTGAAGTCCCCCACCCAGAGTACATTCTGCACCCTTGCCACCCTCAGTGCTTCCTCCAAGTAGTGTTCAACATGGAGGAGCACTGATTCATCAGCTGAGGGAGGGCGGTACGTGGTAATCAGCAGAGGTTTCCTTGCCCATATTTGACCTGACGCCATGAGACTTCATGGGGTCTGGAGTTGATGTTGAGGACTCCCAGGGGGCAACTCCCTCCCACCTGTATACCACCGTACCACCACCTCTGCTGGGCCTGGCTTGTCGGTGGGACAAGACATACCCAATGATGGTGGCACTGGGACATTAGCTGTCAGGTATGATTCCATGAGGATGACAATGTCAGGCTGTTGCTTGACTAGTCTGTAAGACAGCTCTTACTAATCTTGGCACAAGTCCCCAAATGTTAGTAAGGGGGATTTTGCAGGATCGACAGGGCTGAGGTTGCCTCTGTCATTTCCGGTGCCGAGGTCAATGTCGGGTGGTCCACCCGGTTTCATTCCTTCTTTGTGACTTTGTTGCAGTTTGATACAACTGAGTGGCTTGCTAGGAGGGCATCTAAGAGTCAACCACATTGCTGTGGGTCTGGAGTCACGTGTAGGCCAGATCAGGTAAGGACAACAGATTTCCTTCCCTGAAGGGCATTAGTTTTTACAACAATCTACAATAGTTTTGTGGTCATCATTAAACTTTAATTCCAGACTTTTTTTTAAACTGATCTGATGTGGTGGGATTTGAACCCAGGCAGTGGATTATCAGTCCAGCAACAATACCACGTCACCATCGCCTTACCCAATATCTGAGCCGAGACAGACACTAGCTCCGCAGCTTAGTGACACCTCCCTGCAGATTCTCCTCCAGGCCATTAGGGGGCGGTGGGAGGTGCTCTTTCCCACAGATGGTGATGGAAGACCCTCCCGCCTGACCAATAGGAAGCCGTCACCGGATGGTGTGAGGCCCGACCCACCCACGGCAACACTGCCGACAATCTCTGCATCTCAACCCCACCCGCCCCATCAGGAAACAGGGGTTTTGGCCGGAATTTTCTGGCCCTGCCCGCCGGCGGGATTTGCCGGACCTGCTGAAGTCGGTGGACCTTTGGCTGGCGGTGCTGTCACATAGCCGGAAAATTCCGGCCTTCCTCTCCTGCCTCATTAAGATGCCTCGCCCAACATGTTTTCTGCTCTTACAGGCCCAAATACCAGCAAGTATAGATTCAACTCAATTCATTATAAAATGATGTATAGAAAGGGAAATAAAAAGAGGAAAAGTAAGATGGGATTAAGAGAGAGTGATAAAAGAGGCTGTTCTGATGAAAGGCCATGACCCGAAACGTTAACTCTTGTCTCTCCCTCCACAGATACTACCTGATACTTTCTGTTTTTATTTCAGATTTTCAGCATCCACAGTATTTTGCTTTTGGAGATAAGGCTGAACAATTTCCACCTTCTCTGTCTCACACCTATCCTCGGCATCTCTGGGCAGGACAAGGTCACCAACTCAGAGGTCCTGGAGTGTGCTAACTCTCCCATTGCTAAACCAATGACGTCTGCACTGGCTCGGCCTTGCTCATTGGATGGATGATGGCCCAAGAGCTTGGGTATGGTGAACTGGCCACTGGGCATGAACTCCTGAGCATCCATCCCTCCACAAGGACACCTGCAAGAGAGTTATGAATGTCGTGGACATTGAGACCATAAGACCATAAGACATAGGAGCAGAAATTAGGCCATTCGGCCCATCGGGTCTGCTCCGCCATTCAATCATGGCTGATAAGTTTCTCAACCCCATTTTCCACCTTCTCCCCGTAACCTTTGATCCCCTTACCAATCAAGAACCTATCTATCTCGGTCTTAAATACACTCAATAACCTGGCCTCCACAGCCTTCTGTGGCAATGAATTCCATGGATTCACCGCTCTCTGGCTAAAGAAGTTTCTCCTCATCTCCGTTCTAAAAGGTCTTCCCTTTACTCTGAGGCTGTGCCCTCAGGTCCTAGTCTCACCTACTAATGGAAACATCTTCCCCACGTCCACTCTATCCAGGCCTTTCAGTATTCTGTAAGTTTCAATCAGATCCCCCCTCATCCTTCTAAACTCCATCGAGTATAGACCCAGAGTCCTCAAACGTTCCTTATATGTTAAACCTTTCATTCCCCTGGGATCATTCTCGTGAACATTGACACTGACAACTGGGAAACAGTGGCTGACGGCCACGACCTCTGGAGGCTGACTGTCTGGAAAGGCATTAGAAGAGGTGAGGCAAAACGAAAAGCTCAGCCGGTCAAGAAGACATCCCAGAGAAAATGGAGGCCAGCGAATTGTGCTCCTTCTCAGCCCACTGTCTTCCTCTGCAGCACGAGCAGCAGAGACTGCCATGCCAGAGAAGGGCTTCTGAGGGACACCAGGCGCTGTTTAACACAGAGCTGACCACCACAGCGCAAACCATTGTCTCATGAGACAGGAGGCTGCCAGAAAAAGGGTTTTATCGGAATGAATTCCACCTTTGAGTAAAGGAAAACTGTAACAAAAGAGGAGAAAGAATGGTGAATTGGATGGAGAATGTTGTTGGCAAGGGAGAGAATTTACTTCCGTGTTTGGGGGGATGAACAATGGCAATGCCCTTGGGCCTGAATTGAAATGTTTTCATCCTGTTGGCACGGAGGTGGTTCCTCACTGTGGAAGCAGCACCAGGAGACCAACCATTCATGAAATGTGTACAAGCGCAAAATAAATACACAGCAGGGAGTGTCAGAGAGGAAAACCTGTCACTGTGCCATCAGAGAAGAAACATTGGAAGCCAGGGAGAGGAGCGACTCAATGACTAGAACAGGTTATTTCTTTGCAAAGTGTTCAGAAAGCGAGCAGAGTCTGGTCCATGCATCCAACCGTTTATTTTCTCCTGTCTCCCAAAAATCCAACGGGTTCCGGCAAAGTGACTCCATGCGTTGCTTTCAGTCGGACATGGCTGTCCGGGGCTCTCCACAATCAAAACCCTGATGGTTTTCACTGAGTCTGTTCAAACACACCCTGCTCCATGTTCAATCAAACATCCTAGACCCAATTTCATTCTTTGGTCTGGAGGTAGGATAGAGGGAAAGACAGCAGGATAAATAGGTGGAAGGTAAGAAGGAAGGGGTTAACGGAGGGAGGGAGGAATGAATGGAGGAAGGAAGGGAGGATGTAGGATAGATGAGAGTTAAATGGAGGGAGGGAGGGAAGGATAGATGGAGGAAGGGATGGATGGACAGATAAAGTAAATACCACCATGTACAGTTCATGTGATGGATGATCCCAAAAGTGAAATAGTTCAAAACTAAAACATTGGAATCAGACTGACACCATGGAACTATAATAACCTAGTGCACACTTTATTTACCAACCTCTCAACCTGTCTACACCTTTAATGACTTACGCACAAATTTTATTAATCAAATTTAAATTCTACCAACTACCAGTGTGAGATTTGAACCCATCCCCCAAAACATTAGCCTGGGTCTCTGGAGTACTAGTCACCATCTCCCATGTAGTTACCTAGGGCACAGGAAGTGTCCTGGAGTTCTTATAAGCACAGGATTGTGTGCACACAGGGTCAGAGCTGCCCTGAAGTTCCTATTTTAGATAATAAACCTTGCAGCTACTAATAAACCTTACACCACGAATAAACCTTACTACTTAAAAAAAAAGGAAAGACTCACGAGCTATAGGCTTCCCTTCTGTTGACATCACATAAATAGAAGGCAGTCAAATGCTTTACTTAACCCATACATTAAAAAAAGTAATTCCCAGCTGATTCAGACTAACTTCCTAACGTTAGTGAAAGGGAAACACAGCAGCAATACTCAACAGCCGATCAACTCAGAGCCTTCCTGTGATACCACAGTTTGTCTTTCACTTTTTCAAACTCCAGTTGTTGCCAGTCGCCTGCAGCTCCTGACTCTCTCCTCCGGTAGACCCCAAGCCTGGGCATCAATATATCTTGTCCCCAGTGTTCCCAATATCCTCCAGGTCCACTCCAGCTCCCGATTCTCTCCTCGAGTAAACTAAAACGCTATCCTTATAAGTAAACAAATTACATGAATATAAGAGAGTCACTAATAGATCCAATAGAAAATTCAGAAGGAATTTATTTACCATGGGAGTGGTGAGAATGTTGCATGCACTACCACAGGGAGAAGTTGAGGCAAATAGCATAGACATATCTATGGGGATGTGAGATAAGAACATAAGAAGTAGGATAGGCCATTCGGCCCAACGTGCCTGCTCTGATATTCAATAAGATCATGGTTGATCTGATCTGTGGCCTTCACTACACTTTCCTATCTGCCCCCACAAAACCTTTGACTCCCGATCAAAAGTCTGTCTAACTCAGCTTTGCATATATTCAACAACCAAACCTCTCCCGCTCACTGGGGAAGAGAATTCCAAAGGTTAATGACCCTCCGAGAGACGAAATTCCTCTTCATCCCTGTTTTAAATGGGAGACCTCTTTATTCTGAAACTGTGCTCCCTAGTTCTAGAATCCCCATGAGGGGTAACATCCTCTCAGCATTCACCCTGTCAAGCCCCCTCAGAATCTTATATGTTTCAACAAGATCTCCCCTCATTCTTCTAAACTGCAATGGGGTATAGGCCCAACCTGCTCAACCTGCCCTCATAACCACACGAAGGAGAAGGAAATAAAAGGATGCATTGAAACCAGTTCAAAATTGTCAAAAACCAGTACCATTGGCAGCAGCACCACCATAGTTCCATGTAGCAGTACGCAAGGCCAGTTCGGTCAGTACCAGTCATTTCCAAACTTTACTCTTTTTCCTTCTGGGAGGGGAAGACAAATTAGGGTAGGAGGAGGCTCATATGAAGCATAAACATCAGTATGACCTGAAGGAGTCCACGTCCAAATGCAGCAAGACCTGGACAATATCCAGGCTTGGGCTGACAAGTGGCAATTAACATTCACACCACGCAAGTGCCAGGCAAAGACCATCTCCAACAAAAGAGAATCTAACCATCACCAATGGCATAACCATTGCCGTGTCCCCCACTATCAACAGCCTGGAGGTTATCATTGACCAGAAACTGAACTGGACTAACCATATAAATACTGTGGCTACAAGAGCAGGTCAGAGTCTAGGAAGCCTGTGGTGAGTAACTCACTTCCTGACTCCCCAAAGTCCATTCACCATCCTCAAGACAGGAGTGTGATGGAATACTCTCCACTTGCCTGGATGAGTGCAGCTCCCACAACACTCAAGAAGCTCCACACTATCCATAAGACCATTCGGCCCATCACATCTGTTCTGCCATTCAATGAGATTATGGCTGATCTGATAACCCTCGATTCCACTTTCCTGCCCTTCCCCCATAACCCTTGATTCCCTTACTGATTAAAAATCTGTCTGTCTCAGCCTTGAATATACTGAATGACCCAGCCTCTACAGCCCCCTGCGGTAAAGAATTCCACAGACTGACTACCCTCTGAGAGAAGAAATTCTTCTTCATCTCTGTTTTAAATGGGTGCCCCCTCACTCTGAGATTATACCCTCTGGTCCTAGACTCATCCACAAGGGGAAACAACCCCTCAGCATCTACCCTGTTAAGCCCCCTAAGAATCTTATATGTTTCAATAAGGTCACCTCTCATTCTTCTAAACTCCAATGAGTACAACCTGGCCCAACCTACTCAACCTCTGCTCATAAGGAAATCCCTCCATACCGGGATCAACCTAGTGAACCTTCTCTGGACTGCCTCCAATGCCAATATATCTTTTCTTAGATAAGGGCACCAAAATTGTTCACAGTAATCTAGGTGTGGTCTAACTAGTGCCTTGTACAGTTTTAGCAAGACTTCCCTATTTTTATACTCCTTTCCCTTTAAAATAAAGGTCAACATTCCATTTGCCTTCCCTATTACCTGCTGAACTTGTATGCTAGCTTTTTGTGATTCATGCACAAAGACTTCCAGATCCCTCTGTGCTGCAGCTTTCTACAGTCTTTCTCCATTTAAATAATATTCAGCTCTTCTATTTTTCCTGTCAAAGTGCATAACCTCACATTTTCCCACATTATATTCCATCTGCCAAATTTTTGCCCACTCACTTAACCTGTCTATATCCCTCTGTAGACACCTTGTGTCACCCTCACCACTTGCCTTCCCACCTATTTTTCTGTCATCTGCAAACTTGGCGATAGTACATTCATTTCCCTCAACTAAGTCATTAATATATATTGTAAATAATTGTGGCCACAGCACTGATCCCTGTGGCTCTTCACTAGTTACAGGTTGCCATCCTGAAAATGCCCCCCTTATCCCAACTCTCTGTCTTATATTAGTTAGCCAATCCTCTATCCATGTTAATATACTACCCCCAACACCATGGGCTCTTATCTTATTAAGTAGCCTTATGTGCAGTACCTTATCAAACACCTTTTGGAAATCCAAATATACTATGTCTACTGGTTCCCCTTTATCTATCTGCTTGTTAACTCCTCAATGAATTCTAATAAATTTGTTAGGCATGATTTCCCCTTCATGAAGCCACATTGACTCTGCTTGATTAGATTATATATTTCTAAATGCTCTGCTATTACACCCTTTATCATTGATTCAAACATTTTCCCAATGACAGATGTTAAGCTAACTGGCCTATAGTTACCTGCTTTTTATCTCCCTCCCTCTTTGAATAAGGGTGTTACATTGGCTATTCTCCAATCCTCTAGGGCTTTTCCAGAATCTAAGGATTCTTGGAAGATTACCACCAGTGCATCCACTATCTCTGTAACTACTTCCTTTAATATCCTAGGATGCAACCCATTAGGTCCAGGGGACTTACCGGTCTTTAGCCCCATTAGTTTCCCTAGTACTTTTTCTCTAGTGATAGTTATTGTATATATTTCCTCCCCCACTTTTGCCCCTTGATTATTTAGTATTTTTGGAATGTGATTAGTATCTTCTACTGTGAAGACTGAAGCAAAGTACTCATTCAACTCCTCTGCTATTTCCTGCTTCCCTATTATTATTTCCCCAGCTTCATTCTCCAAGGGGCCTATGTTCATTTTGGCCTCTCTCTTCCTTTTTATATATTTAAAGAAGATCTTACTCTCCATTTTTATATTACTTGCTAGTTTACCCTCAATGTTTATTTTCTCCCTTTATTATTTTTTGGTCATCTTTTGTTGGTTTTTAAAACTTTCTCAATCCTCTGGCTTACCATTAATCTTTGCCACATTGTATGTTTTTTCTTTTAATTTGATACTGTCCTTAACTTCCTTTGTTAACCATGGTTGGTTTATCCCTTCCTTGAATCCTTCCTCATTGGGATATATCTTTGTTGAGAGTCATGAACTATTTACTTAAAAGTCTGCCATTGTTCATCAACTGTCTTTTCTGCAAAACTCCTTTCCCAGCCAACTCTGCCCTCATTTCATTGTAATTACCCTTATTTAAGTTTAGCACAATTGTTTCCAACCCAAATTTCTCACTCTCAAACTGAATGCTAAATTCAACTATATTATGGTCACTATTTCCTAGGGGATCCTTTGCTCTGAGATCATTTATTAAACCTGCCATTTATTAAACACATTACCAATCCAAAATAGCCTGATCCCTGGTTGGGTTCACAACATATTGTTCTAAGAAACTGTCCCGAATACACTCTATGAATTCTTGCTCATGTCTACCTCTGCCAATTTGATTTTCCCAATCTACATGAAGATTAAAGTTACCCATGATTAATGTACTGCCTTTTTTACATGCCCTCATTATCACCTGATTTATTGTCTGTCCTACAGTATAACTATTGTCAGGGGAATAGACTGCTCCCACCAGTGTCTTCTTCCCCTTGTTATTTCCTACCTCCACCCATGTAGATTCTACAGCTTCTGATCCAAGACCCTTTCTTGCTATCGTACTTATTCCATCTTGTACTAACAAAGCTACCCCACCACCCTTTCCTTCCTGCCTGTCCTTTCGAAAAGTCACATATCCCTGAATATTTGGTTTCCAGCTTTGATCTTGTGGCCATGTCTCTGTACTGGCTATAAGATCATACCCATTAACCTCTATTTCTGCAGTTAATTCATTTATTTTGTTCCGAATACTATGTGCATTTAAGGAAAGAGCCATTTATTTTGCCTTTTTACCATTTTTTCCCCTTTTGACCTTATTTGCTGTTGTTTTTTATGTTTGTACACTCTGTCCCTTCCTCTCACACTCTGGGTATCATTGCCTAAGTAGCTGCCCTGAATGGCTGTCATATCCTTCTGATTTGTAAGCCTATGTATCCCCTTTCCAGAACCCTCCCCCCACCTATTTAGTTTAAAGCCCTCTCTACAGCCCTAGTTATTCAGTTCACCAGGACACTGGTCCCAGCATCCAGGACAAAGCAGCCCACTTGATGGGCACCCCATCCACAAACATTCACTCCCTCCACCACCAACGCACAGTGGCAGCAGTGTGTACCATCTACAAGATGCACTGCAGAAACTCACTAAGACTCTTTAGACAGCACCTTCCAAACCCATGACCACTACCGTCTAGAAGGTGGTGGTGAGCTGCCTTCTTGAACTGCTGCAGCCCATGTGGTGTAGGTACACCCACAGTGCTGTTAGGGAGGGAGTTCCAGGATTTTGACCCAGTGACAGTGAAGGAACGGCAATATATTTCCAAGTCAAAATGGTGAATGACTTGGAGGGGAACTTCCAGGTGGTGGTGTTCCCATGTGTCTGCTGCCCTTGTCCTTCTAGATGACAGCGGTCATGGGTTTGGAAGGTGCTGTCAAAGGAGCCTTGCTGAGTTCCTGCAGTGCATCTTGTAGATGGTACACACTGCTGCTAATGTGCTTCGGTAGTGGAGGGAGTGAATGTTTGTGGATGTGGTGCCAGTCTAGCGGCCTGCTTTGTCTTGGACGATGTAAAACTTCTTGTGTGTTGTAGGAGCTGCACTCATCCAGGCAAGTGTTCCATCACACTCCTGACTTGCGCCTTGTAGATGGTGGACAGGCTTTGGGGAGTCAGGAGGTGAGTTACTCGTCGCATGATTCCAAGCTTCTGACCTGCTCTTACGGCCACAGTATTTATATGGCTAGTCCAGTTCAATTTCTGGTCAATGGTAACCCCCAGGATGTTGATAGTGGGGGATTCAGTGATGGTAATGCCATTGAACATCAAGGGGCGATGGTTGGACTCTCTCTTGTTGGAGATGGTCATTGCCTGGCACTTGTGTGACACAAATGTCACTTGCCACTTGTCAGCACAAGGCTGGATATTGTCCAGGTCTTGCTGCATTTGGACATGGACTGCTTCAGTATCTGAGGAGTTGCGAATGGTGCTGAACATTATGGAATCATCAGTGAACATCCCCACTTCTGACCTTATGTTGGAAGGAAGGTCATTGATGAAGCAGCTGAAGATGTTTGGGCCGAGGACACTACCCTGAGGAACTCCTGCAGTGATGTCCTGGAGCTGAGATGACTGACTTCCAACAACCACAAGAATCTTCCCTTGTGCTAGTTATGACTCCAACCAGTGGAGAGTTTTCCCCCTGATCCCCATTGACTCTAGTTTTGCTAGGGCTCCTTGATACTACACTCCGTCAAATGTTGCCCTGATGTCAAGGACAGTCTCTCTCACCTCACCTCAGGAGTTCTGCTCTTTTGTCCACGTTTGAACCAAGGCTGTAATGAGATCAATAAATGCTGGCCTAGCCAGCGAAGCCCACATTCCATGAATGAATATAAAGTAAATACCATCTAGAAGGACTAAGGACAGCAGATAGATGGGAACACCACCACCTGGAAGTTCCCCTCCAAGTCACTCACCATCCTGATTTGGAAATATATCACCGTTCCTTCACTGTTGCTGGGTCAAAATCCTGGAACTCCCTCCCTAACAGCACTGTGGGTGTACCTACACCACATGGACTGCAGCGGTTCAAGAAGGCAGCTCACCACTACCTTCTCAAGGGGCAACTAGGGGATGGGCAATAAATGCTGGCCCAGCCAGTGAAGCCCACATCCTATGAATGAATAAAAAAAAATGTTGGACCAAATGACCTGTTGCTGTGATGTAAAAGTAATTTATATTGTTAGGTATAAAATATACCTGTGGCTAGGTAATAGGAGATAAGTGGATGTGCATTTTAAAAATAAATGCACCATGATGATTCAGAAATGGTTATCTCCGAAAACTCAGGGAGTGGATCTGTAAGAGATGAACATGCAGAAACAGCTGGGAGATTATATTTTCTGGCTGGACATTTCTATCTGCAGTCGGGATCTACAGAAACCCGAGTGTCCCTTGAAAGGTTCGAGGCATTTATTTGATGAACAGAGAGGGACTGTTAAAGCATCATTGACAGAGCTTTACCATTATCTTTCCTTTGCTCTCTGTACGCCTGCAAAACAAAAAGTGATGATCTTCAGAAATTTTAGATGGTGCTTGAGACCTTCATGATGGTGAATGAAAATTGGTTTGCTTATAGGAGCAGCATTTTAATTCCTGACCCTGGTACCTCTTCTCAGCCCATCCCCCACTCCTCTGCCTAGAACCTCTAACCAAGGGACATTAACTCTGAACAAGTAGTCACTGCACTGGCAAGGGGAATACATACGGAGATCATAAAAACAAAAAAACTGCGGATGCTGGAAATTCAAAACAAAAGCAGAATTACCTGGAAAAACTCAGCAGGTCTGGCAGCATCGGCGGAGAAGAAAATCTCCACCGATGCTGCCAGACCTGCTGAGTTTTTCCAGGTAATTCTGTTTTTGTTTTTAATACGGAGATTATCCCCATGTTACCAGTGATGGATATGCCTTGTAAATGGAGTTTTTAGAAAGATAACAGTTGTCTCCAAATTATATGACAGACATTAGGCCTCTCTGCTTATCTCAATTTTTCGCTTGTCAGATTTAAGCACAATAAAAGGGAGATTCTTTATTTTAAAAAAAGTTCTACCTACGGGAAAAATGGTTGACGAATCAGAGTTCATCTCCCAAGAAGTAAAGCAAGAACTTGCATTCCTATAGCACGTTTCGCAACACCAGGATGTCCCAATGTGTTTTACAGGCAGTGAAGTACTTCTGAAATATAGTCACTGGTGTCAAGTAGGAAATGCAGCAGCCAACTTTGTGCACAGCAAGCTCCCACAAACAGCCGTGTGATAATGACCAGATAATCTGTTTTTGTAATGTTGATTGAGGGACAAGTATTGGCCAGGACACCAGGCAGAATTCCCTTTGCTCTTCTTTGAAATAGCGCCATGGGATCTTTCACATCCACTTGAGAGGCTTCAACTTAACATCAGAAAGATGCAAAAGTGACATGAAAAACTACTTTTTCGCACACGGAGTGGTTCGGGTCTGGAATGCACTGCCTGGAATGTGGTGGAGGCAGATTCAATCGAGGCATTCAAGAGGGCATTAGATGATTATTGGAATAGAAACAATGTTCAGGGGTACAGGGAAAAGGCAGGGCAATGGCACTAGGTCATAATGCTCATCTGGGGAGTTGGTGCAGACATGATGAGCTGAATGGCCCCCTTCTGTGCCATAAAAACTCTGTTATTCTGTGCAGACAGCGCCTCTGACAGTGCAAAGCTCCCTCAGTGCTGCACTAGGAGTGTCGGCCTGGATTTTTTGCTCAACTCTCTGGAGTAGGACTTGGACCCATAATCTTGATTCAGAGCTGAGAGAGTTTCCCTCATCAGAGGGTGAGTGTTTCTTGAGCTTGACTCAGAAGTGTAACATTTTACTAAAAACATCAGAATGAGTGAGAATAGAGATGCCTGTACACTGAAAGGTGGCTTAGATTTGCCAGCATGATACTAGCTGAAGAAGCACTGGAGATGACATAGAGCAAAACCCGTCCCCCTTCACTGAAATAAAAGGAGATTCAGTTGAACAAAAGAAATTAAACATCTAAATAATTAAAACCAAATTACTGAAACAAACTAAAAACATGAATTAAGATAAAAGCAAAAAAACTGCGGATGCTGGAAATCCAAAACAAAAACAAAAATACCTGGAAAAACTCAGCAGGTCTGGCAGCATCTACGGAGAGGAACACAGTTAACATTTTGAGTCCGTATGACTCTTCAACTAAGGAAAAATATAAAAGAGGTGAAATATAAGCTGGTTTAAAGGGTGGGGTGGTGGGACAGGTAGAGCTGGATAGAGGGCCAGTGATAGGTGGAGATAATCAAAATATGTCATAGACAAAAGGACAAAGAGGTGTTGAAGGTGGTGATATATTATCTAAGGAATGTGCTAATTAAGGGTAGAAAGCAGGATGAGCAAGGTACAGATAGCCCTAGTCGGGGTGGGGTGGGGTGAATGGATCTAAATAAAAGGTAGAGGTAAAACAATGGATGGAAATACATTTAAAAATAATGGAAATAGATGGGAAAAGAAAAATCCTTATAAATTATTGGAAAAAAGGGGAATCGGAAAGGGGGTGGGGTTGGAGGAGAGAGTTCATGATCTAAAATTGTTGAATTCAATATTCAGTCCGGAAGGCTGTAAAGTGCCTAGTCAGAAGATGAGGTGCTGTTCCTCCAGTTTGCGTTGAGCTTCACTGGAACAATGCAGCAGGCCAAGGACGGACATGTGGACAAGAGAGCAGGGTGGAGTGTTGAAATGGCAAGCGACAGGGAGGTCTGGGTCATGCTTGCAGACAGACCGAAGGAGTTCTGCAAAGCAGTCTCCCAGTCTGCATTTGGTCTCTCCAATGTAGAGGAAACCGCATTGGGAGCAATGAATGCCATAGACTAAATTGAGGGAAGTGCAAGTGAAATGCTGCTTCACTTGAAAGGAATGTTTGGGCCCTTGGATGGTGAGGAGAGGGGAAGTAAAGGGGCAGGTGTTGCACCTTCTGCGGTTGCATGGGAAGGTGCCATGGGAGGGGGTTGAGGTGTAGGGGGTGATGGAGGAGTGGACCAGGGTGTCCTGGAGGGAATGATTCCTGCGGAATGCCGCCTGGGGGCGGTGAAGGGAAGATGTGTTTGGTGGTGGCATCATGCTGGAGTTGGCGGAAATGGCAGAGGATGATCCTTTGAATGCGGAGGCTGGTGAGGTGATAAGTGAGGACAAGGGGGACCCTATCTTGGTTCTGGGAGGGAGGAGAAGGTGTGAGGGCGGATGCGCGGGAGATGGGCCGGACATGGTTGAGGGCCCTGTCAACCACCGTGGGTGGAAAATCTCGGTTAAGGAAGAAGGAGGACATGTCAGAGGAACTGTTTTTGAAAGTGGCATCATCAGAACAGATTCCTTAGATAATATCACCATCTTCAACACCTTTGTTCTTTTGTCTATGACATCTTTTGGTTATCTCAACCTATCACTGGCCCTCTAACCAGCTCTACCTGTCCCACCCACCCCCTTAAACCAGCTTATATTTCACCCCTTTTCTATTTTTACCTAGTTCTGTTGAAGAGTCATACGGACTCGAAATGTTAACTGTGTTCCTCTCCGCAGATGCTGCCAGACCTGCTGAGTTTTTCCAGGTATTTTTATTTTTGTTTTAAAAACATGAATTTATTCATTCTCCCCTGGAGAGATTAATTCACTTCTCAAGATATTCTCAACAGCACCAGGAATATTACCAGTCCTCCCATGTCATGTAGTGAAGAACATTGGACCAAGAGGAGGCCATTCAGCGCCTCAAGCCTGTTCTGCCATTCGATTAGATCATGGCAAATCTGTATCTTAACTCCCTTCAGCTACATTAGTTCTATAACCCCCTGATACCCTTAGCTAGCAAAAATCTATCCATTTCAGTTTTGTGATTTTCAATTAAGCCCCAACCTCAACAGCTTTCTGGGACAGAGAATTCCAGATTTCCACTCCCCTTTTTATGAAGGAGTGCTTCCTGACATCACCCCTGAACAGCCTGGCTCTCAGTTTAAGCCTCTGCACCCGTTTTCTGGACTCCCCCAACCAGAGGAAATAAGTTTTCTCTATCTATCCATTATCATGATGATGGGACATGAGCAAGTGTAATATTCAACATAAGTGAATTTTTAACATCTTTTTAAGTTTTAATTACTTCCAAACAACCTCTCTGACCCTGAACATTCAATTTTAATGGAGTGGACTCTCATTCCTTCAGAATTTAATTATTGTTGGAAGTTTAAAAAAAAATCACACAAACAAAACCTTTTTTCACTTCTTTCACTTTATCTCTCTCTCTCTCTGAATCCCAAGGTCTGTCCAGACATGAGCTAATGAATTAACTTCTGTGCAACACTTACTATTGAGAGAGAGATCATGTAATGAGAATCACCATTTTAAAATGTCTTTTATTACAATGCCCTGGTTGTTTTTGCGCAGTCTAGAAAACGAAGTCTGCAATGGACAAGTGACACAATTTCTCTTCTTGTTGTTCTCTCTCAAGTTCAAGAGCCCTGTTTCTGTTCCATTGCGGAATCCATCACAGAGATAGAGAATTTAAATCAAAAGGTGCAATAACATCGACTTTTGGAAAAGATAGTTTACAGTTTAAAAGAGACTGTCTTCAGAAATTGCAGTTTACATCGGCCTCACCCCCACTGGAATTTCAAAACCGCCATGAGAAAAGCTGCCTCAGTCACAAATAACAGCGAAGGTCTCGTGAATAGTGAACTCTCTATTATTTTTACCTTTTATCTTTGAATCTTAATTTGGCCAAAAATTAACCTCCTCTACTGTATAACTTGTAATTTTGTTTGCTTGTGAGTGTGTGTGTTGCAAAGACCTTTTTACGCATCTTTATATCTTTACCTGGGTGGGCTTTTAGCTCAATATAACTGAAACCTTTTTATGTTTAAACTCAAGAAAGCCTGTTGGATTGAGCTTTTTGCAATCAGCAGGTAAATGGTTAAGTACAGACACACAATTAATACCTTCATCGTTATAAATGACAAAAACCCTGTTATGATCAATCGAGACGTGGGAAAGAGAGGCTGAGTCCTAGCACCAATCCTCCCCGATAGTTCACCTCTGAGTCTTCTCAAATTGAGAGAATATCAAAAGGCCACTTTATGCAACCTGTCCTCATAACTTAATCCTTTTAGCATGGGTATTCTGGTGAATCTGCGATGTACCCTGTTCAAGGCTGTTATACCCAACCTGGGGTGAAAGTTAGCTGATCATAGTTTCCACTAGTATAGAACAGTGTAAAGGATATCATTAGTCTTCAATTATTGTAAGGACCAACCCATTTTGCATCACACCCTCTGAGAGAAGGAGAGAGACAGACTGATTAACACATGAAGGCAGTGTAAAGGTACAATTCTTTTAATTGCTGATTGATAAAAATCTGAGGGAACTGATAAAGTGGTAATCTTCTACAACAGTCCCTCATAACCCTGTCAATTCTAACATTAAAGAGACCTGATATGACAGGTACACTGTTAACTCCAAGATCCCTCCAAGTTCACACACAGCCTTGACTTGGACATTTATCAGTGGTTCTTTATCCTGTATAAAAATTCTGTGCAGAACTCACACCATCCTGGCAGTATCTTCACCACAAGGACCCCAGCAGTTCTGGGGGAATGTTCACTGCCACGATCTTCTCAAGGACAATGAAGCCAGGCCTCAGTCACATTCCATGAACAAATAAACAAAAATAGGCCTGCACACAGTTCCTGCTCTCCTCTATTAGAACTCTGATAGGCAAACAGTGAAGGATTTTACACCTACAATCTGTTATTTTATTTGCAAAAATATACATTATTCAAAAAGAAATATCTAGAAGAACATTCCAAAATACATTTCAAATTGACCTAACAGGAAGTACAATAAACAACCAACTCTTTCCACAGAGCATGTTGCACTTTGAGGTGCCTTAAAACAATCCTATTAACGACACACATTCAAGAGCAAGCTTACGTCTTGAGGGGTCCTACACTGTTACCAGCCCCTCAGTGTACTATGGCTGAAAGGCCTTCCACACTGGTCTTTTCCCATTGTGTTATTGCAATGACTGCGCCAAGCCCGAGTGCATCCCTCAGCATGTAGTCCTAGACCTTGGAATGCGCCAGTCTGCAACACTTGATCGGGAACAACTCTTGGCACCGGAAGACCAGCAAGTTTTGGGCTATTATTTGCCAAGACACATTTCAAAACATACATTTCCAACCAACGACTCATCTTTCAGTTTTCTCCTATGTGTACATGAGCACAGGTGCGACCCTGACTAATAACACTACCTGAATACAATTAACACCCGATTAATATGCAATTAACATCGCCTCCCCCTCCCTCCATTACAGTTACTTCTAGCCCATGTACAGTTCCTCCATCCCACCCCGGCATTGAGCCAACAACAATCACACAACTTGCATTTACACAGCACCTTTAACATAGGAAAACATCCCAAAATGGTTCATAGGAGCGATTATCAAACAGAATTTGACACTGAGCCACATAAGGACCAGTTAGGGCAGTGGACCTAAAGCTTGGTCAAACAGGTCATTTTTAAGGAGTGTCTTAATGGAGGAAAGAGAAGGAGAGGGAGACACACGGCGGAATTGTCCCAGATTTGCGCTAAGTGCGGTGGCGGGTGGGTGGGTGGGTTTTTGCGCTGTATCTCCCCAAACTTGCCACATTATTTATGCACCCCTAGGAAATAGGCTGTGTCCATGGTGGGCAGGTTCTCATTCACCAGCCCACCATCACCTCACCACTTCATCACGCCGGACGCCATATTTATAGCCCAGCCTCGCACACATATCTCAGCACTTCCAGCCCACAACTACTGCAGGGAAGATGTTCACGAAAGACAAAAAGACTGCAGCCCCCAGGTTTAGTGACACATCACTGGAATGCCATTTGGACGCTGTGGAGGCCCACCATGATGTCATCTATCCCTGCACTGGCCGCAGGAGGGGCAGTAACATTACAGCTCCAGCATGGCAGGTGGTGGCAGTGGTGGTCAGTGCCAATGCTGCACAGAAGAGGTTGGCCATCCAATGCAGATAGAGGATGAATGATCCCATCTGTGCAGCCAGGGGTGTGACAACCATCTCATCACTCTAAACTCACACACTCAAGCCCATCACACATTCACTGGCATCTCACTTACTGCCAGCTCAAAGGGACATCACCACTCACTCTCTCACACACACACCCTCACATCTCCATCTGACCTCATCTCCTCTGGAGGCTGCCTCCTCAGCCCTCACCATCTTGAGGCCACTTGCACAGATCAACATGTGCCCCACACACACACCCTGGGATACCCCCCTTTCCCAGTACAGCCCTCACCCTGCAGCCTCTTCCCTTGCCTGAAGCCACTTCTCCCCCTTCCTCAAGCAAGCCCCAGCCCTGCAGCCATTGAAAAGCCACCCACATACGGCTGGTCTGATTGGTGGAGACCTGCCGGTGAGCCCCCCACTAAAAGTGCTTTGGTTCTGTCTGTGAATCCTGGCGCTGATGACTGCGAGTGCTGCCTGAAGCAAGGTAGACAAACAAACCTCGAAGTCCCGAGCGAAGTGCAGCTCGCCAGGTGCATGTCACTTGCGTGCTGTTGTGAAACATGTCAGCGTGTTTTCCCACCGATCTGGGCGGATAATCCAGTAGGGGGCGACGAGTCTGGTGGGCTGGCCTTATAATGACGAGCTGTCGTGTTACAATGAGGTTCCCAAGGTCCAACGGTGGGAGACGCCAAGGGCAGGCAGAGCGGACAATCGCAAACTGGTTTCATGCCGTCGTGAAACCGATTTTCAGCCTTCTTGCCAAATTGACCGCTTGTGCCACCGAACAGGCCCAACACCCCCGGGCACAGAAAATCCCGGCCACAGAGGTTTAGGGAGAGAATTCAGAACCGAGGTTCTAAGCCATTAATGGTGGAGCGATGAAGTTTAAGGACGTGCGAGAGACCAGCACAGGAGGAGTACAGGTATCTCAGAGGGTTGTAGGCCTCGAGGGGGACACAAAGATAAAGCTGTCTGAGGTTATAGACAGACTTGAAAACCAGGAAGAAAATTTTAAAATGAGTTACGTGAAAAATCAGGGTGATATAAAGAGAGACTTCAGACGATGACAGAACATCAAGTACATGAAAAAAGTACACATTTATCTCATTGTAGTTCCCAGAATGTGCCAGTTAATTAGCTATCTTTGATCACCCACTTAACATTGTCACCCTTAGGGTTATTGAGTTTAAGTGTGATTATACACTGGTGTCCCATTCAAGGTGCAGAAACAAACCTACACAAAGAACCACAATTTCATGGAGGATTAATGCAAGCAAACAACTCAATTGAGAAGCTGGAGCTCAGATAGTAATATAATATAAATGGGAAATCCAGATTACATGGTGTTATTAAAGGTTGCTGAATGTTGGCCTTCATCTCAAAAAGAGCTGGAATACAGAGAAAGTGATCCTTCAGCTATACAAAGCCTTGGATAGACCCCACCTGGAGTAACTGGGTTCAGTTCTGGGCACCACACCTCAGGAAGAAGAGATTGGCTTTGGAGGGGGTGCAGTCCAGATTCCCCAGAATGGTACTAGGTTTTAAAGGGTTTATGCTATGATGACAGGTTATGTAGAGTTGTTTTATATTCCCCTAACTACAGAAGATTGAAGAGTGATCTGATCAAGGTGTTTAAAACCCTAAAAAGGTTTCAAAAGTGTAAATACGCAAAAGCTATTTCCTCTGGTGGGACAATCCAGAAAAAGAGAAAATAATCCTAAAATTAGGCCTAGGTCATTCAACAATGAAATTCGGAAGCACATTTTTCACACAAAGGAAATCAGGAACTCACTCCCCAAAAGATTGTGTATGCTGTGAGTTAATTGAAATTTTCATGTATAAAGCTAAGCTAGGGAAATAAAGTTGATCTGATTGAATGCTGAAGCAGGCATGAAGGGCTGAATGGCCTTCTCCTATGTTCTGAAAGTTCAGGAAAGCTGCAGCATTGTCTAGCAGTAAAATATTAATGCGACATCTGTAAACCAGAACCTCGGGCTATACCAACACTGATTCAATGGAGTACCAAAACTGGGACTGCATCATTCTCATTTTGATGGCCATATCATCCACAGTTTGGAGGCAGAACCCTTTCCACGTTCAACAGGAGTGAATTTAGTCAGAATGCCTACTGACACCACTGTATCAGCCAATGAATTAGAGGAGAGGGAGAAACTTACCCCAATCTATTTTACAACAGTGTCTGTTTAAACAGCGTACCACAACAGTCTACAGAGTCTATTTAAACAGTGCACTACGCAAACAGTCTACAGAGTCTATTTAAACAGTGCACACCAGCAAAAAGTCTGCAGACTCTATTTAAACAGTGCACCATGCAAACAGTCTGCAGACTCTATTTAAACAGTGCACCCCAGCAAACAGTCTGCAGACTCTATTTAAACAGTGCACCCCAGCAAACAGTCTGCAGACTCTATTTAAACAGTGCACCCCAGCAAACAGTCTGCAGACTCTATTTAAACAGTGCACCCCAGCAAACAGTCTGCAGAGTCTATTTAAACAGTGCACACCAGCAAACAGTCTGCAGACTCTATTTAAACAGTGCACCATGCAAACAGTCTGCAGAGTCTATTTAAACAGTGCACCCCAGCAAACAGTCTGCAGAGTCTATTTAAACAGTGCACCCCAGCAAACAGTCTGCAGAGTCTATTTAAACAGTGCACCCCAGCAAACAGTCTGCAGACTCTATTTAAACAGTGCACCATGCAAACAGTCTGCAGAGTCCATTTAAACAGTGCACACCAGCAAACAGTCTGCAGACTCTATTTAAACAGTGCACCATGCAAACAGTCTGCAGAGTCTGTTTAAACAGTGCACCCCAGCAAACAGTCTGCAGAGTCTATTTAAACAGTGCACCCCAGCAAACAGTCTGCCGAGTCTATTTAAACAGTGCACCCCAGCAAACAGTCTGCAGACTCTATTTAAACAGTGCACCCCAGCAAACAGTCTACAGAGTCTATTTAAACAGTGCACCCCAGCAAACAGTCTGAGAGTCTATTTAAACAGTGCACCCCAGCAAACAGTCTGCAGAGTCTATTTAAACAGTGCACCCCAGCAAACAGTCTGCAGACTCTATTTAAACAGTGCACACCAGCAAACAGTCTGCAGACTCTATTTAAACAGTGCACCATGCAAACAGTCTGCAGAGTCCATTTAAACAGTGCACCCCAACAAACAGTCTGCAGAGTCTATTTAAACAGTGCACACCAGCAAACAGTCTGCAGACTCTATTTAAACAGTGCACCATGCAAACAGTCTGCAGAGTCTGTTTAAACAGTGCACCCCAGCAAACAGTCTGCAGAGTCTATTTAAACAGTGCACCCCAGCAAACAGTCTGCAGAGTCTATTTAAACAGTGCACCCCAGCAAACAGTCTACAGAGTCTATTTAAACAGTGCACCCCAGCAAACAGTATGCAAAGTCATCTGGAAAAAAAGACTCTCTATAAACCAGAGGAAACTCATTATCAGAACTACAGCATGATTTCTCTGGAAAAAAATACAGTGAGTGGAGGATAGTTAAATAATACAAATGATGTGGGTGAAATCCATCCCGGTGACATATAGCAGTGTGGGCTGCAGGCATGACTGATGGGGGAAAGAATTACCCACCCATCTCTATTCTGGTCAGAATTAGTGGGATCATTACATACAGCCAAAGTTGTTGAGTTTTAGGAGATAGTAAACTGTATGGACAGTAAAAATCAACAAGGACAATGTGAGAAAGGTTCAAACTAGCAAACGAGTAAAAGGCAAACATTCGAACAGACATCAGGAAAATCCTCTTGGTAAAGACCCCGGAATCATCGATGGAAGGGGACTCTAGATGGTTTGGAGGTGAATCCATTTTTGTTCATCCACTCAGGGTAGGCCATTCATCTCTCAGAAGAAAGAACTTGCATTTCCACTTTTCATAACGTCTGCTCCCAAAGCACTTCATAATCAGTGAAATACTTTTGAAGTGCAGTCACTGTTGTAATGTGGGAAACTCGGGAGCCAATTTGCACACAGCAAGATCCCACAAACAGCAGCATGATCATAACCAGACAATCTGTTTTCGCAATGTGATTGAGGGGTAAATATGTAAAGGGTTCCTGTTCAATGTCTTATCTGAAAAGGAATCTCTGACGATGCAGCACTCCCTCAGTTCTACACTAGGGGTGTAAGCCTGGATTTTGTGCTCAAGTCTCTGAAGTGCAACTTGAACCCATGACCTTCTGACTCAGAGACTCGTGTGCTCCCACTGAGCCAGGCACATGTTGTGAACTTGTGACTTCCTCACATCAAAATAATCATTGTCACATTCTGTGCCACAGATCCTTCCTGGTTGGTAAACACACTGCACCTCCTTAGTCAGCTCGATCTTTTTCCAATCTTACCCCTACAGGTGTAAACCTTGCTGGGGTGGCCGGTTTTCTTGGGCAGCAGCGCAGCCTGGGTTTTGGGCAGGACCCCACCCTGGGCTATGGTGACCCCTCCCAGCAGCTGGTTGAGCTCTTCGTTGTTGCGGATGGCAAGCTGCAGGTGGCAGGGGGATGATGCCAACTTGAGGATCTCGGCCGTCAGGTACTCGAGGACTGTGACTGTTTAGGTGGGGGTTCCGGCCCCGACACCCTCAGCACAGTGACCCTTACACAGCAGCCGCTGGATGCGGCCAACAGGGAACTGGAGACAGGCTCTGGAGGAGCGAGTCTTGGCCTTGGCATGACTTTTGTCTCTGGTTTTACCTCGACCAGACATCTTAGCTGCAAACAGCTCCATGTGGTTTCCCCAGCAACAACAAATTGCATTTATATAGCAACTTCAAACGTCCCAAGGTGCTTCACAAGAGCAATTATCAATCAAAATCTGACACCGAACCACATAAATAGATATTAGGACAGATGACCAAAAGCTTGGTCAAAGAGGTAGGTTTTTAAGGAGTGTCTTCAAGAAGGTGGAGAGGTGGAGAGATTTAGGGAGGGAAGACCAGAGTTTAGGACCCAGGCAGCAGAAGACATGGCCACCAACGATGGAGTGATTGAAATTGGGGATGCACAAGAGGCCGGAATTGGAGGGGCGTGGAGATCTTGGATGATTGTGGGGCCGGAGGAGATTACAGAGATAGGGAGGGAGGTAGAGACCATGGAGGGATTCTCAAAGCAAGGATGAGAATTTTAAATTCGAGGCATTGGTGAACCAGGGGGCCACTGTAGGTCAGTGAGCCCAGGGTGATGTGTGCATTCGGATATAGGACATGACGGGGCATACGGAACTTGGAAAGAGCTAAAGTTTATGGATCGGGGGAACAGTGCTGCTGTGTCCTGTTCAGAGCGCAGATGGACTTCTCACTGTACTAGGACAAGTGAGGAAAATTCTCAAAATATAGACACACTTGGTGTCAACGGATCCTGAGTGAACTTGCACCTTGTAATGAGAGGGATGTAGGCTATACAACGCCTCTCTGGATCTACACAACTCCAACTTGAAATTCAGAGATTGTTGTCCAGGAAATTATGGATCAATAACCCTGATGCTCTGTCCGTTAATAAATGATTTCTGAATGACTGCACCCTGGAAACATCTCTGGGGCTAAGTTTTGTCTCAGTGGATAGCACTCTCACCTCAGAGACAGAAAGAGTGGGTTTGATCCCCCACTCCAGAGACTTGAGCACAAAATCCAGTCACTCCCAGTGCCAGCACAGAGAGAGAGCTGCACTGTCCAAGTGCCGTCAGTTTGATAAGACATTAAACTGAGGCCATCTACCCTCTCAGGTGGATGCTAAAGACCTCACAGCCAATGTTTGAAGAAGGGCTGAGGGAGTTATACCTGGGTCAATATTTATTCTTCAACCAAAACCACTAAAACAGATCACATGGTTGCTGCCACATTGCTGTTTGTGGGATCTTGCTGTGCACAAAATGGCTGCCACGCTTCCTACTGTACAATAGTGATTACGCTTTAAAAGTGCTTCATTGTGTAAATTCCACCTGCTCACCTTGATCATTACCCTACTGTAGACATGGTCGCTAATTCCTTTTTTACATTCCCCTCATCACCAAGGAGACAGATGGAGGTGGGGCTGGGCACGTGCGTGTTGTAAAGGTTATTTGGTGTCTCGCGGAGAGGTCTGGAGGTTAGTATGGTTGTTTATTGGTAACCCACAACTATATAACTACAAGGTACATCCTTGCATGGTACTATCTCCATGTTGGTTCCTGCCAGCCTCTACTCCACAGTCTACGATCATGTGACTCTTACATCATACTGTGGACAGGACTGTTTCTCCAGTCCCACGTTAACCCTTGCTCTGCCAAACACTCTTATCCTATACCCGCCCCCAAGTCCTTACCCAAATACGTTTACAATATTATCTTTATTTGCTACCCCTTCTCTCCCCCTCAAGTCTCTGACTTCATTAGTGCAGGCAGTCTGGAGGCTTGAGAATTCTTCCAGATCTTGTTCTGTCACGTTTGGAGGTCGTTTCAGTAGTTTTGGGTTCAGTTTGGCGTTAAAATCGTGGTATTCCGTGTTTCCGGTACTTGGTTACCTTCATTTGATTCACTTTTTGCGCTCCTTTGAGTTGTGTTCCTCTTTATCAATAACCCGTCTACTTTGTTTGGGACGATGTGGGTTTGTCCAGTTCCTTCCGAGGGGAATGTGCACTCCGCTCATTCCTCGAGTGATTTTCTTTCCCTGTGGGGTCGGCCATGTTCTTCCTGGATGTTGACGTTTCAAAAACGGAACCTTCGTTTCCACTTGTTTCACAATTTCAGCCATTTCATTTTTCAACAGCTCGATAGTTCTCAGTGTGTGTGAGGCACCCAGTGCCTTTTCTTCAAGTTCCTCCAGCTTCAGCATCGGATTTACATTTTCCAATCTTATTTCTGTCATTTCTTTCTCTGTCTGTAACAGAACTTTGTCCTTGTCCTTCATTTTAGTTTCACTGTCATTCAGGTCTGTCTCCAGTGAAGTCCTAACTTGTTTCAGTTCTGTAATTGTGTTATTCATGGCTTCATTATCCACTTGCAGCTTGGAATGTTCTCCAGCTTTTCCTTTCAATGCCTCTTGTCCATTCAGCTGTTTCTTCAGCTCTTCTGTCTCTTTCTTGTACCTCTTGGCTTCCTTCTAGAATATGGAACTGCCAACTAGTTCTTCAGTTCGTTCAGAGTGATATTAAATTCATTTTGCTTCTCCTCATCATTTTCCAGAGAAACAAACTTTGACCTGAGGGATCCTTGTAGCATCTGACAATCCTTCAACAGGTCTTCCTTTTCTTTGCGAAGCTCGACTGCTTGGTCCTGAGTTTTCTTCTAATGCAGCAGAGTCTCCTTGAGTTTCTTCTGCTGCTCTTCCATTCTACTGTCCACGGCAGACTCCGTTTCTTCATGCTGCTGAAGGATTACGTACTCCTTTTGCATTTGGTCATGAAGGACAATCAGCTGTCCTTTTAACTGTTTATTTTCTTGTTGACCTCTTGCCAACTCATGCTGTGCTTCAGTGCGTTGTTTTGTCACTACTGATAGCTCCAACGATGCTTTTGCTGAAATAGTATTCACATCTTTTTTAGCTCCTCATGTATTTTCATGGCCATGCATTGATTCTTCAAAGAGTCTTTGAGGACAACAACTTCTTTGAGTACCTTTTCTGCCTGCCGCTGTGCTTGGCTATACTTCTGGTTGACTTCTTTCAACTCAGCTCTGCTACGAGCATTTTCCTGTGGAATAACTTCATTTCCTTTTTGCAGGTTTTGTTTCTTTAGGATTATCTCAGATAACTTTCCTTCATTCACAGCCAGCAGCTCACTCTGCACTACCGCCTGCTGTTGCAATTTGGGTAATGTGGGCATTTTCAAAAGGTGCTGTTTTTAAGCCTTTTGACTGCTTCTCAGCCATTTCTTGCTCCTACAGTAAACTCTTCAGCTCAGCATTTCATTGCGCTGACATGGTCTGCCACCATTTTGTGGTTTGCTTGAGTATCGGTCTGGGGTCTCCTGTCTCCCTCAGTCTGGGGTCTTCTATTTCCCACAATGCTTTATTAGGGTATTCTAGACCTTCTTTTAAGATCTGCACTCTCCACAACTTGGGGTTTAAAATATTTGTCAATGGCTTTTAAAATCTCACCAAATGTTGTTGAAGATTCATCTATACCTTGTTTTAGGATTACCTCATCCATAAATACACCAAATAAGTATAAAAATGCATTAACTTGCATCCCTTCTGATATCTTACTTAATCCTGATGTACTCCTGTAATCTAAGAATTTTCTTCTCCCAGACTCCCAATCTTGGGTCTGGTTTGGTCCTTGCCTTAACCTAAACTGGAAGTTTTAATTTACTATCCATGGCGATTTTTATTTTTATTTTGTATAGGTTCTGTTTTAAAGGTTGTTACCCCTTTAAGTATGTCTGAGCAGGAACCATTTTCTCTCTCTCCAATATGGCTCAATTTCTCCTCTTATCTTCCTGCACTTCATTGTGTTCAGCAGGCTACCACTTCGATCACGGGCTGCTTTTTTGAAAAAACTTTTAAAACTGCAGCGATTCACTCCTCCGGGCGGTAAAAATTTATTTTGGTCGATTCTTTCTTTTTTTTCACTCTGTCTGCCATTTTATTAACTTTTGTTTTCAATCCAACTCGGCCACCTCATGTAATAGTTCTGGCTGTAAACCCCTTTGCTGCAACTTTCTTTTAACCGACCTCTGTATCCTAATGCTAATCCTGATGGCTGCTTATTTTAAATGGTAAGTTCAGCTTTTTTACTGTATTTTTTTTTGGCTCACCCTCCTTGTGATTTGGCCAGGTCTGTTGACTCAGGTCTGGCTTTTCACCTGCACAGTGGATTCCTCTTTATAGTGGATTCTTCTTGTTTTGCCTTTTTGTTTTGTTTTTAAATTTGCTCAAGCTTCTTTTTAACGGTCAGGCCAGTTCCTTGACTCTGCCTTTTTATGATCAATGGGTCTCCATGTGCCCTGGCGAAATCCCTCAGCCTCCCGGTCTGTAATGGAGCTTACTATTCAGGCACTCTCCAACTGTGTCTTTGATTTAGACGCACTCCCCTCAGGTTAGGCTTCAGTTTCTTTGCTTCTTCATGCTTTGAGTCTCTGGGTTCCTTCTCCAGCCTCTCTGGGATTTCAGGGTCCATCCTTCACTGCCACCATGTTGTAAAGGCTGTTGGTGTTTCATGGAGCAATTTTTTGGGGAGTGTGTGATTAAACATAAACTATTTATTGGTAACCCATAACTATCTACATACCCAAAGTACAGCCCTGCAAGGTGCTACCTCCATGCCAGCTCCTTCCAGAATCTTCTCCACAGGCAGTCTACTATCACGTGACTCTCTACATCGTACCTTGAGCGGTACTGTTCTCCAGTCCCAGGTTAACCCTGGCTCTGCCGAACGCCCTTTTCCTACAGTGTCCTCCAGACTGAGGCCTGGCTCATGTTCCCTGCTCTCTCCCCAACACGCCCCCACCCCCAAACCCCCACCGTTAACCCCCCGCCCCCCGCCCATCCCCTCTCCCCACCCTTCACTTCCCAGATGAGGTGGCCAATTCCTTGGCCTTTCTGGTGGTGACACACATTGACCAGAAACACCCCTTAAAGGTGTTGCCACCCCTCGGGGGTGGGGGGTGTACCCTTCAAATCAGGTCACCTCTCCCCTGCCCTCTCTGGAGGGGGTCCACACCAGGTAATATCCTGGAGACAGCCATGGTGGGTACTCTGGGCCAGGCCATCCATACTCCCCTTCACACTCTTTTGGAGATGCTAGCTGCAGTATACTTCAAGGGGAAATATTTGCAGGGCTAGAGGGGGGGAGGGGGGAAGGACAGGGAGGGGGGATTAATTGGACAGTTTTTTCAAAGAGCCAGCACAGACAGGATAGGCCAAATGGCCTCTTTCAGTGTTGTATGATTCCATGAACTGACAAAGTAACATTTGCACTGATAGTTCAAGCTATCAATTTCGAACTGACTTGAAAGTTGCACAAAAAGGGATCAGCCCATTATTGTGAAGAGTTCTGATTGTTTTCAGAGCTGTGTGTTTTGTGAAATACACTACCCCAGTCCCAAGGGATTTGGTGGGGGGGGTTGGGGGGGGCAAGGGTACGTAATTTAGCAACTTAAAAGGAATGTCCTTTCAACCTCTGGGACCTGGGTTCAAATCCAGTTCAGACAGAGTTTGTGGAGTGTCTCCTCCTTGCTTCCCTCAGTCTAATGGCTGGTAAGTTAAAACAAGAATCTCAATCCAGTCCCCATGGACAGAGGCTTTTAGCACAGAGACCTTGCTAATTTGGTAACAATCAGGCAACTTTTACCTCGATAAGTAAGGACAGATGGTGCAGAAAGTTGGAACTGTTACAGGAACGCCTCTCCCGAACGGCTATGATGCAGTTCTGCCATATTCAGGGCCTCTTATGCATTCAGTCCCTTCAAGCCCAATACCACCCCCCACCCCCTGTGCCGTCAGCTGCCTAGGGGCAGGAGTGCAGTATCTAGTGCCAATTCTGGAGATTAAAGGGTTAAATTACAAGGACAAGGAGCAAAAACCTGGCTTCTATCTCTTTAGGTATAGGAGATGGAAGGATTGGCGTGATGGAGATGTTAAAAATGATTAAAGAAAGGCTTCACTATACAGAGAAATTGTTTCCTCTGGGGGTTGGGGATAAGGTGGGGGGGGTTGGGGGTGGGGGTGGAGATGGGGAGATGGGGTGGAGATGGGGGTGGAGATGGGGTGGGGGGGTTGGGGGTGGAGATGGGGGGATGGGGTGGGGGGGTTGGGAGTGGAGATGGGGGGATGGGATGGGGAGGTCGGGGGTGGGGGTGGAGATAGGGGGATGGGGTGTTGGGGGTGGAGATTGGGGGATGGGGTGGGGAGGTTGGGGGTGGGGGTGGAGATGGGGGGATGGGGTGGGGGGGGTGGAGATGGGGGGAATGGGATGGGGGGGTTGGGGTGGTAATTGGGGAATGGGTGGGTGTGTTGGGGGTGGGGGTGGAGATGGGGGGATGGAGTGGGGGGTTGGGGTGGGGTGTTGGGGGTGGGGATGGAGATGGGGGGATGGGGTGGGGGGGGTTGGGGCTGGAGGTGGGGGGATGGGGTGGGAGGGTTGGTGGGGATGGAGATGGGGGGATGGGGTGGGGGGGTTGGGGCTGGAGGTGGAGGGATGGGGTGGGAGGGTTGGTGGGGATGGAGATGGGGGGAGGGGTGGGGGGTTGGGGGTGGAGATGGGGGGATGGGGTGGGGGTGGAGATGGGAGGTTGGGGTAGGGGAGGGCCTCTTGAGAACAAAGGGGGCAAAACCTTAATATTAGAGTCAGGTTGTTCAGGGGTGATGTCAGGAAGCACTTTTTCACGCAAAGGGGTGTGGAAATTTGTAACTCTCTCTCTCTCTCTACCCCCCCTCCAAAAGGCAGTGGATGCTGGGGGTCAATTGAAGCTTTCAAGAGTGAGATGGATTCGAGGGGATATGTAACAAAGGGCAGGTAAATGAAGTTGAGATAAAGATCAGCCATGATCTGATTGAATGGGAGATCAGGCAAGAGGGGCTGAATGGCCTCCTCTTCCTGTGTTCCTAGACTTGCCAGTGTTAAAGACAGAGTTCATGTGGGGAGGCTGAGCTGGTAGTGATGGGTTAGTTAATTTTTGATCTAGGATGAATTCATCCCACACTTGTTTGAACCTATCTCAGTAACATGATAGGATCCACTGCCAGTCGGAACAATTAGTCTCTGTCAGGTTACATGGCATTTAATAAAAGTCACATCCCTCGCTCTGTCTTTCGAGTTCAATTCTGACAGACTGAATGGAAACTGAGAAGAAATTATTGTAACATCCCACAGGTAGTTAATGAAAAGTTATATCAACTTTTGACAAGCCTTTTCTGTGGTGGAACAAAAACCATTAACGGAATTCCTCCATTACATAGCAGACACCTTAAAGGGACAGTGCCCCTTCTCCAGAGGCCCCTTCCTGTCACAGAGGCGAGACAATACAACGTAAGACTCAGCACCCCACCTGAGGTGACACGTTATGTAGACGGTGCTGGGTTCTGCTGGGTCACCAGCGCTTCCTGTTCTGTCTTTCGGATGAGATATTAAAGTCGTGGTCCCATCTTCCCTCTCAGGTGGCTGTAAAAGATCCCAAGGCCCTATTTTAAAGAAGCTGAGGGGGGTTCCCTCAGATGTCCTGGGCCCAATATTTACCACCAAACCAGCATCACTGAAACAGCTAATCTGGTCATTATGTCAGTGTTTGTGGGATTGTAACATTGCCCGACTTCTCCCCTGTCTCAGCTCAACTACTGCTGAAACTCTCACCTGTGCCCTTGTTACCTGTAGATCTGACTGTTCCAATGCACAGCTGATCGGCCTCCCACTTTGCACCCCCTGTAAAACTATAGCTTCATCCAAAATTCTGCTGCCTATCTGTTAACTTGCAAGATCCATGCCCCTCTCACCCAAAGTGCTCGCTGATTTACATTGGCTCCCCCATCAAGTAAAGTCTAGATTTTAAAACTCTCATCTTTCAAATCCCTCCATGCCTCACCCTGTCCTATCGCTGTAATCTCCTCCAGCCCAACAACCCTCCAAGATACTCACACTCCACTACTACTGGCCTCTTGTGAATCCCTGATTTTAATCACTCTGCCATTGGTGACTTTCAATTGCCTGGTCCCCAAGCTCTGGAATTCCCTCCCTAAACCTTTCCGCCTCTCTACCTCATTTCCCCCCTTTAAGGCAACTCCTTAAAACCTACCGAGTTCTTAATCATCCGATGGGTGGAATTTAGTCCAGGAGACAGGATTCCCACCAGTGGACCCAGAAATCAGTGGGACTCCCAAGCGAGCGGGAAACATAGAAAATAGGAGCAGCAGCAGGCCATTCAGCCCCTCAAGCCTGCTCCACCATTCAATTCAATCATGGCTGATCTTGTATCTCAACGCTATACTCCTGCTCTCTCCCCATACCCTGTGACACCTACAGAGCCTAGAAATCTATCTATTTCCTTCTTAAATATATTCAGTGACTCGGCCTCCACAGCCTCTGTGGGTAGAGAATTCCACAGGTTCACCACCCTCTGAGTGAAGAGGTTTCTCCTCATCTCTCTCCTGAATAGTCTGCCCTGGATCCTGGGATAAGGAGCCAGCCGGCCGCGATCACACGGCTGTCGACCAATTTGGGTAAGTGGAGCGCGGGGTCTGGCTGATTATGGCGGGGATGGGAGCTTGTGCTGCATTCACTGAGGATGGTGCCTGTGGTTCCAGCTGACGCCTCCATCAGCGCCGCCCTTGTTCAACATTATGGTCTCCATGAAAGAATAACAAAGGCTGAGTTACACTGTTTGCAGAAAGCACAGCATGAATCTTGTTCTACACCAGAGTGCTGTGGGATTATTCTAAATAATAAAAAGATCAGTGATTATATTCTATAAAACAAATTTGTGCTGCTCTTGAATCAGTTTATTGTTTCATATATTTCTCACAATCCAGGCTCCAATGTCAATGTGGGCTTCGCTGGCTGGGCCAGCATTTATTGCCCATCCCTAGGTGCCCTTGAGAAGGTGGTGGCGAGCTGCCTCTTGAGCCGCTGCAGTCCCTGTGGTGTAGGTACACCCACAGTGCTGTTAGGGAGGGAAGTTCCAGGATTTTGACCCAGCCACAGTGAAGGAATGGCCGATATATTTCCAAGTCGGGATGGTGAGTGACTTGGAGGGGAACTTCCAGGTGGTGGTGTCCCCATCTATCTGCTGCCCTTGTCCTTCTAGATGGTAACGGCCATGGGTTTGGAAGGTGCTGTCTAAGGAGGCTTGCTGAGTTATTGTCTCTGGCTGCTGCCCCTGGGTTTGATGTTTCGTTCGGTACCCCTCGGACTGTACCATCAGGCCCTCCCCCTCTGACCTGTGCCCCTCAAACTGTAACTTTGGGAACTCCTTCTGTTGTCCTGTGGAAGCCAGCAGTGAAATGTGCGACCTTCCAGCTCCCCTTTCACTTGTTGGGGATCTGAGAGCCTGCGATCCCCACTCGCCACTCGCGTAATCCCAAAAGGTATGTGTAATATGGTTCAGCGGCATGGAAATGAATATTGGCAGCCATCTTGTCATCCTACCAAAATGGCTTCCCACTGCGTTGATGCGAGCTCACTGCCAAGCTGCCTTCCCATTGGCCGGTTAATTCCACCCTTGGTTTCTGGTGCCCGGACTCCTACATCCCTGCCCCAGCCCCTTCCTGCCACAAAACCTGCTTCGGTGGGTTGCACCAAACTCCGCCCAATATCTCCTTACCTGGCTCAGTCCCACATTTTGTTTTATAATGCTCCTGTGAAACCCCTTGGGACGTTTTATTAGCAAGAAAAACCTGGCATTTATATAGCGTTTTTCACAACCACCAAACATCCTCAAAGCGCTTTGCAGCCAATGCAGTGCTTTTGAAGTATAGTGATTGATGTAACGCGGGGAGTGCACAGCAAGCTCCCACAAACAACAGTGACTATTTTTAGTGATGCCGGTTGAGGACGAAATATTGGCCAAGACACCATGGCCAACTCCCCTGGTCTTCATCAAAATAGTGCCTTGGGATCTTTTATGTCCCTGAGAGGGCAGATGGGGCATTGGTTTAAGGCCTGGTCTGAAGGATAGCACCTCCAACAGTACAGCACTCCCTCAGTACTGCACTGTAATTGTAGCCTAAGAGTTCGGTGCTCAAGGCCTGGAGTGGGACTTGGGCATGGAACCTTGTGTCCCAGAGGTGAGAGCGCTACCAACTGACCACGACACTACATTACATTAAAGATGCTGTGTAAACGTTGCAGTATAATGGGGAGAATCAGAGACTTGGGTTGGGAGAAGTAGTATAAGGGGTTAATTCTAACTGTGTGATACGCCAGTGAAATACAGCATACATCTTCACAGGAAGTGATGAAATGTCTCTTGATCTTGCTCTCTCGTGGCAAGATGTGTTCCAATAAAATCAATGTTTTCCTCACTTCAGCAGACTCTGTAAATATTCTGTGTTAGCACAATGAGACCAAGAATATTATAAATAGAAGATCTTATTGCTGTGGCTGTTGATTTTGCTGTGTGCCAATTGGTCGCTGTGTTGCTTACGTTACAATTAATGACTACACTTCAAAAATCCTTAATCGGCTGAAAAGTGCCTTGCAACATTGTGAGTGGTGCTCTTGAGAAACAAATCTTCCCTTTCATTTGGAGTCAGGTTAGCTTAGACTGGGTGAAAACATGTTCCCTTCTCTAAAGAGCATTAATGAACCAAGAGCTAAATACTGCGGGTGTTCGAATCTGAAATAAAAACAGAAAAATGCTGGAAATATTCAAAAGATCTGGCAGCATCTGCGGAGAGAGAAAGTTAACTTTTCAGGTCGTGACCTTTTATCAGAGCTGGGGGAAGTTGGAAATGTTCTGGAGTTCTCGGGGTGCCAACTCTGGCTGGACATATTCAGGAAGATGTTGGTGGACCAAAGAAGGGTCATATTAGACTCAAAACTTTAATTATAGAAACATAGAAAATAGGAGCAGGAGTGAGTAATTCAGCCCTTTCAGCCTGCTCCGCCATTCAATATGATCATGGCTGATCCTCCATCTCAATGCTGTACTCCCACTATCTCCCCTTGATGCATTTGGAGTCTAGAAATCTATTTCCTTCTTAAAATATATTCAGTGACTTGGCCTCCACAGCCTCTGTGGTAGAGAATTCCACAAGTTGACCACCTTCTGAGTGAAGAGGTTTCTCCTCATCTCAGTCCTAAATGGTCTACCCTGTATCCTGAGACTGCTTGTTCTAGACCCCCCCAGCCAGAGGAAACATCACCCCTGCACCCAGTCTGTCCATCCCTGTCTGAATTTTATACGTTTCAATGAGATCCCCTCTCATTCTTCTAAACTCCAGTGAATTCAGGCCTAGTCGGCCCAATCTCTCCTCACATGACAATCCTGCCATCCCAGGAATCAGTCTGGTGAACCTTCACTGCACTCCCTCTATGGCAAGTATATCCTTTCTTAGGTAAGGAGACCAAAACTGCACACAATACTCCAGGTGTGGTCTCTCCAAGGCCCTGTACATTTGCAGTAAGACATCCTTGCTCCTGTACTCAAGTCCTCTCACAATGAAGGCCAACATACCATTTGCCTTCTTAACTGCTTGCTGCACCTGCATGCTTACTTTCAGTGACTGGTGTACAAGGACACCCAGGTCCCTTTGTATATCAACATTTCCCAATCTATCACGATTTAAATAATACCCTGCCATTCTGTTTTTTCTACCAAAGTGGATAACTTCACACTTATTCACGTTATACTGCATTAGCCCTGTATTTGTCCACTTACTCAACCTGTCTACATCACCTTGAAATCTCTTAACACCCTCTTCATCGTTCACATTCCCACCAAGTTTCGTGTCGTCAGCAAACTTGGAAATATTACATTTGGTTCCCTCATCCAAATCATTGATATATATTGTGAATATATATCACCCATTTATTCCCACTTTCTGTTTCCTGTCTGCTAACCAATTCTCAATCCATGCCAATATATTACCCCCAATCCCGTATGCTTTAATTTTGTACACTAACCTCTTTATTTATTATGTTTCTCTCTCCACAGATGCTGCCAGATCTACTGAGTATTTCCAGCACTTTGTCTTTATTTCAGATTTCCAGAGTTTGCAATATTCCACTTTTATTAAAGTTAGTAACGTAGTAGCTTTAAAGAGTGAAATGGGAGAGAATGGGTAAAAAAACAAAAGGGACAGTCTGCGATCCAGCAGAAGACAGGGACATTAAATGACAAAAGAGTTGTTGGGGCAGAGCCAAAGGGGGTAGTAATGGGAAAGAATCAAAAGATGGGTGTAGAGGAGGTGTGAATGGCAGAATAATGAGCAGCTGCCATCTCTAGAAACAGAAATGAGAAAAACAAGATTAAGACCGAAATCTGGAAAGAAAAGGAAACAAAATGGTGGAGGGGTTGTGGTGACGGTGGGGTGGGGGGGGGTGGTGGGGGGGGGGGGGGGGGGGGTGCGGTGGCTGGTGGTCGTGGGGGGTGGGCAAGATTATAGTTTGAAATGGTTGAACTCAGTGTTGAGTCTAGAACGCTGTAAAATGCCTAATGAAAAGATGAAGGGCTGCTGTTCCTTGACCATGTATTGAGCTTCATTGGAATACTAGAGTTATATTCCCTGGAATTTAGAGGAGCGATTTGATCTAGGGTTTCGAGACACTCAGGGAATTGATAGGCTCAATAGAGAGAAACTGTTCCTGTGGTTTGGGGAGTCTAGGACTAGGGGGCAGAGTCTAAAACTTAGAGAAGGTTTACCAGACTAATACCTGGAATGGGTGGGTTGCCTTATGAGGAAAGGTTGGACAGATTAGGCTTGTATCCACTGGAGTTTAGAGGAGTAAGAGGTGACTTGATTGAAACATATAAGACCCTGAAGGATCTTGACAGGGTGGATGTGGAGAGGATGTTTCCTCTTGTGGGAGAATCTAGAACTAGGAGTCATGGTTTTTTCTCTGAGTATTGTGAGTCTTTGGAACTCTCTTCCTCAAAAGGCGGTGGAAGCAGAGTCTTTGAATATTTTTAAGGCAGAGCTAGATAGGTTCTTGATTAACAAGGGGGTGAAAGGTTATCAGGGGCAGGTGGGAGGTTACAATCAGATCTGCCATGATCTTATTGAGTGGTGGAGCAGGCTTGAATGGTCAGTGGCCTACTCCTGCTTCTAGTTTATATGAGGAAACACACAAAGGGTGGCAGAAAATTCATATCATCCCACAGTCTCCCAATTCTCTCTTTAAATACCCAAAGTTTCTCCTTTCAAAGTCGCTTACGTTTAAGATCATTGTCCCCTTGATCTCGACACCTCCAAGCTTGGGGAAGACTTCTGGCAATAAAGTGAAAGTGTAGCCTTCAGGAGAGGGGCATAAATGAGCGAAATAGATAAAACAATCACGCTGTAGAATTAAGCAAAAACATTGAGTGTGTGAAAGGTTCTGACAGACTGCCCCATCTATGGTTTAGTACCTACTCACTAAAAATTAATCAAAAAATTTTTGCCTATTTTAAAAACAACTAGTGAAAATGAAGAATAATGCAAGCGGTGGGGTACATTTCCTGGGTGAGTAATTCAGACTCAGACTCTAGTATTTTACTTTCTTTGAATTGACAGCTCAGTATACGTGGGGCTGCTTACATCTGATTCAATAATCCATTTCTAATGATATCTGGGTCACATCTTAATACAGGGCAACTTTATCTGTGGAAAGCGGAGTCCAGATCTGTAACAAGGCTACGTTAATTGGACCACATTAATCGTAGCAAATGTAACAAGGAAGGAAATATATAAATATTTTATAGGAGGAATGAGCTGGAATCGGTTGCTATCTGTTATACGCATTTACACAGTTACGTTGACACTGGACTGGACATCAATGCAACAGATTCATTTATCCATCATTGTTAATCGCTGTGTTTATGTCTGTGCATGGAGTTAGTGAGTGATGAAAAATCAGGGAGTGATAATTGGAAGTGCACAAAATCCATGTCTATTTTCTTGTTCTGTGGTTTGAATTGTTTTAAGCAGTGCATCAAAGGAACTGGAAGAGGCCATTCAACCCCTTGAGCCTGTTCTCCCGTTCAGTGAGATTGTGGTTGATCGGTGACCTAACTCCATACAACCATAAACCTTAAGCAAAAATCTATCAATCTCAGATTTAAAATTAACATTTGATTTACCACTAATTACCATTTGCAGAAGAGAGTTCCAAATTTCTGCCACCTTTTGTGTGTTTCCTCATATGAACTAGGGGCAGGAGTAGACCACTCAGCCCTTCAAATCTGCTCTGCCATTCAATAAGATCATGGCCAATCTGATTGTATCCTCCCACCTCCCCCAGTCAAGAACCTATTTGGCTCTGCCTTAAAAATATTCAAAGGCTCTGCTTCCACTTCCTTTTGAGGAGGAGAGTTCCAAAGGCTCATGACCCTCAGAGAAAAAAGTTCTCCTCATCTCTGTCTTAAATGAGAGACCAGTTATTTTTAAACAGAGACCCTTAGTTCTAAATTCTCCAACAAGAGGAAACATTCTCTCCACATCCACTCTGCCAAGACCCCTCAGGATCTTAAAGGTGCTTGAAGTTGAGATCATGTCAATATTTTAAGAATAGGTTATATAAATGGTGGAAAGAATAGAAAATATAGGGACCTGAGAACAAGCCAGGCACATGGAATTAGGAAACTGTTCATCTGGAGGATGAACACTAACACGGATTGATGACCAAACACAAGCTGTAAATTCCATGTAGCCATTCCTTTTTCTTGGAGAGCAGGTTATTCGGTTGAGAGAGGGAATCACAGGGGACTCTGCCCCTATCCTCATCACACACTAACACTCAACACACACTCAGCACATACTAATACTCAATACGCACATACTCACTAAACACACACTTTCAAAATACATTCAACACACACAATACACGCTCTCAACACACACACAACACAAATACACACTAACACTCAATACACACATATTCACTCAACTCACACTCAACACCTACTCATACTTAAAATACATTCAACATGCACATGCACTCAACGCAAACACACACATTCAACACAAACCAACATGCAACACACACTGAACACACACACACTCAAAACACACACACACACAAAATACATTCAACACACACTCAATACACACAAAACAACGTACACACATATGCACACTCAACACACATTGACAAACTAACACGCAACACACACTAACATGCATTAGACACTCAACACACACTCACACTCAAAGTACATTCAATACACACACAGTTAACATTCACACGCAACACACACATACACTCAACATACACTGAGGGAGCTCCGCTGCACTGTTGGAGGGTCAATACTGAGGCAGTGCTGCACTGTTGGAGATTCTTGTCTTATGATGAGACTTTAAACTGATACCCTGTCTGCTTTGGGATGTGCTGAGTATGTGAAAGGAGTGACATAAATATCTATCATTCTTTCCTTGTTGTTGGGTATTATATCAAGAACTATTATAGAATGGTCCACAGTGTCACAGATACTATTCTTCAGTGAATTCGATTCACTCCACCTGATATCAAGAAACAGCTGAAGGCATTTGATTCAGCAAAGGCTGTGGGCCCTCCCCTGACAACATCCTGGCTGTAGTACTGAAGACTTGTGCTCTGGAAAGAGCTGTGCCCCTAGCCAAGTTGTTGCGGCTGCAACACTGGCATCTACCCAGCAATGTGGAAAGTTGCCCAGGTATATCATGCCCACAAGAAGCAGGACAGACCCAACCCGCTCAATTACCATTCCACCAGTCTACTCCCGATCATCAGCAAAATGGTGGATGGTGGAAAAATCCTAACAGGATTCACCTGTGGAATATGCAGTCTCTGACCTGTTCTAGTAGCTGTGACATTTATGTGGCTGGTCCACTCGGGTTTCTGGTCAATGGTGAACCCCACCCAGGATAATGATGTTGATGCTGATAATGAGGGACTCAGCGTATGGAATTAGGGAGGGAGGGAGAAATGATACCCACCAACACGAGACTGAATCGGAGTGTGTCTGCCAGCAAGTCAGATGGAGCAAATTCACAACCTCATGGCTAACAGACCGAGAGAAAGCTTACATTTCCACAGAAGGGGTGTCGCTTTAATCTCGGGGGTTAGAGGGCAACCAGCTCATAATCCAATAAAACATCTGACAGACAGGAGATAAAGAACAGAACAGAAAACAGGTTCCTCCAACGCAGGCTCATCTGGAACCTTCTCCCTGAGATTGAGACTGATACGCTCCAGAAATGAGGATGTATCAAACCAAGCAATCTTTTCGAATCAGAAAGGAAATGCAGTGAAATACTAAATTAAATTCACAATTGGACACAACTGCGCCCTTTCATTTATTCTCTGTTGACAGGGTCCAGACACGGTTTAGTCTCAACCACTTGGCAAGTCGGCTTGTGTCTTCTGTGATGTTTAGCAAGTTGAGATACTGCAAGAGATGAAAGGAAATGAAAATTTGAAATTAATTATTCCAAAAATAAAGATGGTGTGATACACCCTCAGGTCAGCTACACAATAAATTAAACAGCTCCCTGCCTCACTTGGTGATCTACCTCACTCCCAACCTTAGAACACCCCCTCCAACTGTCCCACTTCTTCACACACACACACACACACACACACACACACAATCACACACCCGTGTGCACACATATACACAGAATAACAGCTTGTATTTATATGCGGTCTTTAAGATATTAAAATGTCCCAAAGTGCTTCACAGAAGCATTATAAAACAAAATTTGACACTGAGCCACGTAAGGAGATATTGGGACCAATGACCAAAAGGTTGGAAAAAGAGATAGATTTTAAGGAGCACCTTTAAAGGAGAAAGAGAAGTAGAGAGGCGGAGCAACACCCACATCCCCTGAAAGAATTTTTAAAAAAACATGACCCCCAATGGTGGTGCGATTAAAATCACACATGTGCACTTTCACATACATATCCACACTCCCACATACAGACACACAAAATCCCCTCATACACTTTCACAGACAGGCAGGTAAATGGCATGGGGGTTATGTGCACAGATACAATACACAAGCTGTACAGACAATGCATTATACGCACTCTCTGCACATACAAAACAGAAATGTAAACGACACAGACAACAGATACACACAAATACATAAACAATCCCGAATTTCAACACAAATATAGAGTTCATGATCTCAGGCAGGTGAGAAAGGGTTAAGACTATTTTCTATTGGGAGAAGCAATTGGTATAAGCAAACTGGCTGACAGCTCGGAAGGATTAATTAGTAATGTAAAACGGTTTAGGGAACAGAGTGATGCGCTAACACAAGGAAAGAGAGGAGTGGTGAGGCTGATTACAGTGATAAAGGTGGCACAAGATGGGGTGCATTACCAGGAGAGGGCAGATTAATGTGGCAATTGAAGAACGAGCGGGCAGAGCAGGGAACTAATGGAATTATGGAAAGGTGTAACACCCAGGCTGGTCGAATCCACTCGTGGAGAGTTTGGAAGATTCACTGTTCAGCAATCTCCAGAGAGAAAGGATGATTCAAATAGATAAATTGGTGCTAAAAGGTTCAAATGTAAATCGTGACCTCTGCGAAATCGGTGGAGAGAATGGTTGTGAAACACTTTGCAATGAAAAGTAACACCTGCAGCTACAGATGAAACGATGGTCATTATAATTAGCTCTGTGAAAGACATTGCAACAGTGACAGCACTGCAAAAGAAAAGGCGTATTATTGAAGCGCTTTGGGACATCCTTAATCCATGAAAGGCGCCATGGAAATGCAAGATCTTTCTTTCCAAGTCTAAGGAATTGTCACTGAGACACTAGGATGCCCTAGAGCACAGAGCATCGGTGCCCCCAGATCAGACAGATCATGAGCCTGAGTTAGATGCACATTAAAGCTCCCTCTACACTCTCCCTAACAAGCACCCTGATGTACAGTTTAGGTGCCCATTAAACACCCTTCAACTGCAACAATGAGTATTCGTCCCACCATCGAAAGAGCACCTTGCAATGCGCTGGTGTGAGATTTTGATAAATTTGTTGCGTAATTTGTCCCCGAGCTGGATCGAGCTGTCGAAACTCATGTCGTGGAGACATTCATTGCACCAATTCTGTGCCTTATTCACACAGCTAAAAGACCAATACAGAGCCCAAACCAGACAACAACAACTTGCATTTATATAGCGCCTTAAAGGTAACAAAAGTCCCAAGGTTCTTCACAAAAACATTACCAAACAGGGGAGGTGGTGACATAGTGGTATTGTCACTGGCCTGGTATTCTAGAGACCCAGGGTAATATTCTGGGTTCAAATCCCCCACCCCACAACAGATGGTGACATTTGAATTCAATAAAAATCTGGAATTAAAAGTCTAATGATGACCATGAAACCATTGCCAATTGTCATTAAAACTCGTCTGGTTCACCAATGTCCTTTAGGGAAGGAAATCTGCTGTCCTTACCTGGGCTGGCCCACATATGACTCCAGACCCACAGTAATGCCCCCTGAACAAGGGCACTTAGGGACGGGCAATAAATGCTGGCCTAGCCAGTGACACCCACACCCCATGAACGAATAATTAAAAAAACAATTTGACAATGAGCCACATCATGAGAAATTAGACAGATGACGAAAGCTTAACCAAAGAGGTAAGTCTTAAGAAGAGAAGGGGAGGTGCAGGGAGGAGATTCCAGAGCTTGGGGTTGAAGACATGGCCACCAATGGTGGAGCAATGAAAACTGGGGATGTTCAGAACTGATGTTTGACTCTTGTGAGGCAGAACTCACATCCTAAACTGGAGAAATAGGATGGGTTGTCACTGAAGATAAAGGGGCAGATTAGTGACCTATCCACACGGCCAGAGCTCCACCTAGAGGCTTCCATCAGTACCGGCCTTCTACACTACAAAGGGAGACATTATAAAGTGTTTAATATCTCAGAATGTATTGGGAATGTAATATTTCAATCTATTAAAGAATTTTTCACTACAGTGAATCATTGCAGACTGGCAAACGAAACAGATGCATTTCCAGATGTTACAACAGTGACTACACTTCATTGGTTGCAAAGCGCTTCGGGACATCCTGAGGTAATGAAAGGCACTATACAAATGCAAGTCTTTCTCTTTTCTTACTCGAATCCATCGAATTCACATCCCAAAGAAAACTGCCAATGACAGACATGCCAAATAAAGGGGCACCCGCACAATCATAGAGACAGGTTATTTCAAAGTGGGTACGTTAGCAAGATCCAGAGGCCATGCTGATTCATTAGGCAAGGGCAGAGTTAGGTTAAATCCAACAACAACAGCAACTTGCATTTATATAGTGCATTTAGCATAGTAAAACATCCCAAAGCCCAAGAGCACTATCAATAAAAGCACATTTTTGACAACGAGCCATAGAAGGAAGAATTGGAAAGACGACTGAAAGTCCCATCCAAGGGCTGGTTTTTGGGGGAGAGGTTATAGAATCATAGGATGATTACAGCAGGACAGGCAGGCTTTCAGCCCTCCAAATCCATACTGGCTCTGAGCAATTTAGCGAGTCCCATTCCCCCACCATTTCCCCGTAGTCTTGCAATTTTTTTTCACTTCAGATAATTATCCAATTCCCTTTTGAAAACTGTAATTGAATCTGCCTCCACCACACTCTCAGGCAGTGCATTCCTGATCCTAACCACTTGCTGTGTGAAAAAAATTGTTTTCTCATGTTGCCTTTGGTTCTTTTGCCAATCAACTTAAATCGGCTTTAATTTGGTTCTTTACTCTTCCGTCAAAGGGACCAGTTTCTCTCTATCTACTCTGTCCAGACCCCCCATGGTCACCTCCATCAAAATTCCTCTCAACCCCAAGGAGAGCCCCGGCTTCTCCAATCTCTCCTCAAGAGGCAAAGAGGTGGAGAGGTTTATGGAAGAAATTCCAAAACCGAGGGCCCACAAAGCTAAATGCAAGGCCACCAGTGCTGGAGTGATTAAAATTGGGGTCGCACAAGTGATCAGGAATTGGGGGAGCTCAGGGGTCTCAGAGAGCTGTGGGGTTGGGGGGATACAGAGATAGGGAGGGAGTGATACCATGGAGTGATTTGAAAACAAGGGAGAGATTTTAAAATGGAGTCATTGTTGGATAGGAAGCCAGGGAAGCTCATTGAGCACAGGGTGATGGGTGAATGAGATTTGGAGTGTGTTAAGGTACAAGGAACAGAGTTTCAGAGGTGCACAAGTTCATGGAGGGTAGATGATAAAATCCTGTCCAGGAGCGCATTGGAATCAGCAAGTCTAGAGTTAACAGCAGCAGATTAGTTCAGGAAAGTGCGCAATCGAGGGATGTTACTAGTTACTGTTACTAGTTGCTGTACTAGTGGCTGTACTAGATAATAGTTACTAGCTACAATGTTACTAGTCACTGGACTAGTAATCCAGAGACCCAGGCTAATGCCCTGGGACATGAGTTCAAATCCTACCATGGCAGCTGGTGGAATTTAAATTCAATGAATAAAATCTGGAATTGAAAGCTAGTCTCAGTAATGATGACCATGAAACCATTGCTGATTGTTGTAAAAACCCATCTGGTTCACTAATGCCCCTTTAGGGAAGGAAGTCTGCCATTCTGGATTATATGTGACTCCAGACCAACAGGAATGTGGTTGCCTCGCCAGACACTCAGTGGTACCAAACTGCTACAGATACGAGACGGACTGCAGTGGTTCAAGGAGGCGGCTCACCACCACCTTCTGAGGCGCACTTAGGGATGGGCAGCAAGTGCTGTCCTTGCCAGTGTCGTCCACTTGCCGTGAAAGAATGAAAAAGAGGTGTAAGCAAGCAGTCTTGATGGCGATGGCGTGGATGTGTGGTCAGAAACTCAACTCGAGGTCAAATATAACCCCAAGGTTGTAAATGGTCATTCCTCTTCCTCCTGGTACCACGCCCTGAGAGGGCATTAGTGACCGTGGACTTGCATTGGATTGGCCCATGGTTCTGCTTAGCAAAGTACTGCACTGGTTTCTGCAGTATGGCTGACCAGGAAATTCTCCTGCTCTTACCGCCTGCCATCAGGCATATTGAAGGATTTACAGGCTGATAATCAACTTGTTTGGCCACATTATGAACGCACCTTTCATGGACATCCAGACCTGAAGTGGGACTTGAATCCAGAGCTTCCAGCCCGGTGACAGGGATGGCATCCAGAGAGCAGAGAGCACAATGATTGCTGAAGAATTGAGGCTGGGGAGAGTAGATTACCAGAGGACAGGGGGAAAAAAAGGAGGCATGATAGAGTGGGGGGTACGAAGGAAGAGGAGAAGGCAGGGAAGAGGAGAAACAGAGGTGATGGGCTTGGGTTTGGGAAAGACAGTCAAAACACAGACTAATGGACATGGGGAAAGGAACCTACTCAGGCCAATGAGTTGACAAACTAGATGAAAAGAGTTTCGAAATACATCAGAAGTAGTGGGGATTTAACAAGTGGCTAAAAACCTAGATTTAAAATAAAGGATTTATAAAGTTGATATAGTGAAACCACGACAAATTGAAAAACAGGAGCCAGCTCAGGTGAGCAGAAACAGACACTTCAATGCATAAAACAATGAGGTGTGTTTCCAAAAATACTTTTAATATTTATTAATAATATTTACTAATATTGAAGTAGCTGCTGCTGGAGCCAAGGCTTCTACGAGTGAACACGCCCCTTGGGAATCACTGCAATTAAAGCTGACAGTTGAAATATGAGGTGCCAAAATCTTCAATCATCGAAACAATTTGTTACCAGGGAGTTCTTCTCTCTTAGAGCCAGGGCAGTAAGTACAGATCCACTGATGAAAAAGGAGTCAGAAGAAGCTCCTCAGTTGTTCTCTCCCTAATTTTGCCCCATTTTTTAAAAATCCTTTCCTTTTCCTCTTCCAGGAAATTCTATGGCTTCTGGGGTGAGGGATGGACTGGGTGAGGAAGAGGTGAGATGGTGGGGTGCTGGGGGTTGGGGGGGGGGTGCTGGGAGGGGGAATGGGGAACAATCTTGCCTCTGACTCAGAATGGAAGGTTGTGGATTGACTTGAGTATTAAAACCCAGGCTGCACTCCCACTGAGGGGGTGCTGCACTGTTGGAGGAGCTGCAGTTCTTGGCCAGATTTTGTGTATGTGGTCATGGGCTGTTGTAGAGTTACGAATGGTACTGAACACTATGCAGCCACCGTCACAAACATGATGGAGGTAGGGTCATTTCTGAAGCAGCTGAAGATGGTTGGACCTAGAACACCACCCTGAGGAACTCTGGAGCTGAGAGGTCCTGGTGGAACTCAGATTGAGCATCAGTGAGTAAGTGCTATTAAATAGCACTATTGATGACCCCTTCCACCACTTTGCTGATGATTTACAGCAGAAATTTGGAGTGGTAATTGGCCAGAATGGATTTGTCCTGTTAGTTGACAGGACATACCTGGGCAATTTTCCACATCCCCGGGTAGATACCAGTGCTGTACCTGTACAGGAACAGTTTGGCTATTGGCTTGGTTAGGTCTGGAGCACAAGTCTTCAGTACTATAGTGGGATGTTGTTAGGACCCAAAGCCTTTGCTGCATCTCGTGCCTTCAGCCATTTCTTGATATCACATTGAGTTGGCTGAAGATTGGCATCTGTGATGCTGGTGATCGCAGGAGGAGGCTGAGAAGGATCATCTACTCAGAACTTCTGGCTGAAGATGATTGCAAACACTTCAGCCTTGCCTTTTGCACTGATGTGAGAAGGGGGTGATTCACAGAGTCACCTCCTCCTGTTAGTTGTCTGATTGTTCAGCACCATTCATGACTGGATGGGGGAGGACTGCAGAGCTTTGGTGGGATCACTTAGCTGGTTCACAAGCTTCTTCCACTGCTTATCATGCCCGCAGTCCTGTCCTGTAGCTTCACCAAGTTGGCATCTCTTTTAGGTACACCTGATGCTGCTCCTGGCATGTTCTCCTGCACTCCTTATTGAACCAGGGTTGATCCTTTGGCTTGATAGTAGTGGTAGAATGAGGGATATGCTAGGCCACAAGGTTACAGATTGTGGATGAATACAATTCTGCTGCTGCTTATGGGTCCATGGCACTACATGGATGCCCATTTTGAGCTGCTAGATCTTTTCTGAATCTATTCCATTTAACACAGTGGTAACGCCACACCACACAATTGAGAATGTCCTCAGTGTGAAGACAGGATTGTGACTTCTCAAGGACTGTTCAGTAGTCACTCCTACCAATACTGCAACAGGCTTATGCATCTGCGACAGGTAGATTGGTGTGGATGAGATCAAGTAGGTTTTCCCCTTTGTTGGTTCCCTCACTACAGGCCAGTCTGGCAGATATGAACTTCAGGACTCAAACAGCTCGGTCAGTATTGGTGCTACCAAGCTTTGTGAAGCTTGGAGTCAATGTTCAGGACTCCAAGGTTAACTCCATCTGGCCACGGTGTCACTACCTCTGGTCAGTCAGTCCTGTCATCTGGACATACCCAGGGATGGTGATGGAGCTGTCTGGGACATTGGGTGTAAATGATTTGGTGAATATGACTATGTCAGGTTGTTGCTTGATTGGTCTGTGGGACAGCTCTTCCAGTTTTGGCACAAGACCCAGATGTTAATGAGGACGACTTTACAGGTTCAACTGGGTATTGTGTGCCTTTGTCTAGGCTGATGATGGGTGGTCCATCTGGTTTTATTCTCATTAGACTCTTCCTTAGCGGTTTGATATAACTGAGTGACTTGCAAGGCCATTTCAGAGGGCAGTTAAAAATTAACCACAATGCCGTGGGTCTGGAGTCAGATGTAGGCCAGACCAGGTAAGGGCGGCAGATTTCCTTCCCGAAAAGCTTACGAGGGAAGCAGATGGGCTTTTATGACATCCTGGTAGTTTCATGGTTACCATGACGGAGGCTAGCTTTTTTATTCTAGATCGATTTAATCAATTGAACTTAAACTCCCCAGCTCCGTGGTGGGATTTGAACTCACTGCCGGATCATTAATCTGGGCCTTTGTATTGCTAGCCCAGGAATGTAACCACTATGATACCATTCCAACGTCATAGAGCTGGGGGTGGCAGCTGGTTGTGGGGGGGTGGAGGGGGGTGTTGCTGTTGGTCGGTGGTGGAGGAGGAGGAGGAAGTATCGGTCTCAAGTCCTTCCAGGGATCAACATCTGATGGGGCAGCAGCAAACGGAGCCTGTGTCATCCTCCAATGGGGAGAAAGCAAAACCTGGAGATCATGAGGCACCCACAAGAGCCTGCGTGTGCGGCCAAGTGACTGGACAGCCGGCTGCCTTCGCGGCTGCAGAGATGTCTTGGTCAAGCGATAAAGAAAGAGGGATTCAAAGTTACAGAAAAAAGGGGGATATTTATTACAAATAACACAGTCAAACTTCTTTTTAAGAAATTTTGCAGTTTCCTTTATTTATGCAGCACCATGCTTGATACTAAGTTGTGTTTATATTGCTGCTAATTATGAGCAGAAATTCAGATTGCTTCCATCAATTAGCAATTCTGCATTTTTATATAAATCAGTGCAGTTCTTTTTAAACTCTGGCCTCAGCGAACTTTGGCACCTGCAGCGATCTATTGACACTGGACGGCTGTTGTGTGTGAAAAGCCCAAAAGCCTCTTCAGGCCAACTCCTGTTTGACAAACCAAACCTCAAAACAGAAAGGAAAATTTAAAAACCTGAATCGCTAGTGGTTAAAATACAAGTGGCCACAGCAGTCTCGAGCTCTGACTCAAATATCAGTTTTGGAGCATTTCACACAGGAAACATTCTGGATTGCAGATTCGGAAGATGGGGTAGTGAGTTCAGAGGGGGGATGGGGTAGTGAGTTCAGTGGGGGGATAGGGTAGAGAGTTCAGTGGGGGGATGGGGTAGTGAGTTCAGTGGGGGATGGGGTAGTGAGTTCAGTGGGTGGGACGGGGTAGTGAGTTCAGTGGGTGGGACGGGGTAGTGAGTTCAGTGGGTGGGACGGGGTAGTGAGTTCAGTGGGGGGACGGGGTAGAGAGTTCAGTGGGGGGATAGGGTAGAGAGTTCAGTGGGGGGATGGGGTAGTGAGTTCAGTGGGGGGATAGGGTAGTGAGTTCAGTGGGGGGATGGGGTAGTGAGTTCAGTGGGGGGATGGGGTAGTGAGTTCAGTGGGTGGGACGGGGTAGTGAGTTCAGAAGGAGGATAGGGTAGTGAGTTCAGTGGGTGGGACGGGGTAGTGAGTTCAGTGGGGGGATGGGGTAGTGAGTTCAGTGGGGGGTTGGGTAGTGAGTTCAGTGGGGGGACGGGGTAGTGAGTTCAGTGGGGGGATGGGGTAGTGAGTTCAGTGGGGGGATGGGGTAGTCAGTTCAGTGGGTGGGACGGGGTAGTGAGTTCAGTGGGTGGGACGGGGTAGTGAGTTCAGAGGGTGGATAGGGTAGTGAGTTCAGTGGGTGGGACGGGGTAGTGAGTTCAGTGGGGGGATGGGGTAGTGAGTTCAGTGGGTGGGACGGGGTAGTGAGTTCAGTGGGGGAATGGGGTAGAGAGTTCAGTGGGTGGGACGGGGTAGTGAGTTCAGTGGGTGGGACGGGGTAGTGAGTTCAGTGGGGGGATGGGGTAGAGAGTTCAGTGGGGGGATGGGGTAGTGAGTTCAGTGGGGGGATGGGGTAGTGAGTTCAGTGGGTGGGACGGGGTAGTGAGTTCAGTGGGGGGATGGGGTAGAGAGTTCAGTGGGGGGATGGGGTAGTGAGTTCAGTGGGGGGATGGGGTAGAGAGTTCAGTGGGGGGATGGGGTAGTGAGTTCAGTGGGGGGATGGGGTAGTGAGTTCAGTGGGTGGGACGGGGTAGTGAGTTCAGTGGGGGGATGGGGTAGAGAGTTCAGTGGGGGGATGGGGTAGTGAGTTCAGTGGGGGGATGGGGTAGAGAGTTCAGTGGGGGGATGGGGTAGTGAGTTCAGTGGGGGGACGGGGTAGTGAGTTCAGTGGGGGGATGGGGTAGTGAGTTCAGTGGGGGGTTGGGGTAGTGAGTTCAGTGGGTGGGACGGGGTAGTGAGTTCAGTGGGGGGATGGGGTAGAGAGTTCAGTGGGGGGATGGGGTAGTGAGTTCAGTGGGTGGGACGGGGTAGTGAGTTCAGTGGGTGGGACGGGGTAGTGAGTTCAGTGGGGGGACGGGGTAGTGAGTTCAGTGGGTGGGACGGGGTAGTGAGTTCAGAGGGTGGATAGGGTAGTGAGTTCAGTGGGTGGGACGGGGTAGTGAGTTCAGTGGGGGGATGGGGTAGTGAGTTCAGTGGGTGGGACGGGGTAGTGAGTTCAGAGGGTGGATGGGGTAGTGAGTTCAGTGGGGGGATGGGGTAGTGAGTTCAGTGGGTGGGACGGGGTAGTGAGTTCAGAGGGTGGATAGGGTAGTGAGTTCAGTGGGTGGGACGGGGTAGTGAGTTCAGTGGGGGGATGGGGTAGTGAGTTCAGAAGGAGGATAGGGTAGTGAGTTCAGTGGGGGGATGGGGTAGTGAGTTCAGTGGGGGGATGGGGTAGTGAGTTCAGTGGGGGGATGGGGTAGTGAGTTCAGTGGGGGGATGGGGTAGTGAGTTCAGTGGGTGGGACGGGGTAGTGAGTTCAGTGGGTGGGACGGGGTAGTGAGTTCAGTGGGTGGGACGGGGTAGTGAGTTCAGTGGGGGGACGGGGTAGTGAGTTCAGTGGGTGGGACGGGGTAGTGAATTCAGTGGGGGGACGGGGTAGTGAGTTCAGTGGGGGGATGGGGTAGTGAGTTCAGTGGGGGGATGGGGTAGTGAGTTCAGTGGGGGGATGGGGTAGTGAGTTCAGTGGGGGAATGGGGTAGTGAGTTCAGTGGGGTGGGACGGGGTAGTGAGTTCAGAAGGAGGATAGGGTAGTGAGTTCAGTGGGTGGGACGGGGTAGTGAGTTCAGTGGGTGGGACGGGGTAGTGAGTTCAGTGGGGGGACGGGGTAGTGAGTTCAGTGGGTGGGACGGGGTAGTGAGTTCAGTGGGTGGGACGGGGTAGTGAGTTCAGTGGGGGGACGGGGTAGTGAGTTCAGTGGGTGGGACGGGGTAGTGAGTTCAGTGGGGGGACGGGGGTAGTGAGTTCAGTGGGGGGATGGGGTAGTGAGTTCAGTGGGGGGATGGGGTAGTGAGTTCAGTGGGTGGGACGGGGTAGTGAGTTCAGAAGGAGGATAGGGTAGTGAGTTCAGTGGGTGGGACGGGGTAGTGAGTTCAGTGGGTGGGACGGGGTAGTGAGTTCAGTGGGGGGACGGGGTAGTGAGTTCAGTGGGTGGGACGGGGTAGTGAGTTCAGTGGGTGGGACGGGGTAGTGAGTTCAGTGGGGGGACGGGGTAGTGAGTTCAGTGGGTGGGACGGGGTAGTGAGTTCAGTGGGGGGACGGGGTAGTGAGTTCAGTGGGTGGGACGGGGTAGTGAATTCAGTGGGGGGATGGGGTAGTGAGTTCAGTGGGGGGATGGGGTAGTGAGTTCAGTGGGGGGATGGGGTAGTGAGTTCAGTGGGGGGATGGGGTAGTGAGTTCAGTGGGGGGATGGGGTAGAGAGTTCAGTGGGTGGGATGGGGGTAGTGAGTTCAGTGGGGGGACGGGGTAGTGAGTTCAGTGGGGGGATGGGGTAGTGAGTTCAGTGGGGGATGGGGTAGTGAGTTCAGTGGGGGGATGGGGTAGTGAGTTCAGTGGGGGAATGGGGTAGTGAGTTCAGTGGGTGGGACGGGGTAGTGAGTTCAGAAGGAGGATAGGGTAGTGAGTTCAGTGGGGGGTTGGGGTAGTGAGTTCAGTGGGTGGGACGGGGTAGTGAGTTCAGTGGGTGGGACGGGGTAGTGAGTTCAGTGGGGGGATGGGGTAGTGAGTTCAGTGGGGGAATGGGGTAGTGAGTTCAGTGGGGGGTTGGGGTAGTGAGTTCAGTGGGTGGGACGGGGTAGTGAGTTCAGTGGGGGGATGGGGTAGTGAGTTCAGTGGGGGGATGGGGTAGTGAGTTCAGTGGGTGGGACGGGGTAGTGAGTTCAGTGGGTGGGACGGGGTAGAGAGTTCAGTGGGTGGGACGGGGTAGAGAGTTCAGTGGGTGGGATGGGGTAGTGAGTTCAGTGGGGGGATGGGGTAGTGAGTTCAGTGGGTGGGACGGGGTAGTGAGTTAAGTGGGTGGGACGGGGTAGAGAGTTCAGTGGGTGGGACGGGGTAGTGAGTTCAGTGGGTGGGACGGGGTAGTGAGTTCAGTGGGGGGATGGGGTAGTGAGTTCAGAGGGTGGATGGGGTAGTGAGTTCAGTGGGTGGGACGGGGTAGAGAGTTCAGTGGGGGAATGGGGTAGTGAGTTCAGAGGGGGGATGGGGTAGTGAGTTCAGTGGGGGGATGGGGTAGTGAGTTCAGTGGGGGGATGGGGTAGTGAGTTCAGTGGGTGGGACGGGGTAGAGAGTTCAGTGGGTGGGACGGGGTAGTGAGTTCAGTGGGTGGGACGGGGTAGTGAGTTCAGTGGGGGGACGGGGTAGTGAGTTCAGAAGGAGGATAGGGTAGTGAGTTCAGTGGGGGGATGGGGTAGTGAGTTCAGTGGGTGGGACGGGGTAGTGAGTTCAGAAGGAGGATAGGGTAGTGAGTTCAGTGGGGGGATGGGGTAGTGAGTTCAGTGGGTGGGACGGGGTAGTGAGTTCAGAAGGAGGATAGGGTAGAGAGTTCAGTGGGGGGATGGGGTAGTGAGTTCAGTGGGGGGATGGGGTAGTGAGTTCAGTGGGTGGGACGGGGTAGTGAGTTCAGAGGGGGAATGGGGTAGTGAGTTCAGTGGGTGGGACGGGGTAGTGAGTTCAGTGGGTGGGACGGGGTAGAGAGTTCAGTGGGGGGATGGGGTAGAGAGTTCAGTGGGTGGGACGGGGTAGTGAGTTCAGTGGGGGGATGGGGTAGTGAGTTCAGTGGGGGGATGGGGTAGTGAGTTCAGTGGGGGGATAGGGTAGTGAGTTCAGTGGGGGGATGGGGTAGTGAGTTCAGTGGGGGGATGGGGTAGTGAGTTCAGTGGGTGGGACGGGGTAGTGAGTTCAGAAGGAGGATAGGGTAGTGAGTTCAGTGGGTGGGACGGGGTAGTGAGTTCAGTGGGGGGATGGGGTAGTGAGTTCAGTGGGTGGGACGGGGTAGTGAGTTCAGTGGGGGGACGGGGTAGTGAGTTCAGTGGGGGGATGGGGTAGTGAGTTCAGAAGGAGGATAGGGTAGTGAGTTCAGTGGGTGGGACGGGGTAGTGAGTTCAGTGGGTGGGACGGGGTAGTGAGTTCAGTGGGTGGGACGGGGTAGTGAGTTCAGTGGGTGGGACGGGGTAGTGAGTTCAGTGGGGGGACGGGGTAGTGAGTTCAGTGGGTGGGACGGGGTAGTGAGTTCAGTGGGGGGACGGGGTAGTGAGTTCAGTGGGTGGGACGGGGTAGTGAATTCAGTGGGGGGATGGGGTAGTGAGTTCAGTGGGGGGATGGGGTAGTGAGTTCAGTGGGGGGATGGGGTAGTGAGTTCAGTGGGGGGATGGGGTAGTGAGTTCAGTGGGGGGATGGGGTAGAGAGTTCAGTGGGTGGGATGGGGTAGTGAGTTCAGTGGGGGGACGGGGTAGTGAGTTCAGTGGGGGGATGGGGTAGTGAGTTCAGTGGGGGGATGGGGTAGTGAGTTCAGTGGGGGGATGGGGTAGTGAGTTCAGTGGGGGAATGGGGTAGTGAGTTCAGTGGGTGGGACGGGGTAGTGAGTTCAGAAGGAGGATAGGGTAGTGAGTTCAGTGGGGGGTTGGGGTAGTGAGTTCAGTGGGTGGGACGGGGTAGTGAGTTCAGTGGGTGGGACGGGGTAGTGAGTTCAGTGGGGGGATGGGGTAGTGAGTTCAGTGGGGGAATGGGGTAGTGAGTTCAGTGGGGGGTTGGGGTAGTGAGTTCAGTGGGTGGGACGGGGTAGTGAGTTCAGTGGGGGGATGGGGTAGTGAGTTCAGTGGGGGGATGGGGTAGTGAGTTCAGTGGGTGGGACGGGGTAGTGAGTTCAGTGGGTGGGACGGGGTAGAGAGTTCAGTGGGTGGGACGGGGTAGAGAGTTCAGTGGGTGGGATGGGGTAGTGAGTTCAGTGGGGGGATGGGGTAGTGAGTTCAGTGGGTGGGACGGGGTAGTGAGTTCAGTGGGTGGGACGGGGTAGAGAGTTCAGTGGGTGGGACGGGGTAGTGAGTTCAGTGGGTGGGACGGGGTAGTGAGTTCAGTGGGGGGATGGGGTAGTGAGTTCAGAGGGTGGATGGGGTAGTGAGTTCAGTGGGTGGGACGGGGTAGAGAGTTCAGTGGGGTAATGGGGTAGTGAGTTCAGAGGGGGGATGGGGTAGTGAGTTCAGTGGGGGGATGGGGTAGTGAGTTCAGTGGGGGGATGGGGTAGTGAGTTCAGTGGGTGGGACGGGGTAGAGAGTTCAGTGGGTGGGACGGGGTAGTGAGTTCAGAGGGTGGATAGGGTAGTGAGTTCAGTGGGGGGATGGGGTAGTGAGTTCAGTGGGGGGATGGGGTAGTGAGTTCAGTGGGTGGGACGGGGTAGTGAGTTCAGAAGGAGGATAGGGTAGTGAGTTCAGTGGGTGGGACGGGGTAGTGAGTTCAGTGGGTGGGACGGGGTAGTGAGTTCAGTGGGGGGACGGGGTAGTGAGTTCAGTGGGGGGATGGGGTAGTGAGTTCAGTGGGGGGATGGGGTAGTGAGTTCAGTGGGTGGGACGGGGTAGTGAGTTCAGAAGGAGGATAGGGTAGTGAGTTCAGTGGGTGGGACGGGGTAGTGAGTTCAGTGGGTGGGACGGGGTAGTGAGTTCAGTGGGGGGACGGGGTAGTGAGTTCAGTGGGTGGGACGGGGTAGTGAGTTCAGTGGGTGGGACGGGGTAGTGAGTTCAGTGGGGGGACGGGGTAGTGAGTTCAGTGGGTGGGACGGGGTAGTGAGTTCAGTGGGGGGACGGGGTAGTGAGTTCAGTGGGGGGATGGGGTAGTGAGTTCAGTGGGGGGATGGGGTAGTGAGTTCAGTGGGTGGGACGGGGTAGTGAGTTCAGAAGGAGGATAGGGTAGTGAGTTCAGTGGGTGGGACGGGGTAGTGAGTTCAGTGGGTGGGACGGGGTAGTGAGTTCAGTGGGGGGACGGGGTAGTGAGTTCAGTGGGTGGGACGGGGTAGTGAGTTCAGTGGGTGGGACGGGGTAGTGAGTTCAGTGGGGGGACGGGGTAGTGAGTTCAGTGGGTGGGACGGGGTAGTGAGTTCAGTGGGGGGACGGGGTAGTGAGTTCAGTGGGTGGGACGGGGTAGTGAATTCAGTGGGGGGATGGGGTAGTGAGTTCAGTGGGGGGATGGGGTAGTGAGTTCAGTGGGGGGATGGGGTAGTGAGTTCAGTGGGGGGATGGGGTAGTGAGTTCAGTGGGGGGATGGGGTAGAGAGTTCAGTGGGTGGGATGGGGTAGTGAGTTCAGTGGGGGGACGGGGTAGTGAGTTCAGTGGGGGGATGGGGTAGTGAGTTCAGTGGGGGGATGGGGTAGTGAGTTCAGTGGGGGGATGGGGTAGTGAGTTCAGTGGGGGAATGGGGTAGTGAGTTCAGTGGGTGGGACGGGGTAGTGAGTTCAGAAGGAGGATAGGGTAGTGAGTTCAGTGGGGGGTTGGGGTAGTGAGTTCAGTGGGTGGGACGGGGTAGTGAGTTCAGTGGGTGGGACGGGGTAGTGAGTTCAGTGGGGGGATGGGGTAGTGAGTTCAGTGGGGGAATGGGGTAGTGAGTTCAGTGGGGGGTTGGGGTAGTGAGTTCAGTGGGTGGGACGGGGTAGTGAGTTCAGTGGGGGGATGGGGTAGTGAGTTCAGTGGGGGGATGGGGTAGTGAGTTCAGTGGGTGGGACGGGGTAGTGAGTTCAGTGGGTGGGACGGGGTAGAGAGTTCAGTGGGTGGGACGGGGTAGAGAGTTCAGTGGGTGGGATGGGGTAGTGAGTTCAGTGGGGGGATGGGGTAGTGAGTTCAGTGGGTGGGACGGGGTAGTGAGTTAAGTGGGTGGGACGGGGTAGAGAGTTCAGTGGGTGGGACGGGGTAGTGAGTTCAGTGGGTGGGACGGGGTAGTGAGTTCAGTGGGGGGATGGGGGTAGTGAGTTCAGAGGGTGGATGGGGTAGTGAGTTCAGTGGTGGGACGGGGTAGAGAGTTCAGTGGGGTAATGGGGTAGTGAGTTCAGAGGGGGGATGGGGTAGTGAGTTCAGTGGGGGGATGGGGTAGTGAGTTCAGTGGGGGGATGGGGTAGTGAGTTCAGTGGGTGGGGACGGGTAGAGAGTTCAGTGGGTGGGACGGGGTAGTGAGTTCAGTGGGTGGGACGGGGTAGTGAGTTCAGTGGGGGGACGGGGTAGTGAGTTCAGAAGGAGGATAGGGTAGTGAGTTCAGTGGGGGGATGGGGTAGTGAGTTCAGTGGGTGGGACGGGGTAGTGAGTTCAGAAGGAGGATAGGGTAGTGAGTTCAGTGGGGGGGATGGGGTAGTGAGTTCAGTGGGTGGGACGGGGTAGTGAGTTCAGAAGGAGGATAGGGTAGAGAGTTCAGTGGGGGGATGGGGTAGTGAGTTCAGTGGGGGGGATGGGTAGTGAGTTCAGTGGGTGGGACGGGGTAGTGAGTTCAGAGGGGGAATGGGGTAGTGAGTTCAGTGGGTGGGACGGGGTAGTGAGTTCAGTGGGTGGGACGGGGTAGAGAGTTCAGTGGGGGGATGGGGTAGAGAGTTCAGTGGGTGGGACGGGGTAGTGAGTTCAGTGGGGGGATGGGGTAGTGAGTTCAGTGGGGGGATGGGGTAGTGAGTTCAGTGGGGGGATGGGGTAGTGAGTTCAGTGGGGGGATGGGGTAGAGAGTTCAGTGGGGGGATGGGGTAGTGAGTTCAGTGGGTGGGACGGGGTAGTGAGTTCAGTGGGTGGGACGGGGTAGTGAGTTCAGAGGGGGGGATGGGGTAGTGAGTTCAGAAGGAGGATAGGGTAGTGAGTTCAGTGGGGGGATGGGGTAGTGAGTTCAGTGGGTGGGACGGGGTAGTGAGTTCAGAAGGAGGATAGGGTAGTGAGTTCAGTGGGGGGATGGGGTAGTGAGTTCAGTGGGTGGGACGGGGTAGTGAGTTCAGTGGGGGGATGGGGTAGTGAGTTCAGTGGGGGAATGGGGTAGTGAGTTCAGTGGGTGGGACGGGGTAGTGAGTTCAGCGGGGGGATGGGGTAGTGAGTTCAGTGGGGGATGGGGTAGTGAGTTCAGTGGGTGGGACGGGGTAGTGAGTTCAGTGGGGGGATGGGGTAGTGAGTTCAGTGGGGGAATGGGGTAGTGAGTTCAGTGGGTGGGACGGGGTAGTAAGTTCAGCGGGGGGATGGGGTAGTGAGTTCAGTGGGGGATGGGGTAGTGAGTTCAGTGGGGGAATGGGGTAGTGAGTTCAGTGGGTGGGACGGGGTAGTGAGTTCAGTGGGTGGGACGGGGTAGTGAGTTCAGTGGGTGGGACGGGGTAGAGAGTTCAGTGGGGGGATGGGGTAGTGAGTTCAGTGGGGGGACGGGATAGTGAGTTCAGTGGGGGGTTGGGGTAGTGAGTTCAGAGGGGGGGTTGGGGTAGTGAGTTCAGTGGGGGGATGGGGTAGTGAGTTCAGTGGGGGGATGGGGTAGTGAGTTCAGTGGGTGGGACGGGGTAGTGAGTTCAGAGGGGGGGATGGGGTAGTGAGTTCAGAAGGAGGATAGGGTAGAGAGTTCAGTGGGGGGATGGGGTAGTGAGTTCAGTGGGGGGATGGGGTAGTGAGTTCAGTGGGTGGGACGGGGTAGTGAGTTCAGAAGGAGGATAGGGTAGTGAGTTCAGAGGGTGGATAGGGTAGTGAGTTCAGTGGGTGGGATGGGGTAGTGAGTTCAGTGGGTGGGACGGGGTAGTGAGTTCAGAGGGGGGGATGGGGTAGTGAGTTCAGAAGGAGGATAGGGTAGTGAGTTCAGTGGGGGGATGGGGTAGTGAGTTCAGTGGGGGGATGGGGTAGTGAGTTCAGAGGGGGGATGGGGTAGAGAGTTCAGTGGGGGGATGGGGTAGTGAGTTCAGTGGGTGGGACGGGGTAGTGAGTTCAGAAGGAGGATAGGGTAGTGAGTTCAGTGGGGGGATGGGGTAGTGAGTTCAGTGGGGGGATGGGGTAGTGAGTTCAGTGGGTGGGACGGGGTAGTGAGTTCAGAGGGGGGGATGGGGTAGTGAGTTCAGTGGGTGGGACGGGGTAGTGAGTTCAGTGGGTGGGACGGGGTAGTGAGTTCAGTGGGGGGTTGGGGTAGTGAGTTCAGTGGGGGGATGGGGTAGTGAGTTCAGTGGGGGGATGGGGTAGTGTGTTCAGTGGGGGATGGGGTAGTGAGTTCAGTGGGGGGATGGGGTAGTGAGTTCAGTGGGTGGGACGGGGTAGTGAGTTCAGAAGGAGGATAGGGTAGTGAGTTCAGTGGGTGGGACGGGGTAGTGAGTTCAGAGGGGGGATGGGGTAGTGAGTTCAGTGGGTGGGACGGGGTAGTGAGTTCAGTGGGTGGGACGGGGTAGTGAGTTCAGTGGGGGGTTGGGGTAGTGAGTTCAGTGGGGGGATGGGGTAGAGAGTTCAGTGGGGGAATGGGGTAGTGAGTTCAGTGGGGGAATGGGGTAGAGAGTTCAGTGGGGGAATGGGGTAGTGAGTTCAGTGGGGGAATGGGGTAGAGAGTTCAGTGGGGGAATGGGGTAGTGAGTTCAGTGGGTGGGACGGGGTAGTGAGTTCAGTGGGTGGGACGGGGTAGTGAGTTCAGTGGGTGGGACGGGGTAGTGAATTCAGTGGGGGGACGGGGTAGTGAGTTCAGTGGGGGAATGGGGTAGAGAGTTCAGTGGGGGGATGGGGTAGTGAGTTCAGTGGGGGGATGGGGTAGTGAGTTCAGTGGGGGAATGGGGTAGTGAGTTCAGTGGGGGGTTGGGGTAGTGAGTTCAGTGGGTGGGACGGGGTAGTGAGTTCAGTGGGGGGATGGGGTAGAGAGTTCAGAGGGGGGATGGGGTAGTGAGTTCAGTGGAGGGATGGGGTAGTGAGTTCAGTGGGGGGATGGGGTAGTGAGTTCAGTGGGGGGATGGGGTAGTGAGTTCAGTGGGGGGATGGGGTAGTGAGTTCAGTGGGGGGATGGGGTAGTGAGTTCAGTGGGTGGGACGGGGTAGTGAGTTCAGTGGGTGGGACGGGGTAGAGAGTTCAGTGGGTGGGACGGGGTAGTGAGTTCAGTGGGTGGGACGGGGTAGTGAGTTCAGTGGGGGGACGGGGTAGTGAGTTCAGAAGGAGGATAGGGTAGTGAGTTCAGTGGGGGGATGGGGTAGTGAGTTCAGTGGGTGGGACGGGGTAGTGAGTTCAGAAGGAGGATAGGGTAGTGAGTTCAGTGGGGGGATGGGGTAGTGAGTTCAGTGGGTGGGACGGGGTAGTGAGTTCAGAAGGAGGATAGGGTAGAGAGTTCAGTGGGGGGATGGGGTAGTGAGTTCAGTGGGTGGGACGGGGTAGTGAGTTCAGAGGGGGAATGGGGTAGTGAGTTCAGTGGGTGGGACGGGGTAGTGAGTTCAGTGGGTGGGACGGGGTAGAGAGTTCAGTGGGGGGATGGGGTAGAGAGTTCAGTGGGTGGGACGGGGTAGTGAGTTCAGTGGGGGATGGGGTAGTGAGTTCAGTGGGGGGATGGGGTAGTGAGTTCAGTGGGGGGATGGGGTAGTGAGTTCAGTGGGTGGGACGGGGTAGAGAGTTCAGTGGGGGGATGGGGTAGTGAGTTCAGTGGGTGGGACGGGGTAGTGAGTTCAGTGGGTGGGACGGGGTAGTGAGTTCAGAGGGGGGGATGGGGTAGTGAGTTCAGAAGGAGGATAGGGTAGTGAGTTCAGTGGGGGGATGGGGTAGTGAGTTCAGTGGGTGGGACGGGGTAGTGAGTTCAGAAGGAGGATAGGGTAGTGAGTTCAGTGGGGGGATGGGGTAGTGAGTTCAGTGGGTGGGACGGGGTAGTGAGTTCAGAAGGAGGATAGGGTAGTGAGTTCAGTGGGGGGATGGGGTAGTGAGTTCAGTGGGTGGGACGGGGTAGTGAGTTCAGAAGGAGGATAGGGTAGTGAGTTCAGTGGGGGGATGGGGTAGTGAGTTCAGTGGGTGGGACGGGGTAGTGAGTTCAGAAGGAGGATAGGGTAGTGAGTTCAGTGGGGGGATGGGGTAGTGAGTTCAGTGGGTGGGACGGGGTAGTGAGTTCAGAGGGGGGATGGGGTAGTGAGTTCAGTGGGGGATGGGGTAGTGAGTTCAGTGGGGGGATGGGGTAGTGAGTTCAGTGGGGGAATGGGGTAGTGAGTTCAGTGGGGGAAGGGGTAGTGAGTTCAGTGGGGGGATGGGGTAGTGAGTTCAGTGGGGGAATGGGGTAGTGAGTTCAGTGGGGGGATGGGGTAGAGAGTTCAGTGGGTGGGACGGGGTAGTGAGTTCAGAGGGGGGATGGGGTAGTGAGTTCAGAGGGTGGATGGGGTAGTGAGTTCAGTGGGGGGTTGGGGTAGTGAGTTCAGAAGGAGGATAGGGTAGAGAGTTCAGTGGGGGGATGGGGTAGTGAGTTCAGTGGGGGGATGGGGTAGTGAGTTCAGTGGGGGGATGGGGTAGTGAGTTCAGTGGGGGGATGGGGTAGTGAGTTCAGTGGGGGGATGGGGTAGTGAGTTCAGAAGGAGGATAGGGTAGTGAGTTCAGTGGGGGGATGGGGTAGTGAGTTCAGTGGGGGGATGGGGTAGTGAGTTCAGAAGGAGGATAGGGTAGTGAGTTCAGTGGGGGGACGGGGTAGTGAGTTCAGTGGGGAGACGGGATAGTGAGTTCAGTGGGTGGGTCGGGGTAGTGAGTTCAGAGGGGGATGGGGTAGTGAGTTCAGTGGGGGGTTGGGGTAGTGAGTTCAGAAGGAGGATAGGGTAGAGAGTTCAGTGGGGGGATGGGGTAGTGAGTTCAGTGGGGGGATGGGGTAGTGAGTTCAGTGGGGGGACGGGGTAGTGAGTTCAGTGGGGGGATGGGGTAGAGAGTTCAGTGGGGGATGGGGTAGTGAGTTCAGTGGGGGATGGGGTAGTGAGTTCAGTGGGGGGACGGGGTAGTGAGTTCAGTGGGGGGATGGGGTAGAGAGTTCAGTGGGGGATGGGGTAGTGAGTTCAGTGGGGGGATGGGGTAGAGAGTTCAGTGGGTGGGACGGGGTAGTGAGTTCAGTGGGGGGACGGGGTAGTGAGTTCAGTGGGGGGATGGGGTAGAGAGTTCAGTGGGGGGATGGGGTAGTGAGTTCAGTGGGTGGGACGGGGTAGAGAGTTCAGTGGGGGGACGGGGTAGTGAATTCAGTGGGTGGGACGGGGTAGTGAGTTCAGAGGGGGGATGGGGTAGTGAGTTCAGTGGGGGGACGGGGTAGTGAGTTCAGAGGGGGGATGGGGTAGTGAGTTCAGTGGGGGGACGGGGTAGTGAGTTCAGTGGGGGGATGGGGTAGAGAGTTCAGTGGGGGATGGGGTAGTGAGTTCAGTGGGGGGTTGGGGTAGTGAGTTCAGTGGGGGGATGGGGTAGTGAGTTCAGTGGGGGGATGGGGTAGTGAGTTCAGTGGGTGGGACGGGGTAGTGAGTTCAGTGGGGGGATGGGGTAGTGAGTTCAGTGGGGGGATGGGGTAGTGAATTCAGTGGGGGGACGGGGTAGTGAGTTCAGTGGGGGGATGGGGTAGTGAGTTCAGTGGGGGGTTGGGGTAGTGAGTTCAGTGGGTGGGACGGGGTAGTGAGTTCAGTGGGGGGTTGGGGTAGTGAGTTCAGTGGGGGGATGGGGTAGAGAGTTCAGTGGGGGGATGGGGTAGTGAATTCAGTGGGGGGATGGGGTAGTGAGTTCAGTGGGTGGGACGGGGTAGTGAGTTCAGTGGGTGGGACGGGGTAGAGAGTTCAGTGGGTGGGACGGGGTAGTGAGTTCAGAGGGTGGGACGGGGTAGTGAGTTCAGTGGGTGGGACGGGGTAGAGAGTTCAGTGGGGGAATGGGGTAGAGAGTTCAGTGGGGGGATGGGGTAGTGAGTTCAGTGGGTGGGACGGGGTAGAGAGTTCAGTGGGGGAATGGGGTAGAGAGTTCAGTGGGGGGATGGGGTAGTGAGTTCAGTGGGTGGGACGGGGTAGTGAGTTCAGTGGGGGAATGGGGTAGTGAGTTCAGTGGGTGGGACGGGGTAGTGAGTTCAGTGGGTGGGACGGGGTAGTGAGTTCAGTGGGGGGATGGGGTAGAGAGTTCAGTGGGGGGATGGGGTAGTGAGTTCAGTGGGGGGATGGGGTAGTGAGTTCAGTGGGGGGATGGGGTAGTGAGTTCAGTGGGTGGGACGGGGTAGTGAGTTCAGAAGGAGGATAGGGTAGAGAGTTCAGAGGGGGGATGGGGTAGTGAGTTCAGTGGGGGGTTGGGGTAGTGAGTTCAGTGGGGGAATGGGGTAGTGAATTCAGTGGGGGGACGGGGTAGTGAGTTCAGTGGGGGGTTGGGGTAGTGAGTTCAGTGGGGGGATGGGGTAGTGAGTTCAGTGGGGGGATGGGGTAGTGAGTTCAGTGGGTGGGACGGGGTAGTGAGTTCAGTGGGGGGATGGGGTAGTGAGTTCAGTGGGTGGATGGGGTAGTGAATTCAGTGGGGGGACGGGGTAGTGAGTTCAGTGGGGGGATGGGGTAGTGAGTTCAGTGGGGGGTTGGGGTAGTGAGTTCAGTGGGTGGGACGGGGTAGAGAGTTCAGTGGGGGAATGGGGTAGAGAGTTCAGTGGGGGGATGGGGTAGTGAATTCAGTGGGGGGATGGGGTAGTGAGTTCAGTGGGTGGGACGGGGTAGTGAGTTCAGTGGGTGGGACGGGGTAGAGAGTTCAGTGGGTGGGACGGGGTAGTGAGTTCAGAGGGTGGGACGGGGTAGTGAGTTCAGTGGGTGGGACGGGGTAGAGAGTTCAGTGGGGGAATGGGGTAGAGAGTTCAGTGGGGGGATGGGGTAGTGAGTTCAGTGGGTGGGACGGGGTAGAGAGTTCAGTGGGGGAATGGGGTAGAGAGTTCAGTGGGGGGATGGGGTAGTGAGTTCAGTGGGTGGGACGGGGTAGTGAGTTCAGTGGGGGAATGGGGTAGTGAGTTCAGTGGGTGGGACGGGGTAGTGAGTTCAGTGGGTGGGACGGGGTAGTGAGTTCAGTGGGGGGATGGGGTAGAGAGTTCAGTGGGGGGATGGGGTAGTGAGTTCAGTGGGGGGATGGGGTAGTGAGTTCAGTGGGGGGATGGGGTAGTGAGTTCAGTGGGTGGGACGGGGTAGTGAGTTCAGTGGGGGGATGGGGTAGTGAGTTCAGTGGGTGGGACGGGGTAGTGAGTTCAGAAGGAGGATAGGGTAGAGAGTTCAGTGGGGGGATGGGGTAGTGAGTTCAGTGGGTGGGACGGGGTAGTGAGTTCAGTGGGTGGGACGGGGTAGTGAGTTCAGTGGGGGGATGGGGTAGAGAGTTCAGTGGGGGGTTGGGGTAGTGAGTTCAGTGGGGGGTGGGATAGTGAGTTCAGTGGGGGATGGGGTAGTGAGTTCAGTGGGTGGGACGGGCTAGTGAGTTCAGAGGGGGGATGGGGTAGTGAGTTCAGTGGGTGGGATGGGGTAGTGAGTTCAGAGGGGGGATGGGGTAGTGAGTTCAGTGGGGGGATGGGGTAGTGAGTTCAGTGGGTGGGATGGGGTAGTGAATTCAGTGGGGGGATGGGGTAGTGAGTTCAATGGGTGGGACGGGGTAGTGAGTTCAGTGGGTGGGACGGGGTAGTGAGTTCAGTGGGTGGGACGGGGTAGTGAGTTCAGAGGGGGGGATGGGGGAGTGAGTTCAGAAGGAGGATAGGGTAGAGAGTTCAGTGGGGGGATGGGGTAGTGAGTTCAGTGGGTGGGACGGGGTAGTGAGTTCAGAGGGGGGATGGGGTAGAGAGTTCAGTGGGGGGATGGGGTAGTGAGTTCAGTGGGTGGGACGGGGTAGTGAGTTCAGAGGGGGAATGGGGTAGTGAGTTCAGTGGGGGGATGGGGTAGTGAGTTCAGTGGGGGGATGGGGTAGTGAGTTCAGTGGGGGTTGGGGTAGTGAGTTCAGTGGGGGGATGGGGTAGTGAGTTCAGTGGGGGAATGGGGTAGTGAGTTCAGAAGGAGGATAGGGTAGAGAGTTCAGTGGAGGGATGGGGTAGTGAGTTCAGTGGGGGATGGGGTAGTGAGTTCAGTGGGGGAATGGGGTAGTGAGTTCAGTGGGGGATGGGGTAGTGAGTTCAGTGGGGGGATGGGGTAGTGAGTTCAGAAGGAGGATAGGGTAGAGAGTTCAGTGGGGGATGGGGTAGTGAGTTCAGTGGGGGGATGGGGTAGTGAATTCAGTGGGGGGATGGGGTAGTGAGTTCAGTGGGGGGATGGGGTAGTGAGTTCAGTGGGGGGATGGGGTAGTGAGTTCAGAGGGGGAATGGGGTAGTGAGTTCAGTGGGGGGATGGGGTAGTGAGTTCAGTGGGGGGATGGGATAGTGAGTTCAGTGGGGGGATGGGGTAGTGAGTTCAGTGGGGGAATGGGGTAGTGAGTTCAGTGGGGGATGGGGTAGTGAGTTCAGTGGGGGGATGGGGTAGTGAGTTCAGAAGGAGGATAGGGTAGAGAGTTCAGTGGGGGATGGGGTAGTGAGTTCAGTGGGGGGATGGGGTAGTGAATTCAGTGGGGGGATGGGGTAGTGAATTCAGTGGGGGGATGGGGTAGTGAATTCAGTGGGGGGATGGGGTAGTGAATTCAGTGGGGGGATGGGGTAATGAATTCAGTGGGGGGATGGGGTAGTGAATTCAGTGGGGGGATGGGGTAGTGAATTCAGTGGGGGGATGGGGTAGTGAATTCAGTGGGGGGATGGGGTAGTGAATTCAGTGGGGGGATGGGGTAGTGAATTCAGTGGGGGGATGGGGTAGTGAATTCAGTGGGGGGATGGTGTAATGAATTCAGTGGGGGGATGGGGTAGTGAGTTCAGTGGGGGGATGGGATAGTGAATTCAGTGGGGGGATGGTGTAATGAATTCAGTGGGGGGATGGGGTAGTGAGTTCAGTGGGGGGATAGGGTAGTGAATTCAGTGGGGGGATGGGATAGTGAATTCAGTGGGGGGATGGGATAGTGAATTCAGTGGGGGGATGGGGTAATGAATTCAGTGGAGGGATGGGATAGTGACTTCAGGGAGCATGGGTAGTGAGTTCAGAAGTTGGGTAGTGAGTTCGGGGGGGTATGTGGTAGGCCAGTGGGGGATGGTGGGGAGTGAGCTTGGGGGAGTGGGGAGTAAGCTCGGGGCGGGGGGGGGGGGGCAGTGAGCTCGGGGGATGGGGTGGTGAGCTTGGGGAGGGAGGGGATGGGGTAGTGAGCTTGGGGGATGGGGCAGTGAGCTTGGGGAGGGAGAGGATGGGGTGGTGAGCTCGGGGGGTGGGGTGGTGAGCTCAGGGGATGGGGTGGTGAGCTCGGGTGGGGGAGGGGATGGGGTAGTGAGCTCGGGGGATGGGGCAGTGAGCTCGGGGGGATGGGGTAGTGAGCTCAGGGGGATGGGGCATGAGCTCGGGGGATGGGGTAGTGAGCTCGGGGGATGGGGTGGTGAGCTCAGGGGATGGGGTGGTGAGCTCAGGGGATGGGGTGGTGAGCTCGGGCGATGGGGCCGTGAGCACGGGGGATGGGGCCGTGAGCTCGGGGGATGGGGTGGTGAGCTCGGGGGATGGGGCGGTGAGCTCGGGGGATGGGGTGGTGAGCTCGGGGGATGGGGTGGTGAGCTCGGGGGATGGGGTAGTGAGCTCGGGGGAGGGGATGGGGCAATGAGCTCGGGGGATGGGGTAGTGAGCTTGGGGAGGGAGGGGATGGGGTAGTGAGCTTGGGGGATGGGGCAATGAGCTCGGGGGATGGGGCAGTGAGATCGGGGGATGGGGCAGTGAGATCGGGGGATGTGGTAGTGAGCTCGGGGGATGGGGCAGTGAGCTCGGGGGATGGGGCAGTGAGCTCGGGGGATGGGGCAGTGAGCTCGGGGGATGGGGCAGTGAGCTCGGGGGGATGGGGTAGTGAGCTCGGGGGGATGGGGTAGTGAGCTCAGGGGAATGGGGCATGAGCTCGGGGGATGGGGTAGTGACCTCGGGGGATGGGGCATGAGCTCGGGGGATGGGGTAGAGAGCTCGGGGGATGGGGTAGTGAGCTCAGGGGGATGGGACAGTGAGCTCGGGGGGATGGGGTAGTGAGCTCGGGGGATGGGGTAGTGAGCTCGGGGGATGGGGCATGAGCTCGGGGGATGAGGTAGTGAGCTCGGGGGATGGGGCATGAGCTCGGGGGATGGGGTAGTGAGCTCAGGGGGATGGGGTAGTGAGCTCAGGGGGATGGGGTATGAGCTCGGGGGATGGGGCGGTGAGCTCGGGGGGATGGGGTGGTGAGATCGGGGGATGGGGTAGTGAGCTCGGGGGATGGGGTGGTGAGCTCGGGGGATGGGGCATGAGCTCGGGGGGATGGGGTAGTGAGCTCAGGGGGATGGGGCATGAGCTCGGGGGATGGGGTAGTGAGCTCGGGGGATGGGGCGGTGAGCTCGGGGGATGGGGTGGTGAGATCGGGGGATGGGGTAGTGAGCTCAGGGGGATGGGGCGGTGAGCTCGGGGGATGGGGCGGTGAGATCGGGGGATGGGGCGGTGAGCTCGGGGGATGGGGCAGTGAGCTCGGGGGATGGGGCGGTGAGCTCGGGGGATGGGGTGGTGAGATCGGGGGATGGGGTAGTGAGCTTGGGGAGGGAGGGGGTGGGGTAGTGAGCTCGGGGGATGGGGCAGTGAGATCGGGGGATGGGGCAGTGAGCTTGGGGGATGGGGCAATGAGCTCGGGTGGGGGAGGGGATGGGGTAGTGAGCTCGGGGGATGGGGCAGTGAGCTCCGGGGGATGGGGTAATGAGCTCGGGGGGATGGGGTAGTGAGCTCAGGGGGATAGGGCATGAGCTCGGGGGATGGGGCAGTGAGCTCGGGGGATGGGGCGGTGAGATCGGGGGATGGGGCGGTGAGCTCGGGGGATGGGGCAGTGAGCTCGGGGGGATGGGGTAGTGAGCTCGGGGGATGGGGCAGTGAGCTCGGGGGGATGGGGCACGAGCTCAGGGGATGGGGTAGTGAGCTTGGGGGATGGGGCAGTGAGCTCGGGGGATGGTGCAGTGAGCTCGGGGGATGGGGCAGTGAGCTCGGGGGGTGGGGAGGGGATGGGGCAGTGAGATCGGGGGATGGGGCAGAGAGCTCGGGGGATGGGGTAGTGAGCTCAGGGGGATGGGGTAGTGAGCTCAGGGGGATAGGGCATGAGCTCGGGGGATGGGGCAGTGAGCTCGGGGGATGGGGCGGTGAGATCGGGGGATGGGGCGGTGAGCTCGGGGGATGGGGCAGTGAGCTCGGGGGGATGGGGTAGTGAGCTCGGGGGATGGGGCAGTGAGCTCGGGGGGATGGGGCACGAGCTCAGGGGATGGGGTAGTGAGCTTGGGGGATGGGGCAGTGAGCTCGGGGGATGGTGCAGTGAGCTCGGGGGATGGGGCAGTGAGCTCGGGGGGTGGGGAGGGGATGGGGCAGTGAGATCGGGGGATGGGGCAGAGAGCTCGGGGGATGGGGTAGTGAGCTCAGGGGGATGGGGTAGTGAGCTCAGGGGGATGGGGCGGTGAGCTCGGGGAATGGGGTGGTGAGATCGGGGGATGGGGTAGTGAGCTTGGGGGATGGGGCATGAGCTCGGGGGATGGGGCAGTGAGCTCAGGGGGATGGGGCGGTGAGCTCGGGGGATGGGGTAGTGAGCTCAGGGGGATGGGGTAGTGAGCTCGGGGGATGGGGTAGTGAGCTCGGGGGATGGGGCGGTGAGCTCGGGGGATGGGGTGGTGAGATCGGGGGATGGGGTAGTGAGCTCGGGGGATGGGGTAGTGAGCTCGGGGGATGGGGCGGTGAGCTCGGGGGATGGGTTGGTGAGATCGGGGGATGGGGTAGTGAGCTTGGGGAGGGAGGGGGTGGGGTAGTGAGCTTGGGGGATGGGGCGGTGAGCTTGGGGGATGGGGCAGTGAGATCGGCGGATGGGGCAGTGAGCTTGGGGGATGGGGCAATGAGCTCAGGTGGGGGAGGGGATGGGGTAGTGAGCTCGGGGGATGGGGCAGTGAGCTCCGGGGGATGGGGTAATGAGATCGGGGGGATGGGGTAGTGAGCTCAGGGGGATGGGGCAGTGAGCTCGGGGGATGGGGCAGTGAGCTCGGGGGATGGGGTAGTGAGCTTGTGGGATGGGGCAGAGAGCTCGGGGGATGGGGTAGTGAGCTCAGGGGATGGGGCAGTGAGCTCGGGGGATGGGGTAGTGAGCTCAGGGGATGGGGCAGTGAGCTCAGGGGATGGGGTAGTGAGCTCAGGGGATGGGGTGGTGAGCTCGGGGGATGGGGTGGTGAGATCGGGGGATGGGGTGGTGAAATCGGGGGATGGGGTAGTGAGCTCGGGGGATGGGGTAGTGAGCTCAGGGGATGGGGTGGTGAGCTCGGGGGATGGGGTGGTGAGATCGGGGGATGGGGTGGTGAGATCGGGGGATGGGTTAGTGAGCTCAGGGGATGGGGTAGTGAGCTCGGGGGATGGGGAGGGGATGGGGCAGTGAGCTTGGGGTGTGTATAGTTCTGGGCAGGGTGAGATGACGACACAAGGTGGGTTTGGTGGTGGGGTTATTGCGGTCAGGAGAGGGAGTCATTGGGAGTAAGATTTGCCTTAAGACAGGGTGAGTGCATCAAAAGGCCTTTATAGCAGAACGTCACAGAACAATAAAACAAACTAACCCCTAGTCTGTGGTTCCAGTCCATTAGGTATAAATATCCACAGTGAAAATGAGAGAACTCCCTGCTGAGACTGTGGCAATGGTGGCAGTAAAGAAATAACAAGAGAAGAGAGACAAGTTGTTTTGACATATCACATAATGTAACACCCAATGGCCATGAGGACAAATCAGTGCATGGCCATTATTAATAACATTTAACAATTTGTACATTCAATTCATAACTGAACTATGAAGCATAAACAGATTTATATTCATTCACGTGATGGATAATGTACATTTCAAGCACAGTGTGAACCAGATCTTAGTGTAAACGTGATCCAGTCTGGGGTAAATTGCCTTCTAGTAAACACCGGAATCCACAAAGAGTATCTAGAACAGAAAGGTCCTTCAATATTTTGGGGGCAGAACCCTGGTAAGCTACATCTGAGATACTAAGCTGCTGATTGATATTTGTCAGAAACTGTATGGGTGTCACAATCAATTTCCGTGGGCCCAGGGAAGGAATGGCTGAGATCAGTCAGGGTTCCCGCTCTGACTCCCACCATCCTCAGCTTCCTAATACTGTTTGAATGAAGCCCAATGTAAGCTCAAGGAATTCATCTTTGACGCTTTCCAGACTCAACACTGAGTTCAATCATTTCAGGCCATAACCCCGGCCTCCGTTTTGGATAGCAGGCGCTATAATGATACTGCTGCTTCCATTTATACCTCCAGACCCATCTTTTGTTTCTTTTCTTGCCTCATGGCCATCTCCTTTTACCCTGCGTTGTCATCTCTTTTGTCACTTAATCACTCCTGCATCCCGTCCTATCACAGGCCCTCTTTCTTGTTGTTTTCTTCCCCCAACCCCTACCCTATCCTGTCTCTGTACCGGCTTTAAAACCTATGACATAACCTTTTCCGGTTCCGGTGAAAGGTCACGACCTGAAATGTTAGCTCTGTTCTTCTCTCTGCACAGATGCTGCCTGGCCTGCCAAGTATCTCCAGCATTTTCTGTTTTTATTCCACTTCTGACTTCTATGATGCCAACTGCCCCATGCAGACGTCCGGTGTGTGCACATTGACTGAGGCCACGATCAAGTTTCCCCCACACCCCCAGGTCAACTAACTGACTGACAATCGTACCCCAGGCTGATAAAATGGCCTCTGGCTGACAGTGACAGCATCAGAGGAACCAGATACCCAATTAGTACCTTCGGGGTCGGGGTGAAAAAGTCCATCTCGTTAGAAAAATTTAAAACAGAAAAGATCTTTCAGATTAATTTTGATTTTATTCCTTCAGAAACCACACAAAAAAAAAACGTCCCCAGAATAAAAAGCTTTAAGGCAAGGAGACTTGAGAGAATTTTTTTGTTTTAAACTGTGTCCCACCTCCGGACACTTTAAGACTGTATCATTTTCTTCTGTGGGTCAAATAAATATCTCTTAAAGGCCAAGGTGATAATTATGGGGTGTGTTTCACTCTTCCCTTCATCGGTTTTTGTCATGTCGCCCTTCCCTCCTTTCGATTTTTTCTTGCTTGATGCTGAGAGCTGCTGCTTGGTTTCTGCGGTAAGTCCATCTGTGGGCAGAGGCCAACAATTAGAAGGAACTTTAAGCACTTTCCATCAAGAACTGGTATCTCGATAGCATGTTTAACACAATCCCAAGGTGCGTCTCAGACACGCCATAAAGCGAAATATGACACTGGTAAGGTGATATTCGGACAAATGACCAAAAGCTTGGTCAAGAGGGGTTGCCTTAAAGGGGGAGAGGGAGGTAGAGACTCGGAAGTTTAAGAGAGGCAATTCCGGAGCTTTGGTCCTAGGCAGCTGAAGGTATGACTACTAATGGTAGAGTGATTAAAATTGGGGGTGCTCAAAAGGTTAGGAGTGGAGCAGTGCAGGTATCTTCAAGAGTTGTGAGCAGATTACAGAGATATAGGGGCCATGGAGGGATTTGAAAATACGGATGAGAATTTTAAAATCAAGGTACTGCTTGACCAGGAGCTAATGTAGGTCTGCGAGCACAGGGGTGATAAGAGAATGGGACTTGGTGTGTGTATGGACATTTTATGGATGTTCTGATGCACCTCTCCAATACTCCTCTCACCAGCTACTTGAGCTCTGAACCATATATACTTCAGAATGACTAAAACTCTGCTGATCCCTCTTAAAGCACACTCAGCGAACACCTCTGAACCTGCCAACAATCACTGGCTTCCTCCCTCCCAACGTGATAACCAGAATGCTACCAGGTATGACAGGCATCAGTTATGTGGCGAGACTAGACAAACTGGAGCTCTTCGGAGCTGAAAAGGTTAAGGAAATTTTCCTTTTCAAGTAGTTATCCAATTCCCTTTTGAGAGTTATTATTGAATCTGCTAGCACCATCCTTTCCAGATCACGACAATTCGCTGTGTCAAAAAAAAATTCTCGTTTTGGCCTCAACTGGAGCACTGTTTCACTAAAGAGCAGATGATCTGGCCATTACTACATATTCTGCTTTTGGGAGCTTGCTGTGTGTGAATTGGCTGCTGCGTTTTCTGTGTTACAGCAGTGGCTACACTTAAAAAGAACCTGAGACTGTAAAGCAAACCTTTTTTTCAAAAAAATAATCAAAGCAAGAAAGTAGTGAAGGGGTTAAATGACTAACATGGATTCAAACATTGCTGAAATATTGCTGTGGAATTCAGCTCACAGACATTGTGGCATCACACTCGCATTCTAACAGGCAATGGCTGAGGCTCTGGACAATGTGGCACAAGCCAAGCCCTTGCTTCGAGGAGGAGCTGACACACAAGAGTGAGCACGTATGCAGACAGACCAGGCCCTGTCCAGGTATTCTGAATATGTGGAGTCACACTTTATCTCAAACCACCAAATCAGATAACTACTTTTGCCCTCATGACTAAAAAAAGATTGCGATAGGATGGGCTGGCATCGTGGGTCTGACCCATAGGGAAAGGACACCATCAAAGGCCCTGGTGCCAGGAGGTCTGCAGATTACAGTGGCTCCATCACAGACCCCTATACATGTAAGAACCATGGCAGACAGTACACCACATAATCTCAGCTTCATCTATCCACCTCTGTGGATTTCTCTGGTTACGGAAAACATACTCCCTTTCACTTCAGGAGGAATCAGGAAAACAGGTTAAAGTGCCCCCCGATCGCATTAGACAAGACCCATGAATTATGCAGGCAGAAACTGGGGGACATTTCTGTGTATCCCTGCACAAATTTCCACCGCCAGTGATGAGCAATGGGATTTATACTTACAGCTCATGAGCATTAGACTGACTTAACCCTTTATTGACTAAGGGTTGACATCAACAAGGGAGGTGGCTGAGTTTACTGAAACAAAATTCGTTCAATTTCTCAAGGAATTTGCGATAATCTTACTAATATGCAATCGGAAAGGGCTTACTGAACATTTTGCTTCAGTATTTGCTCTCCTAATATTGGTAACTATAGACATTTCTGGAAGGTAACTCACACCGTGGCTGCAGTGCGAAGTCTACAGGATGCATTGCAGCAGCTCATCAAGGCTATTTTGACAGCACCGCTCTCCCGTGACCTCCTGCCCACTAGAAGGGCAAGAGCAGCAAAGCTGTGGGAGCATTATCGTCTCCACGTTCTCCTCCAAGCCACACGCCATCCCAACTTGGGAATATATCAGCCATTCCTGCATTGTTGCCGGGTCAAAATCCTGGAACTCTCTCCCTATTAGCCCTGTGCAAGCATCTTCGCCATATGGGCTTCAGCGGTTCAAAGAGTAGGCCTATCAGCGCCTTCTCAAGAGGAAAACATGGGTGGGCAATAACTATCAGTGTCACCCACATCTTGAGTCCAGATATTAAAAAAACTCTGAAGTGGAATGCAGGTCAAAGATTTGCATTTTCGCCTCAGAGTTAGAAGGTTGTGGGTTCAAGCCCCACTCCAGGAACTTGAACAAATAATCTAAGCTGACCCTTCGGTGTAGCACTGAGTGCTGCAGAGCTGAATATACCAACTTTTGGATGAGGGAGAGTGAGGTTCTGGGTAACTATCCTGCTGGACGTTAAAGGTCCTTTGGCCCCTTTGAGTGGGACATGCCCAATCCTTCCTTTGACCACCAGCCCCAAAAAGAGATCGATAATAGTTTTTCCCCATTGCTGTCTTGGGATCTTCCGTGCACATAATCGCTGCTGTGTTTCCCTACATCTCTGAGGCAGAAGTAACAAGTCATTACATGAATGGAATAGTTTCTCTTCCCTCTTTTCCATTAGCCCTGTGCTGCTTGTTTAATATCCACTCAAAACCACATTCCCAAATATTCTCTTAAAAGCTGAGTGATTAAGGTGGTCAAGAATTGTTTCTTTTAAAATAATTCATATAGCCATTGCTCCCTATGCTGTGCATCATCCTCAGTCAAGAGGAGAGATGCCAAGGCCAAAGGTCTGTATTTTAGTATTAGAATGCAGAGTCTTATGGATTTTTATAGGTTGCCTCTTCTAACCATCAATGAATAAATCTGTACTCAACTCTTCCTATTTTGCTATGATGTTCCAATGCATTATTCCTCTGATGACACTAGCCTTGCTGAAACAACATGCCCACACTCAGCCTTTAGGCTTGTAATTGAGTAAAGGACCCTTGGGTGCTGAACCAAGAGGGGCCGAATGGCCTCCTTCTGCGCTGTACAATTTGAAGACCTGGATCGGGAACTGTTCCAAGGTAATTGAAACACTTTATATTTTTCCTCCCAAAGCAGTGCAGTTGAAATTCACTTTCTTGTGTTTTGACACGCTGTCAACCAGCCTGCAGGTTATTTGGATTCTTGCTTTTGTGTGGTGCCTGACTCAGCTTAGATACAAGGCGCTGTACTGAGCTTTCCACTTTTCAGATCCCCACAGGGAGATAACAGTCGCTGGCAGTGCGATCACTGGCAATCGCTCAGCTCATCTTGTAACAATGCAGCCTTCCCCCCACCATCACCTGTGTTGGCGACAGACCTGATCCATGTAGGCAAAATACCCGCAGCAGAAACCAAACAGTAAGGCCTGTCGGAGGTGTCTGTGGGTCGTTTCTTTTATGCTCTGCCCTTATATTGCGACATGGCCTGAAGGTGCGTGTCAGCAGTGGGGACAAACAACAAAGGCGCCTGACTGAACACACAAGGCGCTGGTCAAACTCTCAAAACAAAACTGCCATTACTCTATGCCCCGCCTCCCCCTCATCAACTCTTGTTGGGCTCCTATCTATTGATGGGTCACTGAGCATGCTCAGAATTCAGAATATTTTGTTACATAGAATCTACAGCACGGAGTCAGGTCATGTGGTCCATGCTGGTGTTTATGTTCCATATGAGCCCTTGACTCTATCAATATCCTACCATTCTTTTCCCCCTCATGTACTTATGTAGCTTCCCCTTAAAGGCATTTATACTAATCAGCTCAACTCCTCCATTTGGTATTGAGTTCCGCACTCCCACCACTCTCTGGGTAAAGAAGTTCCTTCTGAGCTCTTTACATACGAATATACAAGTTAGGAGCAGGAGTAGGCCACTCGGCCCCTCGAGCCTGCTCCGCCATTCAATAAGATCATGGCTGATCTGAATGTAACCTCAACCCCACATATCTGCCTACCCCGAATAACCTTTCACCCCTTGTTAATCAAGAATCTATCCAGCTCTGCCTTAAAAATATTCAAAGACTCTGTTTCCACTGCCTTTTGAGGAAGAGAGTTCCAAAGATTCCTGTCAGAGAAAAAAAATTCTCCTTATCTCTGTCTTAAATGAGTGACCCCTTATTTATAAACAGTGACCCCTAGTTCTAGATTCTCCCACAAGAGGAAACATCCTCTCCACATCCAAAACAAAAACAGAATTACCTGGAAAAACTCAGCAGGTCTGGCAGCATCGGCGGAGAAGAAAAGAGTTGACGCTTCAAGTCCTCATGACCCTTCGACAGAACTCAGAACTTTTTATCTCTCCACATCCACCCTGTCAAGACCCCTCAGAGTCTTAAAGTTTTCAATTAAGTCACTTCCTACTCTTCCAAACTCCAGTGGATACAAGCCTAACCTGTCCAACCTTTCTTAAGACGAAGAGTTGTGGGGAGGAGGAGACAGAATGGCACTAAGGGAGTTGGTCATTCTGAAAACCAGTGCAGACACGATGGGTTGAATAGCTGCTTCTACATCATAAGAATTCTGTGATTCTGTAGTCTTACTCTTATGGCCACTAGTTTTGGACTCTCCTCCACAATGGAAACATCTTCTCTACATCTCCTAATTAAAACCTTTCATAATCTTAAATACCTCCATTAGGTTACCCCTCAGTCTTCTCTTTTCTCAAAAGACGCCCAGCCTGTTTAATTTTTCCTGACAGTTGATCCAACACCAGGGCCTGGGCGAGCTGGTTTTCATCAGCACAATTCACCCAAAATTGGCCAAACAAAAGCAAAATAAATCACAGAATTTTAAGCGCAAATTATATTCAGCACAAACCAAGTTTCCTCAATCTAGAAGCTGGTCCTGACCACGTCCCCAGGTCAAATTAATCACCATTGGAGGCCAAATTAATCACCATTGGAGGTCAAATTAATCACCATTGGAGGTCTCCTAAAATTGCACTCGTTTTGGAGCCTTCGAAGATGCTTTAAAAACTCTGTAATGTTGAAGAGTCACACAGACTCGAAACGTTAACTGTGTTCCTCTCCGCAGATGCTGTCAGACCTGCTGAGTTTTTCCAGCCATTTTTGTTTTTGCTTTAAAAATTAAGCCATTTTTAGTGCAAAAGTACGAAGCGGGAAGTTGTAAAAGCTTTTGATGCTTAGGAAAGGTTGGACAGATTGGCTTTGTTTCCCTTGGAGTTTAGAAAAGTGAGGGGTGACTTGATTGAAACGTTCAGGATCTTATATACTTGGTATTTAGTTGGATTTTGCAGACTCTGGGTCTATACTCGATGGAGTTTAGAAGGATGAGGGGGGATCTGATTGAAACTTACAGAATACTGAAAGGCCTGGATAGAGTGGACGTGGGGAAGATGCTTCCATTAGTAGGAGAGACTAGGACCCGAGGGCACAGCCTCAGAGTAAAGGGAAGACCTTTTAGAACAGAGGTGAGGAGAAACTTCTTTAGCCAGAGAGTGGTGAATCTATGGAATTCATTGCCACAGAAGGCTGTGGAGGCCAGGTCATTGAGTGTATTTAAGACGGAGATAGATAGGTTCTTGATTGGTAAGGGGATCAAAGGTTACGGGGAGAAGGCGGGAGAATGGGGTTGAGAAACTTATCAGCCATGATTGAATGGCGGAGCAGACTCGATGGGCTGAATGGCCTAATTTCTGCTCCTATGTCTTATGGTCTTATGGAATGGTCTTGACAAGTTGGACCTAGAAAGGATGTTTCCTCCTGTGGGTGAGTCCACAACTAGGGGGCACTGTTTTAAAATTAAGGGTCACCTTTTTCGGACAGAGATAAGGAGAAAACTTTTCCCTCAGAAGGGTTGGGCGACTTTAGAACTCTCTGCCTCAGAAGGTGGTGGAGGTGTGGGGGGGGGTCACTGAAAATTTTTAAGGCAGAGATAGATAGATTCTTGTTAGGCAAGGGAATCAAAGATTATCAGGGGTAGATGGGAATGTGAAAGTCAAAACACAAACAGATCAGCCGTGACCTTATTGAATGGCGGAGCAGGCTTGAGGCCGAATGGCCAACTTGTGCTCCTATTTTGTACCTTCCTATGATTCAAATGCTTATTTTTTTGTGATAAACTTATTTTCAACATATCAATCAAACTGCACCAACATTCTTTTTTTTTACTCTTAACCAAATCAAGGAATAATTTTCTAAAGCAAAAACTTTGCTAAAAATTATGTTCGAAAACACTGTTGCAAATGAGCTTGACTGAAAGTTAAAGGTAGTACAAGTTTGGGTGGCATTTGCACCCAGAACGAGGCAAACTCTGCCCCTGCAGAAATCTAGGAAGTGAATATTTCTGAGAGGAGACAAAGAGAGAGAAAGAGAGAGAGAATAGCATTAACTTGCAATGAATCATGTTTAAACTGGACCACACCTTGGGAACAGAGCCTTGCCCTGGGCACAGAAGAGATTCCTCAAGAGAAATGGTGCAGAGAGGAGCCGAAACCCGGACAGAAAACAGAGCTATGAGGAAAAGACTGGAGAAACTTGGGTTTTGAGGCACAAATTTCAGATGAGCGCCAGAAAAAAGGGGAGATTAAGAGAAATATTTTCCATCGAAGGGCTAGTTTAATAAAAACACAGGATAAATGACTTTGAAGCCAATTCAATTACAACATTTAAGAGTGAATTAGATAACCAGTTGAAGAAAAAAAATTGAAGGTGTACAGGGAAGAAGCAGAGAATTGGGATTAGAGTAGACAACTCCGATGGGAACTAGCACCGGCAGAGGTATTGTGGGCCGAATGGCTACTATTGTTGAAATTTCTATGCTCATATAATTTTTGGCCTTGGATGGAGCTGACTGAGAAAGGAGCCAATTGAAGTTAATGAAATAATATAATGGTTCAGAAAGGGCGAATCTGGAAACACTATTTCAGATTCAACCACAACAAGGGATCACAGAGGCATAAACTGCTGAATTAGGACTGATATCAGTGACCTTTCAACAACCTCAAGCGGGAACTGGACCGGTTCCCAAATGAGGCCGTGGTGCATCCTATAGAAGGCAAATGGCTGTAAAAACAACATCTTGCTTTTATATGGTGCCTATAACACAGTAAATCACAGGACCCTCATCAAACACTGAGTAACACAAGGAGATTATGGCAGGTGATCAAGAACTCGGTCAAGGAGATCGTAAAGATTAGAGGCAGGTAGAGAAATGGAAAGGTTTAGGGAGGGAATTCCAGAGCTCACTGCCCAGGCAGCAGAGGCCAACGCCACCAGTGATGGAGCAATGAATATCAGAGATGCACAAGAGACCAGAGCTGGTAACACTTAGCCCACGTGATGTCCTGGACTGGTTTTAATCACCTGAAGAGCTTGGAGCGGAACTTTACTTTTTCTCCTTACTTTTCGCGGGATTTTTACCTCTCCCATGAGATTACATGGTCACGGCGGAGGGGGTAAGGAGAGCACGGTCAAAATGCTGCAAGCATCCTGAACAGATCAAAGGACCAGTGGTCTTTTCCTGAGTGATTTTTTTTAACAGGTTTGTATGCAAGTTAAAGCAGGAGGAAAATACAAATGGCCTCAAGAATATACCTAATGGAATCTTTCAAGCTCAGAAAGGGAAATGAGCAAGCTGATCCAGAAACATTGCTTATTACAGTGAAAGGTTTAAATGTCAGGGAATACAGGTTAAAAAGCTGGAAAATATGAGTCAGCTGGAATTCCTTGACAAAGGGTAGTCAGTTGCAGAATAAGTTCACAGGGAAATCCACTGATAAATGGAGTCAACAGAATAGTTTGGAGGATAATGTGAGGCGAATAGAAAAGGTCAGGTTGATTCTGCCTTAGCCATAATTCTGAGAACTGACACTAACGAACTGTCTCATGGGTTTTCTCTGCACTAACTCAAGTCTCCCTCGCTTCTTGGCAATCAGAACTGGACACAGCGCTCCAGCTGGATTGGACCAGAACTGGACAAAGTGCTCCAGCTGGGTCTGACCAGAACTGGACACATGCTCTAGCTGGGTCTGACCAGAACTGGACACAGTGACCTAGCTTGTCCTGACCAGAGCTGGTCACAGTGCTCCAGCGGGGTCTGCCCAGAACTGGTCAGAGTGCTCCAGCTGGGTTTGACCGGAACTGGACACATTACTCAAGCTGGGTCTGCCCAGAACTGGACACAGTGCACCAGCTGGATCGGACCAGAACTGGACACAGTGCTCTAGCTGGATCGGACCAGAACTTGACACAGAGCTCCAGCTGGATCTGACCAGAACTGGACACAGTGCTCCAGCTGGGTCTGACCAGAACTGGATACAATGCTCCAGCTGGGTCTGACCAAAACTGGACACAGTGCTATAGCTGGGTCTGACCAGAACTGGACACAGTGCTCTAGCTGGGTCTGACCAGAACTGGACAAAATGCACCAGATGGGTCTGACCAGAACTGGACACAGTGCTCCAGCTGGGTCTGACCAGAACTGGACACAGTGCTCTAGCTGGGTCTGACCAGAACTGGACACAGGGCTCCAGCTGGATTGGACCAGAACTAGACACAGTACGCAAGCTGGATCTGCCCAAAACTGGACACAGTGCTCTAGCTGGGTCTGACCAGAAGTGGACACAGTGCTCTAGCTGGGTCTGCCCAGAACTGGACACAGTGACGTAGCTTGTCCTGACCAGAACTGGACACAGTGCTCCAGCTGGGTCTGACCAGAACTGGACACAGTGCTCCAGCTGAGTCTGACCAGAACTGGACACGGTGCTCTAGCTGGGCCTGACCAGAACTGGACACAGTGCTCTAGCTGGGTCTGACCAGAACTGGACAAAGTGCTCCAGCTGGGTCTGACCAGAACTGGACACAGTGCTCCAGCTGGGTCTGACCAGAACTGGACACAGTGTTCCAGCTGGGTCTGACCAGAACTGGACACAGTGCTCCAGCCTGGTCTGACCAGAACTGGACACAGTGCTCCAGCTGGGTCTGACCAGAAATGGACACAGAGCTACAGCTGGGTCTGACCAGAATTGGACAAAATGCTCCAGCTGGGTCTGACCAGAACTGAACACAGTGCCCTAGCTGGGTCTGACCAGAACTGGATACAGTGTTCCAGCTGGATTTGACAAGAACTGGACACAGTGCTCCGTTGGGTCTGACCAGAAATGGACACAGTGCTCCAGCAGGGTCTGACCAGAACTGAACACAATGCTCCAGCCTGATTGGACCACAACTGGACAGAGTGCTCCAGCTGGGTCTGACCAGAACTGGACACAGTGCCTTAGCTGGGTCTGACCAGAACTGGATACAGTGCTCCAGCTGGGTCTGACTAGAACTGGACACAGTGCTCCAACTGGATCGGACCAGAACTGGACACAGTACTCCAGCTGGGTCTGACCAGAACTGGATACAGTGCCCCACTGGGTCTGACCAGAACTGGACAAAGAGCTCCAGTTGTATTGGACCAGAACTGAACACAGTGCTCCAGCTGGTTCTGACCAGAACTGGATACAGTGCTTTAGATGGGTCTGAGCAGAACTGGACACAATGCTCTAGCCAGGTCTGACCAGAACTGGAGACGGTGCTCCAGCTGAGTCTGACCAGAACTGGACACAGTGTTCCAGCTGGGTCTGACCAGAATTGGACACAGTGCTCCAGCTGGGTCTGACCAGAAAAGGACAGTGCTCTAGCTGGGCCTGACCAGAACTGGATACAGTGCTCTAGCTGGGTCTGACCAGAACTGGACACAGTGCTCTAGCTGGGTCTGACCAGAACTGGACAAAGTGCTCCAGCTGGGTCTGACCAGAACTGGACACAGTGCTCTAGCTGGATCGGACCAGAACTTGACACAGAGCTCCAGCTGGATCTGACCAGAACTGGACACAGTGCTCCAGCTGGGTCTGACCAGAACTGGATACAATGCTCCAGCTGGGTCTGACCAAAACTGGTCAGAGTGCTCCAGCTGGGTTTGACCGGAACTGGACACAGTACTCAAGCTGGGTCTGCCCAGAACTGGACACAGTGCACCAGCTGGATCGGACTAGAACTGGACACAGTGCTCTAGCTGGATCGGACCAGAACTTGACACAGAGCTCCAGCTGGATCTGACCAGAACTGGACACAGTGCTCCATCTGGGTCTGACCAGAACTGGATACAATGCTCCAGCTGGGTCTGACCAAAACTGGACACAGTGCTCCAGCTGGGTCTGACCAGAACTGGACACAGTGCTCTAGCTGGATCTGACCAGAACTGGACAAAATGCACCAGATGGGTCTGACCAGAACTGGACACAGTGCTCCAGCTGGGTCTGACCAGAACTGGACACAGTGCTCTAGCTGGGTCTGACCAGAACTGGACACAGGGCTCCAGCTGGATTGGACCAGAACTAGACACAGTACGCAAGCTGGATCTGCCCAAAACTGGACACAGTGCTCTAGCTGGGTCTGACCAGAAGTGGACACAGTGCTCTAGCTGGGTCTGCCCAGAACTGGACACAGTGACGTAGCTTGTCCTGACCAGAACTGGTCACAGTGCTCCAGCTGGGTCTGACCAGAACTGGACACAGTGCTCCAGCTGGGTCTGACCAGAACTGGACACAGTGCTCTAGCTGGGCCTGACCAGAACTGGATACAGTGCTCCAGCTGGGTCTGACCAGAACTGGACACAGTGCCCTAGCTGGGTCTGACCAGAACTGGACACAGTGCTATAGCTGGGCCTGACCAGAACTGGACACAGTGCTCCAGCTGGGTCTGACCAGAACTGGACATGGTGCTCTAGCTGGGCCTGACCAGAACTGGACACAGTGCTCTAGCTGGGTCTGACCAGAACTGGACAAAGTGCTCCAGCTGGGTCTGACCAGAACTGGACAGGGTGCTCCAGCTGGGTCTGACCAGAACTGGACACAGTGTTCCAGCTGGGTCTGACCAGAACTGGACACAGTGCTCCAGCCTGGTCTGACCAGAACTGGACACAGTGCTCCAGCTGGGTCTGACCAGAAATGGACACAGAGCTACAGCTGGGTCTGACCAGAATTGGACAAAATGCTCCAGCTGGGTCTGACCAGAACTGAACACAGTGCCCTAGCTGGTTCTGACCAGAACTGGATACAGTGTTCCAGCTGGATTTGACAAGAACTGGACACAGTGCTCCGTTGGGTCTGACCAGAAATGGACACAGTGCTCCAGCAGGGTCTGACCAGAACTGAACACAATGCTCCAGCCTGATTGGACCAGAACTGGACAGAGTGCTCCAGCTGGGTCTGACCAGAACTGGACACAGTGCCTTAGCTGGGTCTGACCAGAACTGGATACAGTGCTCCAGCTGGGTCTGACTAGAACTGGACACAGTGCTCAAAACTGGATCGGACCAGAACTGAACACAGTGCCCCACTGGGTCTGACCAGAACTGGACAAAGAGCTCCAGTTGTATTGGACCAGAACTGAACACTGTGCTCCAGCTGGTTCTGACCAGAACTGGATACAGTGCTTTAGATGGGTCTGAGCAGAACTGGACACAATACTCTAACCAGGTCTGACCAGAACTGGAGACGGTGCTCCAGCTGAGTCTGACCAGAACTGGACACGGTGCTCCAGCTGGGTCTGACCAGAACAGGATGGTGCTCTAGCTGGGCCTGACCAGAACTGGATACAGTGCTCTAGCTGGGTCTGACCAGAACTGGACACAGTGCTCTAGCTGGGTCTGACCAGAACTGGACAAAGTGCTCCAGCTCGGTCTGACCAGAACTGGGTACAGTGCTCCAGCTGGGTCTGACCAGAACTGGACACAGTGTTCCAGCTGGGTCTGACCAGAACTGGACACAGTGCTCCAGCTGGGTCTGACCAGAACTGGACACAGTACTCCAGCTGGGTCTGACCAGAACTGGACACAGTGCTCCAGCTGTGTCTGTCCAGAACTGGAAACAGTGCTCCAGCTGGGTCTGACCAGAACTGGAAACAGAGCTACAGCTGGGTCTGACCAGAACTGGACAAAATGCTCAAGCTGGGTCTGACCAGAACTGAACACATTGCCCTAGCTGGGTCTGACCAAAACTGGACACAGTGCTCCAGCTGGGTCTGACTAGAACTGGCCACAGTGCTCCAACTGGATCGGACCAGAACTGGACACAGTACTCCAGCTGGGTCTGACCAGAACTGGATACAGTGCCCCACTGGGTCTGACCAGAACTGGACAAAGAGCTCCAGTTGTATTGGACCAGAACTGAACACAGTGCTCCAGCTGGGTCTGACCAGAACTGGATACAGTGCTCTAGATGGGTCTGAGCAGAACTGGACACAGTGCCCTAGCTGGGTCTGACCAAAACTGGTCAGAGAGCTCCAGCTGGGTTTGACCAGAACTGGACACAGTACTCAAGCTCGGTCTGCCCAGAACTGGACACAGTGCACCAGCTGGATCGGACCAGAACTGGACACAGTGCTCTAGCTGGATCGGACCAGAACTTGACACAGAGCTCCAGCTGGATCTGACCAGAACTGGACACAGTGCTCCAGCTGGGTCTGACCAGAACTGGATACAATGCTCCAGCTGGGTCTGACCAAAACTGGACACAGTGCTCTAGCTGGGTCTGACCAGAACTGGACACAGTGCTCTAGCTGGGTCTGACCAGAACTGGACAAAATGCACCAGATGGGTCTGACCAGAACTGGACACAGTGCTCCAGCTGGGTCTGACCAGAACTGGACACAGTGCTCTAGCTGGGTCTGACCAGAACTGGACACAGGGCTCCAGCTGGATTGGACCAGAACTAGACACAGTACGCAAGCTGGATCTGCCAAAAACTGGACACAGTGCTCTAGCTGGGTCTGACCAGAAGTGGACACAGTGCTCTAGCTGGGTCTGCCCAGAACTGGACACAGTGACGTAGCTTGTCCTGACCAGAACTGGTCACAGTGCTCCAGCTGGGTCTGACCAGAACTGGACACAGTGCTCCAGCTGGGTCTGACCAGAACTGGACACAGTGCTCTAGCTGGGCCTGACCAGAACTGGATACAGTGCTCTAGCTGGGTCTGACCAGAACTGGACACAGTGCCCTAGCTGGGTCTGACCAGAACTGGACACAGTGCTATAGCTGGGTCTGACCAGAACTGGACACAGTGCCCTAGCTGGGTCTGACCAGAACTGGACACAGTGCTATAGCTGGGTCTGACCAGAACTGGACACAGTGCTCTAGCTGGGTCTGACCAGAACTGGACAAAGTGCTCCAGCTGGGTCTGACCAGAACTGGACACAGTGCTCCAGCTGGGTCTGACCAGAACTGGACACAGTGTTCCAGCTGGGTCTGACCAGAACTGGACACAGTGCTCCAGCCTGGTCTGACCAGAACTGGACACAGTGCTCCAGCTGGGTCTGACCAGAAATGGACACAGAGCTACAGCTGGGTCTGACCAGAATTGGACAAAATGCTCCAGCTGGGTCTGACCAGAACTGAACACAGTGCCCTAGCTGGGTCTGACCAGAACTGGATACAGTGTTCCAGCTGGATTTGACAAGAACTGGACACAGTGCTCCGTTGGGTCTGACCAGAAATGGACACAGTGCTCCAGCAGGGTCTGACCAGAACTGAACACAATGCTCCAGCCTGATTGGACCACAACTGGACAGAGTGCTCCAGCTGGGTCTGACCAGAACTGGACACATTGCCTTAGCTGGGTCTGACCAGAACTGGATACAGTGCTCCAGCTGGGTCTGACTAGAACTGGACACAGTGCTCCAACTGGATCGGACCAGAACTGGACACAGTACTCCAGCTGGGTCTGACCAGAACTGGATACAGTGCCCCACTGGGTCTGACCAGAACTGGACAAAGAGCTCCAGTTGTATTGGACCAGAACTGAACACAGTGCTCCAGCTGGTTCTGACCAGAACTGGATACAGTGCTCCAGCTGAGTCTGACCAGAACTGGACACAGTGCTCCAGCTGGGTATGACCAGAACTGGACACGGTGCTCCAGCTGGGTCTGACCAGAATAGGACGGTGCTCTAGCTGGGCCTGACCAGAACTGGATACAGTGCTCTAGCTGGGTCTGACCAGAACTGGACACAGTGCTCTAGCTGGGTCTGACCAGAACTGGACACAGTGCTCCAGCTGGGTCTGAACAGAACTGGGTACAGTGCTCCAGCTGGGTCTGACCAGAACTGGACACAGTGTTCCAGCTTGGTCTGACCAGAACTGGACACAGTGCTCCAGCTGGGTCTGACCAGAACTGGACACAGTACTCCAGCTGGGTCTGACCAGAACTGGACACAGTGCTCCAGCTGGGTCTGTCCAGAACTGGAAACAGTGCTCCAGCTGGGTCTGACCAGAACTGGACAAAATGCTCCAGCTGGGTCTGACCAGAACTGAACACATTGCCCTAGCTGGGTCTGACCAAAACTGGACACAGTGCTCCAGCTGGGTCTGACTAGAACTGGCCACAGTGCTCCAACTGGATCGGAACAGAACTGGACACAGTACTCCAGCTGGGTCTGACCAGAACTGGATACAGTGCCCCACTGGGTCTGACCAGAACTGGACAAAGAGCTCCAGTTGTATTGGACCAGAACTGAACACAGTGCTCCAGCTGGGTCTGACCAGAACTGGATACAGTGCTCTAGATGGGTCTGAGCAGAACTGGACACAATGCTCTAGCCAGGTGTGACCAGAACAGGACACAGTGCTCCAGCTGAGTCTGACCAGAACAGGATACAATGCCCCGCTGGGTCTGACCAGAACTGGACAAAGAGCACCAGCTGTATTGGACCAGAACTGAACACAGTGCTCCAGCTGGGTCTGACCAGAACTGGATAGAGTGCTCTAGATGGGTCTGAGCAGAACTGGACACAGTGCTCCAGCTGGGTCTGACCAGAACTGGACACAGTGCTCTAGCTGGGTCTGACCAGAACTGGACACAGGGCTCCAGCTGGATTGGACCAGAACTAGACACAGTACGCAAGCTGGATCTGCCCAAAACTGGACACAGTGCTCTAGCTGGGTCTGACCAGAAGTGGACACAGTGCTCTAGCTGGGTCTGCCCAGAACTGGACACAGTGACGTAGCTTGTCCTGACCAGAACTGGTCACAGTGCTCCAGCTGGGTCTGACCAGAACTGGACACAGTGCTCCAGCTGGGTCTGACCAGAACTGGACACAGTGCTCTAGCTGGGCCTGACCAGAACTGGATACAGTGCTCCAGCTGGGTCTGACCAGAACTGGACACAGTGCCCTAGCTGGGTCTGACCAGAACTGGACACAGTGCTATAGCTGGGTCTGACCAGAACTGGACACAGTGCTCCAGCTGGGTCTGACCAGAACTGGACACGGTGCTCTAGTTGGGCCTGACCAGAACTGGACACAGTGCTCTAGCTGGGTCTGACCAGAACTGGACAAAGTGCTCCAGCTGGGTCTGACCAGAACTGGACACAGTGCTCCAGCTGGGTCTGACCAGAACTGGACACAGTGTTCCAGCTGGGTCTGACCAGAACTGGACACAGTGCTCCAGCCTGGTCTGACCAGAACTGGACACAGTGCTCCAGCTGGGTCTGACCAGAAATGGACACAGAGCTACAGCTGGGTCTGACCAGAATTGGACAAAATGCTCCAGCTGGGTCTGACCAGAACTGAACACAGTGCCCTAGCTGGGTCTGACCAGAACTGGATACAGTGTTCCAGCTGGATTTGACAAGAACTGGACACAGTGCTCCGTTGGGTCTGACCAGAAATGGACACAGTGCTCCAGCAGGGTCTGACCAGAACTGAACACAATGCTCCAGCCTGATTGGACCACAACTGGACAGAGTGCTCCAGCTGGGTCTGACCAGAACTGGACACATTGCCTTAGCTGGGTCTGACCAGAACTGGATACAGTGCTCCAGCTGGGTCTGACTAGAACTGGACACAGTGCTCCAACTGAGTCTGACCAGAACTGGACACAGTGCTCCAGCTGGGTATGACCAGAACTGGACACGGTGCTCCAGCTGGGTCTGACCAGAATAGGACGGTGCTCTAGCTGGGCCTGACCAGAACTGGATACAGTGCTCTAGCTGGGTCTGACCAGAACTGGGTACAGTGCTCCAGCTGGGTCTGACCAGAACTGGACACAGTGTTCCAGCTTGGTCTGACCAGAACTGGACACAGTGCTCCAGCTGGGTCTGACCAGAACTGGACACAGTACTCCAGCTGGGTCTGACCAGAACTGGACACAGTGCTCCAGCTGGGTCTGTCCAGAACTGGAAACAGTGCTCCAGCTGGGTCTGACCAGAACTGGACAAAATGCTCCAGCTGGGTCTGACCAGAACTGAACACATTGCCCTAGCTGGGTCTGACCAAAACTGGACACAGTGCTCTAGCTGGGTCTGACCAGAACTGGACAAAGTGCTCCAGCTGGGTCTGACCAGAACTGGACACAGTGCTCTAGCTGGATCGGACCAGAACTTGACACAGAGCTCCAGCTGGATCTGACCAGAACTGGACACAGTGCTCCAGCTGGGTCTGACCAGAACTGGATACAATGCTCCAGCTGGGTCTGACCAAAACTGGTCAGAGTGCTCCAGCTGGGTTTGACCGGAACTGGACACAGTACTCAAGCTGGGTCTGCCCAGAACTGGACACAGTGCACCAGCTGGATCGGACTAGAACTGGACACAGTGCTCTAGCTGGATCGGACCAGAACTTGACACAGAGCTCCAGCTGGATCTGACCAGAACTGGACACAGTGCTCCAGCTGGGTCTGACCAGAACTGGATACAATGCTCCAGCTGGGTCTGACCAAAACTGGACACAGTGCTCCAGCTGGGTCTGACCAGAACTGGACACAGTGCTCTAGCTGGATCTGACCAGAACTGGACAAAATGCACCAGATGGGTCTGACCAGAACTGGACACAGTGCTCCAGCTGGGTCTGACCAGAACTGGACACAGTGCTCTAGCTGGGTCTGACCAGAACTGGACACAGGGCTCCAGCTGGATTGGACCAGAACTAGACACAGTACGCAAGCTGGATCTGCCCAAAACTGGACACAGTGCTCTAGCTGGGTCTGACCAGAAGTGGACACAGTGCTCTAGCTGGGTCTGCCCAGAACTGGACACAGTGACGTAGCTTGTCCTGACCAGAACTGGTCACAGTGCTCCAGCTGGGTCTGACCAGAACTGGACACAGTGCTCCAGCTGGGTCTGACCAGAACTGGACACAGTGCTCTAGCTGGGCCTGACCAGAACTGGATACAGTGCTCCAGCTGGGTCTGACCAGAACTGGACACAGTGCCCTAGCTGGGTCTGACCAGAACTGGACACAGTGCTATAGCTGGGCCTGACCAGAACTGGACACAGTGCTCCAGCTGGGTCTGACCAGAACTGGACACGGTGCTCTAGGTGGGCCTGACCAGAACTGGACACAGTGCTCTAGCTGGGTCTGACCAGAACTGGACAAAGTGCTCCAGCTGGGTCTGACCAGAACTGGACAGGGTGCTCCAGCTGGGTCTGACCAGAACTGGACACAGTGTTCCAGCTGGGTCTGACCAGAACTGGACACAGTGCTCCAGCCTGGTCTGACCAGAACTGGACACAGTGCTCCAGCTGGGTCTGACCAGAAATGGACACAGAGCTACAGCTGGGTCTGACCAGAATTGGACAAAATGCTCCAGCTGGGTCTGACCAGAACTGAACACAGTGCCCTAGCTGGTTCTGACCAGAACTGGATACAGTGTTCCAGCTGGATTTGACAAGAACTGGACACAGTGCTCCGTTGGGTCTGACCAGAAATGGACACAGTGCTCCAGCAGGGTCTGACCAGAACTGAACACAATGCTCCAGCCTGATTGGACCAGAACTGGACAGAGTGCTCCAGCTGGGTCTGACCAGAACTGGACACAGTGCCTTAGCTGGGTCTGACCAGAACTGGATACAGTGCTCCAGCTGGGTCTGACTAGAACTGGACACAGTGCTCAAAACTGGATCGGACCAGAACTGAACACAGTGCCCCACTGGGTCTGACCAGAACTGGACAAAGAGCTCCAGTTGTATTGGACCAGAACTGAACACTGTGCTCCAGCTGGTTCTGACCAGAACTGGATACAGTGCTTTAGATGGGTCTGAGCAGAACTGGACACAATACTCTAACCAGGTCTGACCAGAACTGGAGACGGTGCTCCAGCTGAGTCTGACCAGAACTGGACACGGTGCTCCAGCTGGGTCTGACCAGAACAGGATGGTGCTCTAGCTGGGCCTGACCAGAACTGGATACAGTGCTCTAGCTGGGTCTGACCAGAACTGGACACAGTGCTCTAGCTGGGTCTGACCAGAACTGGACAAAGTGCTCCAGCTCGGTCTGACCAGAACTGGGTACAGTGCTCCAGCTGGGTCTGACCAGAACTGGACACAGTGTTCCAGCTGGGTCTGACCAGAACTGGACACAGTGCTCCAGCTGGGTCTGACCAGAACTGGACACAGTACTCCAGCTGGGTCTGACCAGAACTGGACACAGTGCTCCAGCTGTGTCTGTCCAGAACTGGAAACAGTGCTCCAGCTGGGTCTGACCAGAACTGGAAACAGAGCTACAGCTGGGTCTGACCAGAACTGGACAAAATGCTCAAGCTGGGTCTGACCAGAACTGAACACATTGCCCTAGCTGGGTCTGACCAAAACTGGACACAGTGCTCCAGCTGGGTCTGACTAGAACTGGCCACAGTGCTCCAACTGGATCGGACCAGAACTGGACACAGTACTCCAGCTGGGTCTGACCAGAACTGGATACAGTGCCCCACTGGGTCTGACCAGAACTGGACAAAGAGCTCCAGTTGTATTGGACCAGAACTGAACACAGTGCTCCAGCTGGGTCTGACCAGAACTGGATACAGTGCTCTAGATGGGTCTGAGCAGAACTGGACACAGTGCCCTAGCTGGGTCTGACCAAAACTGGTCAGAGAGCTCCAGCTGGGTTTGACCAGAACTGGACACAGTACTCAAGCTCGGTCTGCCCAGAACTGGACACAGTGCACCAGCTGGATCGGACCAGAACTGGACACAGTGCTCTAGCTGGATCGGACCAGAACTTGACACAGAGCTCCAGCTGGATCTGACCAGAACTGGACACAGTGCTCCAGCTGGGTCTGACCAGAACTGGATACAATGCTCCAGCTGGGTCTGACCAAAACTGGACACAGTGCTCTAGCTGGGTCTGACCAGAACTGGACACAGTGCTCTAGCTGGGTCTGACCAGAACTGGACAAAATGCACCAGATGGGTCTGACCAGAACTGGACACAGTGCTCCAGCTGGGTCTGACCAGAACTGGACACAGTGCTCTAGCTGGGTCTGACCAGAACTGGACACAGGGCTCCAGCTGGATTGGACCAGAACTAGACACAGTACGCAAGCTGGATCTGCCAAAAACTGGACACAGTGCTCTAGCTGGGTCTGACCAGAAGTGGACACAGTGCTCTAGCTGGGTCTGCCCAGAACTGGACACAGTGACGTAGCTTATCCTGACCAGAACTGGTCACAGTGCTCCAGCTGGGTCTGACCAGAACTGGACACAGTGCTCCAGCTGGGTCTGACCAGAACTGGACACAGTGCTCTAGCTGGGCCTGACCAGAACTGGATACAGTGCTCTAGCTGGGTCTGACCAGAACTGGACACAGTGCCCTAGCTGGGTCTGACCAGAACTGGACACAGTGCTATAGCTGGGTCTGACCAGAACTGGACACAGTGCCCTAGCTGGGTCTGACCAGAACTGGACACAGTGCTATAGCTGGGTCTGACCAGAACTGGACACAGTGCTCTAGCTGGGTCTGACCAGAACTGGACAAAGTGCTCCAGCTGGGTCTGACCAGAACTGGACACAGTGCTCCAGCTGGGTCTGACCAGAACTGGACACAGTGTTCCAGCTGGGTCTGACCAGAACTGGACACAGTGCTCCAGCCTGGTCTGACCAGAACTGGACACAGTGCTCCAGCTGGGTCTGACCAGAAATGGACACAGAGCTACAGCTGGGTCTGACCAGAATTGGACAAAATGCTCCAGCTGGGTCTGACCAGAACTGAACACAGTGCCCTAGCTGGGTCTGACCAGAACTGGATACAGTGTTCCAGCTGGATTTGACAAGAACTGGACACAGTGCTCCGTTGGGTCTGACCAGAAATGGACACAGTGCTCCAGCAGGGTCTGACCAGAACTGAACACAATGCTCCAGCCTGATTGGACCAGAACTGGACAGAGTGCTCCAGCTGGGTCTGACCAGAACTGGACACATTGCCTTAGCTGGGTCTGACCAGAACTGGATACAGTGCTCCAGCTGGGTCTGACTAGAACTGGACACAGTGCTCCAACTGGATCGGACCAGAACTGGACACAGTACTCCAGCTGGGTCTGACCAGAACTGGATACAGTGCCCCACTGGGTCTGACCAGAACTGGACAAAGAGCTCCAGTTGTATTGGACCAGAACTGAACACAGTGCTCCAGCTGGTTCTGACCAGAACTGGATACAGTGCTCCAGCTGAGTCTGACCAGAACTGGACACAGTGCTCCAGCTGGGTATGACCAGAACTGGACACGGTGCTCCAGCTGGGTCTGACCAGAATAGGACGGTGCTCTAGCTGGGCCTGACCAGAACTGGATACAGTGCTCTAGCTGGGTCTGACCAGAACTGGACACAGTGCTCTAGCTGGGTCTGACCAGAACTGGACACAGTGCTCCAGCTGGGTCTGAACAGAACTGGGTACAGTGCTCCAGCTGGGTCTGACCAGAACTGGACACAGTGTTCCAGCTTGGTCTGACCAGAACTGGACACAGTGCTCCAGCTGGGTCTGACCAGAACTGGACACAGTACTCCAGCTGGGTCTGACCAGAACTGGACACAGTGCTCCAGCTGGGTCTGTCCAGAACTGGAAACAGTGCTCCAGCTGGGTCTGACCAGAACTGGACAAAATGCTCCAGCTGGGTCTGACCAGAACTGAACACATTGCCCTAGCTGGGTCTGACCAAAACTGGACACAGTGCTCCAGCTGGGTCTGACTAGAACTGGCCACAGTGCTCCAACTGGATCGGAACAGAACTGGACACAGTACTCCAGCTGGGTCTGACCAGAACTGGATACAGTGCCCCACTGGGTCTGACCAGAACTGGACAAAGAGCTCCAGTTGTATTGGACCAGAACTGAACACAGTGCTCCAGCTGGGTCTGACCAGAACTGGATACAGTGCTCTAGATGGGTCTGAGCAGAACTGGACACAATGCTCTAGCCAGGTGTGACCAGAACAGGACACAGTGCTCCAGCTGAGTCTGACCAGAACAGGATACAATGCCCCGCTGGGTCTGACCAGAACTGGACAAAGAGCACCAGCTGTATTGGACCAGAACTGAACACAGTGCTCCAGCTGGGTCTGACCAGAACTGGATAGAGTGCTCTAGATGGGTCTGAGCAGAACTGGACACAGTGCTCCAGCTGGGTCTGACCAGAACTGGACACAGTGCTCTAGCTGGGTCTGACCAGAACTGGACACAGGGCTCCAGCTGGATTGGACCAGAACTAGACACAGTACGCAAGCTGGATCTGCCCAAAACTGGACACAGTGCTCTAGCTGGGTCTGACCAGAAGTGGACACAGTGCTCTAGCTGGGTCTGCCCAGAACTGGACACAGTGACGTAGCTTGTCCTGACCAGAACTGGTCACAGTGCTCCAGCTGGGTCTGACCAGAACTGGACACAGTGCTCCAGCTGGGTCTGACCAGAACTGGACACAGTGCTCTAGCTGGGCCTGACCAGAACTGGATACAGTGCTCCAGCTGGGTCTGACCAGAACTGGACACAGTGCCCTAGCTGGGTCTGACCAGAACTGGACACAGTGCTATAGCTGGGTCTGACCAGAACTGGACACAGTGCTCCAGCTGGGTCTGACCAGAACTGGACACGGTGCTCTAGTTGGGCCTGACCAGAACTGGACACAGTGCTCTAGCTGGGTCTGACCAGAACTGGACAAAGTGCTCCAGCTGGGTCTGACCAGAACTGGACACAGTGCTCCAGCTGGGTCTGACCAGAACTGGACACAGTGTTCCAGCTGGGTCTGACCAGAACTGGACACAGTGCTCCAGCCTGGTCTGACCAGAACTGGACACAGTGCTCCAGCTGGGTCTGACCAGAAATGGACACAGAGCTACAGCTGGGTCTGACCAGAATTGGACAAAATGCTCCAGCTGGGTCTGACCAGAACTGAACACAGTGCCCTAGCTGGGTCTGACCAGAACTGGATACAGTGTTCCAGCTGGATTTGACAAGAACTGGACACAGTGCTCCGTTGGGTCTGACCAGAAATGGACACAGTGCTCCAGCAGGGTCTGACCAGAACTGAACACAATGCTCCAGCCTGATTGGACCACAACTGGACAGAGTGCTCCAGCTGGGTCTGACCAGAACTGGACACATTGCCTTAGCTGGGTCTGACCAGAACTGGATACAGTGCTCCAGCTGGGTCTGACTAGAACTGGACACAGTGCTCCAACTGAGTCTGACCAGAACTGGACACAGTGCTCCAGCTGGGTATGACCAGAACTGGACACGGTGCTCCAGCTGGGTCTGACCAGAATAGGACGGTGCTCTAGCTGGGCCTGACCAGAACTGGATACAGTGCTCTAGCTGGGTCTGACCAGAACTGGGTACAGTGCTCCAGCTGGGTCTGACCAGAACTGGACACAGTGTTCCAGCTTGGTCTGACCAGAACTGGACACAGTGCTCCAGCTGGGTCTGACCAGAACTGGACACAGTACTCCAGCTGGGTCTGACCAGAACTGGACACAGTGCTCCAGCTGGGTCTGTCCAGAACTGGAAACAGTGCTCCAGCTGGGTCTGACCAGAACTGGACAAAATGCTCCAGCTGGGTCTGACCAGAACTGAACACATTGCCCTAGCTGGGTCTGACCAAAACTGGACACAGTGCTCCAGCTGGGTCTGACTAGAACTGGCCACAGTGCTCCAACTGGATCGGACCAGAACTGGACACAGTACTCCAGCTGGGTCTGACCAGAACTGGATACAGTGCCCCACTGGGTCTGACCAGAACTGGACAAAGAGCTCCAGTTGTATTGGACCAGAACTGAACACAGTGCTCCAGCTGGGTCTGACCAGAACTGGATACAGTGCTCTAGATGGGTCTGAGCAGAACTGGACACAATGCTCTAGCCAGGTGTGACCAGAACAGGACACAGTGCTCCAGCTGAGTCTGACCAGAACAGGATACAATGCCCCGCTGGGTCTGACCAGAACTGGACAAAGAGCACCAGCTGTATTGGACCAGAACTGAACACAGTGCTCCAGCTGGGTCTGACCAGAACTGGATAGAGTGCTCTAGATGGGTCTGAGCAGAACTGGACACAATGCTCTAGCCAGGTCTGACCAGAACTGGACACAGTGCTCCAGCTGAGTCTGACCAGAACTGGATACAACGCTCTAGCTGTGTCTGACCAGAACTGGACATAAAGCTCCAGCTGGGTCTTAGTAGAACTGGACACAGTGCTCCAGCTGGATTGGACCAGTATTGGACACAGTGCTCCAGCTGGGTCTGACCAGAACTGGACACAATGCTCCAGCTGGGTCTTAGTACAACTGGATACAGTGCTCCCACTGGATTGGACCAGTACTGGACACACTTCTCAAGTTGGGTCTGACCAGAACTGGACACAGTGCTCCAGCTGCCTCTGACCAGAACTGGACACAGTGTTCTAGCTGGGCCTGACCAGAACTGGATACAGTGCCCTAGCTGAGTCTGACCAGAACTGAACACAGTGCTCCAGCTTGGCCTGACCAAAACTGGATACAGTGCTCCAGCTGGGTCTGACCAGAACTGGAAACAATGCTCCAGCTGGGCCTGACCAGAACTAGATACAGTGCTCTAGCAGGGCCTGACCAGAATTGGACACAGTGCACCAGCTGGGTCTGACCAGAATTGGACACAGTGCTCCAGCTGGGTCTGACCAGAACTGGACACAGTGCTCCAGCTGGGTCCGACCAGAACTGGATACAGTGCTCCAGCTGGGTCTGACCAGAACTGGACACAGTGCTCTAGCTGGGTCTGACCAGAACTGGACACAGTGCTCTAGCTGGGTCTGACCAGAACTGGAAACAATGCTCCAGCTGGGTCTTAGTAGAACTGGATACAGTGCTCACGCTGGACTGTACCAGTACTGGAAACAGTGCTCCAGCTGGGTCTGACCAGAACTGGACACAGTGCTCCAGCTGAGTCTGACCAGAACTGGATACAACGCTCTAGCTGTGTCTGACCAGAACTGGACATAAAGCTCCAGCTGGGTCTTAGTAGAACTGGACACAGTGCTCCAGCTGGATTGGACCAGTATTGGACACAGTGCTCCAGCTGGGTCTGACCAGAACTGGACACAATGCTCCAGCTGGGTCTTAGTACAACTGGATACAGTGCTCCCACTGGATTGGACCAGTACTGGACACACTTCTCAAGTTGGGTCTGACCAGAACTGGACACAGTGCTCCAGCTGCCTCTGACCAGAACTGGACACAGTGTTCTAGCTGGGCCTGACCAGAACTGGATACAGTGCCCTAGCTGAGTCTGACCAGAACTGAACACAGTGCTCCAGCTTGGCCTGACCAAAACTGGATACAGTGCTCCAGCTGGGTCTGACCAGAACTGGAAACAATGCTCCAGCTGGGCCTGACCAGAACTAGATACAGTGCTCTAGCTGGGCCTGACCAGAAATGGACACAGTGCACCAGCTGGGTCTGACCAGAATTGGACACAGTGCTCCAGCTGGGTCTGACCAGAACTGGACACAGTGCTCCAGCTGGGTCCGACCAGAACTGGATACAGTGCTCCAGCTGGGTCTGACCAGAACTGGACACAGTGCTCTAGCTGGGTCTGACCAGAACTGGACACAGTGCTCTAGCTGGGTCTGACCAGAACTGGAAACAATGCTCCAGCTGGGTCTTAGTAGAACTGGATACAGTGCTCACGCTGGACTGTACCAGTACTGGAAACAGTGCTCCAGCTGGGTCTGACCAGAACTGGATACAGTGCTCCAGCTGGGTCTGACCAGAACTGGACACAGTGTTCTAGCTGGGCCTGACCAGAATTGGATACAGTGCCCTAGCTGAGTCTGACCAGAACGGGACACAGTGCTCCAGCTGGGTCTGACCAGAACTGGACACAGTGCTCCAGCTGGGTCTGACCAGATCTGGATACAGTGCACCAGCTGGGTCTGACAAGAACTGGACACAGTGCCCTAGCTGCGTCTGACCAGAACTGGACACAGTGCTCCAGCTGGGTCTGACCAGAACTGGACACAGTGCTCCAGCTGGGTCTGACCAGAACTGGACAGGGTGCTCCAGCTGGGTCTGACCAGAACTGGACAGAGTGCTCCAGCTGGGTCTGACCAGAACTGGGTACAGTGCTCCAGCTGTGTCTGACCAGAACTAGACACAGTGTTCCAGCTGGGTCTGACCAGAACTGGACACAGTGCTCCAGCTGGGTCTGACCAGAACTGGACACAGTACTCCAGCTGGGTCTGACCAGAACTGGACACAGTGCTCCAGCTGAGTCTGACCAGAACTGGACACAGTGCTCCAGCTGAGTCTGACCAGAACTGGACAAAATGCTCCAGCTGGATCGGACAAGAACTGGACAAAATGCTCCAGCTGGATCGGACAAGAACTGGACACAGAGCTCCAGCTGTATTGGACCAGTACTGGACACAGTGCTGCAGCTGGGTCTGACCAGAACTGGACACAGTGCTCCAGCTGAGTCTGACCAGAACTGGACACAGTGCTCCAGCTGAGTCTGACCAGAACTGGACAAAATGCTCCAGCTGAGTCTGACAACAACTGGACAAAATGCTCCAGCTGGATCGGACCAGAATTGGACACAATGCTCCAGCTGTATTGGACCAGTACTGGACACAGTGCTGCAGCTGGGTCTGACCAGAACTGGACACAGAGCTCCAGCTATATTCGACCAGTACTGGACACAGTGCTCCAGCTGAGTCTGACCAGAACAGGATACAATGCCCCGCTGGGTCTGACCAGAACTGGACAAAGAGCTCCAGTTGTATTGGACCAGAACTGAACACAGTGCTCCAGCTGGGTCTGACCAGAACTGGATACAGTGCTCTAGATGGGTCTGAGCAGAACTGGACACAATGCTCTAGCCAGGTGTGACCAGAACAGGACACAGTGCTCCAGCTGAGTCTGACCAGAACAGGATACAATGCCCCGCTGGGTCTGACCAGAACTGGACAAAGAGCACCAGCTGTATTGGACCAGAACTGAACACAGTGCTCCAGCTGGGTCTGACCAGAACTGGATAGAGTGCTCTAGATGGGTCTGAGCAGAACTGGACACAATGCTCTAGCCAGGTCTGACCAGAACTGGACACAGTGCTCCAGCTGAGTCTGACCAGAACTGGATACAACGCTCTAGCTGTGTCTGACCAGAACTGGACATAAAGCTCCAGCTGGGTCTTAGTAGAACTGGACACAGTGCTCCAGCTGGATTGGACCAGTATTGGACACAGTGCTCCAGCTGGGTCTGACCAGAACTGGACACAATGCTCCAGCTGGGTCTTAGTACAACTGGATACAGTGCTCCCACTGGATTGGACCAGTACTGGACACACTTCTCAAGTTGGGTCTGACCAGAACTGGACACAGTGCTCCAGCTGCCTCTGACCAGAACTGGACACAGTGTTCTAGCTGGGCCTGACCAGAACTGGATACAGTGCCCTAGCTGAGTCTGACCAGAACTGAACACAGTGCTCCAGCTTGGCCTGACCAAAACTGGATACAGTGCTCCAGCTGGGTCTGACCAGAACTGGAAACAATGCTCCAGCTGGGCCTGACCAGAACTGGATACAGTGCTCTAGCAGGGCCTGACCAGAATTGGACACAGTGCACCAGCTGGGTCTGACCAGAACTGGACACAGTGCTCCAGCTGGGTCTGACCAGAACTGGACACAGTGCTCCAGCTGGGTCCGACCAGAACTGGATACAGTGCTCCAGCTGGGTCTGACCAGAACTGGACACAGTGCTCTAGCTGGGTCTGACCAGAACTGGACACAGTGCTCTAGCTGGGTCTGACTAGAACTGGAAACAATGCTCCAGCTGGGTCTTAGTAGAACTGGATACAGTGCTCACGCTGGACTGTACCAGTACTAGAAACAGTGCTCCAGCTGGGTCTGACAACAACTGGATACAGTGCTCCAGCTGGGTCTGACCAGAACTGGACACAGTGTTCTAGCTGGGCCTGACCAGAACTGGATACAGTGCCCTAGCTGAGTCTGACCAGAACTGAACACAGTGCTCCAGCTTGGCCTGACCAAAACTGGATACAGTGCTCCAGCTGGGTCTGACCAGAACTGGAAACAATGCTCCAGCTGGGCCTGACCAGAACTGGATACAGTGCTCTAGCAGGGCCTGACCAGAATTGGACACAGTGCACCAGCTGGGTCTGACCAGAACTGGACACAGTGCTCCAGCTGGGTCTGACCAGAACTGGACACAGTGCTCCAGCTGGGTCCGACCAGAACTGGATACAGTGCTCCAGCTGGGTCTGACCAGAACTGGACACAGTGCTCTAGCTGGGTCTGACCAGAACTGGACACAGTGCTCTAGCTGGGTCTGACTAGAACTGGAAACAATGCTCCAGCTGGGTCTTAGTAGAACTGGATACAGTGCTCACGCTGGACTGTACCAGTACTGGAAACAGTGCTCCAGCTGGGTCTGACAACAACTGGATACAGTGCTCCAGCTGGGTCTGACCAGAACTGGACACAGTGTTCTAGCTGGGCCTGACCAGAATTGGATACGGTGCCCTAGCTGAGTCTGACCAGAACGGGACACAGTGCTCCAGCTGGGTCTGACCAGAACTGGACACAGTGCTCCAGCTGGGTCTGACCAGATCTGGATACAGTGCACCAGCTGGGTCTGACAAGAACTGGACACAGTGCCCTAGCTGCGTCTGACCAGAACTGGACACAGTGCTCCAGCTGGGTCTGACCAGAACTGGACACAGTGCTCCAGCTGGGTCTGACCAGAACTGGACAGGGTGCTCCAGCTGGGTCTGACCAGAACTGGACAGAGTGCTCCAGCTGGGTCTGACCAGAACTGGGTACAGTGCTCCAGCTGGGTCTGACCAGAACTGGACACAGTGTTCCAGCTGGGTCTGACCAGAACTGGACACAGTGCTCCAGCTGGGTCTGACCAGAACTGGACACAGTACTCCAGCTGGGTCTGACCAGAACTGGACACAGTGCTCCAGCTGAGTCTGACCAGAACTGGACACAGTGCTCCAGCTGAGTCTGACCAGAACTGGACAAAATGCTCCAGCTGGATCGGACAAGAACTGGACAAAATGCTCCAGCTGGATCGGACAAGAACTGGACACAGAGCTCCAGCTGTATTGGACCAGTACTGGACACAGTGCTGCAGCTGGGTCTGACCAGAACTGGACACAGTGCTCCAGCTGAGTCTGACCAGAACTGGACACAGTGCTCCAGCTGAGTCTGACCAGAACTGGACAAAATGGTCCAGCTGAGTCTGACAACAACTGGACAAAATGCTCCAGCTGGATCGGACCAGAACTGGACACAATGCTCCAGCTGTATTGGACCAGTACTGGACACAGTGCTGCAGCTGGGTCTGACCAGAACTGGACACAGAGCTCCAGCTATATTCGACCAGTACTGGACACAGTGCTCCAGTTGGGTCTGACCATAACTGGACACAATGTTCCAGCTAGATCGGACCAGAACTGGACACAGTGCTCCAGCTGGGTCTGACCAGAACTGGACACAATGCCCTAACTGGGTCTGACCAGAACTGGACACAGTGCTCCAGCTGGGTCTGACCAGAACTGGACACAATGTTCTAGCTGGGCCTGACCAGAACTGGTTACAGGTCTCCAGCTGGGTCTGACCAGAACTGGACACAGTGCTCCAGCTGGGTCTGACCAGTACTGGATACAGTGCTCCAGTTGGGTCTGACCAGAACTGGACACAGTGCTCCAGCTGGATCAGACCAGACCTGGACACAGTGCCCTAGCTGAGTCTGACCAGAATTGGACACAGTGCTCCAGTTGGGTCTGACCAGAACTGGACACAGTGCTCCAGCTGGGTCTGACCAGAACTGGACACAGAGCTCCAGCTGGGCCTGACCAGAACTGGATACATTGCTACAGCTGAGTCTGACCAGAACTGGACAGAATGCTCCGGCTGGGTCTGACCAGAACTGGACACAGAGCTCCAGCTGGGCCTGACCAGAACTGGACACAGTGCTCCAGCTGGGTCTGAACAGAACTGGACACAGTGCTCCAGCTGGGTCTGACCAGAACTGGATACTGTGCTCCAACTGGATTGGACCAGAACTGGACACAGTACTCCAGCTGGGTCTGACCAGAACTGGATACAGTGCTCTGCTGGGTCTGACCAGAACTGGACACAGTGCTACAGCTGGGTCTGACCAGAACTGGACAAAATGCTCCAGCTGGGTCTGACCAGAACTGAACACATTGCCCTAGCTGGGTCTGACCAAAACTGGACACAGTGCTCCAGCTGGGTCTGACTAGAATTGGCCACAGTGCTCCAACTGGATCGGACCAGAACTGGACACAGTACTCCAGCTGGGTCTGACCAGAACTGGATACAGTGCCCCACTGGGTCTGACCAGAACTGGACAAAGAGCTCCAGTTGTATTGGACCAGAACTGAACACAGTGCTCCAGCTGGGTCGACCAGAACTGGATACAGTGCTCTAGATGGGTCTGAGCAGAACTGGACACAATGCTCTAGCCAGGTGTGACCAGAACAGGACACAGTGCTCCAGCTGAGTCTGACCAGAACAGGATACAATGCCCCGCTGGGTCTGACCAGAACTGGACAAAGAGCACCAGCTGTATTGGACCAGAACTGAACACAGTGCTCCAGCTGGGTCTGACCAGAACTGGATAGAGTGCTCTAGATGGGTCTGAGCAGAACTGGACACAATGCTCTAGCCAGGTCTGACCAGAACTGGACACAGTGCTCCAGCTGAGTCTGACCAGAACTGGATACAACGCTCTAGCTGTGTCTGACCAGAACTGGACATAAAGCTCCAGCTGGGTCTTAGTAGAGCTGGACACAGTGCTCCAGCTGGATTGGACCAGTATTGGACACAGTGCTCCAGCTGGGTCTGACCAGAACTGGACACAGTGCTCTAGCTGGGTCTGACCAGAACTGGACACAATGCTCCAGCTGGTTCTTAGTACTACTGGATACAGTGCTCCCACTGGATTGGACCAGTACTGGACACACTTCTCAAGTTGGGTCTGACCAGAACTGGACACAGTGCTCCAGCTGCCTCTGACCAGAACTGGACACAGTGTTCTAGCTGGGCCTGACCAGAACTGGATACAGTGCCCTAGCTGAGTCTGACCAGAACTGAACACAGTGCTCCAGCTTGGCCTGACCAAAACTGCATACAGTGCTCCAGCTGGGTCTGACCAGAACTGGAAACAATGCTCCAGCTGGGCCTGACCAGAACTGGATACAGTGCTCCAGCTGGGCCTGACCAGAATTGGACACAGTGCACCAGCTGGGTCTGACCAGAACTGGACACAGTGCTCCAGCTGGGTCTGACCAGAACTGGACACAGTGCTCCAGCTGGGTCCGACCAGAACTGGATACAGTGCTCCAGCTGGGTCTGACCAGAAATGGACACAGTGCTCTAGCTGGGTCTGACCAGAACTGGACACAGTGCTCTAGCTGGGTCTGACCAGAACTGGACACAATGCTCCAGCTGGGTCTTAGTAGAACTGGATACAGTGCTCACGCTGGACTGTACCAGTACTGGAAACAGTGCTCCAGCTGAGTCTGACCAGAACTGGACACAGTGCTCCAGCTGAGTCTGACCAGAACTGGACAAAATGCTCCAGCTGAGTCTGACAACAACTGGACAAAATGCTCCAGCTGGATCGGACCAGAACTGGACACAATGCTCCAGCTGTATTGGACCAGTACCGGACACAGTGCTGCAGCTGGGTCTGACCAGAACTGGACACAGAGCTCCAGCTATATTCGACCAGTACTGGACACAGTGCTCCAGTTGGGTCTGATCATAACTGGACACAGTGCTCCAGTTGGGTCTGACCATAACTGGACACAATGCTCCAGCTGGATCGGACCAGAACTGGACACAGTGCTCCAGCTGGGTCTGACCAGAACTGGACACAATGCCCTAACTGGGTCTGACCAGAACTGGACACAGTGCTCCAGCTGGGTCTGACCAGAACTGGACACAGTGCTCTAGAAATGCCTGACCAGAACTGGTTACAGGTCTCCAGCTGGGTCTGACCAGAACTGGACACAGTGCTCCAGCTGGGTCTGACCAGTACTGGATACTGTGCTCCAGTTGGGATTGACCAAAACTGGACACAGTGCTCCAGCTGGGTCTGACCAGAACTGGACACAGAGCTCCAGCTGGGTCTGACCAGAACTGGACACAGTGCTCCAGCTGGGTCTGACCAGAACTGGAAACAGTGCTCCAGCTGGGCCTGACCAGAACTGGATACATTGCTACAGCTGAGTCTGACCAGAACTGGACAGAGTGCTCCGGCTGGGTCTGACCAGAACTGGACACAGAGCTCCAGCTGGGCCTGACCAGAACTGGACACAGTGCTCCAGCTGGGTCTGACCAGAACTGGACACAGTGCTCCAGCTGGGTCTGACCAGAACTGGATACAGTGCTCCGCTGGGTCTGACCAGAACTGGACACAGTGCTCCAGCTGGGTCTGACCAGAACTGGACACAGTGCTCCAGCTGAGTCTGACAACAACTGGACAAAATGCTCCAGCTGGATCGGACCAGAACTGGACACAATGCTCCAGCTGTATTGGACCAGTACTGGACACAGTGTTGCAGCTGGCTCTGACCAGAACTGGACACAGAGCTCCAGCTGGGTCTGACCAGAACTGGACACAGTGCTCCAGCTGGGCCTGACCAGAACTGGATACATTGCTACAGCTGAGTCTGACCAGAACTGGACAGAGTGCTCCGGCTGGGTCTGACCAGAACTGGACACAATGCCCTAACTTGGTCTGACCAGAACTGGACATAGTGCTCCAGCTGGGTCTGACCAGAACTGGACACAATGTTCTAGCTGGGCCTGACCAGAACTGGTTACAGGTCTCCAGCTGGGTCTGACCAGAACTGGACACAGTGCTCCAGCTCGGTCTGACCAGTACTGGATACAGTGCTCCAGTTGGGTCTGACCAGAACTGGACACAGTGCTCCAGCTGGATCAGACCAGACCTGGACACAGTGCCCTAGCTGAGTCTGACCAGAACTGGACACAGTGCTCCAGGTGGGTCTGACCAGAACTGGACACGGTGCTCCAGCTGGGTCTGACCAGAACTGGACACAGAGCTCCAGCTGGGCCTGACCAGAACTGGATACATTGATACAGCTGAGTCTGACCAGAACTGGACAGAGTGCTCCGGCTGGGTCTGACCAGAACTGGACACAGAGCTCCAGCTGGGCCTGACCAGAACTGGACACAGTGCTCCAGCTGGGTCTGACCAGAACTGGACACAGTGCTCCAGCTGGGTCTGACCAGAACTGGATACTGTGCTCCAACTGGATTGGACCCGAACTGGACACAGTACTCCAGCTGGGTCTGACCAGAACTGGATACAGTGCTCCGCTGGGTCTGACCAGAACTGGACACAGTGCTCCAGCTGAGTCTGACCAGAACTGGACACAGTGCTCCAGCTGAGTCTGACCAGAACTGGACACAGTGCTCCAGCTGAGTCTGACCAGAACTGGACAAAATGCTCCAGCTGGATCGGACAAGAACTGGACACAGAGCTCCAGCTGTATTGGACCAGTACTGGACACAGTGCTGCAGCTGGGTCTGACCGGAACTGGACACAGTGCTCCAGCTGAGTCTGACCAGAACTGGACACAGTGCTCCAGCTGAGTCTGACCAGAACTGGACAAAATGCTCCAGCTGAGTCTGACAACAACTGGACAAAATGCTCCAGCTGGATCAGACCAGAACTGGACACAATGCTCCAGCTGTATTGGACCAGTACTGGACACAGTGCTGCAGCTGGCTCTGACCAGAACTGGACACAGAGCTCCAGCTATATTCGACCAGTACTGGACACAGTGCTCCAGTTGGGTCTGATCATAACTGGACACAGTGCTCCAGTTGGGTCTGACCATAACTGGACACAATGCTCCAGCTGGATCAGACCAGAACTGGACACAGTGCTCCAGCTGGGTCTGACCAGAACTGGACACAATGCCCTAACTGGGTCTGACCAGAACTGGACACAGTGCTCCAGCTGGGTCTGACCAGAACTGGACACAGTGCTCTAGCTGGGCCTGACCAGAACTGGTTACAGGTCTCCAGCTGGGTCTGACCAGAACTGGACACAGTGCTCCAGCTGGGTCTGACCAGTACTGGATACTGTGCTCCAGTTGGGATTGACCAGAAGTGGACACAGTGCTCCAGCTGGGTCTGACCAGAACTGGACACAGAGCTCCAGCTGGGTCTGACCAGAACTGGACACAGTGCTCCAGCTGGGTCTGACCAGAACTGGACACAGTGCTCCAGCTGGGCCTGACCAGAACTGGATACATTGCTACAGCTGAGTCTGACCAGAACTGGACACAGTGCTCCAGCTGGATCAGACCAGACCTGGACACAGTGCCCTAGCTGAGTCTGACCAGAACTGGACACAGTGCTCCAGCTGGGTCTGACCAGAACTGGACACAGAGCTCCAGCTGGTCCTGACCAGAACTGGATACATTGCTACAGCTGTGTCTGACCAGAACTGGACAGAGTGCTCCGGCTGGGTCTGACCAGAACTGGACACAGAGCTCCAGCTGGGCCTGACCAGAACTGGACACAGTGCTCCAGCTGGGTCTGACCAGAACTGGACACAGTGCTCCAGCTAAGTCTGACCAGAACTGGACACAATGCTCCAGCTGCATCGGACAAGAAGTGGACACAGAGCTCCAGCTGTATTGGACCAGTACTGGACACAGTGCTGCAGCTGAGTCTGACCAGAACTGGACAGAGTGCTCCGGCTGGGTCTGACCAGAACTGGACACAGAGCTCCAGCTGGGCCTGACCAGAACTGGACACAGTGCTCCAGCTGGGTCTGACCAGAACTGGACACAGTGCTCCAGCTGAGTCTGACCAGAACTGGACAAAATGCTCCAGCTGGATCGGACAAGAACTGGACACAGAGCTCCAGCTGTATTGGACCAGTACTGGACACAGTGCTGCAGCTGGGTCTGACCAGAACTGGACACAGTGCTCCAGCTGAGTCTGACCAGAACTGGACACAGTGCTCCAGCTAAGTCTGACCAGAACTGGACACAATGCTCCAGCTGTATTGGACCAGTACTGGACACAGTGCTGCAGCTGGGTCTGACCAGAACTGGACACAGAGCTCCAGCTGGGTCTGACCAGAACTGGATACAGTGCTCCAACTGGATTGGACCAGAACTGGACACAGTACTCCAGCTGGGTCTGACCAGAACTGGACACAGTGCTCCAGCTGAGTCCGACCAGAACTGGACACAGTGCTCCAGCTGAGTCTGACCAGAACTGGACAAAATGCTCCAGCTGGATCGGACCAGAACTGGACACAATGCTCCAGCTGTATTGGACCAGTACTGGACACCAGTGCTGCAACTGGGTCTGACCAGAACTGGACACAGAGCTCCAGCTGAATTGGACCAGTACTGGACACAGTGCTCCAGTTGGGTCTGACAAGAACTGGACACAATGCCCTAACTGGGTCTGACCAGAACTGGACACAGTGCTCCAGCTGGGTCTGACCAGAACAGGACACAGTGCTCCAGCTGGGTCTGACCAGAACTGCACATAGTCCTCCAGCTGTATTGGACCAGAACTGGACACAGTGCTCCAGTTGGGTCTGACCAGAACTGGACAGAGTGCTCCGGCTGGGTCTGACCAGAACTGGACACATCGCTCCAGCTGGGTCTGACCAGAACTGGACACAGTGCTCCAGCTGGGTCTGACCAGAACTGGATACAGTGCTCCAACTGGATTGGACCAGAACTGGACACAGTACTCCAGCTGGGTCTGACCAGAACTGGATACAGTGCTCCGCGGGGTCTGACCAGAACTGGACACAGTGCTCCAGCTGGGTCTGACCAGAACTGGACACAGTGCTCCAGCTGGTCTGACCAGAACTGGACACAGTGCTCCAGCTGGGTCTGACCAGAACTGGATACAGTGCTCTAGTTGGGTCTGACCAGAACTGGACACAGTGCCACAGCTGGATCAGACCAGAACTGGACACAGTGCTCCAGCTGGATCAGACCAGAACTGGACACAGTGCCCTAGCTGAGTCTGACCAGAACTGGACACAGTGCTCTAGCTTGGCCTGACCAGAACTGGATACAGTGCTCTAGTTGGGTCTGACCAAAACTGGACAAAATGCTCCAGCTGGGTCTGACCAGAACTGGACACAGTGCTCCAGCTGGATTGGACAAGAACTGGACACAGTGCCCCAGCTGGATCAGACCAGAACGGGACACAGTGCCCTAGCTGAGTCTGACCAGAACTGGACACAGTGCTCTAGCTTGGCCTGACCAGAACTGGATACAGTGCTCTAGTTGGGTCTGAACAAAACTGGACAAAATGCTCCAGCTGGGTCTGACCAGAACTGGACACAGTGCTCCAGCTGGATTGGACAAGAACTGGATACAGTGCTCCAGCTGGTTTGGACCAGAACTGAACACAATGCTCCAGCCTGATTGGACCAGAACTGGACACAGTGTTCCAGTCTGATTGGACCAGAACTGGACACAATGCTCCAGTTGGGTCTGACCAGAACTGGACACAGTGCTCCATTGGGTCTGACCAGAACTGGACACAGTGCTCCATTGGGTCTGACCAGAAATGGACACAGTGCTCCGCTGGGTCTGACCAGAACTGGACACAGTGCTCCACCTGTATTGGACCAGAACTGGACACAGTGCCCTAGCTGGGTCTGAGCAGAACTGGACACAGTGCTCCAGCTGGGTCTGACCAGAACTGCACACAGTGCTCCAGCTGGGCCTGACCAGAACTGCACACAGTGCTCTAGCTGGGTCTGAGCAGAACTGGACACAGTGCTCCAGCTGCGTCTGACCCGAACTGGACACAGTGCTCCAGCTGGGTCTGACCAGAACTGGACACGGTGCTCTAGCTGGGTCTGACCAGAACTGGACACAGTGCTCCAGCTGGGTCTGACCAGAACTGGATACAGTGCTCTAGCTGGGTCTGACCAGAACTGGACAGAATGCTGCAGCTGGGTCTTAGTAGAACTGGACCCAGTGCTCTAGCTTGGCCTAAGAAAACTGGCTTCAGACCTCCAGCTGGGTCTGACCAGAACTGGACACAGTGCTCCAGCTGGGCCTGACCAGAACTGGACACAGTGCCCTAGCTGGGTCTGACCAGAACTGGACACAGTGCTCCAGCTGGGTCTGACCAGAACTGGACACAGTGTTCCAGCTGGGTCTGACCAGAACTGGATACAGTGCTCTAGCTGGGTCTGACCAGAACTGGACACAGTGCTCCACCTGGGTCTGACCAGAACTGGACACAGTAATCCAGCTGGGTCTGACCAGAACTGGATACAGTGCTCCAGCTGGGTCTGACCAGAACTGGACACAATGCTCCAGCTGGGTCTGACCAGAACTGGACACAGTGCTCCAGCTGGGTCTGACCAGTACTGGATACTGTGCTCCAGTTGGGATTGACCAGAAGTGGACACAGTGCTCCAGCTGGGTCTGACCAGAACTGGACACAGAGCTCCAGCTGGGTCTGACCAGAACTGGACACAGTGCTCCAGCTGGGTCTGACCAGAACTGGACACAGTGCTCCAGCTGGGCCTGACCAGAACTGGATACATTGCTACAGCTGAGTCTGACCAGAACTGGACACAGTGCTCCAGCTGGATCAGACCAGACCTGGACACAGTGCCCTAGCTGAGTCTGACCAGAACTGGACACAGTGCTCCAGCTGGGTCTGACCAGAACTGGACACAGAGCTCCAGCTGGTCCTGACCAGAACTGGATACATTGCTACAGCTGAGTCTGACCAGAACTGGACAGAGTGCTCCGGCTGGGTCTGACCAGAACTGGACACAGAGCTCCAGCTGGGCCTGACCAGAACTGGACACAGTGCTCCAGCTGGGTCTGACCAGAACTGGACACAGTGCTCCAGCTAAGTCTGACCAGAACTGGACACAATGCTCCAGCTGCATCGGACAAGAAGTGGACACAGAGCTCCAGCTGTATTGGACCAGTACTGGACACAGTGCTGCAGCTGAGTCTGACCAGAACTGGACAGAGTGCTCCGGCTGGGTCTGACCAGAACTGGACACAGAGCTCCAGCTGGGCCTGACCAGAACTGGACACAGTGCTCCAGCTGGGTCTGACCAGAACTGGACACAGTGCTCCAGCTGAGTCTGACCAGAACTGGACAAAATGCTCCAGCTGGATCGGACAAGAACTGGACACAGAGCTCCAGCTGTATTGGACCAGTACTGGACACAGTGCTGCAGCTGGGTCTGACCAGAACTGGACACAGTGCTCCAGCTGAGTCTGACCAGAACTGGACACAGTGCTCCAGCTAAGTCTGACCAGAACTGGACACAATGCTCCAGCTGTATTGGACCAGTACTGGACACAGTGCTGCAGCTGGGTCTGACCAGAACTGGACACAGAGCTCCAGCTGGGTCTTACCAGAACTGGATACAGTGCTCCAACTGGATTGGACCAGAACTGGACACAGTACTCCAGCTGGGTCTGACCAGAACTGGACACAGTGCTCCAGCTGAGTCCGACCAGAACTGGACACAGTGCTCCAGCTGAGTCTGACCAGAACTGGACAAAATGCTCCAGCTGGATCGGACCAGAACTGGACACAATGCTCCAGCTGTATTGGACCAGTACTGGACACCAGTGCTGCAACTGGGTCTGACCAGAACTGGACACAGAGCTCCAGCTGAATTGGACCAGTACTGGACACAGTGCTCCAGTTGGGTCTGACAAGAACTGGACACAATGCCCTAACTGGGTCTGACCAGAACTGGACACAGTGCTCCAGCTGGGTCTGACCAGAACAGGACACAGTGCTCCAGCTGGGTCTGACCAGAACTGCACATAGTCCTCCAGCTGTATTGGACCAGAACTGGACACAGTGCTCCAGGTGGGTCTGACCAGAACTGGACAGAGTGCTCCGGCTGGGTCTGACCAGAACTGGACACATCGCTCCAGCTGGGTCTGACCAGAACTGGACACAGTGCTCCAGCTGGGTCTGACCAGAACTGGATACAGTGCTCCAACTGGATTGGACCAGAACTGGACACAGTACTCCAGCTGGGTCTGACCAGAACTGGATACAGTGCTCCGCGGGGTCTGACCAGAACTGGACACAGTGCTCCAGCTGGGTCTGACCAGAACTGGACACAGTGCTCCAGCTGGTCTGACCAGAACTGGACACAGTGCTCCAGCTGGGTCTGACCAGAACTGGATACAGTGCTCTAGTTGGGTCTGACCAGAACTGGACACAGTGCCACAGCTGGATCAGACCAGAACTGGACACAGTGCTCTAGCTTGGCCTGACCAGAACTGGATACAGTGCTCTAGTTGGGTCTGACCAAAACTGGACACAGTGCTCCAGCTGGATTGGACAAGAACTGGACACAGTGCCCCAGCTGGATCAGACCAGAACGGGACACAGTGCCCTAGCTGAGTCTGACCAGAACTGGACACAGTGCTCTAGCTTGGCCTGACCAGAACTGGATACAGTGCTCTAGTTGGGTCTGAACAAAACTGGACAAAATGCTCCAGCTGGGTCTGACCAGAACTGGACACAGTGCTCCAGCTGGATTGGACAAGAACTGGATACAGTGCTCCAGCTGGTTTGGACCAGAACTGAACACAATGCTCCAGCCTGATTGGACCAGAACTGGACACAGTGTTCCAGTCTGATTGGACCAGAACTGGACACAATGCTCCAGTTGGGTCTGACCAGAACTGGACACAGTGCTCCATTGGGTCTGACCAGAACTGGACACAGTGCTCCATTGGGTCTGACCAGAAATGGACACAGTGCTCCGCTGGGTCTGACCAGAACTGGACACAGTGCTCCACCTGTATTGGACCAGAACTGGACACAGTGCCCTAGCTGGGTCTGAGCAGAACTGGACACAGTGCTCCAGCTGGGTCTGACCAGAACTGCACATAGTGCTCCAGCTGGGCCTGACCAGAACTGCACACAGTGCTCTAGCTGGGTCTGAGCAGAACTGGACACAGTGCTCCAGCTGCGTCTGACCCGAACTGGACACAGTGCTCCAGCTGGGTCTGACCAGAACTGGACACGGTGCTCTAGCTGGGTCTGACCAGAACTGGACACAGTGCTCCAGCTGGGTCTGACCAGAACTGGATACAGTGCTCTAGCTGGGTCTGACCAGAACTGGACAGAATGCTGCAGCTGGGTCTTAGTAGAACTGGACCCAGTGCTCTAGCTTGGCCTAAGAAAACTGGCTTCAGACCTCCAGCTGGGTCTGACCAGAACTGGACACAGTGCTCCAGCTGGGCCTGACCAGAACTGGACACAGTGCCCTAGCTGGGTCTGACCAGAACTGGACACAGTGCTCCAGCTGGGTCTGACCAGAACTGGACACAGTGTTCCAGCTGGGTCTGACCAGAACTGGATACAGTGCTCTAGCTGGGTCTGACCAGAACTGGACACAGTGCTCCACCTGGGTCTGACCAGAACTGGACACAGTAATCCAGCTGGGTCTGACCAGAACTGGATACAGTGCTCCAGCTGGGTCTGACCAGAACTGGACACAATGCTCCAGCTGGGTCTGACCAGAACAGGAAAAAGTGCTCCAGGTGAGTCTGACCAGAACTGAACACAGTGCTCCAGCTGGGTCTGACCAGAACTGGACACAGTGCTCCAGCTGGGTCTGACCAGTACAGGACACAGTGCTCCAGCTGGGTCTGACCAGAACTGCACATAGTGCTCCAGCTGTATTGGACCAGAACTGGACACAGTGCTCCCGTTGGGTCTGACCAGAACTGGACACAGTGCTCCAGCTGGGTCTGACCAGAACTGGACACAGTGCTCCAGCTGGGTCTGACCAGAACTGGATACAGTGCTCCAACTGGATTGGACCAGAACTGGACACAGTACTCCAGCTGGGTCTGACCAGAACTGGACACAGTGCTCCAGCTGAGTCTGACCAGAACTGGACACAGTGCTCCAGCTGAGTCTGACCAGAACTGGACAAAATGCTCCAGCTGGATCGGACAAGAACTGGACACAATGCTCCAGCAGTATCGGACCAGTACTGGACACAGTGCTGCAGCTGGGTCTGACCAGAACTGGACACAGAGCTCCAGCTGGATCGGACCAGAACTGGACACAGTGCTCCAGCTGGGTCTGACCAGAATTGGACACAGTGCTCCAGATGAGTCTGACCAGAACTGCACACGGTGCTCCAGCTGAGTCTGACCAGAACTGGACAAAATGCTCCAGCTGGTTCGGACCAGAACTGGACACAATGTTCCAGCTGTATTGGACCAGTACTGGACACCAGTGCTGCAACTGGGTCTGACCAGAACTGGACACTGAGCTCCAGCTGAATTGGACCAGTACTGGACACAGTTCTCCAGTTGGGTCTGACAAAAACTGGACACAATGCCCTAACTGGGTCTGACCAGAACTGGACACAGTGCTCCAGCTGGGTCTGACCAGAACAGGACACAGTGCTCCAGTTGGGTCTGACCAGAACTGGACAGAGTGCTCCGGCTGGGTCTGACCAGAACTGGACACATCGCTCCAGCTGGGTCTGACCAGAACTGGACACAGTGCTCCAGCTGGGTCTGACCAGAACTGGATACAGTGCTCCAACTGGATTGGACCAGAACTGGACACAGTACTCCAGCTGGGTCTGACCAGAACTGGATACAGTGCTCCGCGGGGTCTGACCAGAACTGGACACAGAGCTCCAGCTGGATTGGACCAGAACTGGACACAGTGCTCCAGCTGGGTCTGACAAGAACTGGACACAGTGCTCCAGCTGGGTCTGACAAGAACTGGACACAGTGCTCCAGCTGAGTCTGACCAGAACTGGACACAGTGCTCCAGCTGAGTCTGACCAGAACTGGACAAAATGCTCCAGTTGGATCTGACCAGAACTGGACACAATGCTCCAGCTGTACTGGACCAGTACTGGACACCAGTGCTGCAGCTGGGTCTGACCAGAACTGGACACAGAGATCCAGCTGAATTGGACCAGTACTGGACACAATGCTCCAGTTGGGTCTGACCAGATCTGGACACAATGCTCCAGCTGGGTCTGACCAGAACTGGACACAATGCCCTAACTGGGTCTGACCAGAACTGGACACAGTGCGCCAGCTGGGTCTGACTAGAACTGGACACAGTGCTCCAGCTGGGTCTGACCAGAACTGGACACAGTGCTCCAGCTGGGTCTGACCAGAACTGGACACAGTGCTCCAGCTGGTCTGACCAGAACTGGACACAGTGCTCCAGCTGGGTCTGACCAGAACTGGATACAGTGCTCTAGTTGGGTCTGACCAGAACTGGACACAGTGCCACAGCTGGATCAGACCAGAACTGGACACAGTGCTCCAGCTGGATCAGACCAGAACTGGACACAGTGCCCTAGCTGAGTCTGACCAGAACTGGACACAGTGCTCTAGCTTGGCCTGACCAGAACTGGATACAGTGCTCTAGTTGGGTCTGACCAAAACTGGACAAAATGCTCCAGCTGGGTCTGACCAGAACTGGACACAGTGCTCCAGCTGGATTGGACAAGAACTGGACACAGTGCTCCAGCTGGATCAGACCAGAACGGGACACAGTGCCCTAGCTGAGTCTGACCAGAACTGGACACAGTGCTCTAGCTTGGCCTGACCAGAACTGGATACAGTGCTCTAGTTGGGTCTGAACAAAACTGGACAAAATGCTCCAGCTGGGTCTGACCAGAACTGGACACAGTGCTCCAGCTGGATTGGACAAGAACTGGATACAGTGCTCCAGCTGGATTGGACCAGAACTGAACACAATGCTCCAGCCTGATTGGACCAGAACTGGACACAGTGCTCCAGTCTGATTGGACCAGAACTGGACACAATGCTCCAGTTGGGTCTGACCAGAACTGGACACAGTGCTCCATTGGGTCTGACCAGAACTGGACACAGTGCTCCATTGGGTCTGACCAGAAATGGACACAGTGCTCCGCTGGGTCTGACCAGAACTGGACACAGTGCTCCACCTGTATTGGACCAGAACTGGACACAGTGCCCTAGCTGGGTCTGAGCAGAACTGGACACAGTGCTCCAGCTGGGTCTGACCAGAACTGCACACAGTGCTCCAGCTGGGCCTGACCAGAACTGCACACAGTGCTCTAGCTGGGTCTGAGCAGAACTGGACACAGTGCTCCAGCTGGGTCTGACCAGAACTGGACACGGTGCTCTAGCTGGGTCTGACCAGAACTGGACACAGTGCTCCAGCTGGGTCTGACCAGAACTGGACACAGTGCTCCAGCTGGGTCTGACCAGAACTGGACACAGTGCTCTAGCTGGGTCTGACCAGAACTGGACACAGTGCTCCAGCTGGGTCTGACCAGAACTGGACACAGTGCTCTAGCTGGGTCTTAGTAGAACTGGACACAGTGCTCTAGCCAGGTCTGACCAGAACTGGACATGGTGCTCCAGCTGTTTCTGACCAGAAATGGATACAATGCTCTAGTTGGGTCTGACCAGAACTGGACACAATGCTCCAGCTGGTTCCTAGTAGAACTGGACACAGTGCTCCAGCAGGGTCTGACCAGAACTGGACACAGTGCTCTAGCTGGGTCTGACCAGAACTGGACACAATTCTCCAGCTGGGTCTTAGTAGAACTGGACACAGTGCTCTAGCTGGGTCTGACCAGAACTGGACACAATTCTCCAGCTGGGTCTTAATAGAACTGGACAGAGTGCTCCAGCTTGGTCTGACCAGAACTGGACACAGTGCTCCAGCTGAGTCTGACCAGAACTGGACACAATGCTCCAGCTGGATCGGACCAGAACTGGACAAAGTGCTCCAGCTGGGTCTGACCAGAACTGGACACAATGCCCTAACTGGGTCTGACTAGAACTGGACACAGTGCTCCAGCTGGGTCTGACCAGAACTGGACACAGTGTTCTAGCTGGGTCTGACCAGAACTGGATACAGTGCTCTAGCTGGGTCTGACCAGAACTGGACTCAGTGTTCCAGCTGGGTCTGATCAGAACTGGACACAGTGCTCTAGCTGGGTCTGACCAGAACTGGATACAGTGCTCTAGCTGGGTCTGACCAGAACTGGACACAGTGCTCTAGCTGGGTCTGACCAGAACTGGATACAGTGCTCTAGCTGGGTCTGACCAGAACTGGACACAGTGCTCCAGCTGGATCGGACCAGAACTGGACACAGTGCCCTAGCTGAGTCGGACCATCACTGGACACAGTGCTCTAGCTTGGCCTGACCAGAACTGGATACAGTGCTCCAGCTGTGTCTGACCAGAACTGGACACAGTGCTCCAGCTGGGTCTGACCAGAACTGGACACAGTGCTCCAGCTGGGTGTGACCAGAACTGGATACAGTGCTCCAGCTGGGTCTGACCAGAACTGGACACAGTGCTCCAGCTGGGTCTGCCCAGAACTGGACACAGTGCTCTAGCTGGGTCTGACCAGAACTGGATACTGTGCTCCAGCTGGGTCTGACCAGAACTGGACAGAATGCTCCAGCTGGGTCTTAGTAGAACTGGACACAGTGCTCTAGCTTGGCCTAACAAAACTGGATACAGTCCTCCAGCTGGGTCTGACCAGAACTGGACACAGTGCTCCAGTTGGGTCTGAGCAGAACTGGACACAGTGCCCTAGCTGGGTCTGTCCAGAACTGGACACAGTGCTCCAGCTGGTCTGACCAGAACTGGACACAGTGCTCCAGCTGGGTCTGACCAGAACTGGACACAATGCCCTAGCTAGGTCTGACCAGAACTGGACACAGTGCCCTAGCTAGGTCTGACCACAACTGGACACAATGCTCCAGCTGGGTCTGACCAGAACTGGACAAAGTGCTCCTGCTGGGTCTGACCAGAACTGGACACAATGTTCCAGCTGGGTCTGACCAGAACTGGACACAGTGCTCCAGCTTTGTCTGACCAGAACTGGACACAGTGCTCCAGCTGGGTCTGACCAGAACTGGATACAGTGGTCCAGCTGGATTGGACCAGACTGGACACAGTGCTCCAGCTGGATACGACCAGACTAGACACAGTGCTCCAGCTGGATACGACCAGACTGGATACAGTGTTGCAGCTGGGTCTTAGTAGAACTGGTCATAGTATACTGAGAGAATTGAAACAGTGTAAAACCCCTCAGGCTGTATGCACCAGAGAATGTTTGACATGAAATGTAAATGTAATTATAATATAATTTGTCATGGAAAATTTAGTGAGGCACCACTCGTACTGTATTGAGAAACTGCTTTGTAGTCCACTTTATATAATGTCAAATTTGAACTGTTATGTAATGTACTTTTACATATATTATGGATCAAGTATATATTTGGTAAGTTAACAGAACATAGTGCTCCAGGTGTGGTCTGACCAGAGCCTGCTACACAGAATCACCGTGCAGAAGAGGCCCTTCGGCCCATCGAGTCTGATATCACAGCCTTCCCTGACTTGTATTCCATTGTTTTGGCTGTTACGTTGTCCATTTTTCCTTCTTTGGTGCCATCTTTAATTGTTAACATTAAAACTAACCTGTCATTGTTTTGCTCTGATGGATATTTTCCCCAACTTGATTCGAAGTTCCTGAGCCACTTTCTTCAAATCCAAGTTTGGCATCATCTGGAAATTGCACTCATCCCCACTGAGTTTCAGAATCCAAATCATGGGTGCAAATTAAGAGACAGCAGGTGATCCAAACACTGAGCCCCAATGGACCCCAGTTAGTACTTCCTCCACCTGACTGATCTTCTCCAACATCTATGGTTTTTCTAAACCCTTTGACCAATTCCTTATCCATTCCCAAGCTTTACCCTGAATCCCGCCCGGCTTTAACTAAAAGCCTTTTGTGGGGCAGATGGTCAAGTGCCTTCTGGCAGTCTGTGCCTTGTGGATTCGTTTGGATAGCCAGGGTACCCTTTTCGAGAGGTAAGGTACCCCTGTGGATATGGTCCCAGGACATATTTTGGAGAGGGAAGGCGACCTTTGGGATTGTTAAAAATAGACATGATGGTGTGAAAAAGTGCATAAATTCACCGGAACTGTCAAAGAATTGTTAAAGCTGTCAAAACTGCCAATCTGTCAAAGAACAGTCATAACTCAGAAGAACCGTCAAAGCTATCAAGGAGTTTAACTCTGTTGAGCTTTAGATTTAAAAAAAAAGTGTGGAGTTTAAAAAAAAACAGTGCTTGATAATTAACTCTGTTGATATAAGCCTGAAGGTTATCATTATAGGATTTGGGTTGAATGACTGATTATACAACCTAACATTATCACTGTGGGGTGCCTGTTAAGTGAGCAGTTTGATTAAGAGCTAAGTGCTTATAGAATAGAAATGTTTGTTTTCATAACAAATTAGTTGAAAGAATTTCAATGTATTGAATGTCTTTTTCTATCAATGAGAGCGCTTATTTTTTAAATACTGACATCATCAACAGACACATAACTTTATTTTATGCCAGCATGGCTCTTGAGGTTTGCCCATGGTGCATACTAGATGAATTGGCATGGAAGGGATAAGGGCAAAGGGTAGTGGGTGGGGGTGGGCATGGGTTGGCATGAGTTGACATTGGGGCTATGGGGATGAGTGGGGGCATGAGGTGGCATGGGTTTGCTTGGATGGGACCTGGGAAGTGTGTGGGAGATGAGGGGGTGTGAACTGGAGGGATTTTTAAAATAAATTCAACAAAGTGCCAGTGCACCGAGGCAGGCTTTCCACCCAGCCCATCTCTGCATGCGACAGCCTCTGCACTCATTCCGGGGGGCTGTGGCGGGCATGGCTTCTAATCCAGGCTGCCCAACGCCCTCCATCCCTGGAACAAAAATTCCAACTTCCAGGCCTCTTTGTTCCCAGGTCAGGTGGACGGAGCCAGGAAATGTCCCACCTCTGCGCTCCCGGCCTTGAAGCAAAAGTCTGGGCCAGAGTCTTTCTGATTCAGAGTGTTGCCCACTCAACCAAGATGACATTTACAGTGCTCCAACGAGAGTTGTGATTGTGCCTGAAACTGGAAGGAGTCCAGAGTGGCAGAGAGAGAGTGGGGGTTAGGAGAGAGAGTGAAGAGAACAAGACAGACATGAAAGACAGACAGACAGGAAGGACAGACAGACTTGTGTATGTGTACAGTGCCTTTCATGACCTCAGGATTACAGGTTTTAAAGTGTAGTCACCGTTGTAATTTAAGAAACTCAGCAACCAACTTACAATGAGCAAGTCCCCAAAATTAGCAATATGAGAATGATAATGTGAACTCCTCTACCCTTCTTTGAATAATGAAGTGAGATCTTTTATATCTACCTGAGAAGGCAGATGAGATCTCAGTTCAACATCTCATCCAAAAGATAGCATCACTGACAGTATAGTGCTGCCTCAGTACTGCACTGGAGTGTTAAGTTGGATTTTGTGTTCAAGTCTCTGGTGTGGGACCTGAACCCCACGACCTTCTTACTCAGGGATGAATACGCTAACCGCGACTGACATCCTCCCCCACCCCCCCACCCCCTTCAACTATCAACAGTGCAGAAATAGATGGAACTGGCCATACGCCCTGTTGCTGTTTGTGGCACATTGCTGTGTGCAAAACGTCTGCCACATTCACCTACATAACAGTGACTGCATTTAAAGCAATTCATCGTAGGTGAAGTACCTTGGGATACATTTGGAATGGGACAGTCACTAATTATCAACCAAACTGCAGTAACTATTAGCCATTTACATTAACGTCACTAAGTTGCCGCTTATAGAATCTTAAGTGTTCTGTTTATTTTGGGCCAATACAGTTACACATACTCTGTGAGACAAACTGTCTTCAAATTAAGAGGCTGTTCCACAAATAATATCCCATAATTGCCACCAGCAAAATGCTTTACGTTAACGGTAATTTCTAGGCTTCACATATTCAATAATTCAAAATCTTTTTAAATTTAGACGGCAGTTGTTGTGTTTGGCTCAGAGAAAATACTTCATTTTGCATCTGATAAACATGACCTTGGGACTCTGGTGCTTCAGCTTCTGAGTCTGGGATTTAATTCCAACCCATTCTGACTCCACATTTACTTTTCATTCACTGCATTAACTTTATTATAATTTACAAACTTGATTCAATCTTTTAATACGCTCACTTTACTTTCTCGCTTTCTTTAGCTCTGTTCTGTTTTTCTAAGCCTGTTTTCATAGTCAGTATCTGACAGGTCTCTAACCTTTTACAAAAGAAAATGCAGGAGATTCTAGCCACATGCTCCTTTAGCCACTATTTGAATCGGAGAACAGCGCCAGTGTGAACCGGGAAGGGGAAATGAGATAGCAGCGCCGGAGCGCTATATCAGATACGTCTCATGTATTAAAGAGGTAGACTGCTGGCCCTGTCATTCACCAAGGTTCCGGGATGTCATGTTTCGCTCACCCCACTATCAGCTCATGCTTCCAATGAGTTACGGTGCAGGGATTTTCCAAGCAGAACCAAGTTTATTTGGGGGGGCTGTAAATCAGGTGTCCCTTTAGTTACACCTTTTTGTATCCTACTTCAGTAAGATCTGGGCCATTGTCTTTATGATCAAGGAAGCATATGGAAAATGCAATGCTGGAAGTCTGGGGTGATTTTCTGGGACAATTAACCTTGGTCTTGGATAAAAGATGTGGATATGAGAAAGTTAAAACATGCATAAAACGATACGGGCCTTAATAGGTGAAAGGGGAATATGAGGGAAAAAAGGCACAAATACTTTGTAGAAACGTGTCCTATGAGGCCAGAAACAATTAATGCAGCAATTACAGGCACTCTGAGCAGTTTGGGAACAGCTTCATTCCCACTGAAAAGCAGCAGATCCATTCATTGCTGGACGGAGGCATTTGCAGAGTCTGGCCTTCCACATGAAAGTGACGCCAGCAATTGGAAGCAATTTGCTGAACTGTTTGAAGATTAAATTAATCATGGCACCAACAAACAGCACTTGGGAAACAGTTTTGTTTTCATGCATTCTTTCGTGATTACCCAAAATGAAAGCCAAGATACAAAACGTGCTTTTGGTACTGGAAGGTTGACAGCAACAAATGCTCCCATACTCACTGCTTTGCTTGTAATTATTCAATACTTGAAAAGACCATGTAGGATTTTTTTGCTCTGTATACATGTGGTCTTTGTTCCTTTTTAATGCACGTGTAGCTTCCTCTCTCCCTTTCTTATCAAAAAGTGGAACTCTTCCCCATCTTGCCTTGTGCTAAACTTTAAATGGTATGTAGTTGAGACTTCAACTCTGTCATGACTTTCTAGGTACCATCCTTTTGCTCCATTTCAGGGGTGAATTAGCCAAATTTTAACCCCGGCCAAAGGGGAGATGCCCCACTGCCTGTGACATGAAGTAGGAGAAACAGAGAGAAGCAAATAGGAAAGTGGTCCTCGCCATGGAATGAATTTGCTTGAAGGACAATGACGATTCTTATGTAGACAAATGAAATAGCTCCATTGTGCAAATCAAGATCCCACAAACAGGAAGTGCCAGTTCATTTATTTTTCATGGTGCTACTGAGGCAGGAACATTGGCCAGGTTACAGGGAGATCTAAAGATTTTCTACATTAAAGGTGTTAAATAAAGACGAGCTGTCATTGATGGTTCTTCCATTACCTGATGTAGGCCCCTTCTGACAACCTTGCACTGGAGGAATTAGCCAGCACAGCGGTGGCACAATTGAGTCATCGTTGGTGGTGAATGTTGAAGTATCCAACCAGAGTACATTCTATGCCCTCCATTATCTCAGTGTTCCATCAGGTGGTATGGAACATAGAGAAATGCTCATTGCTCAATTAAGGGGTCAGGAGGTAGGGAAGGTAGTTGGTGATAATCAGCAGGAGTTTTGCTTAACCTTGTTTTATCTAAAGCAATGAGTTATGCATGGGGTTTAGAGTCAATGCTGAGGGCTCCTAAGACAAAGCCCACCCAACGGTATGTCACTATGCTCCCAACTTTGGCTGGGTCTATTCTGCTGGTGGGGTAGGTCTTATCCAGGAATGATGTTGGCTGATAGAAATTATGTCAATTGGACTGTGTCATCTGGTTGCTGGATGAGTCTGTGGGTCAGCTCTAGTAACCAGTGCCATGACTATGAGGAGTACTACAACATAGAGCCATAGTGTCATTATGGTACTATTTATCCCCCCTCTTTATCCCCATAGTCCTGAAGGTTTATTGCCCTCAAGTGCCCATCCAATTTTCTTTTGAAATAAGTTATTGTCTCTGCTTCCACACGTTTGTGGGTAGCAAGTTCCAGATCATTACCACTGCTGTGTGAAAAAATTCTTCCTCACTTCCTCCTTCATCTCTTGTACAAAGCCTTAAATCCACGTCCCCTAGTCCCTGTACCATCAACTAATGGGAACAGCTTTTCTTTGTCTACCTTATCTAAACCTGTTATAATCTCAGACACCACGATCAGATCCCCCCTCAATCTCTGCTGCTCCAAAAGAAAGCAACCTCATCAACTTGCATTTATATAGCACCTTTATCACAGAAAATCCTCCCACCCCCAAGATTGTCTCTGCCTGTCTGCCATTTTCCTATGTTAGTGAGGGGGATTCTGCAGGTTGATTGGGTTGGGATTACCTGAGTCTGTGCTTCCTTTTTCTGAACTTCCCCAACCAGGGGTAATAATTTCTCTCTATCTATTCTCTTGGGTTTTAAGAGTGAACCATCTAGAATTGGACTTGAGTTACGTGATGCAGAGACTGGGTTTTCGCTGTCAGGTTCCCTTTCTTGAAAGACATTAGAGAACCAGCTGGATGTTCGCAACAACTTGGCATCTTTTATGGATTTTTTTCTGGTGCTAGCCTACAAATTCCAGGTACTGTATTTTGAAATTAATTTCATAAAAAACGCTGGTGGGTTTTGAATGAGAAATTGACCAGGTTTTTTTCACACATTTTCGATGTTGGGTGATAACAGGAACTGCCTCACCAGGATATCTTCTATGCAAACACTCCTCCATAAACAAATTCATCCAAAACTCTGAATCTAAAACAGAAAATGTTGGAAAAACTCAGCAGGTCTGGCAGCACCTGTGGAGAGAGGAACAAAGTCAACATTTTGAGTTCGTATGACTCCTCTTCAGAGCTGTTTTTGTTTCAGATTTCCAGCATCTGCAGTATTTTGCTTTTATCACTCCAAAACTCTGCCGCTTGTATCTTAACTCACACCAAGTACCCATCACCCATTGTCCCCTGTGCTTGCTGACCTACACTGGCTCCCAGTCCTGAAACTCCTCGATCCTAAAATTCTCATCCTTCTTTTCAACGACTTCATTGGCCTCACCCCTCTTTATGTCTCTTATCTCTTCCAGCCCTACAAAATCTTCAAGATCTCTGCGCTTCTCCAACTCTTGCCTCCTGTATATCCCTGATTTTAACTGTTTCGCCATTTGGCTTCAGTTTCCTGACCCCCTAAGTTCAGGAATTCCATCCCTAAACATTTTCACCTCTCTCTCTCTCTCTGCCTATCTTATGTGATCAAGCTTTTGATCATCTGTCCCAGTATCTCTTTATATGGTTTTGTGTTCAATTTTGCTCCTATGAAGTTCCTTGGGACATGTTGCAACATTAAGAGAGTCATATACAAACACACTGCCATTGAGAACACTTTTTTTTGAAAGCAACGAGTTGCTGGTAACTGTTGAACTATACCCAGATATAAGTTCTTTTGCATTTGTGATATGGTCTTCAATAAAAATATGATTGCATTCTTATAATGCTGGTTAAAATTGAGATGTAGAACTAGCCTACTCGCTGAATCTTAAGCGATACCTGGGGTTGAGGAATTCAGCATCCTTTGTACAGCTGATGAATGGGTCAAACATTGTAAGAGCAAATGAGAGTGGCAGAGGCTAGGATATTGAATATTTTTAAGGCAGAGCTAGATACATTCTTGACCGCCAAGGGAGTCAAAGGTTACCGGGCGTAGGCGGGAATGTGGAGTTGAGGCCACAATCAGATCAGTCATGATCTTATTGAATGGCGGAGCAGGGTCGAAGGGCCGAATGGCCTGCTCCTGCTCTGAACTCGCACGTTCACACGTTCGTATCTTAATGCAAACTTATTAAAATCTCCGGAACACAAATATATATAACAGTGTATGAGGCAGTATCCATAATGAACATGGAAAATAAGAACTAACGTACCATCTTGGGCCTGTTATAGAACACCTTATAGGCTACTAGGTAATAAACAGGTGAAGGCACCTGCACAAACTACCTTCCCACTTCAGAATTGGACGTTGCTATTTGCCCCTAACATGAGTTTAGGTGAAACTGCAAATGTGCTCATAAAAATGAGTGTACGATTTTATTACACCCAGAGCCCAGAGGGACTCTTTCCCCATGATAGGAGTTTGTGTGCATGTTTGTGGATGAGTAACAGGGATATAGCGAGAAGTTGTGTATGTGCATGGAGCAGGTGTGTGCATGGGGCAAGGTATAGACAGAATGTATGGCATGAGTGGATGTAGGGGGCAGGGAGGCTGAATAGGGAGGTAGAGAGGGGAGTATGTGTTGGAGTGTAAGTTTGTGAGAGTATATGCATGTGTCTGAGTGTGTGTGAGCATGTGCATGTGTGTGCAAGTGTGGGCGTGCGTGTATGTGAGTATATGCGCGTGTATGTGTTTGCGTGTGAGAGTGTGTGTGCATGTATGTGAGTGTGTGCGCATGTATGTGATTGCGTGTGAGAGTGCGTGTGTCCGAGTATGTGTGTGTGTGTGTGTGTGTCTGAGTGTGTTTGTGAGAGAGAGTGGGTGTGTGTGTGTGTGTGTGTGTGTGCGTGTGAGAGGGGGAAAGAATGTGTGGAACTGTGCATGTGTGAGTGTGTGCGTATGAGAGTGTATATGTTGGAGAGAGTGAGTGAGTGTGTGAGTGTGAGAGTGTGCTTGTGTGTGTGTGTGTGTGTGAGTGTGTGTATGAGTGTGAATGTGAGAGAGTGTGTGCATCTGTGTGAGAGTGTGTAAGAGAGTGAGAGTGGGTGAGTGAGTGTATGTGTGTTTGTGTTGTGTGTGCATGCATGCCAGAGTGTTGTATTTGTGACTGTGCGTGTGCATGTATGTTCATATGAGAGAGTGTATGAGTGTATGTGTAAGAGAGTATGAGTGAATGTGTATGTGCGTGTGTGTGAGAGAGAGAGAAAATATGGGACAGTGTGTCTGTGTGTGTTTGTGTGTGAGAGAGAGAGAGTGTGTATGTGAGTGAGTGAGTGTGTGTGTGTGTGCCAGAGTGTTATGTTTGTGATTGTGTGTGTGTGCGCACATGTGCATATGAGAGCGTGTATGAGTGTATGTGTGAGAGAGTGTGAGTGTGAGTGAATGTGTGTGTGTGTGAGAGCATGTGTGTGAGAGAGAATGTGGGAGAGTGTGTGTATGTTTGTGTGTGTGTGAGAGAGAGTGTGTGTGAGAGTGAGTGAGTGTGTGTAAGTGTGAATATTTTGTGTGTGTGTGAGAAAGTGAGTGAGTGTTGTGTGAGTATGTAAGTGTGCGTGAGTGTGTGTCTGAGGGAATGTATGTGAGAGAGAATGAGAATGAATGAGTGATTATGTGTGTGTGTGTTGTGTTTGAAAGTGAGTGAGTGTGAGAGTGTGTGAGTGTGTGCTTGTGTGTGTGTGTGTGTGTGTGTGTGTCAGTGTGAGAGTGACAGAGTGAGAGAGAGAGAATGAATTTGAGTTTGTGTGTGTGTGTATGCGCGCGTGTGCCTGTGGGTAAATGTGCTGTGATAATATAATTTTTAGAAATTGATTCTGATTGCCATTAGGAAATCTCGCCAGATTTTCAGTCATGATATTTAGGAATATTTTTGAAATTAATGTTTGATAAGCATATAATTATTCTTTCACCTCTTGCACAACTCACAAGAACACAAGCATTTGAAAAAATAGCAGTCCTTCACTGACAACTGAGAATTTATTCAAGCATTTCTACCATCTGCTGCACATGTTGTACAACAACAGACCAACATTGGCTTAATTTTTATTTGAGTTTTAATCTCTTTTTGTAATCTTAAATTTTGTTTTTCCAGTAAATTTCGTAAGAAATTTAGTTCTCATTTTAATTTATTGCCCAAATTACAATAATTTCCAACGATGGTTATTTTCCTGTTCACTTTAGACAACAAAAACAGCACTGACGTCAACTCACAACAAGTAAAACACTTGTATTATACTTGATTCAGCTTAAGAGGCAAAAAGGGATTAATGTGCTTGGCATCATATCTGTGTAGTGGGTGATAAACATTTATGTAAAGAGAGATTATGGTCTTCTGCAGAAAGTTAGTGCCAACTATTAACTATTTGGAGACTTCAGTAGAGAGAAAATGAGAGATAGAGATATGCTCAAGAAGGAGGAGATGGGGTGGGGGGGAGTGGGACAGAGGGGTGAGGAAGAGTTGGAGAGAGGGGTATGGAGAAGCAGGAGAGAGGGGTGGGGAGGAGCAAGAGAGAAGGGTGGGGAGGAGTGGAAGAGAAGGAGTGGGGAGGAGCGAGAGAGGAGTGGGAAGGAGTGAGAGGGGAGTGGGGAAGAGCGACAGATGGGTGGGCAGGAGTGGGAGAGAGGGGTGGGGGGGAGTGAGGTGAAGGAGTGGGAGAGAAGGGGTAAGGGGGGAGTGAGGTGAAGGAGTGGGAGAGAAGGGGTGGGGAAGTGTGAGGTGAAGGAGTGGGAGAGAAGGGGTGGGGGGAGTGAGGTGAAGGAGTGGGAGAGAAGGGGTAAGGGGGGAGTGAGGTGAAGGAGTGGGAGAGAAGGGGTGGGGGTAAGTGTGAGGTGAAGGAGTGGGAGAGAAGGGATGGGGGGAGTGAGATGAAGGAGTGGGAGAGAAGGGGTGGGGGGGAAGAGTGAGGTGAAGGAAGTGGGAGAGGAGGGGTGGGGGGGGGAGTGAGGTGAAGGAGAGGGAGAGAAGGGGTGGGGGGGAGTGAGGTGAAGGAGTGGGTGGGTCAGACAAGAGTAGGTAAGGGGTATGGAAGAACAAGGGGATTGAGGAGGAGGAGAGTCGGAAAAGGAAAGCAGGAGAACAAATGATAAAGCGAGAGAGTAAGGGTAAGAGGATCGGAAAGAGAAGAAAGGAAGAATATTCTAGTAAAACAAACACATTAAAATTTAATAATGCAAAAATATTGAAAACAAAACACCTCCATTTTCCAAAACCTCCACCAGAAATGAAAAGCAGAGCAAGAGAGAAAAGGACTAAACCAGGAAGCTTTAAAAAGGAGAGCAACGAGGGTGTCCTTATTCAACTTCTCACCATGTGGATCCCAAACTCTCTCCTCCCTCATTTCATGCCCTCAAATCATTTTTGAATCCATGAGTAACAGTACAAGAGATACGTTAACGTACCGTCAAACAAGGTTTGCACAGAGTGAGTTGAGAAAGTCTTGCAGCATTGGTGCCTCTGCATCCATTAATCTGTCAGCACGGCATTAAACCAAAATTCATAGCAGGACAGTATACTAAGTGAAGAATCCCTCTTCACCTCCAACCCTATTAGAAATTGGACCGCTAGCCATACAGGAAAGAAATCTTCAAAGAAAAAATAATCAAGAAATACAAGATGACTTGGATTAGCGCCAATGAATGTCAAATCTCACTCATCTCACTTTAGCTGTGACTACTCCTGATTCTTTTTAATCCAAAGCGATTATGTTGGGCATCCAAAAGCCCAGCCAATGCTGGCGGTTCAGGGCAGAGTAAGGGTCAGTTTGCGCAATTGTCTAAAATTGCTCAATTCTGGAGAGAGGTGATTGATGAAGGCTTTATGATATCCAGCGAGCTCTCGATGTTTGGATAATAATATCTCGGGGCACATCTGGACTGTACGTTGAGAGATATGGCTGAAGGATGATAGGCCAATCTTGGTGGCTGCCAAAACAGCCAGCAGCACATACATGGAAAGGTAAGAACATCACATCTAATGCTCAAAGGGCAACGAATAATGGAGAACATGCTGGCAGATTTACAATTCAAACCTGAAATGTGTGACCAATTACGGATCCCCTTTATAGCAATTTTTATAAACCTAATGTATCAAAGGAAGGATCAACAAAGATAAAGCAGAAACAGGAAATATGATAGGAAAGAAAAATTAGTTGTCAAGATTCAAAGGAAGATAAATACCTTGTGTTGAAATATCACAATAATCATTTAAGAGGAAGGAGAGTCGAGGGGAATAGTTCTGCTCAAAGTGCTCGCCCTGTTTACTGCAAAAAATTACATTGAATCTTCAGCACAGAAACAGGCCATTTGGCCTAACTGGTATATTCTAGGATTATACTCTGCCTTCTGCCACTCTAATGGCCTCTTTCAACCTGCTGCCACATCCCTCCATTACCCCTTTCCCCTGCCTATGCATCAAACCTCTCCTAAAGAGTGTCAGTGTTCCCTGCTTCAACCACTCCATGTGGCGCAGAGTCCCACTACCCCACCACTATCTTGGTAAAGAAATTCCTTCTAAATTCTTTATTTCATTTGCTTGTGGCCACCTTATATCGCTAACTCTTTGTTCAGGACTCACTCACAAGTGGAAACAGTTTCCCCACATTTACCCTATCGAATCCCCTTTGTCATTTTAAAGACCTCTATCAGGTATTCTCTTTCCCTTCTCTTTTCCAGACAAAATTATAATCTTACCCAACATTTCTGTGATGCTTTTTGACAAAATGTTAACTTTGCTGACAGAATGGAGTTAGGCGAGGGTGTGACTTCATGCTGTGGAGGGGGTGGGGGTGTAAATTACAGCAAACGTTCCTGTGTCTCCCAGAACAGCTCCAATGAAAAGAGTAAGTGGGGTGGAGGAGGTGAGGGGGCGGGATGGTGGGGAGAGCGAGGAGGTGGACAGTTGGATTAGGGCAACCATGAGTCAATCTCCTGGGGCCAGTCTGAGAGCTAGTTTGAGAGCCAGTGTGGAAATGGCCAGACTGCTGGTTGGGAGAATATGCAGATCCCGCCTGAGGTGCAGTTTCTCAGAATCAGCTGCACTTCTTGCTGTTTATAATGAAGCACGAAGATACTTCCTGTAACTTGTGCACAGCAAGCTCCCACTAACAGTAATGTGATAATGAGCAGGTAATCTGTTTTTAGTGGGATAAAATTTGGCCAGGACACCAAGGAAACTTCCCCTGCTCTTCTTCAAATAGCCCTGGGGGATCTTTTAAGCCTTCCTGAGAGAGTAAATAGTGCCTTGGTTTAATGTCTCATCCAAAAATTGGCACCTCCAATAGGGCAGCACTCCCTCAGTAATGTACAGAAGTTTCAGCCTAAACTTTGTGCTGAAGTCTCTGGAGTGGAACTTGAACCCAGAACCTTCTGACTCAGAGATGAGTGAGCTATCATCTGAGCCAAAGCTGACAGTTGCCATCTTCAACAAAGATCATCTCATTGACTTCAGGGATTCAGAAGAACAATTATCTGGCTTTGTTTATTCAGGCTGCTTCCCATAGTAAGTTCTGAAAGGAACAGGTCAGATGAGACAATGCATCACCCCAGCAGCTACCATAATTATAGAAACAAGAATATGGGGAGACAATTTGACCCCATGAGACTGTTTGGTCATAATCATGGCTGATCTGTAGCCTTACTCAATCTAACTCCCCCTTGGTTCCTTATTCCATAATACCCTCATCACTTTAATCTCAGTTTTGACATTTTCAATTGATCTCCCAGGTGCAACAATCTTTTGGGGGCAAGAGAGTTCCAGATCTCCACTCCCCTTTGTGCGAGGAAGTGCTTCCTGACAAAGTCCCTGAGCAGCCTGACTCTAATTTTAAGGTTTTGCCCCCCTGTTCTGGACTCCCCGTACCAGAGGAAATAGTTTCTCTCTGCTTACCCTTTCAACTTCTTCAGTCATCTTAAACACCTCAATTGGGTCACCCTTAATCTTCTACACGTGATGGAATTCAAACCTAATCTATGCAATCTGCCCTTAGAATGTAACAGTTTTAACACTGATATTGGAACACCTAAAAGCAATTATGTGGGTGCGGCAGGTCCTTGGAGGGATTTAAAGACTTTCGAATATAATGTATCGGGGACAGGATGTTGATGTAGGTTAGTGAGGACAAGGAGGGTGGGTGACTTACTGCAAGACAGAAACAGTACGGCAGAGACTGGAATAGGTGGGTGTTTACAGAGGATGGAGCAGAGTGAGGAGGACGTTGTTGTAATGCAGTCTGGAGGAATCAAAGGCTTACATGTGGTTTCGGCAGCGGAGGGGTGATTGGAGGGGGTGGAGGCAGAAAATGTTGCGGAGGGGCAAGTCAGTTATCTTTCTGACAGAGGGGATGCTAATTTGAAACCGTGTGGAATAACAAACCCTATGGATGAACAAACTTGAGTAGCATATCTAAACCTTAAGCCACCTCTGGCTATGCAATTTTCAGCATGCTTGTTTATGCATAGCAGAGCAGGGGAGGTCCCAGCATAGAGCCCCAGGACATGGCTCTCAAAGCAAAAGATAAAACAACACTTTGAGAAAAAAGGCATAGCCAGTCAGAGACCCAAAAAGGATAATTAAATTTGAGGATGTTACAAGCTTGAGGGGCAGGAATCTATGGAGTCAGGATGTCTTGTAAAGTAACTCGGACAGGTTAATCAATGGCACATGAAGTTCAATACAGACAGCTGGACAGAAAGCTACATACAGTGGAAATAAAAATATAGGGTACCTGTATACTGGAGTGTGACAGGATTTGTAAAGGGAGAGGTTAAGAGAGACCTAGGGGGTGTCAGTTTACTCATCACTCACCATATCTAAGCATTGTGAGGCAGAGAGAGAGAATGAATGAAAGAAGGAGAACCAATTAACAAATGAAAGAAACAAAGATGTTATAAACTAGGGGGACTGGAATCTATAGAGTCAGGATGTCTTATAAAGCAACTTTCACAACCTCAGGACATCCCAAAGCACTTTACAGTCAATGAAGTACTTTTGAAGTAAAGTCACTGTTATAATGTAGGACAGTAAATAGGAAGCTGCGTGATACTGTTTGACCACTTGAGTTCACATCTCCAGAGGTTATGCTGAAGTGTCCAAAGCGGTTTCCAGGGCCCAGTTGGAGTAACGTGTGAAGGTCTGGTTGTGCGACATAAGGGACCATCCAGACCCAAATGTGACTCAGAGGACATGCACAGGACTGTTTGAGGATGAGGGATTTTCAGCCTCAGACAATTTACTAAAGTTATACAAATATTTAACAGGAGGGAGAAAATCCAGGATAGGAGGGCATAAGTTCAGAAAAGAGTCATATTGGACTCAAGTCATTCTCTCTCCACAGACACTGCCAGGCCTGCTGAGTTTTTGCAGCATTTTCTGTTTATATAGCACAAGTTTAGAGTTGCGAAGGGAAAGTTTAAGACTTCTTTCAAGTATCCCTTTACAGGGGAGGATCAACAGCTGAAACAGTTTCTGCGGAAAGGAGGGTGGCAGTGGCTGGAAATTGCAGGCATTTAAGAAATAGCGAGACACTGCAGTAGGGAGAATGTGCTTGATACTCAGGAATTATGATAGCACATGATTGAAGAGTCTTCGCCATCTGAATATTCCTCAAGAGGTCCTTTGGCAAAACACTAGTCAATTGACAGTGGTTTCTACAACTTGTATTTATACAGGGTTTTTAATGTAATGAAATGCCCCAAGAGCATAATCAAAGAAAGTTTAATACCAAGCTCCATAAGGAGATAATAGGATAGACGGCCAAAAGCTTGGTAGTTTTTAAGAAGTGACTCAAAAGAGAAAGAGGTGGAGAGGTTTAGGGAGTTAATTTCAGAGCTTAGGTCCTAGGCAGCTGAAGGCACAGCAGCTAATGACGGAACGGTTAAAATTGGGAATGTTCAATAGGCCAGATTTGAAGGGATTTGAAAACAAGGATGAAAATTTTAAAATCAAGGTGCTGCTGTGCTGACAGCCAATGTAGGTCAGCGAGCACAGGAGTGATGGGTGAAGGGGTCTTGGTGTGAGCTAGGACACAGGGAGCAGAGTTTCGGATGAGCTCAATTTTATGGAGGGTGCAAGATGACAGATTGACCAGGAGAGCATTGCAGTAGTCAAGTCTAGAAGTAACAAAGGCATAGCGTGGTTTTCAGCAGCAGACTAGCTGAGGAGGGGCTGGAGTCGGGCAATGTTACCTAAGTGGAAGCGGGCAGCAAGTAGCGGATATGAGGTTAAAACACACTGAGGCAAACATTGTGATGTTTGGTAACCAAATGTTTGCTAACAGGTTTTCTGGTGATGTTGGACTATGTAAACCTTGTTTCCTGGGACCTACTTCAACATAATGTAATCATGCATCGGAATCCCAGCTCAGACAAGCCATGAAGCTGGCTGATTCTGGGCACGGAAATGTCAGACTGGAGCAGGCTAGCGTTGTCCGATATGTTAACACTTTTGCCACACGAGATGAAACGGAAATCCCGATGGGGTGAATTGCATTTCTAATTAATAAATACAAATTGAGTCTTATACAATATCGTTGATATGTGACCTCAATACTCATATACGTCCCTGGCATTTGGATGCAAGCTTTAACCTTTCTGTTGGTAAAACTGTGAGACGAAAATCAGCGTGAATGTTGTGGGTGCTTTAAATCCTCAGTTACTGAACAGTAGTTGCTCTTTGTTAAGTGAAGATTTATGTGGGAGGTACATTTGGTGGCAGTGTGTTTGAGACCTTTTCTACTAAAATTACTACATGTGGCTAAAACAGTGTTGTCATGGCCACAGCTGTGGGTAGTCAGTGGTTTCTACTGGCCTGCACTGGCGTGGGCGAGGCAGTTCCACAAAGGTGGGATCAGAAAAGTCACTGGGGTAGTGCTAAAGAAAACTAAACTCTGGCCCTGACTAGATCAAAGTAGGGAGGGTGCCAAAGGTTGAATGATGTTTCACTCACTAAGAATGACATCTCTCTTGATTTATTTTCCTTGAATAACCTAGACTCAGGGCCCTGGTGAAGGTCACCCCCAGGATGGAGGAGAGAAAGAGACAAAACAAAGATGATGAAGATGTAGTGGTTAGCTGGATCTTGATGTCCATTGATTGTAGGAGGGAGGGGAGACAGAGGGGGACGAGGTGCTTCACAATCTCAAGGACATAGGGCATCATGAGTTACAGTAGGATGTTTGGTCACTGTCACTGGGTCAAAATCCTGGAGCTCCCTCCCTAACAGCACTGTGGATGTACCTACACCACAGGGACTGCAGCGGTTCAAGAAGGCAGCTCACCACCACCTTCTCAAGGGCAATTATGGATGGGCAAAAAAAATGCTAGCCCAGCCAGCGACACCCACATCCCTTAAAGAATAAAAAAAAAGTATCTTGATTTCAGTCGAATGATGGCAGAGATAGGTCATTTGCACAGGAGTTATGTTACTGGACTTGTAGTCTTTGGGCCTGGACCAATGAACTGGCGATATAAGTTCATATCCCACTAAGGCAGCTACAGAATTTAAATTCAACTGGTTAAATAAACAGTAAAAAGCCAGTTTCAGCAATAGTGGTGATGAAACTACCGGATTGTCATAAAAACCTGTCTGATTCATGAACGTCCTTCAGGGAAGGGAATCTCTCGTCCTTACCCAGCGTGGTTCAACACATGGCTCCAGACCCACAGCAACTTGGTTGACTCTTAACTATCCTCAGAAATGGTCCAGCTGACTGACAGGTTGTTCTCTCCTGGCTGAGGAATCTAATAACATGGGGGCACAGTCTCAGGATAAGAGGTTGATTATTTAGAATTGAGATGACGAGGAACTTCTTCACTCAGAAGGTTGTGAATCTTTGGAATTGTCTTCCTCAGAGGGCTGTGGGTGCTCCATCATTGAGTTCATTTGAGATCGAAATCGATAACTTTTTGATCTCTCAGGAAATCCAGGGGATTTGAAGTGTGGGAAAAGAGACAGGTTGAAATAGATCATATTGAATAGTGGAGCAGGCTCGAGGGGCTAAATGGTGTGTTCCCGCTCCTATTTCTTATGTCCTTAGGTTCAGTTGCATTCAAGAAAGCGGTTCACCACTACCTTCTCAAGGGCAATTAAGGTTGGGTAATAAATGCTAGCCTAGCCAGCAATGCCCACATTCCATGAACAAGTAAAACAAAGTGTAGGACAGAGTAATTGCAGTTTAGGAGGAACAAGAATCTTCATGTTCTGTAACCACCTTCAGCCCTACAACCTCCGAGATCTTAGCACTCCTGCTATTCTGGCCTCCTGCAGATCCCCAATTTTAATCGCTCCACCGTTAGCTACCGAGCCTTCAGGTGGTTGGGTCCCAAGCCCTGGAATTCTGTCCCTGAACCTCTCCACTTCTCTTATCTTTCTCTTTCTTCCTTTAGGATGCTCCTTAAAACCTACTGCTTTGACCAAGCTTTTTAGTCATCCGACCTGTCCTGATAGCTCCTTACGCGGCTCAGTGAAAAATTTGGTTTGAACACTCCTGCGAAGCACCATGGGGTGTTTTACCACATTAAACACTATATTAAAAACAACTTGTTCTTGCTGTAGGACAAACAAACCTTCAGCCCAATGTAGTAATGAAAATTAAAATATGAGGGGGAAAACATTTCAACAGGAAGTTGTTTCAACACAGTCATGGCCGATGATTCTTTCCTGACCGGGACAAATCAAATCGGAACCTTTGACTCATCCCCTAATTCATTTTTTGTTTTCACATTATTAAATTTTGAACATTTAGACAATCATCTGACATCAAAATTTTTGATAAACGGTCTTGGATGTGACCTGCCTCTTTAAGAGGGCCAGGTCTTTCATGTGGTTTTCTCTGATCTTTCCCCGTGATTCTCTCCCTTAAACGGAAGTCGTGCTTCATTCAGTGAGCCGGCCCAGAGTCTCTTGTACTTCTGTCAAATTGTCCACTCCCTTGTGTAATTGCAACTTGTCCGAATGACAAAAAATAAAGGAAACATATAACGCAAATATCCCAAAATAGTGCAGTAGTTTGATGAAAACTGTATTACTTACAATGTCTTAAAAAGATCAAACAAAACCACATCAAAGAGCTTAGTCCTTAAAGGGACAGCTCCAATCAGAGGGGTTTATTCTGCTTGTTACAGTATAAAGGATGCACTTGAAAATGTCAAAATTGCCACTTTTTAAACTGCAATTAGCGAAAATGATTCAGGTCTTGACATTACACGGTGGATTCTGTCATATGAAAGCTCAACACGTTTGACCAAATTCTCCCATCCATTATTTTAATAGAAACGGACAAATGTTTAATTTGTTTTAAACAGGTTATGACTCAGGTAAAACAGCAAAGGAATTTCATACCAATGCTTTAAGCTGCTCCCTCAGCATAACTTTAAGGTCTGGATTCTCACAAATGACAGGTTAAAGGGTTTTGTGGGCCAGGGAAAGAGAAAAATAAAAGCAGCACAGGTCATAGTTCGCAAGCCTCATCGCCACTCAGTAACCCCCTGGATTTCTGAATATTGGGTGAGAGCAAGGCGGAGCTCAGTTATGATGCCTCCCATGGTACATAATCTGCTAATGCTCACTCTCCAAGTATTCCTCAGGAGAAACCAGGTAGTAAAGACAAAATTGATAGCACATCTCCTGTTGATTAACAGTCTGAAATATTATGTATTATAATGTAATAGGTTAAAACAACTGCTTTCTGAACTCCCACTTTTTACATTCCTTCAGTCTACAGATGTGGGCATCACTGGCACAGCCAGCATTTATTGCCCATCTCTAACTGCCTTTGAGAAGGTGGTGGTGAGCCATCTTCTTGAACCGTTACAGTCTGTGTGGTGAGGCTTTCCCACGGGCAGGGAGTTCCAGGATTTTGATCCAGCGATAATGAATGAACAGCTAATATATGCTTCAGTCAAGAAGGTGTGCGACTTAGAGGTGGTGGTTTCACATGTACCTGCTGCCCTTAGGTGGTTGCTGGTTTGGAAGGTGCTGTCAAATAAACCTTGGTGAGTTTCTGCAGTGCAACTTGTAGCTGGTACACACTGCTGTCACTGTGCGTCAATGGTGGATGGAGTGAATGCTTAAGATGGTGAATGGGTGCTGATCACATAGACTTTTTTTAAAAAAATCATTAATGGGGTGTGAACATTCTTGGCTAGGCCAGGATTTATTACCCAGCTGTAACTGCCTTTGGGAAGGTGATGGTGAGCTGCCTTCTTGAACCGCTGCAGTCCATGTGATGAAGGTACACCCACAGTGCTCTTAAGAAGGGAGTTCTAGGATATTGACCCAGCAGCATCCTTGGAGGACGTTGGAGAGTTGCTGAAGTGCACCTTGTAAAGAGTACAATACTGCTGCCTCTACGTGTCAGTCGTGGAGGGAATGAATGCTTAAGATGGTGGAAGGGGTGCCAATCAAGTGGACTGCTTTATCCTTTATGGTGTCGAGCTTCTTGAGTGTCCAGGCAAGTGGGGAGTATTCCATCACACTCCTAACTTGTGCTTTGTAGATGGTGGACAGGCTTTGGGGAGTCAGGAGGCAAGTCACTCACCACAGAATTCTCAGCCTTTAATAATCTGCTCTTGTAGCCACAGTATCTATCTGGCTGGCCCAGTTCAGTTTCTGGTCAATGATTACCTCCAGGGTGTTGACGGTGGGGGCTTCAGCAATGGTAATGCCATTGAATGTCAAGGGGAAATGGTTAGATTCTCTCTTGTCGGAGATGGTCATTGCCTGGCACTTATGTGGCATGAATATTACTTGCCACTTATCAACCAAAGTCTGAATGTTCTCCAGGCTTTGCTTTGTCTTGAATCACTGCAAATTATATACACACAATGAAGATGTTCAGCACTACCACTTCATCACTTCCCTGCCTGAGGACATCAAATCATTGATGAATCAGTGAACATTGGGAAGACTGAAGACAGAATTTTCATCTCCCACCATAAACCTTTCTTTCTTATCAGAGACATCCTACCCAACAACTTGGTCAGGCTGAACTAGACTGTGTGAATTTTCAGTGTTATATCAAAGCCAGAAATAAGCATCAAATCCTGCATCTTTACATCAGCAACAGTGCTTACCTCCACAGGTACAACATACCCCAACTCACCCCTTCCTCATTCCCATTGCCTCTGAAATCTTTATTCATGCTTTTGCCAACTCTAGATTCAATTTTTTTCCCTGCTGCCTCTGACCTATCCTTCTCCCTTCATAAATTGCAAATGTTGTATTTTGCCCCATGCTTTCCTCTCACTCTGACCCACACTAAAGTACAGCAGCTCCCTATCCCCCACTGCACTTAAAATATCTGATACTTGGATTCGTTCAACCTCACCTCTCCCTATCCCTATCTCTGCAACCTTTGGCCTTCGAGTTCTAGCTCTGTGTGCATCACCTCATCCTTAATCCCACCATTAATGGCAGTGCCTGCCGGCAGCTTGGATCTACTATTTGCAATTGCTTCCCTGAAGCCATCCACCTCTCTTCCCTGAGGACCTTCTCGATACATATGTGTTAGCCCTTGCAATAATACTAGCTAGAAGCCCATTCTGTTCATCCTTTCGAAAATGCTCCCCCTTCCCCTGTTAGGTGGTTTGAAATATTTTCTACATTAAAGGTGCTATATCAATGCAAGTTGCTGCTGAGCTTCTCTTCCAGTTGCTAGGCAATTCACCAATCAAGCTTACATCAGCCTCACCTGAGTTCTTGAGATATCTAAAGAGAAATCCTAAGCCTTGTTTTCAAAGAATTGTTAGAATTTTTGCTATGTCAAGCCACGAGGTGGTCTCCGGCTTCTCGAGACGATAGAAGAAAGAAGTAAAGTTTGTTTTCAGAAAGTGCGGCGTTAAATAATGCATTTATAATTACAGTCGGTAATAATACAGTAAACTACGACTGTGGTCCGAAACGTGGATTAACAAAGCGGCGGACTCTGTGAAGCACAGTCCAGGGTCCGATGTGCTGTTTTTAATTAACAGTCAAACTGATTATGAAGGGCAGAAATAAAAGCACACACGACAAGAGAGAGAAAGATACAAATGCTTATTCCCCCTCCCCCTACCTTCTCATTTTAGAATCTGCTATCAATTCTTTCCCTTTGCCTACAGCCCACCCATAAACCAAGACGATGAGATGCAATAATTCAACAGCGAAGGAGCAGGGATAAAGCCCCTCAATGATGAGACAGAACAAAGCTCTTTTTCTTTCTGTTGCTCCCTTTGTGCCAGAATCAACAACATCATTTTCCGAGGTTCCTGAATGAAGAGGACAACATCCTCGACTGTCATGCATTAAATGTACATAAATAATCATTTTTTGATGCATTATTTTTGTTTGGAACTATTTTGCCCTCGACCCTGCCTCCCACCCACATTATCCCATAAACTCCAAGCCCTGAACACCACTCCTGATACATCGACCAATTAACCTATGGAGAGCTGGCCCCGAACCCACAGAATCTCATTGGGTATTATTGAAAAGAGAGACACGTCAAAGCTTTTCGTCTTGCCCTCATCAGGACACTCGCAAGAATACCAACATATGGGGAAAACAACAATTCATACTGTATGTGAAGAGAGAGCTGATTGGTTGGCATGCAGCGTTGCCATGGAGAGTGCGCCACTGATGCTGACTGGCAGTTAGCTGCCAAGCATTGTTTGAAATGAATCTCACTGCATGAGATGCCAACATGTCCCATTGAGTTTCCTTGGGGTAATATGTTATTGAGGACTCTGGATAACAGTGTGTTCGTTCGTCCCATTTTGCATTCCTCTGTAAGTTTTCCAAAGTGCCCCGTGTAATGATCTGGCTTATCCATGAAAACCCTGCTGTGCTTGTATAATTCTCCGTCTGTGAGGGCTGATGGCTTTTACTCAAAAAAAATAGTTTTTTTTTAAAGACATTGTCTTTGTGAAAATACATGCATATGTCTGGCTAAGTTTGTCTATGTGTGCACGGTAGACCTTCAATTGCCCTCAACAATGACGGGATCAATCCCAGGCAGGTAATGGAAGTCAAGACCTCGTGTCTTTCTCATTTCAAAAGGTAAATATGCCTGGAAATAATGTTGGGCTCTGAACCATGCTGGTCTCTCAAACTCAATGGCCTGACCCCTGCTGGTCTTCCCTGGAAACCTTGACCCCTGCTGGCATCCACCCTGATTGTGGGTGATCTGCTTCAACAAGGGCTCTGACTCTTACTGGTGTCCTATAACATGGAGTTTATCTTCCAAGAAAGAAGCCCTGATTCCTGCTGCTCTTCCAAAGTCAAATGCCTGACTCCTGCTCTTTGCCTGAAGCCTCACCCCAGCTGCTTTCCTAAACCCAAAGCCCTGATTCCTTTTGGCCTCCCAAACCTGAAACTAAATACCAGAGCTGGGCAATAGTGCGAGATGTTGGCCAGCCTGACTTGTTTCAGTGGCAAGACCAGCACTTATTGCCCATCCCTAATTGCTGCTTCCCTAGTTGGGTGTTGGCGAACTGGCTTTTTGAACTGTTGCAGCCCAGGTGATGTAGTTACACTCACATTGCTGTTAGGTTGGGAGTTCTAAACTTTTGGTCCAATGATGATGAAGGGTCTGTTGGTCCACCTTCAGAAAGATTTCAGAGGTATATTGAGGGGTGGAGGCACCCACAAAAGACACAAACATCCAGACTGTATCATAAGCTACTGTTGATCCACCTCTAGGTTATGTTATCATATAAGATATTGGCCAATACAGGCATGTACCTAAATCTAAGGCTCTCAAGACAAAGGTGACTCACTACTGAGAAAGAAAGAACTTGCATTTATCCAGTGACTTTAAAATGTCAAAGTGCTTTATGGCCAATGAAGTATATTTGAAGTGCTCAGCTGTTGTAAGCTCCTACAAACTGCAATGATCGGCTAATCTGTTTTACAACAGTAATCGTGATTGAGAGATAAATACTGGCCAGGGCACCATGGCTAACTTAACTTCAATGTCTCATCCGAAAGGCAGCACTTTTGACAGTCAGCACTCCCTCAGCTCTGCGCTATCAGCCTTGATTTTAGGCTCTTATCTGCTGTGGGACTTGAACCCATCTCTTTTGACTCAGAGGTGACTGCCCTGCCCACTGAGCCACAGTTGTATCTGCAAGAATATCTAAGGTGGTACCCTGCACTTGTAATGTGGAACGAGCTGATGTTTTCATATGGTGAACGATCTCGACACTTCCACTTTTTCCGATCTTTCAGGTTTTTTCAAAGTTTAATTCCTTGAGAACATTTCGATTCACAATCTCCTCTTGATCAGCTGTATTACAGAGTTCTAACTACACGTTGATGAACATCAGAGATAGGGGAACAAAATGTCCTGGAGAAGCTGAGCTCTGATAACAGTACAGACAGTGGGATTTTGGACATCATCTCACATATACACACACACAATAGATAATGGAGCAAATGCAAGGACTGCAGACATATCAAGCATTTCAGATGTGAAGCTCTGTACCAAAGCTCAAGAGATGAATACATGCCAGCTAAAGCCCTCGATTCGATTACACTTCCAAATCACTCCCTTCTAACTGGTATTGCATGGGAAGTGCAATTATCACATAATCTTAAACAGTACAATGAGAGGTATCTCTACACTTATTAGGGTCTGTCAGGTGATTCTTGCTACTGCTGCTTTAACGCTTTATAGGACTGCCGCCAGAGTTAGTGCTCATTGAACGATGTGGTTCAGTAAAGCAGTTTCCTGGCGTGAATATTGTATAGATAGCCAACCCCTCCATTCACTTTGGCAGGACAAGATTATATCAGGGGAAGTTCTACGCTCAAAAGCAAACTTGTATTGGGCTGCATCCAAACTTTATTGTCAAAAACATCCACCATACTTATACCTGTACCAACAGCAAATCTCATTTACCCATCATTTCCTGTGCTCGTTGACCTACATTGGCTCTAGTCGAGAAAACCTTCAATTTAAAATTCTCATCCTTGTTTTCAAATCTCATCACGGCCCCTCCCTATCACTGCAGCCTCCCCCTCCTTCAGGCCCTTCTGAAGATTGAAGATTCTGAAGGAGATTTAAAGCGTAGACACAGGTGTCATTTCCCCTGGCTGGGGAATTTAGAACATAGGAGCACAGTCTCAGCATAGGGGGATGATCATTTAAGACTGAAATAAGGAGAAATTTCTTCACTCAAAGGGTTGCGAATCTTTGAAATTCTGTACCCCAGAGGGTTTTGGATGCACCATCGTTGGATATATTTTAGGCTGGGATAGATGGATTTTTGTTTTTTCAGGGAATCAAGGATCATGGAGAGTGGGAAAGTGGAGCTGAGTCAAAGAAAAGCCATGGGTGTATTGAAGGGCAGAGCAGACTTGATGGGCTGTGTGGTCTACTCCTGCTATCTCTTGTGTGTTCTTGTGAGCTTCGCCAGAGGTCTCTGCGCTCCTCCAATTCTGGCCTCACGTGTGTATCCCTGATTTTAATCACTCCACAATTGGCAGCCATGTCTTCAGCTGCCTAGGCCCCAAGTTGTAAAGCTCTCTGTCTCTCTATCTCTTGCTCTCCTCCTTTGAGACTCTCCTTAAAAATCTACCTCTTTAACCAAGCTTTTGGTCACATGTCCTAATACCTCCTCCTATGAGTCACTTTCAAATGGTTTCATAATAGTCTGTGAACCTCCTTAAAATATTTTATGATATGGTTCTATATAAACACAAGCTGTTGTTGTGCATTTGCTAACAAACAGTCCTATGCCCCAAGGCAGTTGATGGAAATAGAAGCGGAACATCAGACACTGAGTGTTGAGTTAGGGGAGGCGAGTGAATGATGTTGAAGGGTAGGAAGGTTATGAAGGTGGGGAGATATGTGGTGAGCAATGTGGAAAGGCAGTGCTAGGGCATTTAAGAGCATAAGAAATAGGAGCAGGAGTAGACCACATGGCCCATCGAGCCTGCTTCACTGTTCAAGATCATGGCTGATCTTGGACTTCAACTTCATTTTCCCTCCTACTCTCCATATCCCTTAATTCCGAGTCATCAAAAATCTGTCTAACCCAGCCTTAAATGTTTTCAATGATGGAGCATCCACAACCCTCTGGGGTAGAGAATTCCAAACATTCAAGATCCTTTGAGTGAAAAAGTTTCTCCTTATCTCAGTCCTAAATGATCAGCCCCTCATCCTGAGACTGTGCTCCTGTGTTCTAGATTCCCCGACCAGTGGAAACAATCTCTCAGCGTCCATCCTATCCAACCCCTTCAGAATTTGGTAAGTTTTAAAGAGATCACCTTTCATTTTTCTAAGCTCCAGAGAATATAAACCCAATTTACTCAGCCTCTCATCATAGGACAACACCGCCTCCCCCCCCCCATCCCAGGGACAAATTTAATGAACCTTCACTGTGCCACCCCCAAAGTATATCCTTCCTTAAGTATGGAGACCAAACTGTACATGGTATTCCAGATGTGGGCCCACCAAAGCCCTATACAACTGTAGCAAGACTTCTTTATTCTTGTACTCCAATCCCCTTGTAATAAAAGACAACATGCCACTATTTGACTTCCTAATTGCTGGCTGCACCTGCAGGTAACTTTCTGCATTCCATGTACAAGCACACCCAATTCTCTTTGAGCATGAGCACTTACAAGTTTCTCACCTTTTAAAAAATATTCTGCTTTTTTATTCTTATGACCAAAGTGAATAACTTCACACTTCCTTATACTCCATCTGCCACCTTGTTGCTCACTCACCCAACCTGTCTATATCTCTTTGCAGCTTCTCTGTGTCCACCCTTCCCCCCTACATCTTACCTTTCCACCTAACTTGGTCTCATCAGCAAACTTAGATACATTGCTCTCTGTCTCTTCATCTAAGTCAGTAATATAGATTGTAAACAGCAGAGGCCCTAACATTGATCCTTGTGGCACTGTCTGTCCCAACTTGAAAAAGCCCCATTTATGCCTACTCTCTGTTTTTTTATCCATTAACCAATCCTCTATCCATGTTCATATATTACCCCCAACTCCATGAGCCCTTATTTGCCTATTAACCTTTTGTGCAGCATTTTATTGAATGCCTTTTGGAAATTCGGGTATACTACATCTACTGGTTCCCCTTTATTCACCCAACCCATCCTCGAAATACTTCAATAAATTTGTCAAACAGGATTTCCCCTTTAAAACCATGTTGACTTGTTCTAATCATACTATGCTTTTCTAAGCGCATTATCAAGAATTTCTTAATAATAGATTCCAGCATTTTCCCAACAACAGATGTTAGGCTAACTGGCCTGTAGTTTACAGGTTTCTTTCTCCTTCCTTTCTTGAATAGTTGTGTAACTTATGCCAACTTCCAATCTAGTGGGATTGTTCCTGAATCTATGGAATTTTGGAAAATCATAGCTAGCACATTCACTTTCTCTGCAGCTATCTCTTTTAGAACTCTAGGGTGTAGGCCATCAGGTCCCAGGGATTTGTTGGCTTTTAGTCCCTTAATTTCTCTAATGCTTTATCATTCTTTTAGTCTCTAGGTTATCATCTCTTTCTGATATGAAACTTGTGTCTTCTACAATGAAAGCAGACACAAAATATTTGTACAATGTCTCCGCCATTTCCCACTCACCTTGATAATTTCTCCTGTCTCTGCTTCTAAGGGACCAATGTTTACTTTAGCTACTCTCTTCCTTTTTGCATACTTATAAAAACTCCTTCAATCCGTTCTCATATTTCTGGCTAGTTTACTCTCATTATATTTTTTCCCTTCTTATCAACTTTTTGGTGGCCCCCTGTTGGTTTCTGAAACACTCCCAAACCTCAGACTTCTAACTGTTTTTTGGCAACATTGTAAACCGCTTCTTTTAATCTAATACTATCTATAGCTTCCTGAGTGAGCCACGGATGGGTCCTTGTTGCTGAGTTTTTGCTCTTCAATGGACTGCATTTTTGTTGAACATTTTGAATTGTTTCTTTAAATGTTTCCCTCTGTTCATTTACCTGCTTACCTTTTAGTCTATTGACCTCAATTAACCGTAGCCAGTTCTCCCTTCATACCTGTGTAATTGGCTTTGTTGAAGTTTAAGATTTTTGTTTGCAATTGCGATATGTCACTTTCAAACTTAACATGGAATCGAATGGTATTATGGTTACTATTTCCCAGTGGATCTTTCATTATGACATTACTAATGAACCCTGTTTCATTACATAACAATAGATCTAAGATAGCTTTATCACTAGTCAGTAGGGAAGGCAGTTTTTTTTATTCATTCATGGGATGTGGGCATCTCTGGCTAAGCCACCCTTTATTGCCTATCCCTAATTGCCCTTGAGAAATGCTGGCGAGCTGCCTTCTTGAATCGCTGCAGTCCATGTGGTGTAGGTACACCCACAGTGCTGTTAGGGAGGGTGTTCCAGGATTTTGACCCAGCGACAGTGAAGGAACGGCGATATATTTCCAAGTCAGGATAGTGAGTAGCTTGGATGGGAAACTCCAGGTGGTGGTGTTCCCATCTATCTGCTGCCCTTGTCCTTCAAGATGGTAAAGGTCATGGGTTTGGAAGGTGCTGTCTAAGAAGCCTTGGTGAGTTGCTGCAGTACATCTTGTAGATGGCACGTACTGCTGCCACTGTGCATTGGTGGTGGAGGGAGTGAATGTTTGTGGATGGGGTGCCAATCAAGCGGATTGCTTTGTCCTGGAGGGGGTCCAGCTTCTTAAGTGTTGTTGGAGCTGCACTGATCCAGGCAACTGGGGAGTATTCCATCACACTCCTGGCTTGTACCTTGTAGATGGTGGACAGGCTTTTGGGGAGTCAGGAGATGAGCTATTCGCTGTAGAATTCCTAGCCTCTGACCGGCTCTGGTGGCCACAATATTTATATGGCTAGTCCAGTTCAGTTTCTGGTCAATGGTAATCACCAAGATGTTGATAGTGGGGGATTCAGCGATGGTCATGTCATTGAATGTCAAGGGGTGATGGTTAGATTCTCTCTTGTTGGAGACGGTCATTGCCTGGAACTTGTGTGGCGTGAATGTTACTTGCCACTTGTCAGCCCAAGCCTGGATATTGTCCAGGTCTTGCTGCATTTGGACATGGATTGTTTCAGTATCTGAGGAGTCGTGAATGGTGCTGAACATTGTGCAATCATCAGTCAACATCCCACTTCTGACCTTATGACAGAAGGAAGGTCATTGATGAAGCAGTTGAAGATGGTTGGGCCGAGGACACTACCCTGAGGAACTCCTGCAGTGATGTCCTGGAGCTGAGATGATTGACCTCCAACAACCACAACCATCTTCCTTTGTGCTGGGTATGACTCCAACCAGCAGAGAGTTGTCCCCCTGATTATCAACTGACTCCAGTTCTGCTCAGGCTCCTTAATGCCACAGTTGATCAAAATTCTGCCTTGATATTAAGGGCAGTCACTCTCACCTCACTTCACAGGGCAGTTAAGAGTTAACCATATTTCTGTGGATCTGGAATCACATCTAGGCCAGACTTGGTAAGGTCAGCAGATTTCCTTCCCTAAAGGACATTGTTACAGCAATCCAGTTGTCTCATGATCACTCATTACTGATACTAGCTTTTTATTTAATTGAATTTAGATTCCCCGTTTGTCATGGTGGGATTTGAACTCACTTCTCAGGATCATTTGCCCAGGCCTCTTGATTATTAGTCCAGTAACACAACCACTGTACTACCATCTGCACCATGTAAACTGATGGTCATGTTTTTTCATGTACCCATTAAGAGCATTGCAAAAAATAGAAGCTTATCCACTGTAAAGTACTGTGAGATGTTCTGCGGAATGTGATAAGACACAGTCTAAGTGTCAGCCATGGCTCAGTGGTGTCATTCTCATGTCTGATTCAGCAGGTCCTGGGATCAAGTCCTACTCCAGAGGCTTGAGTGAGAAACTAGGATATGCAGCAGCCAATTTACACACAGCAACGTGATAACAATGACCAGATAATTATTTTTCAGTGATGTTAGTTGAGGGATAAATGTTGACCAGGGCACAGGAGAATTCCCCTGCTCTTCTTTGAAATAGAACTAGGGGATCTTTTGTATCCATTTGGGAGCAGACAGGTCCTCCATTTAATGTTCCAGCTAAAAGTCAGCACCTCCAACAGTGCAGCACTCCCTTGGCTTTGCACAGGGAGCGTCAACCTAGATTTTGTGCTCAAGTCTCTGGAGTGGAACTTGAAACCAAAATCTCTGATTCAAGAGACAAGAGACAAGACATGACTCACTGGGCCATGACTGACTATCGAGTTTGCTTCCACCACTGGGATTAGGCAGTGCATGTCAGATATCACAAATACATTTCTCCTTGTCATTCTCTGAACCAGCTTATCAAACCCTGTTCTCTGTTAACCCAACCTGTTCTCTTTAATATGTAGAAGAGAAAATGGCTACAAATATACGCACTGGTATTGAGCTTTCCCAAGTCATCTGCTATCTAAGCAACCCTATCCCCGACAACATGAGCATCTGATTAATGGGGTCTGAAGTTATTGGTGCTGGAAAAACCTCCACCTGCTTTGAGTGGATTAGAAATTTGATAATAAAACTCATACAATAAGACCCACCTCCAGCTAGGGTCCCCTGGAGTTTGCGCTAATGGGATTCTCCTGAATAACCTCACAAGAAATGAATTTGGGAGCACAATTATGAGGGTTTTTAAAAATTACAAACTATACAATTTACAGTAAAGGGAAACTTGTTAATTACCCTAAACTCAAGGGACAACTGTGTGATTTGCAACTAATGGTCGCAACATCATCAGTAAAAGTTGCCTCTAAACGTTGTGCATTGTTTCCTGAGCAACTTGACTTTGTAGTCCTTCAAAACCATAACTTAATCAGCCCAGAAGTTGGCCATTTTAGAACGGGAAACTGCTTAAATCATACCAAGTGCAGATCAATTTTAACAGGCAAATAAACCTCAGTTAAAGCTGTGCAGCCTTTTGGCCTTCTCAATTACAATTCCACACAAAGAAAACAGCCTTTCTTAAAATAAAAATGAAATAATAAACAATACATTTTTTGTTCCTTCATGAGATATGGCCATCATTGGCGATGCCAGAATTTATTGCCCATCCCTAATTGCCCTTGAGAAGGTGGTGGTGAACTGCTTTCTTGAACCGCTGTAGTCCCTGTGGTGTAGGCACACCCACAGTGCTGTTAGGGAGTTCCAGGATTTTGACCCAGTGACAGTGAAGGAACAGCGATATATTTCCAAGTCAGGGGATGGTGAGTGGTTTGGAGGGGAACTTTCAGGTGGTGGTGTTCCCATGCATCTGCTGCCCTTGTCCTTCTAGGTAGTAGAGATCTTTGGTTTGAAAGGTCCTATCAAATGAGCCTTGGTGAGTTGCTGCAGTGCATCTTGCAGATGGTACACGCTGCTGCTACTGTGCGTCGGTGGTGGAGGGAGTGGATGTTTAAGGCGGTGGATGAGGTGCCGATCAAACGGGCTGCTTTGAACTGGATAGTGTCAAGCTTCTTGAGTGTTGTTGGAGCTGTGCTCAACCAAGCAAGTGGGGAGTATTCCATCACACTCTTGGCTTGTGCCTTGTAAATGGTGGACAGCTTTGGGGAGTCAGGAGTTGAGTTACTTGCCACAGAATTCCCAGCCTCTGACCCAGTTCAGTTTCTGGTCACTGCTGGTCCGGATATTAATAGAGACTAAGGAGACTTACCTGCATTATCCACTATGGTGGCTCAACTAGAAAGGTTCAGAAAGTCACATGAACAGAAAGTGACCATTATAACACATAGTTACTGTCCCATTATAACTCACACATGCAAGAATGACCATTATAATACACACAAAGACCATACCATATATGGTCCCCACACATGACACCTTGCACAGGGTTTTTCTGATGAAGAGTCAGTGGGTAACGCATCCCTGCCAATCACAGTAGCTCCAAAGCTATTTAATGGCTGGAGATAGGACTTCTGCTCCTCACTTGGACAGACAGAGGGCTGCAGGTCAATCTGATTCACCGGCAGCTCTGTAGTCCCAACAGTGCCAATGGCAGCAGTGGCCAGAACTTAGACTACAAACAATCCCCGGATTCTAGGTCCCGGAGTCTAGGCCCAGGTAAGTGCAGTGGTCTCAGGGCAGTGGTCTCAGGGCAGGGAAGGGAGATGAGGCCAGACGGGTGGGGTGATCTTGATGGAGAGGCCACGGGGGAGGGAGTACCCGCAGGGAGCAGATCTGAGGGGGCTGCCCAAGATGGAAAGGGGACCCTTGAGGGTGGTGTCCCTACTTCCTATATAAAATAAATTTATGTTGCTGTTAGGGACTGTAAAGCGGACTGCAATTTATAGTCCAAGTAAAAGACAACCCATTTAAATATTCAGCTAAGTAAATTCAAATATCACTGCTGATCAAGGCACGTGATTAGATGACTAAGAAAAGTTTATATGTAAGTGGTGAGAAACCCAAAACAAATCTGCGTTGGTAAGAAATCACAGTGTTTTTATGTAACTTGTTTTTACATTGACGCACTGATCACACACTTCAGGACTGCTTCCAAATCTGTGATAGCTCTCGTAGCAGAGAAACGAGTCACTCAGACCTGCCTCCAACAGTCATGCTGGCCCTTGACGTGTTAATGCTGACCTACATTGGCTCCTGGACTGGCAATGCCATGATTTTAAAATTGTTACCCTTGTTTTCAAATCCCTCCATGGTCTCGCCTATCCCTCCCTCTGTAGCCTCCTCCAGCCCTACAACGCTCAGATCTCTGCATTCCTCCAATTCTAGCCTCTTGTGTTTCGCCGATTTTAATCGTTATGATATTGGCAGCCGTGTTTATTGGCAGCTGTGTTTTCATCTGCCTAGACTCTAAGATGTAGAATACCCTTGCTACACCTCTCCACCTTCCTTTCCTGCATTAAGACACATCTTAAAACCTACCTCCTTGGCAAAGCTTTTGAGCACCTGTCCTCATGTGGCTTCGTTAGAAATTTTGTTTGATAATCAGTCCTGTGATATGGGTCGGCATGCTTTGCTAAGTTAAAGGTGCTAAATAAATGCAGGTTCTTTTTGTTCTAATAACACAGCACAGACTGGAGTTTATTCTCTACACAATTTCAGGTTAAAGGATAACAGTCAGCTTCAAAGTTATAGAGCCAATGTAAAGAGGATCATGGAGTTCACTTGGAGCCCTGGCCAAAATCATTGCCTCAGTAAACACCACCATGAGTATAGAAACTCGTTGCTACTCATGGCTGGTGCAGAACAGCTGCCACGTTTACCCAAAAGAAAGTTTTCTACTTCAGTAACACCTTTCACTACATCAGGGCATCACAAAACATTTTACAGCCAACACATTACTTTTTTTGAAAGCTTAGTCAGTGTTGTAACATAGGAGAACGCAGCAGCCAATTTGATCACAGAAAGCTGTCAGTAATGGCAACATGACAATGACCAGATAATCTGTTTTAGTGATGATGTGAAAGGTGCTATTTACACATGCAAGTTCTCCTTTCCTGCATGGTGCAGTGCATTAGGATGCGGCAGTTCATCCGTGAAACCTTGCATGGGCATTTTTCACTCTGCCAGCTGTATGGTTCCACACAAAATGAATGTGGGTGAAGTGGAAACTGGCAGAGGAGTCCCAGAAGGATCTTTCTTCCTCCCAGTGGACTGATGCACAGTGTAGGAGGAGAACAAGAAAAGCACTTAATGTTTTGTTATATTTTCCTATCAATATTTTATTGACTATCAACTTACAAATTAAAGGCAGTGCTACTTCCTCTATTTTGAAGTGTATACATCTTCAATAAATGCCAGATGCCAATAAAACTTAATCGCACTTTCAAATATCGTCCATAACGGTGCCGTAAAACATAGGTAAACCTGAATTTCATACACACTGTGGACAAAGCCTCGTTAAACTGTTGTGTGGGAGTCTACAGGAAAATAGCATTGGCTCTTAGCCACAACCAGCCTGAATCATCCAAAGCCAAATTTATTTCGGCCAGAATTGTCTATAAATCCATTATTGGACCAAGTACATGAAACTTTATTAAAAGATGCAGTAACTGCTGTCTACCTGTCTACCCCCAGCCATCTCTTCTCATCTCTTGCCAAAGTTGCCTGTGATTTCTCTTTTCCAGCCTCCTCAATCCTGTTGGCATAGTTCCTAGCTCTGATAAAGAGAGAGATGATGTGTTTGACTCAATTTTCTTCAATTCTATACTCAATGGTCTTGGTGAAGAACTTCCTTCGGTTATGCCATCCTCCTCAACCTTGATGACCAGCATCAAACCTTGTTACAGTGCTGTTGGATCCTCTGCTCTCTAAATTAAGAAAGAATTCTGATCTTGAAGCTAACACTGCTAGGTCTCTTCAGCTGAGTGCCTCTGAACTCACCCTTGTCCTGTGTCAGCTTTTCAATCTCCCTTGGTCCACTTCACCTTGAAGACTACTACTTCTTTAAGTAGATTAGGCTATTATCTCTCTTTTTTAAAATTCATTCACGGGATGTGGGTTTCGCTGAAAAGGTCATCGTTTATTGTCTATCACTAATTGCCCTTGAGGAGGTGGTGAAACGCCTTCATAGCTTGCTAGGCTATTTTCAGAGGACAGTTAAGAGTCAATCACGTTGCTGTGGGTCTGGAGTCATATGTAGGCCAGACTGGGTCAGGGTGGCAGATTTCTTTCCCAAAAGAACATTGGTGAACCGGGTAGGTGTTCACTATTACTGATACCAACTTTTTAATTCCAGATTTATTTAATTAACTGAATTTAAATTCCCTTGCTTTTATGGTGGGATTTGAGCTTATGTTTCAGGACCTTTAGTCTGGATTACTTGTAACATAAGCACTATGCTCTCATACCCATTTGCTGTTTGTGGTACTAAACCAGGTGCTGTTGTGTTTGCCTATATAACAGAACTACAAGTAAAGTAACCTGTTGGCTGGGAAGTTTTTAGGATGCAAGTTCTTTCTTTCTATTCATCATCAAACCCAACCCAGGTTTTACTGATGACATTAGTCTTCAATAAGATTGGTTCTGTACCATAATAATGGCATTTCCAATGTGGCAAAACCATGCAAGTCCTCACACAGCAACTGACTGGCACTCAACATTGAGTGAGCAGGACGAAAAATTATCAACAAAAATGTGCATTTATATAACTGTTGTAATATAGTAAAATGCTTCAAGGTGCTTCACTAAATTTGACACCAAGCAACAAAAGGACAACTGACCAAACGTTTGGTCAAAGAAATAGGTTTTAAGGGATATCTTAAAAGAGGTGAAGAGGTTTAGCAAGAAAATTCCAATGCTTGAGGCCTAGACAGTTGAAGTTTGTCCATCAGTTCCATCCAAACAATATGAGTAACAAATGTCAACCATTACGATTATACATTGTATTAATAACTTCGTACATCAAGAAAACAGAAAACATAAATGAACAATTCATAAAATTTAGGGTAATTGCACCAAGTACCAATGCTTACATGATAACTAACCAAAATAAACATTATTCCTAACAAAGAACATGGCATCTAAAATGTTCTTACTATCTCCAAGCAGTTACTGACAAACATACATACCAACATACAAATTAGGAGCAGGAGTAGGCCACATGGCCCCTCAAACCTGCTCCACCATTTGATAAGATCATGGCTGATCTGATTGTTGTCTTTACTGTTTATCTCTATATCCATTGACTTCCTTGTCAATTAGGTATCTATCTATCTCAGCCTTTAAAATATTCAATGATCCTTCCTCCACTGCTTTCTGGAGAAGGGAATTCCAAACACTAATTGCATGAGTTGAGGAGTCTATCCTCTGTCTCTATGGGGCAAAGGACTTCATGGGTTCCCTCTCTTCTGTAATGCTCCACTTCACAGTCAGTTCAATCACACTTTGGTCTCTGAACAACTGGTCACCTTGTACCTAGTCGTGCTATTCGATGTGTGCCTGGTTTATGCAATCTTTCTGTATGTTCACTTCTGTCTTTTTTTTCTTTACTCTTTTCTGGGACATGGCATCACTGGCAAGGCCAGCATTTGTTGCCTATCCCTAATTGCCCTTTGAACTGAGTGGGCTGCTAGGACATTTCACATGGCAGTTCAGAGCCAACTACATCGCTGTGGGTCTGTGTCACATGTAGGCCAGATTGGGCAAGGATGGCAGATTTCCTTCCCTAAAGGAATTCCCTTCACTAAAGGGCATTAGTGAACCAGATGGGTTTTCACAACAATTGATTATAGTTCCATGGTTGCCATTACTGAGACTAGCTTTGTAATTCCAGATTTATTAACTAAACTCAAATTTCACCAGTTGCTGTGGTGGGATTTAAACCCGTGATTTGAGAGCATTAACCTTGGTCTCTGGATTACTAGTCAAGTAGCATCACTGCCACCATCTCCCCCACAAAGTGTTTGTTTCTGCCCTGTGCAACATTAGGATTCTTTTTAAATATCGTTTGACCTTCTGCCTGAAAGCTGAGTGGGGAGGCTCGAGCAGGGAGTCGTGGGAGAAGTGCTGTGGAGTTGGGTGTCAATGACATGTTCAAGGATCTTGAAATAGATGGGGAGGCTGGAGATGGGGCCATAGATTATGAAGACAGGGGGCACTGATGCTACACTTTTTAAGAAGGGAGGGATGATGCCAAGCTTACGTTTTAGAGTGCCTGGACGGATGGGGGTGGATAGGGGTCTCAGTATGTGCAAAATGGTGGGCAGGAGCCAGCACCCTGCTATGGTAAGATGCAACTTGATAGTACAGCATTACCTCACCATCAGCAACTGTCTGTACAACTGTGCCTTGTAACCACCTTGAGAAGCACTGGCTAAATTACAAGATTCAAAAGGAGCACTAGGTGAATAGGAAATAAATGAGGGATTAAAGAGGATTACCCGAAAGATCATAAAGAAATATCCCTCTAATTGATCGTTAATGGGGATCAAATGCCCCTCAGCACAGGCAAGGGCGTACACATTACAGACCTGGTTTGGTGAATTATGCATTCTCTTTCACATTTCATTCACTTCATGTTGCTCAAAAATTCCTTCATATTATTTTCTCCCAAAATTGTTTAAAAAGAAGAGATGAGGCACTGACTGAACTGATTTAAAGATCTGGTTGGGTTATCCTTGACGTTCATGCCAGAATAGTGATTCGAATGAGCAATGCACTTAGAGTCACTCCTCTGCCTTCTCCCTGTAGCCCTGCACATTCTCTCTTTTCATGTAATAATTCAATTCCCCTTTGAATGCCTCAATCGAACGTGCTTCCACCATACTCTCAGGCAATGCAGTTCAGATTTTAATCACTTGCTGCGTCAAAAAGGTTTCTTCTCGTGTCTCCACTGCCCCTTTTGCCAATTACCTTAATCAGTGTTCACTTGTTCTCGATTCTTCCATCAATGGGAACAGATTCTCCCTATCTAATCTATCCAGGCCCTTCATGATTTTGAATATCTCTATCAAATCTCCTCTCCAATTTCTCTTCTCCAATGAAAACAGTCCCAGCTTCTCTAAGCTAGCAACGTAACTGAGGTTCCACATCCCTGGAGCTATTTTCATGAAACTTTCCTGCACTCTTTCCAATGCCTTCATATTCCTCTAAAATGAGGTGCCAAAATGGAGCACAATACTCCAGTTGAGGCCAAAGTAGTGTTCTGTACAAGTTTAAATATAAGTTCCTTGCTTTTGTACTCTATCCCCCATTAATAAAACCTTTATTTTCTCCTTTCATGGGATGTGGGTGTCAGTGGCTAGGCCAGCAATTTTACTGCCCATCCATAAGTGGCATTGAAAAGGTGGCAGTGAACCACCTTCTTGAACTGCTGCAGTCCTTGTGGTGTTGGTACACCCACAGTGTTGTTACAGAAGGACTTCCAGGATTTTGACCCAACGACAGTGAAGGAACAGCGATATATTTCCAAGTTAGGATGGTGTGTGCCTTGGAGGGGTGCTTGCTGGTGGTGGTGTTCCCATGCATCCCTTAGCCTTCTAGAGGTAGAGGTCACAGGTTTGGAAGGTGCTGTCAAGAGAGTCTTGGCGAGTTACTGCAGTGCACCTTGAAGATGGTACACACAGCTGCCACTGTGCGTTCGTGGCGAAGGAGTGAATGTTTAAGGTGGTGGATAGGTCCAATCAAGTGGGCTGCTTTGTCCTGGATAGTGTCGAGCTTCTCGAGTGTTGCTGGAGCTGCGTCCAGGCAAGTGGAGAATATTCCAACACACTCCTGACTTGCGCCTTGCAGATGGTGGACCGGATTTGGGGTATCAGGAGGCGAGTTACTCGCCATAGAATTCCCAGCCTCTGACCTGCTTTTGTAGCCACAGTACTTGTATGGCTGCCCAATTAATTTTTTTGTCAATGTTGATAGTGGGAGGTCCAACGATGGTGACGCCAGTGAATGTCAAGGGGAGGTGGTTGGAATCTTGTTGGTGATGGTCATTGCCTGGCACTTGTGTGGCGTGAGTATTACTTGCTTTTATCAATCCAGGCCTCAATGTTGTCCAAGTCTTGCTGCATATGGAAACAGACATTTTAAAATTCATTTACAGGATGTGGACGTCGCTGGGTAGGCCAGAATTTATTGCCCATCCCTAATTGCCCTTCTTGAACTGCTGCAGTCCATGTAATATAGGTACATCCACAGTGCTGTTAGGGAGGGAGTTCCAGGATTTTGATCCAGCAACAGTGAAGGAATGGCGATATATTGCCAAGTCAGGATGGTGAGTGGCTTGGAGGGGAACTTCCAGATGGTGACGTTCTCATGTATCTGCTACCCTTGTCCTTCTAGATGGCAGTGGTCGTGGGTTTGGATGGTACTGTCCAAGGAGCCTTGGTGAGTATCTGCAGTGCATCTTGCAGATGGTACACACTGCTGTCACTGTGCATCGGTGGTGGAAAGAGTGAATGTTTGTAGAAGGGGTGCCAATCAAGTGGGCTGCTTTGTCCTGGATGGTGTTGAGCTTGAGTGTTGTTGGAGCTGCTCTCATCCAAATACGTGGAGAGTATTCCATCACACACCTGACTTGTGCCTTGTGGATGGTGGACAGGCTTTGGGGAGTCAGGAGGTGCGTTACTTGCCACAGGATTCCCAGCCTCTGACCTACTTTTGTAGCCACAGTATTTATATGGCTAGTCCAGTTCAGTTTCTGGTCAATGGTAATCCCCAGGATGCTGACAGTCAGGGGTTTCAGTGATAGTAATGTTACTGAACATCAAGAGGCGATGGTTAGATTCTCTCTTATTGGAGATGGTCATTGCCTGACACTTGTGTGGCACAAATGTTACTTGCGAATGGTCAACCCAACTCTGGATATTGTCCAGGTCTTGCTGCATTTGGACATGGACTGCTTCAGCATCTGAGGAGTTGCAACTGATGCTGAGTGTTGTGCAATCATCAGTGAACATCCCCACTTCTGACCTTATGATGGAAGGAAGGTCATTGATGAAGAGGCTGTAGATGGTTAGGCCTAGGTTGCTATCCTGAGGAATTCCTGCAGTGATGTCCAGGAGCTGAGATGACTGACCTCTAACAACTACAACCATCTTCCTTTGTGCTAGGTATTATTTCAACCAGCGGAGAGTTTTCCCCTGATTCCCATTGACTCCAGTTTTGCTAGGGCTCCTTGATGTCACACTCTGTCAAATGCTGCCTTGATGTCAAGGTCAGGCACTCTCACCTCACCTCAGGAGTTCAGCTCTTGTGTCCATGTTTGAACCAAGGCTGTAATGAGGTCAGAAGCTGAGTGACCCTGGCAGAACCCAAACTGGGCGTCAGTGAGCTGGTTATCGCTAAGCAAGTGCTGCTTGATAGCACTGTTGGGGATGATGCCTTCCATCATTTTACTGATGATAGAGAGTAGACTGATGCGATGGTGATTGGCTGGGTTGAACTTGTCCTGCTGTTTGTGCACAGGACATACCTGGGCAATTTTCCATAGTTGGCCAGGCGTCAGTGTTTGTAGCTGTACTGGAACAGCTTGGCTAGGGGCACGGCAAGTACTGGAGCACAAGTCTTCAGTACTATTGCCGGAATATTGTCAGGGCCCATAGTCTTTGCAGTATCGGAGGAGTCACGATTGGTGCTGAACATTGTGCAATCATCAGCAAACATCCCCACTTCTGACCTTACGATGGAAGTAAGGTCATTGATGAAGCAGCTGAAGATGGTTGGGCCTAGGACGCTACCCTGTGGAACTCCTGCAGTGATGTCCTAGGGCTGAGATAATTGACCTCCAACAACCACAACAACCTTTGTCTTGCTATGGCTCCTTGATGCCAAACTCGGTCAAATGTTGCCTTGATGTCAAGGGCAGTCACTCTCGCTTCACCTTGAGTTCAGCTCTTTGGTCCATCTTTGGACTGAGGCTGCTGTCAAGAAACTACCCTAGTTTTCCTGATATTACTGTTGGATATTGTAAAGCAGGCTTATGCGTGTGTGTAAGTTTCTGTGGGGGTGGCTAATTTAATTAAACCAGAGGTGATTAGACTGCGAGGTTTAAATTTATCAAAGAAGTGAGGTATAAAACAGGCATTTGAAATGAAGATGAGTAGAATGAGGGTGAGGTCAGGAGATATGGTGTGAATTAAATTTGCATTTTTGGATAAGTGGGAAAGGTGTTTGATTTTCAAAGGGACATAATATTTTTACAACTGGTAAGATAAAAAAGGCAAGACTATGATGTTTATTTTTCCCAAAAGTTCTAGTCATAATCAGAATATGAAAGATTTTTATATTCTGAAACTTCTCAAGATAAGTGGAAACAATGAGATTTACAGACCAAAAAGTGAGAAATATACTTGAAGAAGGATTGAAGGCTGTGAGAGATGTGGTTGTGTGAGATCTTGAAAGGTGACTCTGTGAAACAGGCTGGTGGGGAAAAGCCTCTAGCCATCCAGAAGAAGTTTGCTGTTCAAGTAACCAAAGTTGTGATAAAAGCCTTTGGAAGTCCATTGGCCAGTGCATGCTTGAGGCAAAATTTCTGGATGACTTTTTAAATTTGGAATCTATTTGGACTGTTGCTCTAAAGGAGGTGTGAAGTACGGAGTCTGTTTAAGTAGGGAATTTGAACTGTTATAACTGTGTAACTGTAATCTTGTAGGTGTGTTGCTTCCTTAGTTAAATATTTTAATTTCATCTTTAAAATCTCTAAGGGTGGTAGTGGATTCATTAATTCTAACTTCAGTGCACAAGCCTTCTCGTAACAAATACAAATTGCAAAGTCGTTTTGAAAGTGTGGCCAAGTTTCCCTTTGGGATTTTGTCTGCCTGGCAAATACCATCTGCCATGTCCTAACACTGCAACAAGGTCAGGAGCTGGGTGGCCCTGCCGAAACCCAAAGCGAGCATCAGTGAGCAGGTTATTGCTGTGTAAGTGCTGCTTGATAGCACTGTGGACAGCATCTTCCATCACTTTACTGATGATCGAGAGTAGATTGATGGCGCAGTAATTGGCTGGGTTGGATTTGTCCTGCTTTTTGTGTACAGTGCATACCTGGGCAGTTTTCTACATTGCTGGACAGATGCCGACGTTGTAGCTGTACTGGAACAGCTTGGTTAAGGATGCAGCTAGTACTAGAGCACAAGTCTTCAGTACTATTGCTAGAATGTTGTCAGGGCCCATGGCCTTTGCACTATCCAGTGCCTTCAGCCATTTTTTGATATCATGTGGAGTGAATTGAATTGGCTGAAGACTGGCATCTGTGATGCTGAGGGCCTCAGGAGGAGGCTGAGATGGATCATCCACCTGGCACTTCTGGCTGAAGATTGTTGTAAATGCTTTGTCTTTTGCACTGATGTGCTGGGCTCCCCAATCATTCAGGATGGGGATTTTTGTGGATCCTCCTCCTCCAGTGAGTTGTTTAATTGTCCACCACATTCCAGTCCTTAACCATTCACTGTGGTAAAAAGATGTTCTTCCTGCCACTTTTGCTTCTTTTGCCAATTACTTTAAATCTATGCTCTCTCATTCACAATTCTTTTATGGGAGAGAACAATTTCTCCTTATCGACTCTGTCCAGGCCCCTTGTGATTTTGAATATCTCTATCAAATCTCCTCTCAGTTGTCTCTTCTCCAATTAAAACATTCCCAGGTTCTTCATAGCTGTAGTTCTTCATCCCTGGAACAATTATCATGGGCAACATCTTCTCCCCAGTGTGACGTCTGCTCGGAAATGCTGTGCGCTCCCTGTGCAGGTGGGTGGGGGTGGAATTCCCTGTGTCGGGAATGTGCTCTTTCATGCATGCGAGTGAAAGAGCAAACAGATCTCCCTGAGGCAAAGTGCCGCATCAGGGAGATCGCTGGAAGTTAAAATTTTTGGAAGCGTGGAAAAAAATTTCCTAACATGTCCCCTCGTGTGACACTGTCACATGAGCTGGGACATGTCAATTTCTTTTATTTCAACACTTCATAAACGTTTTAAAGCCCTCACAAAACCTCATCCCGCTCGTGGATGAGCTTTCATGTTTTTTTTTAAAGGCCGCCTGGGCTCCTCACCTGCCCACCAACCTTAAGGTTGGACTGCCAGGTCCTTTAATTAGCTTAATTAGTTTTTTTAAAGGCCCTGAGTGGCCGCTGACAGTTCGGCGGGTGTGCAGCTGAGTCGGCTGTGTGCCCGCCAAACTGAAAATCTAAACGATGCAGGGTGACTTCAGGACACACGCTCGATGTCACCCAGCGTCATTTTACACATCAGCAAGCGGCACAGCCCCCCCACATTCGCCAACCGGAAGATGCAGCCCAGTGAATCTTTTCTGCGCTCTCTCCAATGCCTTAACATCCTTCCTAAAGCCTGGTGCCCAGAGCTGGAAGCAATACTCCAGTTGAGACCAAATCAGAATCTTATACAAGCTCAACATAACCTTCTTGCTTCTGTGCTATATACCTCTATCAGTAAAACCTGGACACTGTATGCTTCATTAACCACGCTTGCAGCCTGTCCTGCCACCTTCAATAACTAATGCACATGTACACCCAGGTCCCTCTGCTCCTGCACACCCTTTAAAGTTGTACATTTTATTTTATATTGTCTCTCCATGTCCTTCCTACCAAAATGCATGACTTCACATTTCTCCATATTGAACTTTGTTGGCCACTTGTCCACCCATTCCACCAGCTTGTCTACGCTCTTTTGAAGTTCTATGCTATCCTCCTCACAGCTCACAATGTTTCCACATTTTGTATCAGCTGTAAATTTTGAAACTCTGGCCTGCACAGCAAGTTCTAGGTCATTAAAATATCAAGAAGAGCAAGGGTCCCAACACTGACCCCTGGGGCACCCCACTACTGACCTTCCTCCAACCTGATAGGCAACCATTCACCCCTCAGCCAATTCCATATCCATGTTGCTACTGTCCCTTTTATTCCATGAGCTACGACTTTGCTCAAAAGTCCCTTGGGCGGCACCTTATCAAATGTTCTTTGGAAGTCCATGTACACCACATCAACAGCATTACCCTCATCAACCCTCTGTGAACTCTTCAAAAAACTCCAGGTAAGTTAGTTAAACATGATTTTCTCATAATAAATCTATGTTGGCTTTCTTAATTAACCTGCATTTGCCCAACTGACAACTAATTTTGTCCTGAATTATTGTTTCTAGAAGATTCCCCCCACCACTGAAGTTAAACTGACTCTCCTGTAGTTGCTGGGTTTATCTTTATACCCTTTTTTGAACAAGGGTGTATCATTAGCAATTCTCCAATCCTCTGGCACTAGCCAAGTCTAAGGAAGACTAAAAAATTATGGCCAGTGCCTCTGCAATTTCCACTCTCACTTCCCTAAGTCTCCTTCGATGCATCCCATCTGGTCCTGGTCCTATATCAACTTCAAGTATAGACAGCCTATATAATATCTCCTCCTTATCAATTTTAAATCCTTCTTGTGTATTAATTATCAGCTTTTTCACTGTGGCCTGACTGGCATCTTCTTCTTTGGTAAAGACAGATGTAAAGTCTCCGTGAACCATCACAAGAAAGAAAGAAGATTTACTGATTATTCAACTTGCTTGCTCTTCTGGGATCTTGCTATGTGTGAGTAGAATGGGCTTATATTCTCTGGAGGTTAGAAGAATGAGAGGTGATCTCGTTGCAATATTTGAACTTCTGAGAAGGCTTAACAAGGTAGATGCTGAGACATTGTTTTCCCTGGCTGGAGATTCTAGAAATATGGGTCACAGTCTCAGCATAAGGGGCCAATTATTTAGGATGGGGATGAGATATTTCTTTACTCAGAGGGCTGTGAATCTTTGGAATTATCTAACCCAGAGAGCTGTGGATGCTCTGTTATTGAGCGTATTCAATATCGAGATTGATAGATTTTTGGATACTAAGAGTATCAAGAGATATGGGGATGAGGTGGAAAAGTGGAGTTGAGGTCAAAGATAAGCCATGATCTTAATGAATGGTGGAGCAGGCTCAAGAGGCCATAAGGTCTACTCCTGTTCTTATTTTCTATTAACTTGTAGCTCCATTTGCCTATGTGGCAGTAACTATATTTCAAGTGTAATTTGATGCGAGTTGCCTTGGGATGTCCTGAGGACATGGTGAGATGCTTTTTAAATACAAGCTCTTTCTTTCCAGTCTTGTTGCACTTAGGCACATCAATAGAACAATGTTGAGTCGTTGCCTAGATTAAACCCAAGTTTGTGATAGTAACAGCTGAACTACAAGGCTCAGGGTGGAGGAGGCGGGATAACCAGGGATGATTTACACAGGTTGGGTTTCCTATTGCACAGATTACCAGTTTTATTACTGAGCTTTTTGCTTTGGATTTTTGCTTTGTGTGAACTTCACACAGGAAACATAATCAAGACAGCACATCTCTTCTCAACTTTACACAAAGGAAGATGGCAATACAAGTTGAGTTGCACAATTGAAGCAAAGTCGGACAGCAGACACATGGGAACACCACCATCTAGAAGATCCCCTCCAAGTCACTCACCATCCTGACTTGGAAATATATCACTGTTCCTTCACTGTCGCTGGGACAAAATCCTGGAACACCCTTCCTAACAGCACTGTGGGTGTACCTATACCACATGGACTGTAGCGGTTCAAGAAGGCAGCTCAACAGCACCTTCTCAAGGGCAATTAGGGATGGGCAATAAATGCTGGCCCAGCCAGCGATGCCCACATTCCATGAATGAATTAAAAAAAACTCATTTGTGTGATAGGCAATGTGTCTTTTTGGCTTGCCTGCTGTTAGTGGCAAACACCACTCGTGTTGTTACTGAATAGTACCAGCATGAAACAGCTAGCTTCGCCTATTGCTCAAACTTTTGAGATACCTTGCCCTTCCAGGGTAACCAGAGGTAGACTGGGCACTTATCACATATGGTATAAATTGTTGTTTTCCCCTTATATTGGTATTCATGTGAATGTCCTGAAGAATGCAAGATGGAAAACTTTGACATGTCTCTTTTTTCCGCAATACTCTTAAAGGTGCTAAAGAAATGCAAGGCTTTCAGCTTAAGCCCTTGTCAGAATTCACAGCTGCGCGCCTAAGATTTCTGCATTTTAATTTCAGATTTGCAACATTTTCTTTTTAAAACAGCCTTCAACACTTTCAGTGCTTTCCGAGAAAGTTAGCAACTATGAAGCATTCTGAAGTTCTGCAAGTTCCTAATCCACTGAATACAAACTTCAGCACCAAAAACTAAAACGCTGGCAAAAATTGTAACGAAGGTGTGTTACTGTTTTTGAAGGCTGGAAAGGCTGAGAGAGGTTTTAAAGGAAACCTTGGTGGGATGCTGTTACTGCAACATTATAACTATTGACAGGTTACCTTTGCTTCAGTGTATGTTGAACTGACAGGCTAAGGGCATGTAGTGCAAGGAATGCAGTCAATCTGTGAGGCTGCACAACCAGGCAGTAATGGGAGGGTGTACACATTTTAGCACTTGGCTGTTCTCTGGCATTTTCACGCTGGTGGTCCCTGCAGATGCACTCAATTTGGAACAGACTGGGTTCAAAAGTTCAGTCAGGGTTTTTAACCTGAGGGTGGGTGGGGTCCACTCCTGTCACACACACAGTTCAGGGCTCCTCTGGGCTGTATGTGGGAAAGAACTCAGACCTCCCCACTCCCCCCAACAAATGAAAGCAGAGCTCTTCCTCACTGGAGATCGCTCAGACAATGCTGCTACAGTCTTACTGATTAAACCCAACCAAACTCATTTTAACTTGCATTTAAATGAGGAAATTACATTTATTCCAAGGGACTCCCACAGTACGTCTCCTCAACACAATCCACCTGTCATGTTTTGGGCCACTTTCATCAGTCTGAGACCAGTCAACTGTGGACTCAATATAAACTTTAAATAATATAAAAAGGAAAAGTGACTGCTATGCAAGGCAGATTTTTGTTGATTTTGAACATGAATGACAAGACTGGGAAAGGGGAATGTAGAGGGACAGTGGAACAAATTAAAAAACATTAAACAGGAAGAGGTTCCAGGGACAAAGTACTGGTAAAGAAAGACTTGTATTTGTATTGCAGGTTTCATGAACTCAGAATATCCCAAAGTACTTTACTTTCAATAAAGTACTTTCAACTGAAAGACAACACTGCTGAGAGCAGCACACTCTCAGTACGGCACTGGAATATCAGCCTAGGTTTTGTGCACAAGTCCCTGGACTGAGGCTTGAACCCAGAATCTTCTGACTTGGATGAAAGCATAACCCACTGAGCCATGGCTGACATATAGATGGCTCATTTAAAGCAGCAGTGCATTGTGCAATAGGAATAACGCAAACAGGGCTTTTGGATAGTCATATCAGGAGTGATACAGAACTTGGAAAGAGTACTGATTCAACTCTATAGTCACTGTACTGCAAAAGAAAGAAGGAACTTGCATTTATACAGTACCTTTCACAACTTCAGCACATAAAACACTTTACAGCCAATAAAGTACTTTTTGAAGTGTAGCTACTGTTGTAACATAGAACATGACCATGCTTGGACATTCAAGAAGGCACAGAAGAGGTCAGTGAAACTGACACTTCAGAATAGGTTCTTCGTACAATTATACAGCACAGAAGGCCATTCAGCCCACCATGCCGGTGCTGGCTCTTTGAAAGAGCTACCAATTACTGCAGTCACACCCACCCCCCCCCCGCCCCACTTTTACACTGCAAAAGTTTCCTTTGTGTTGTGTAACACGGAGAAACTAAGTGCACTGTGGGTGTTTATTCTGGAGAAAAGGCAGCTAGTTGAAGGGAGGGAAAGGCATCTCAAGATTTTCAACATTCTAAGGATCCAGTTAAACCAGAACCTAATCAATTGTTTCACGCAGCCACAGACTCTGTAACCAGGGGGCACAGACTTGAGAGCTGAGACAAGGCGAGATGAGGTGAGCAGACAGTTCAAATTTAACTGCTTCACGCTGAAGTTGGGGAATGTGTGGAACAGTCTGTGCAGGAAGGCAGTAGAGATGGATAATAGCAGAAAATTCAAGGAACAAGATTTTTGGCAAAATAAGTGACTGAGGGCATGTAAGTATTGAGTTTTAGGCACTTTGTTTTAGGAAGGTCAACAAGAGTATAGAGAGGATGCAGAAGCGATTCATTAAGATAATACCAGTCTCTAATTATGAGAAGAGGTAAATTAGCATTACTGCCATAATGGATAGGAGGAGAGCTGATAGAGTCGTTGAAATTGCCAGGGTTTTGATAAAGTAAATTGGAAGGAATTATCTCCATGGGTTGGTGAGTCAGTAACAAGATGACTTAACTTTAAGATTGCCAACACATGAGCAAAGATAAAGATTTTGATTTCATTTTACACACAAAGGGATGTTAGGAAATGAATTAACAATGTGGGTTCAAAATCCATAGCCTTTAAAAGAGTGGTCGGTAAATATTTTTTAAAAAAATTCAAAGGGTGTGAGGAAAAGAACAACTGAATAGGTGTTCCAGAGAGTTAATATAGGAAAGATGGGCTGAATGGCTTCCTTATCTTTTGCAATATTCAATGATTCTAGGTGCAGGAATCCCAGTTAATTTTGTTCATCTTTCATTGCTCAAATCTACATAATATCTGTAATATCCCCCTGCTAGCCCAATGGAGCTCAACTAATTTAGCCCGTGCAGCCAGATGAATCGGTGATCTTGGTCTCAGTGAGTTAGGATCACATTAATACCAACTAGTGTTATGGTTGTGTGTCATCAATGTAAATAGAATGGACAGCAGAGTTTTGATAATATGCTAAACTCAACAACGTCCTTATTAGACTAAAATAAGAGTTTTGTATTCAGCAGGTTATTGTAACACATTTCTACTCATACTGCCATTAACAATTGAACTTTAAGAGAACAGGAGATGCACTTCCTTAACGAGGTGGAATGACTTTCACACGTGCACTGCCAGTCTCCTTGTTTCAAAAGGAGAAGGGGATAACAGTAATAGTGATCTTCATGACATAATATCATGATAAATGAGCTCCCACTGAAAAAAGAACACTTAACTTGCTCTAAAGATTTTACATTCTAGAAGCAATAATGACCAAGATATGGTTTCAATATCAGGGACAAATTAGAGAAGGGCCTTATTGTAGTCAGTCCTCATTGTTCAGGCCTTTTCTTGGTTAGTAATCTGTTCATGTCAAAGGATGATATGCCAAACTTCTACCTATATCCTATCCCTACCTTGTTTCCATAACTGGAAACCAAGGTTATACTTAACAGTGAATTTAATGGGAAAACGCATTCCACTAAACTGTCACATCATTCAAAACCAGAGTGTAAGAAATTAAACCACCAGGTTATAGAATTATAAAGCACAGCAGGGGGTCATTCATGCCTGTTACAACTCTTTGAAAAAGCTATTCAATTAGTCCCACTTCCCTGTCTTCTCCCCATAGCTCTGCAAATGTTTCCTTTTCATGTATATATCCAATTCCCTTTTGAAAGTTACTATTGAATCTGCTTCCAACATCCTTTGAGGCAGCACATTCCAGATCACAACTCGCTGTGTTAGAAAAGAAATTCTCATTTCCTTTCAAATTTCTTTTGCCAATTATCCTAAATCTTTTTCCTTTGGTTATTGACCCTCCTTCCAGTAGAAACAGTTCCTCGCTATGTAGTCTATAAAAATCCCTCACCATTTGAACACCTCCATTAAATAATCTGTGATAAAGTTAACAGCCCCTTGGATAAATGTGGATTAATTAAGGAAAATCAGAGTGGATTTCTTAAGGACACGTTGTATTTAACTGACTTGACTGAGTTTTTTTGTTGAGGTGACAGAGAGGGCTGATGAAGGGAATGTGGTTGATGTAATGTACATAAGACTTCCAAAAAGTGTTTGATAAAGTGCCACATAAAAGGCTTGTCAGCAAGTTAAAGCCCATGGACCAAAAGGGCCAGTGACAGAATGGATACGAAGTTGGCTTAGTGACAAGAAACGGAAAATAGTGGTGAACAGTTGTGTTTTGGACTGGAGAAAGGTATACAATGGGGTTCCCAGGGACCAGTGTTAGGACCATTGCATTTCTCCATCTACATTAAGGAGCTAGACCTAGGTATGTAGTACACAATTTCAATATTTGTAGATGACACAAACTTGGAAGTATTGTGAACTGGGACGCAGATAGTGATAAACTTCAAGATGACATAAACAAGCTGGTAGGATAGTTGGATACTTGGCAGATAGAATTTATTTCAGAGAAGTGTGAAGCGATACATTTTGGTGGGAAGAACGAGGAGAAACAATATAAAATAAAGGATACATTCCTAAAGGAGGTGCAAGAGCAGAGTGACCTGGGGGAATATGTACACAAATAGCTGAAGGTGACAGGGCAGGTTGAGAAAGAAGTTACTAAAGCATACAGGATCCTGAATAGAGTACAAAAGGCAATGAAGTTATGATGAACATTTCTAAAGCACTGGTTCGGCCTCAGTTGGAGTATTGTATCCAATTCTGGGCACTACAATTTAGGAAAGATGTGAAGGCATTGAAGAGGCACAGAAAAGATTCACAGTAATGGTTCCAGCGTTGAGACACCTCAGTTACCTGGATAGATTGGAGGAGCTGGGCTGTTCCCTTACAGAAGAGCAGGTTGAGAGGAGATTTGATAGAGATGTTCAAAATCATGAAAGGATAGACAGAAAATAGGGAGAAACGGTTCCCATTGACATAAGGATCGAGAACCAGAGGATACAAATTTAAGGTGATTGGGTAAAGAACCCCAAAGACAACATGAAGAAGTTTTTTTTTATGCAGCATTTGAATAGGATCTGGAATGCACTGCCTGACAGTACGGTGAAGGAAGACTCAATCGTGGTTTTCAAAAGGGAATTAGATAATTATCTGAAGAGAAAAAATTGGAAAAGGTGGTGGAAGCTGATTCCATAAATAATTTCAAAAGAGAGTTGGACAGATGCTGGACCATGAGGAACTTCAAGGATTAAGGACAAAACACAACTGCGCTTTCAAAGAGCCAGCGTAGACATGAAAGACCAAACTGCCTCCTTATAAGTTTCTATAATTCAAAAAGGATGACATTGGGAAACCATGGCTGTCTCTTTTAAGGCCCCACTGTTATATCAGAGAAGCACATGGCCAATCGAACTTAAAGAAACCCAATATAAGCTACAATGCTCCAACAAAAGAGAACTTCTGAACTACATCAGAATGTTGTTGCTCATGGCTATAAGACACCGAACAAAGGAATTCTTTGTACCTACACATCCAGAGAAAACACATCAGTGGGACAAGTTTGGAAGTCTGGGATCTTTGAACTGCAAAGTTTCGGAAAACTCCGTATCCCAGTGACACGATAAAGCAAGCTTTTGGCTGGGTTTTGAAGTTCCTTTTGCAATGTCTACATAGTTCTTAAATTCCAATCTGATCTAATATATAGAATTACAAAGAATCCGCAGCACAGAAACAGGAAAGCAAACACTTGATTCGGGAATCAAGGGATATGGTGATAGGACAGGAAATGGTCTTATTAAACAACAGTGCAGGCTCGAGGGGGGCTGTATGGGACACTCCTGCACCTATTTCATATGTTCTTAAATAGGCCATATAGCCCAACTGATCTATGCCAGTGTTTATGCTCCACGTGTGTCTCCTCCCACCCAACTTTATTTCACTTTATCCCTTTAGACCCTTCTATTCCTTTCTCTCTGATGTACATATCTAGCTTCCCCTATAAATTCCTCCATACTATTTGTGTGATTTTAGCACATCCTATAACATCTGTGCTCAGAAATCCACTGAGTGAAGCGGCTGAATTAAAGTGGGAATTGTATCAAGTGTTAGATCACTTTTGAGTTTGTGCCCACTGAGAGATTGATTAAGGCTATCAAATTAATTTCAGTATCACCAGCCAGAGAGAGCAAACTTTCATTCCACATATCTGGACTGGACTTAAATCTAGGTCCCAGGGATGAAAAAGCACTGTTCTAACCCACTGGGACACTAAGTCCCCAGCAACCAGCAGTTCTGTTAAACAGATACCGTTCAGAAACAGTAGGAGTGTAAGGATGAAAAATGAGGCACCAAATGCTTAAGGGTATAATCATATGGTCTTAACTCCTGTAATGAAGCCTTAAATGGATGGTTTAGGATCGGTGTTGGTCCAGTAATAGTGACAAGTATTTATGATCAAGTAAACAGAAAAAAAAAATCAGTGAGAATGAGAAACAAAAATTTATTTTTCTTCCCCTGTCAGTTTGGCTCAGTTAGTAGTACTCTGGGGCAGAAGGTCAGAATTCAAGACCGAGATCAGGAATTGAGCACGTAATCTAGGTCAACATTGTGTTACAGCACTAGTTGAGGTGCTGCACTTTTGGAGGTGCTGTCCTTTTTGATGACATGTTAACTATGGACCCCATTCAATCATTCAAGATCCCACTGTACTATCTGAAGAAGAGCAGGGACCTCTCATGGGACCCTGACCATCACTCTTCCCTCAATAAATACCATCAAAAATAGATGAATTGGTTTGTATCTCATTACTGTTTGTGAAAAAAATGGTGCCTACCTACAGCACTCAGGGTAATGTATGTGAGGTAATTTGGGATATGTTTTGAAGATGTGAGAAAGATGCTTTACAAATGCACACTCTTTCTCTTCTGAATGTTCCTCACTGCTGTTTCACGCAAGTCATCAACAAGCTGCACAAAGATAGGAACTTGCTTCAGGACACGGCTCTGTCATGGGGATTTCAGCAAGTGGACTTCAGGTGTTATCACCCAATAGCATGATTATGATGCATTATGTCTGGACAGAGTTCTACTGTGAAGAGCAGGTGTCCATGGTAATGGATGCAATTTGAAATCAGGAACTGTGTATCATGAGGGATTTTGATAGGTTCTCCTCATTTACTCTGTTTCCACTGGCATTAGGGTTAGTAACCAGAGGACACAGAGTTAAGGGAACAGGGAAAAGAGTCATAGGGGTGAAAAGCAGAAATTTCTTTTACGCAAGAATCTTGAATGAACTGCCTTCTTGCACACTCAGTATACTTTAAGAGTAAAATTTCAGGAGATACTGCTCCTCATTACAGCTGCTCCTGCTGTACCCTACTGGTACATAAAACGCACATGAGAGACACGACTTTGTAACACAATCTGACTGCCTTTTAGTCAACTTATTTACCTGTTTTGGAATTGATTTGTTCCTTTACAAATGAACATAAAAAATAGGAGTAGGAGTAGGAGTAGACCATACGGTCTCTCAAGCCTGCTCCAGCATTCAATAAGATAATGGCTGATCATTTACCTTAACTCCACTTTTTCACCCTCCCTTCATGTCCCTCGATTCCCTCATTGCTCAAAATTCTATCAAACTTAGCCTTGAAAATACTTAATGGCTGAGTATCCATAGCCCTCCAGGGCAGACTTTCAAAAATTCACAACCCTCTGAGTGAAAAAAAATTCTCCTCACCTCCGTCCTAAATGGCTGACCCCTTATCCTGAGCCTATGAACACTATTTGTCGACTCTTCAGCGATGGGAAACAGCCTCTCAGCATCTACCCTATAAAGCCCTCTCAGAATTTTATATACTTCAATGAGGTCGTCTCTCATTCTGCTAAACTCCAGAGAGTATAGGCCCATTCTACCCAACCTCTTCTCATAGTACACCCCTCTCGTTGCATCAACAATTCAGTGAATCATATACGACACCTTCTCTAAGGCAAGTATATCCTTCCTAAGGTGAGCAAGCCAAAACTGTGTACAGTTACACTTCCAGCTTCAGACACAGGTCACCATATTTTAGTTGGATGGTCTAAAGTGGAGAAATCTTGCCTCAACTCCATCTTCCATCATCTAATTGGAAACGTATTGAGAGCGATAGGATAGGGCTTTCAAGAAGCTGCCAGATCGTCCCCTGCCTTCTTCCCCTTACTCCCCAAACTGGGTTCCTGAGCACCATACGGTGGCTCCATTTAACATACCCCATTTGAATGGGTAGGCCAAAACCGAAGCGAGAATAGAAACTAGTTTCCACTTGTGGAAATTTCTGTAACCAGAGGGCACAGATTTAAAATAACTGGCAAAAGAACCAAAGGGGGAGATAATGAGAATTTTTTTTTGCAGCGAGTTATGATTTTGAATTTTGAAAAGGTGATGGACACAGACTCAACAGTAACTTCAAAAAGGAATGAGGTAAATATTGGAAAAGGTAAAATTTTCAGGGCTGTGCTCAGGATGAAGCATCAGCTGACAATGAGCCAAGGACCTGCCTTAGGGCAGAGCATGAATGGAACTAAGTGGAGAGCTCTTTAAAAGAGCTGGCACAGGCACGATGGGCCAAATGGTCTCCTTCTGTGTTGTAAGATTTTAGCTACAGTGAAATACAAATCCAAAGGCAGCCTATGAACAGAAGCTGTACATTCTACAGCACAAGCTACTTTGGTGAAGAGCATTTTTTCACAAAATGATTTGGAACTCGACTTAAAAGAGTATTTTGCTTGTTCAATGGATGGGAAACCCTCAACAATTACAAATAGGCTTGACTGTTGCAAACACAGAAGAAGCTGTTTCGGGTAATATGCTGCAGTTTTAATTCAAGTTGAAAAGCGTGTTAAGAGTTATGGCTCTTGCAGCTTTGAAGCTTCACTGACAATACTACCCACAGGCAAGGGGAGAGGGAAGAAAGTCGACACACTTCCCATAGAAATATTGATAGCAATTATGCATAGTTAATACAGAACTGTGCCCAACAGACAATAAGAAGCACTCAGTGTAACTGAGACAGTGGGATAATTCATTTAACACATAGCATTAGTTGTGTTGTGCATGTCAGATGAGATAAATAAGTACACGCTGTTTCATCCCATCACCCCCCTCCTCCCAAGTGTAGCTAATATAAATCTTTCCTAAGTGGCTGGTTTTATATCCAGAGATATCCAAGTCAAATAAGCAAGAAAGAATGCATAGCTACATCATGCACTTTCTTGAGTCCCCATTGCCACCAAAGGAGCTGAGATTAATGCAACACATAACTGTAAAGTATATATTTTCCCCTAAAGCCATCTTGCTGCGCTTCCTTTATATTCTCTGTGTTTAACCTTCTGCACTCAACTGCATTGCACATTACAAAATTAAAACAAAGAGTGACTTAGTTCTGACTCGAACTCTTTGTCGTCTGGGAAATTCACTTAAGGAGATTTCACTTAGGGGAATTGCAAGTCAGGCTCCGTGAAGCTGTGCTGTCTCGGCACTAGGGGTTAATTCGGAGACAGTAAAAGCCCTTGTCAGTACACTCAAAAGAGTGATAGACCTAAGTGACCCAATCAAATTTTTGTTGACTGGTCCTTACTAGCGCTTGGGGCTAAAATAACTGACTGGTGCCAGGAAGATTTTTGGTTTTGGTGATGTTCTGGGACTGACCGGGAGGGAGACAGCAGGGTTACTGCATCCCTTCTGATTCCATCCCAATAATAATTTTCCTGTTAGTTAGGGGGGCAGGGGGGGAAAGGTTATGCAGAATATACAGTGTGTAATAAAACAGTCTGAGAACACAAGTGGAGGTTTTCTTAAGCTTATAATTGCTTTTTAAGAACACATAGGTCACTTTCAGCCAGAGCTTCTTTTTATTCATAATGCTGGTTGTGATTTGGTTAATCATATTTCACTTTTATTAGAGGTGAGGAAGTGGTCTACAAACCAGTTGTACATTGCATTTATGTTAACTCAAAATGACTTTGAATGCACATCTTTGCAAAATACAAAGCGAAACCAGCAATACGTGTCAGGAGTTGTTTTAGTGATTTGAGTGTTCAATCCAAGGGGTTGTGCAGCCATATTTAGGAGGCAGTTGAATGAGCTTCACAAAGATTCAGGACTACACTTAAAACAAAAATTGGTTAATTTCTAAACGCAATTCTTACTGGTTTCATTGCATTTGTGTCCTTCCCAAGGCTGAGAATATAATAAAGGCAGGCTGGCACTCAATACAGAGTCCCAAAGCGCTGGGTGGCCAACAAAGAACTTTTGAAGTGCAGCCATTATTGTAATGCAGGGAACATAGCAGCCAATTCACACACAGCAAGGTCCAACAAACGGCAATATGATGATCACCAGATCATCTGTTTTTTTTTTAAAAATAATGCCCAGAGATTTTTTCCACCTGAGAGGGCTGACAGGGCCTCAGTCTAATGTCTCATCTAAAAGACTGAGTGAAGTGCTCCCTTAGTACTGGAACTGCGAGCGTCAACCTGGACAATGTGAGATGTGAACACATGACCTTATAACTCAGCTGCAAGAGTGCTACCCACTGAGAAATGTGTTCAGCCTCCAGTGATTGGAAACCTGCATTGGTGCTGCTGAAGAGACATAGGGTACAAAAAGCATCTTAACTTAGGCCTGCATTGCACTCGACAAGTTATCTAGGTTCCATAAGACTGGGCTATTAAATAAAATTAAAATGATTGTCATTAAGCTCAAACTCATGGTCACCTGTAAAATATAAGGGCAGCTAACCTTCTTGAAGTAGGATAGAAAAAACTTCCATATAATCTTTTCTCTCTCATGGATATTCCAAAACAACAACAACAACCTGCATTTATATAACATCTTCAGCAGAGTAAATTGTACCAAGGCACTTCACAGGAGCAATTATTAAACAATTTTGACACTGAGACACTTCATAAGAGGCTGGACCAGGCAACCAAAAACTTGGTCAGAGAGGTGGGTTTTAAGGATTATCTTAATGATAAAGTAAGAGAGGCAGAAAGATTTTGCATGTCATAGTCAATAAATTACCTTTGCGGCACAGCTCCTGTTTTATGCTCAAACCAAAGGCCAACTTGTAGACAGGAGGTCTCAGAAATAGAAAACAAATGAGTGAACAGTTGATCCGTTTTGATTGTGTTCACAGAGAAATAAATATTAGCCATGACCCTGGGAGAATATCCACTCGATGGGTTCTTGGACTGACTCTCATCTGAAAGATCCTCTCCCAACCCATGAAAATGTAATACTCAGTGTTGCACCGAAATGTTGGCTGAGACTATAGGCATGAATCCTAGACTTTGAATCCACTATCTACTGGCATGGAGGAAGGAGAGTGCCCCCAACTGAAACAAAACCAACACAAGCAGAGAGAGAAGAATCCTAAAACTTCCATTTATAATCGACAGCAGAGTCATGGGGCTCATTGCTCAGATAACAGGTAAAAAGTAATAAGGCCAAATTTGCATTTAGATCAAGCTCCTCGTGTATTACAACATTTCAAAGATTCTGAACAAGGTAGAAACATGAATAGCGAGTTGAAGATGATTTACAAGTTGGTTGCAGAATGATGAAAGGGATGAGTTTCTAGGAAGTTTTTTGAAAGAGAAAGTGGTTTTATTAGCTCAGCTCAGGTGGGGAGAATATGTTATCAGGGGTGTTTTTTTTATATTCATTCATGGGATGTGGGCATCGCTGGCTAGGCCAGCATTTATTGCTTATCCATAACTGCCCTCGAAAAGGTGGTGGTGAGCTGCCTTCTTGAACCACTGCAGTCCATGGTGGTGTAGGTACACCCATAGTAATGTTAGGGAGGGCTTTCCAGGATTTTAACCCAGTGACAGTGAAGGAACGGCGATATATTTCCAAGTCAGGATGCTATTTGACTTGGACAGGAACCTCCCATGGTGGTGTTCCCATGTCTCTGCCGCCTTGTCCTTCTAGATAGTGGTGGTGGTGGGTTTGGAAGGTGCTGTCTAAGGAGCCTTGGTGAGTTGCTGCAGTGCATCTTGTAGATGGTACACACTGCTGCTACTGTGAGTCGGTGGTGGAGGGAGCAAATGTATGTGGATGGGGTGCCTATCAAGCGGACTGCTTTGTGCTGGATGGTATCAAGCTTCTTGAGTGTAGCTGGAACTGCATTCAGCCAGGCAAGTGGAGAGTGCTCCATCACACTAATGACCTGTGCCTTGTAGATGGTGGACAGGCTTTGGGGAGTTAGGTGATGAATTATTCACTGCAGGATTCCTAGCCTCTGACCTGCTCTTGTAGCCACAGTGTTAATATGGCTAGTCCAGTTCAGTTTATGGTCAATGTATCTCTGAATGTAAGGGGTTTCCTCACTGTAATTGTTTTTTGGTTTCAACACATGGAACAAGGTGCAGTGCACATAATACGGAGTTAATGAGAGGAAGTGCATCTTAGAGAGATTTGTGAAGAGCCCTGGAGATTGAGTCAGGACAGTGCCATATTGCTGCTCCATGCCCACTCCAAACCAGCGCATTTAACACTTTATATACTGTCATTTGACAGTGACAGCTGTCCATTAATACAGTATTGTACTTACTGAACTTGCAGTGCTCAGAAGATGGACAAGATGACTACAATAAGATGCTTGCAATCTTTTTATCTGGAGCTGTACATGTGCCCATGCACAGAGAGTTGGGCAATGAGCTGTTATTCGCCAATGAACCACTCCCTGAAAGCTTAATCCTTTCTTTGACCCACAAGATTGAAAACAACCAAAAATTACAAAAAAATGATTTCTTTTAAAGAGAAAACAGCAAGTGTAATTTGTTACACTCATTGTGAAACATGTACTCACTTAACATTGCTGTTCTATTCACTCAATCTGTCAATTCATTAAATGCACCACAAGTGAAGCTTGGCCTGTATTTATCTATTTAACATTGGGTGTACTGTGCTATGAAAAGGATCCATTCAATTGGCTGGTTCAGTGAGAGGCACAGTGTGCTGTAGGTAGACACGCAGTAAGGCTGCTTTATGAAGATTATATGACAGGGCATCTGAGGGATTAAGAAAAAGTGCTGTTCCCTTTCGCTGGCAATAAATTTAACTCGGTTGTCAAGCAGGTAAGGCAACAGTAAACTCTATATGGTAACCGGAATAAGCCCCAAGGTTAAGATCATAAATTAGAGAGCCAACAGAACCTGCGAGACATCAGTTTATAATAGAATAAAATTCACAAATGACCAGAAACAGGGGATATCCAATTACACTAAACAGATGCTAAATAGGTCATTCACTGCAGCCATACCATCCCACATGTGGCTTTTACATGGTCCTCATCACATACTTTATAGATTAACCATGAAAATGCTAGCAATATTGGTTAAATTAATACATTTAACAGTGATTCAGCAAAACAAAGGTTTTAAAAAAACAAAATAAAAATAAGTTGTTCAGTCAACAGAATACTCTGTATGAATTCAAGGCAACATCACACTGGGTCAAGTTTAATATGAACATTCAGGTAAAAAAAAGCAGAATGCTGCAGATGCTGGAAATGCAAAATTAAAACAAAAAATGCTGGAAATCCTCAGGCAGCATCTGTGGAGGGAGAAACACAGTTAACATTTTAGGTCTGTTAGCTTTCATCAGAACACTGGTGAAAGGTCACGGATCTGATACAATGGCCCAGATCTTCTGAGCAGTGGCAATGATTGTCAGATTGCCGCTGTCCATGTGAATCCCCTCGACCATGCTGCCTGGTGGGTGAGGTGGCTAATTTGTGAGGTGGGTAGGGGGTAAGTGCATAAGTGGGTATTGGATAGGTGGATGAGGTGGGTAAATGGATGAGGTCACTACCAAACCAATTTGGTAAAAAGAATGACTAGAAGAAAGTGAACGGTTGCATAAATTGTCACGGGATGATAGCTGAGTGAGCATCCATTATTTTCACAAGTGGCAAACCTTTGTTATTCCTGCTATAATCCTGTACAAGAGACTGCCCAAACTCTTTAGATAATTTGCATATCAGGCTTGTGGGGTTGGGGGGGGGGGGGAGCTGCAGTGGGAGATGGGGGGGGAGTTGTGCTGTCACTGCAAAGTATTTCATAAATAAATCTCTCCTGCTCATCAGATAGAAATAGGAGAAAGGACAACTTGCAATATAGCACCTTATCACATCATTCACAAGCACCCTCCACAGGCAGTGATCGCCTTGGAAGCACAGTCACTTGTAAGAAAGAAAGACTCGCATTTCTATAGCACCTTTCACAACCTCAGGATGTCCCAAAATGCTTCAAGTAATTTTGAAATATATTCATTGTTGCTATGTGGCCAAACACTGCAAATCAATTTGCTCACAGTGAGATCTCCCAAACAGCAATGAGCCGATTGACCAGTGCATCTGTTTTAGTGCAGTTGACTCCAGCAGCAACAATAGTCAGGACACCAGGAGATTTCTTGCCTTTCCTTGAACAGTGCCAAGGGCTCTTTACAATCCTTCTGAACTAGAGAAGCAGGCAGATGAGGCCTCAGATTAAAGCCTCATCTGAAAGTTGGTCACGCCACCAATACAGCACTTTCATGACCTCAGGGTATCTCAAAGTGTTTTACAGCAAATGCAGTATTTCTTGAAGTGTAGCTACTGTTACGATGTATAAATATTTGCTGACAATTTGTGCACTGAAAGGTCCCACAAACAGCAATGATTTAATGATCAGTTAATCTGTTTAAGTGATGTTGATTGAGGGATAAACATTGGTCCAAGGACACAGGGAGAAGATCATCTTCAAATAGTGCCATAAACTATTTTACATTCAAGTGGGAGGGGGAGCTGGGGCATTAGTTTAACATTTCATCTGAAAGACAGCAGCTCTGACAGTGCTGCACTCCCTCATACTGCGCAGGATTTTGTGCTCAACTCTCTAGAGTGGGGTTTGAACCCACAACCGTAAGACCATAAGACATAGGAGGAGAAATTAGGCCATTCTGCCCATCGAGTCTGCTCTGCCATTCAATCATGGCTGATAAGTTTCTCAACCCCATTCTCCCGCCTTCTCCCCGTAACCTTTGATCCCCTTACCAATCAAGAACCTATCTATCTCGGTCTTAAATACACTCAATAACCTGGCCTCTACAGCCTTCTGTGGCAATGAATTCCATAGATTCACCACTCTCTGGCTAAAGAAGTTTCTCCTCATCTCTGTTCTACAAGGTCTTCCCTTTACTCTGAGGCTGTGCCCTCGGGTCCTAGTCTCTCCTACTAATAGAAACATCTTCCCCACGTCCACTCTATCCAGGCCTTTCAGTATTCTGTAAGTTTCAATCAGATCCCCCCTCATCCTTCTAAACTCCATCGAGTATAGACCCAGAGTCCTCAAACGTTCCTCATATGTTAAGCCTTTCATTCCTGGGATCGTTCTCGTGAACCTCCTCTGGACCCTCTCCAGGGCCAGAACATCCTTCCTGAGATACGGGGCCCAAAATTGCTCACAATATTCTAAATGTGGTCTGACCAGAGCTTTATAAAGCCTCAGCAGCACATCCCTACTTTTATATTCTAGTCCTCTCGAAATAAATGCCAACATTGCATTTGCCTTCCTAACTACCGACTCAACCTGCAAGTTAACCTTAAGAAAATCCTGGACTAAGACTCCCAAGTCCCTTTGCACACCAGATTTCTGAATTCTCTCCCCATTTAGAAAATAGTCTATGCCTCTATTCTTCCTACCAAAGTGCATGACCTCATACTTCCCCATGTTGTATTCCATCTGCTAATTCTTTGCCCATTCTCCTAACCTGTTCAAATCCTTCTGCAGCCTCCCCACCTCCTCAATACTACCTGAACCTCTAACTATCTTTTTGTCATCTGCAAACTTAGCCAGGATGCCCTCAGTTCCTTCATCTAGATCATTAATGTATAAAGTGAAAAGTTGTGGTCCCAACACTGACCCCTGCGGAACTCCACTAGTCACCAGCTGCCATCCTGAGGAGGACCCCCTTATCCCCACTCTCTGCCTCCTGCCAGACAGCCAATCTTCTATCCATGCTAGTACCTTGCCTCTAACACCATGGGCTCTTATCTTACTGAGCAGCCTCCTGTGTGGCACCTTGTCAAAGGCCTTCTTGAAGTCCAAGTAGATAACACCCATTGGCTCTCCTTTGTCTAACCTACTCGTTACCTCCTCAAAGAATTCTAACAGATTTGTCAGGCATGACCTCCCCTTGATGAAACCATGCTGACTTTGCCCTATTTTACCATGCACTTCCAAGTATTCTGAAATCTCATCCTTAATAATGGACTCTAAAATCATACCAACGACCGAGGTCAGGCTAATCGGCCTGTAATTTCCTGTCTTTTGCCTCACTCCCTTCTTAAACAGGGGGGTTACATTAGTGATTTTCCAGTCCCCTGGGACCTTCCCTGACTCCAGTGATTCCTGAAAGATCACCACTAACACCTCCACTATCTCTTCAGCTATCTCTTTCAGAACTCTGGGGTATAATCCATCTGGCCCAGGTGATTTATCCACCTTCAGAGCTTTCAGTTTTCCTAGCATCTTCTCCTTGGTAATGGCCACCATACTCACCTCTGCCCCCCGACTCTCTTGAACTTTGGGGATGTCACTCGTGTCTTCCACCATGAAGACTGACGCAAAGTACCTATTCAGTTCCTCCGCCATTTCTTTGTTCCCCACTATTACTTCTCCAGCGTCATTTTCCAGCGGCCCAATGTCCACCTTTGCCTCTCACCCTTTATATATCTTAAAAAAAATCTTGCAATCTTCTTTTATATTGCTGGCTAGTTTACCCTCATATTTAATCTTCTCCCTCCTTATTTCTTTTTTAGTTGTCCTCTGTAGGCTTCCCAATCCCCTGGTTTCCCACTGCTCTTCGCCGCATTGTATGCTTTCTCTTTAGCTTTTATGCTGTCCCTGACTTTCTTTGTCAGCCATGGTTGCCTCGTCCTCCCTTTAGTATGCTTCTTCTTCCTAGGGATGAATTTTTGCTGTGTCTCCCAAATTACTCCCAGAAACTCCTGCCATTGCTGTTCCACTGTCTTTCCTGCTAGGGTCATCTCCTAGTCAATTCTGGCCAGCTCCTCCCTCATGCCTCTGTAGTTGTCTTTATTCAACTGTAATACTGTTACATCTGATTCTAGCTTTTCCTTCTCAAATTGCAGGGTAAATTCTATCATATTATGGTCACTTCCTCCTAAGAGTTCCTTCACCTTAAGCTCCCTTATCAAATCTGCCTCATTACACATCACTAAATCTAGAATTGCCTGTTCCCTAGTGGGCTCCACCACAAGCTGCTCCAAAAAGCCATCTCGTAGACATTCCACAAATTCCTTTTCTTGTGATCCACTACCAACCTGATTTTCCCAGTCTACCTGCATATTGAAATCCCCCATGATCACTTGCCTTTCTTACACGCCTTTTCTATCTCCTGGTGTATCTTGTGTCCCACATCCTGAGTACTGTTCAGAGGCCTGTACATAACTCCCATTATGGTTTTTTTTACCTTTGCAGTTCCTGAACTCTACTCACACAGATTCTACATCATCTGACCCTACGTCATTTCTTGCTATCGATTTAATTTCATTTCTTACTAACAAAGCAACCCCACCCCCTCCGCCAACCTGCCTATCTTTTCGATAGGATGTATATCCTTGGATATTTAGCTCCCAGTCCTGATCCCCTTGCAGCCATGTCTCCGTGATGCCCACCACATCATACCTGCCAATTTCAATCTGCGCCACAAGCTCATTTACCTTATTTCGTATACTGCGTGCATTCAGATACAACACCTTCAGTCCTGTATTTCCCATCCCCTTTCTCATTGTCGTCCCTTTATCTGATGTGCTTGAAGTTAGATTCCTAGCCCTTTCCAAACACTCTGTCCTATTTTCTGGAGATTTTAATAGCCTCTCCTGGGCTCTCCTTTCTTTTCAGTTTTTTCATAATTTCCCATGAAGTTGAATCCACCCCCCCCCACACGCTAACCTGCTGCTTTGTTTCCCATTAGTCATATTTCTTGGAGTTTTACCCTTCCCTCCCCCCCCCCCACTTTCTAGTTTAAAGTCCTGTTGACCACCTTATTTACCGTTTTCGCTAGAACATTGGTCCCAGATCGGTTCAGGTGGAGACCATCCCAACGGTACAGCTCCCTCCTGTTCCAATACTGATGCCAGTGCCCCACGAAATGGAACCCCTCTTTCCCACACCACTCCTTTAGCCACGTGTTTACTTCCCTTATTCTTGCCTCCCTATGCCAATTTGCACGTGGCTCGGGTAGTAATCCGAAGATTATAACCGTTGAGGACCTTCTGACTCAGAAGCAAGAGTGGGAACCATTGAGCCACAGCTGACACCTACCAGCCAGAACAGCAAATTTGAAGAATTCGCTATAGCTTCCACCCCAATGAAGACCAGGATGATACACACGGGTCCAATGAGGAAAGTTAGACGGAGCATGGGTTCTCTTTTTACTGAGCTACTACACTCAGAATAAACATTTCTACAGGAGGGTTCCTGACTTCAGCATTCTGTGAATGACATACCACAATAGATACTTTTGTTTGTTTCTGAAAAGTACCTGACTATTTTGTCCTTGGCATCTTCTTAATCCTTTCTATTCCTTTCTTTCCTGTGCGGCGAATGGTTTAAGCATACCTTTTTAAATGAGCATTTATAAGACTCTCATTCATTAACACACAATGAACATGTCTTTCCACTATCTTTATTTTCTGTCATAATAATGGCTACGAGACTTTTTTTTAATAAACAGTGCAGACAATACAACTATTTACAAAAGAACAGGTAAAGCACACCGTTACTTAGCACTGGGAGCTAATTTTATCCTACTAACCTACTAAACCAATAGGAAGTTAACATTCATGTACAGTCTGGTAAAAGGGCAACAAATAGTCTTTATTTAAAGGAAAACTACAGAGCTCCTCCTAATGGCTCAGCTGGTTTATTCAATGAGCGCTAGAAAAGGAAAGAACTTGCATTTATATAGCACCTTTCATGACCTCAGGGTGTCCCTTTACAGCAAATGCATTATTTATTGAAGTGTTTACTGTTGCAATGTACAAATTTTGGCTGACAGTTTGTGCACAGGAAAGTCCCAAAAAACAGAAATGATTTAACGACCAGTTGTCCCATCAAAAATGAAATACTTTTGAAGTGTAGTCACTGTTGCAATGTAGGGAAGGCAGCAGCCAAGTTACGTACAGCAAGCTCCCACAAACAGTATTGCGATAGTGAATAGATAATCAGTTTTGGTGATGTTGGTTGAGGGATAAATATTGGCCAGGACATCGGGGACAAATACATTAAACCATGTATTGACCTTCTCAAAGGAATCATGCCTGGTGGAATTGAGAAAATTCATCACTAAATAAAAATTTTAAATTTTCAAATCTGGCATGTTGTCTTTTTCTGATTGTAATCAATAAATATTTAAGATGCTTTTTTAAAAGGATTCAATTAAAGCTAAAAGCTGTGGCTGAAACTTACTAAAGCTTGTTAGTTAAAGTCACATGAGCTCTTCAAAATAATGGCCATGGGATCTTTTGTGTGGGACCTGACAGGGATGGCAGAGACATGGTTGCAAGATAACCAAGGCGGGGACCTGAATAGTGAAGGGTATGTGACACTGAGGGCTGAACTTTCTCCCTGTCAGGAGGGTTGTGCGAGGGCGGGCGGGAGCAAGCGCAAACCCGATTGGCACCCCCGATCGGTTGCGCGCCGCCATTTTACATAACGCGCACCCAGAAGCGCTGAGCGCTCCCTGTGCAGGCAAAGGTGGGGGGGTGGTGAATCCCTGAGTCGGCTCTTTCGTGCATCTGCGTGAGTGAGCGCAGAAATCTCCCTGAGGCACGGAGGCGCCTCAGGGAGATTAATTTAAGTTCTGAAAACTTTAAGAAAGGAAAAAACAATTTTAAGGACATGTCCCCTCATGTGAAAGTGCCACATGAGCTGGGACATGTCCATTCATTTTTACAAAAACTTTTATTTAATTAATAAATCCTTCATGAAGCCTCATTCCGCCCGTGGATGAGGTTTCATGAAAAATGCGAAGGCCGCCTGTCCACCAACCTTAAGGTTGGACGGGCAGCATTCTTAACCACTTTAATTACTTTCTTAATGGCCTTAATAGGCCTTTGATAGTTCGGCAGCTGCATGCCCGCCGAACTGACAATCTAAATGACGTGCGGTGATGTTGGGACACTCACTCGACATCACCACACGTCATTTTACGCGTCGGCAAGCAGGACCCGCCCCCATTCGCCAACCTGAAAATTCTGCCCTTAGGAAAGGTAGGGAAAGGTAATGGGGTAGTTCTGTTAATTAAGGATGACATTAGTACAGTGTGAAAAATGACCCTAGCCCGAAAGAGCAAGATGTAGAATCAGTTTAGTAGAAATAAGAAATAGGAAAAGTAAGACATCACCTGTGGGGGCAGTTTATAGGTTCCCTAACAGTAGTTACACTGTAGGACAGAGCATACAGGAGAAAATAAATGGTGCTTGTAAGAAAGGTACTGCAATAATCATGGGTGACTTTAATCTACATGTAGATTGGGCAAATCAGATCGCCAAAGGTAGCCTGGAAAACGAGTTCATAGAGTGTATGTGGGACAATTTCTTAGAGCAGTATGTCCTGGAGCCAAACAGGGAGCAGGCTGCTCTAGACCTGGTAATGAGCAATGAGACAGGATTCATCAATAACCTCATAGTAAACGAGCCTCTATGTAACTGCGATCATAACATGAGAGAATTTCATATTCAGTTTGAAGGTGAGAAGTGTGGGTGTTTTAAACCTAAATAAAGGCAATTAGTTATAAGGGTATGAAGTCAGAGTAAACTAAAGTGAGTTGGAAAACTTGGTTATAAGGTAGGATTAGAGATGTAACGGCAGACTTTTAAGGTGATATTTAATAACTCTCAGCAAAGATTTATGCCAGTGAGAAAGAAAGACTCTGAGAAGTACGCATCATCCATGGCTAAACAAAGAAATTCAGGATTGTATCAGATTGAAACACTAGAATTCTGTGAAGATTAGTGGTAGATCAGAAGATTTGACAGATTTTAAGAACTAGCAGAGAATGACAAAGAAACTGATAAAAATGAAGGAATTAGAGCGTGAGAGAAAGCTAGCTAGAAATTTGAAAACAGATAGTATGAGTTTACACAAGTATTTAAAAAGGAAGAAGAAAGCGAATGTTGGTTCTCTAGAGACAGAGTCTGGGAATTAATAAGAGAAAACAAGGAGGATGCGTTGAACAGGCTTTTTGTGTTAAGTGAGTGGGCAAAAATTTGGCAGATGGAGTGTAATGTGGGAAAATGTGAACTTGTCCATTTTGGCAGGAAGAACAAAAAAGTAGCATTTTATTTAAATGGAGGGAGACTGCAGAACTCGGTGGTACAGAGGGATCTGGGTGTCCCGGTACATGAATCATAAAAACTTAGTATGCTGGTACAGTAAGCGATTAGGAAGGCAAATGGGATATGTTGGTGTTTATTGCAAGGGGAATGAAATATAAAAGGAGGGAAGTTTTACTGCTGCACAGAGCTTTGGTGAGACCACCTCTGGAGTAGTGTACACAGTTTTGGTATCCTTATTTGAAAAAGGGTATAATTATGTTAGGAGCAGCTCAGAGAAAGTTCACTTGTCTCATTCCCGGGATGGAGGGCTTACCTCATGAAGAAAGGTTGTATCCCATTGGAGTTTAGAAGAATGAGTGGTGATCTTATTGAAATAAATAACATCATTGCGAGAGGCGGGGTGGGCTTGATAATTGGGAGGATGTTTCCTCTTGCGGGGAAGACTACAACTAGGGAACACACTTTAAAAATAAGAGGTCTCCCTTTTTAAGATGAAAATTATTTTTTTCTCAGAGGGTCATTAATCTGTGCAAATTTCTCCCTCAGAAAATAGTGAAGGCAGGGCATTGAATTTATTCAAGGTTGAGTTAGATAGAATTTTGATAGACAAGGGAGTCAAGGGTTATGGGGGGCCAGACAGGGAAGTGGAGTTGAGACCACAACCAGGTCAGCCATGACCTTATCGAATAACAGAGCAGGCACGAAGGGCCAAATGGCCTACTACTGCTCCTAAGTCCCAAGTTCCTCTGTCCTATGCTTATGTGAATTTGATAGGGCAAGCGTGGCCTCGGTTTAACATCTCATCCGAAAGACAGAAAATATCTTAACCATAGAGAACTGAAAGTCCCAGGGCCAATCATTGGTCTACTGACTTAGCTGATCTTAATTGGGGCTGTATCAGGATGGTTATAACTGGAATTATCCTCAGAGATTGGCTATCCTTAAATATGTTAAAACTTCCTCTATCTGCTTCTCAAATCACTGATTAATGTTGTAGACACAAACATCTTGATGCTTTGGGCAAATCAGACATAAAGAGGGGCAACAGGCATCCACTGATGCTTCCAAGTGAAGTGTAGCTACCTAAGTGTAGCTACCTGGAGCACATTTCATTGTCATAGTTTAAATGGGTGGTAGGCATCTGAATCACCACGTGCGTCATTTTGGATAAAGACGGCCTTTGATCTCCTTCCATCTTCTCATGCCAACTTTGTATATCCTTTGGCCCCCTTGTCAACCCTGCCTCAAAGTTTACCCCGTGGCTTTGTTCACATATTGCAACCTGGCAAATCCTTGCTCGAGAGGCAGTAGGTTTTCTAATTAATTTCTTTTCTCTCTTATTTTCCTTTCTTTACTTTCAGCCGGCAGTTCATGATTCACGATTCTGCCATGCGCACCTCCTCTGAACACAGGTGAAGGCCTTGCTGTTTAGGCCAGCATTTATTGTCCACCCCTAAGTGTCCTTGAGAAGGTGGTGGTGAGCTGGCTCCTTGAACCGGTGCAGTCCCTGTGGTGTAGGTACACCCCACAGTGTTGTTAAGGAGGGAGTTCCAGGATTTTGACCCAGCGACAGTGAAGGAATGGTGATACATTTCCAAGTCAGGATGGTGTGTGGTTTGGAGGGGAACTTTTTCCCATGTATCTGCTGCCCTTCTAACTGGTAGAAATCATGGGTTTGGAAAGTGCTGATGAAGGAGCCTGGGTGAATTGCTGCAGTGCATCTTGTAGATGCTGCCCATAGCTACCACTCTGTGTCAGTGATGGAGGGAATCAATGTTTAAGGTGGTGGATAGGGTGCCAATCAAGCGGACTGCTTAGTCCTGAATGATGCTGAGCTTGCTGGAGGTGCACTCATCCAGGCAAGTGGGGGGTATTCCAAAACACTCCTGACGTGCTTTACAGATGGTGGACAGGCTTTGGGAAGTCACAAGGTGAGATACCTGATGCAGAATTCCCAGCCTTTGACATGCTTTCGTAGCCACCGTATTTATATGGCTAGTCCAGTTTAATTTCTGGTCAATGGTAACCACCAGGATGTTGACAGTGGGGGATTCAGCAATGGTAATGCCATTGAACATCAAGGGGAGATGGTTGGATTCTGTCTTGTTGGAGATGGTCATTGCCTGACACTGGTTTTTTTTTATTTCTTTACCTGTCCCATTACCTTTGGTCTTGTATCATGAAACCTTTTGTCACTTAATCTCTCCTGTCCTCCAACATTGCAAAGACCTTCCCTTTTGTTCTTTATCCCCCACCTTTTCCTCTTTAATTTCCTTTAAACCTAATACGTTTCTAACTTTAACAGAATTACTTGGAAAAACTCAGCAGGTCTGGCAGCATCGGCGGAGAAGAAAAGAGTTGACGTTTCGAGTCCTCATGACCCTTCGACAGAACTAGGTCTGTCGAAGGGTCATGAGGATTCGAAACGTCAACTCTTTTCTTTTCCGCCGATGCTGCCAGACCTGCTGAGTTTTTCCAGGTAATTCTGTTTTTGTTTTGGATTTCCAGCATCCGCAGTTTTTTTGTTTTTATCTCTACGTTTCTAACTTTTTCCATTTCTAACAGAAAGTCACAGACCTGAAACGTTGGTTCTGTTTCTCCACAGATGCTGCCACACCTGCAGAGTATTTCCAGCATTTTATATTTTTATTTCAGATTTCCAGCATTTGTAGTATTTTGCTGATGTATAGGTTGCCAGAGTCCTTGTTGCTATTTTTACTTTATTCTTTCATGGGATGTGGGCATCGCTGGCAAGGCCAACATTTGTTACCCATCCCTAATTGCCCTTGAACTGAGTGGCGTGCTAGGCCATTTCAGAAGGCAGTTAAAAGTCAGTCATATTGTTGTGGATCTGGAATCGCATGCAGGCCAGACCTGGTAAGGATGGCAGATTTCCTGAACCAGATAGGTTTTTACAACAATCGATGGTAGTTTCATGGTCACCATTACTAAGGCTAGCTTTATAGTTGCTTTATTAACTGAATTCAAATTCCAGCAGCCGCCATGGTGGGATTTGAATCCGTGTCACCAGAGTATTAACTTGGGCCTCTGGATTACTAGTCTAGTAACATTACTACTCTGCCACCGTCTTCACTATTTTCAGTGCAGGGCTGTGAAAGTAGGAGTAACGGAATCTTTAGATGGATATTCATACACTCTGGTGGACCAGGGAGTGCAAGCGTTATATTGAAGGGAAAGCGCTCAGGAAAAGGTGCTCTGGCTGCCTGAAGTATGAGTCGGGGGAGTGGACTCGACAGGAAGTAGGGAATTTGTATGATACCACACCTCTTGATAATTTGTGAATCTTAGCTTCTCACAGGGCAATCAGTGAAGCCTTTGTTACAGCAAACTCAGTAACAGACTGCTAACCCAACAGACTTCCTGCTAGAAGTCAATGCAAGTAGAAAAAAGGTCTCCCTGTTTTACACACAAGCTCTTTTTTCTTCTCACACAAGCCAGTGGAGGAATTATCCACCCGAATGACAATTGTGACTGAGACGGATGGCATTGGAATCCAGGTAGATGTCCATCAGAACAGGAATCCTTCTAAAAACTCAGCCTCTTTAATTGGACAGATGTTAGTTACTCCACTGGCCTACTGCAGATCGCACTGTAATAAAGCTTGCTGCTTAAGAGCAGAGGGTAGACAATGTGACAAAGAATAATTGAAGAGGGAAATGTCCTCATGCATTGTGAATCAGAACAAGCTCAAGGGACCGAATGGTCTTTTCCTATTACAATATTCCTAGTGTGGGAATTCTCACCATCTAAGAATTTCAATTAAAATTATCAAAAGGGTATGCTCTTGTTTCGCTTGAACTCCAAACACGCCTCCCCGAACGCCCTAATTCTCCTCAAGATGAAATCAAGACCCATGACATCATCTAATTTTACTCGTTCATTCCCAGACTACAAAGCTATAATGCTCAAGACCTCTCTCCGACAAACAGCAAGACTTTTAAAATGTGAGTAGTGCATCACTTAAATCATGATTTCCTGATTTACATATTCTTTTACGCAGCTCTTCTCAATGGTGAATCTCTCCTGCACTTTATGCTCTAGATCCTTTCTCAAAAAAGTGACTTACCTTTGGTATACAGAGGAGAAAAATACATTAAAACACTTAAGTGAAAATGACCAGCCTAGCCCAGCACAGCTTATTCTCATAATCACCTCATCCTTGAAATTATCTTGTCCATTAGCGCACAAATGCATCATACGAAATTCCTCAAGCTGCTGTTTTATATAGAGATGCTAACCTGCTCAATGCAAATTCCTCTGTTAGGCCTGTTTCTATGCTATGATTCAGTGTAATTCAATATAAAGAGCAGGCTAAATAGCTTTCAATGAAAGCTTTAAGCAATCATGCATTAACATTGTATGGTGTCATTTCAAGGTCCTCACTTTATAGAATCATACCTTCACTCATTAAAGCACAAGCGTTGGGTTATTGGTCTCTGGGATTCAAAGGAATGTTTTGGCCTGACAGTTTAGGAACTAAATTTTGTAAAGACAACAGTTTGGATGATAAGCCATTAATCTACACAAACAGCTGCCAAACGTGGAGAGTTCTGGTGCAGGGTAGTGCTCACAGAACAGTAACAAACTACAAGCGTATGATGAATTTTATTGCAGGCAGTGCTGACATATCTCATTAAAGTACAAATCACCTCAGTATGAGATAAAGAACAGAGAGACGGAGAAATGACAGAGAATTGAGCGGGACTGTAACACAGTTGATTCTGTTGAAATGAATACTTGATAAGAGAGTAGGGCAGTTAAGAGAGCAGAAACTGAAGGGAAAAAAACTATTTGAATGGGTCCATTCGCTGGAATGCAAACCTCCCTCAGGGTGTGATTCTGATTATCGGGTTTGGCTTCATTCAAAGCCCTCCTATGGAAACTGAATCACATTTCATCGGTTTAGGAAGCTCCAGTAATTTTATTTCTATCTTGGTTTGACCTTAATTGAATTAAATCCTAATTGAAATCCTGAGTACCTTACTACTTTTACCATGGATATTAAAAATTAATGCTTATGCATGGACACACCTGTAACGGTGTGTGCATACAAGTGTTGAGGGAGAGAGAGCAGGATGTAGAAAAACTAGAGGTACAGAGTGAGGGGGAGAGAGAGAGAGAGAGAGAGAGAGGACATGAGGAAGAGAGTAGGCAGAGAGGGAGAGAGGGGGGAGACTGGCCCAGGCAGATGGGCACAGACAGAAAGGAAGGGAGTGAGAAAAATATGTACATTTATTTAACATCTCATAATCTCCTCAGAATGCATCCAAGAGCTTCATGCCCAATGAAATACAACAGAATGACAGAGAGAGCAAGAGAAAGGAAGCAGAGACACCAACTAAGGAAAAAAAAGTGAGAGAGTTTAACTGGGATACAGAATATAAGGAATATACTAAACTGATACCAATGCAACAGAACCCTGCTGCCAGGAAGCAAATTGCTAATGAGCAGTTTCAGCAATTAAAGCTATGTAACTGCACTCATTTAAATCTAAGCTGTGGATGTGCCGAATTCCTGTCTGTTTTACAAGTAATGCTATTATCCAGTTTAATGCCTTAGCCATGTGACTTATTTGAAAATTAAAGTTCTGTTTATATTTTTGTGAGACCCTTATCTTGTACTTGTATTTGCGTAAGTATATATATGTTTAAATCTTCAATAAAATCCTTGCCTATAACTGATACCCATGATGATTTACTTCCAACACTTAAGGAATAAATACTAGAAAGTCAAACAAACAGGGATTTACTGGCTGAATCGTTTCCAAAAATATTTATTCATTGTATCCATTACTTGTAGTCTGAAGGGCTGAGGCAACACGGATGCATGTAACATAAAACCATTGAAACCCTTCCCTGTAATGGATCAGGCCCATGTGCTAGCTTTTGGTTACAAGTCAAAGCAGAATTCACATCAAGTCAGGAAATGCCTTGACATTGTTCAATCCTAATGTTCGTCCTTTTCTTTTTGTGTCTGTGAATTTTGATCTCATCAAGATAACTGTTATTAGTGGTGAGAATGAAACATTTTCTGTTTCAGGTATCCAGCAGTCCCAGATCAGGTAAAGAATGTGGCTAGACCCTCTTCACTACCCCATCAAACTAACTCATCCCTAAGCTCACTGGCGCACGACCTTTTTCACACCTGGGGCCAGGGTGACATTGCCAAATTAGGGGCAGGTTTACAGTGTAGGAGTCCAATCAGCACAGTCCATTCAGTACCTGACACTACTCGGAGAGGCAGGGGTTGGCTTTAGAAATGTAATCATATTTGTGGCAAGTATACCATTTTGAAGTGATCCCTGTTTAGTTCAGACCAAATTCCTAAATTCAACAACACACGGTGAAAGAAACAAAGATAAATGAGAAAAGGTCAATTTTTGCCCCACCAAGTTTCTTCAACAGACCAGCCATCTATGCTATCATGGACTCTAACTCAACCCCTTCTGACTCTGGAGGAAAGGTCGAGTTTCTCCCTGGAGGTAATTCAAGCCAAGCTCCAGCCTGTCCACCAAAATCTGAAAGCCCTATGCTCTACGTTATAGACCAATCACACAGCCAATTCTACACACCACCATGGCCCATTCAGTAATCAGTCACTTCTGTCTCTATGTCCGAGAAAGACAGTGATAACATTGATAAAGGGACCAGTGAAAATATTTCAATTGCACCTAATCAGGGAGTGAAAAAGTGAATAGTATCCATGTAACCAATCTGGTACATCGATGGAAGTCGCAGCTTGGTAATCCTCAGTTACATTGTTGGAGGAGGAGAGAAACCTTTTTCAGACTTTTTTTTTGTGGTGAGTGGAGTGTGCTCGGGGGAAACAGGTGACTTTGGACTAAAAACAGAAAACGCTAGAAAAACACAGCAGGTCTGGCAGCATCGGTGAAGACAGAAACATAGTTAACGTGTTGATTACTTATGGTTCTTCTTCAGGGGACTTTGGACCTATGGTTCCCCAAGTTCTTCACCACAGGAGATCTTCCTTACCTCATGTCTGGGTCTGTTGTAGCCTCATGCAAAGAGATTGATCATTGTGATTAGTCACTATCTCCATGGCTATTGTATCATGTGACTGCCAGGATGGTAGAGCATGAAATAGATGAACCTGGATCTAGTGGTTATTTGCATGTTCCTAATTAGTAAATCTCCTGTAGCATTGCTCATGAATGCAAAATTTTACGAATGAACAGGATTCAAATACAATTGCTGGCAACAGAAAATCTTTTAAAATAAGTTATTGCCATGTTTTCACTTCTTCCCACCTGCTGTGGTGAAATTTCCTTTAACAAGGAGCTGAATTAATCTTAAACTCATGAACTCTCTCCTCCATCCCCATCCCCTTTCCAATCCCCATTTTTTCCAATAATTTATATATATTTTTCTTTTCCCACCCACTTCCATTATTTTTAAATGTATTTCCATGCATTGTTTTATCTCTACCTTTTAGCCTATTTCGATCCCTTCCCCCCATCCCACCCCTACTAGGGCTATCTGTACCTTGCTCGTCCTGCTTTCTACCCTTAATGTCACCATTAGCACATTCCTTAGATAATATCACCACCATCAACACCTCTTTGTCCTTTTGTCTATGACATCTTTTGGCTATCTCCACCTATCACTGGCCCTCTATCCAGCTCTACCTGTCCCACCCCTCCTTAAACCAGTTTATATTTCACCTCTCTTCTATTTTTCCTTAGTTTTGTTCAAGAGTCATACATTAATTGTGTTCCTCTCTGCAGATGCTGTCAGATCTGCTGAGTTTTTCCAGGTATTTTTATTTTTGTTTTTGTTTTGGATTTCCAGCATCCGCAGTTTTTTGCTTTTAGCTGAATTGACCTAACTGACTTTTACTCCTCATGGAATGGACTTTTACTGCTCTTGAGACAGCGAGAGGAATAGAGACCACTCTTTTAAAATTCAAGTTAACATCCATCATGTTGTGGCTTTACAACCTGAAAACTTTCTTAAGAGGCTAGGAATATGGGTGGTTGTTGGTTGGAGATTCAATGATGCCAAATAATATGAGGCTAATGTACTAAGATTTTAGCTGACATCCCCTGGCTACAAGCTCTTGACTGTTAAATAGCTTATACTGTACACAGCGAGCTGAGAAACCAGTGCTGATGGTAATTAAATCCCTACACGTAACACTCTGTAGGTGCATGAATAAGTAAAAGGGCATCATTCACGTATCAAAGCCATCAGTGGAAGGGGAATTCTCCCAGCTATGTCTGGTCCTCTTCACTCACTGGGTGGAATCTTGTCTCCCAACAGCCCCTGTGGTAAGTTTGGTGGCGGAGGAGGGCATTTAATCAGGTGGGAGGGTGTTGGGTGGGGATCCCACTTTCTGCTTTTAACCCCTGTGTATAGTCTTCCTGCCCTGCTGCAAACTGAAGCCCTTAATTGGGTAATTAATGGCCTCATCCACTGCCAATATTAACCCAGTGGCGGATGGAGAAGTTTGCCATAAGGAGAGCACAAGTAAGGGCTCTGGGAGGGTGGAGGGGGGGAGTGGGTCCCTTGCTCAAAGACATCCCCCTCTCCTTGCTGCCAAACCTCCTCCTCACCTACCCCCACAACCCCCTTCTTGCTATCACTTACTTGTGGCCTGGGATCTACGCCTCGGGTGGGTATTGAACTGGCAGCAGCCACCGCCTCCCTGGTGGCACTGTCGTTCAATAGAGCTGCCGGCTTCTGATTGGCTGGCAACTTTCAGCAGGTGGGAGTTCCACCACCAGGATCCTTGATCCCAGGGGAAGGCCTGTCACTGGCCTGTCAAGTGCCTGAGTGGAATAAGGTGAGGCGGGCCTTCCCGAAAAGAGGCAATGCAGGGTTCTTGCCAGGAAACGTTGATGCCTAAAGCAACCTGGGTGTCCTTGTTCAGAAGTCACAAAGCTAACATGCAGATGCAGTACGCAATTAGGAAGGCAAATGGTAAGCTGGCCTTTATTGCAAGAGGATTTGAGTAAAGGAGCAAAGAAGTCTTGCTGCAGTTATATAGAGTCTTGATGAGACCGTACCTGGGGTATTGTGTGCAGTTTTGGTCTCCTTATCTAAGAAAGGATATACTTGCCATAGAAGAAGTGCAACAAAGATTCACCAGACTAACCTCTGGGATGATGGGATTGTCCTATGAGGCGGGATTTAGGAGACTTGGGGGGGCGCTGTTATTATCTAGAATTTTGAAGAATGAGAGGTGATCTCATTGAAACTTACAATATTCTCACAGGGCTCAATAGGGTAGATGCAGGAAGAATGTTTCTCCTGGGGTAGGGTAGGGAGGGGAGGAGTCTAGAACCAGGGGACACAGTCTCAGAATAAGGAGTAGGTCATTTATGATTGAGATGAGGAGGAATTTCTTCACTCAGAGGGTGGTGAAACTTTGGAATTCTCTACCCCAGCAGGCTCTGGAACTTGGTCATTGAGTATATTTAAGGCAAAGATCGATAGATTTCTAGATATTAAAGGGGTCAAAGGATATGGGGATAGTGCAGGAAAATGGCGTTGAGATAGAAGATCAGCCATGATCTAGTTGACTGGTGGAGCAGGCTCGAGGGGCTGAATGGCCTACCTCATGCTCCTATTTCCTATGTTCCTACTCCCGTTGGCGGCTGAGACCCCATCACATTTACAAGATTCTGCTCTCTGATTTGCTCAATCTACAACCTTATAATAGAACAGGAAATCCACTGAATCCATTGGACCTTGACCTGATGCACAGGATGAAAGCTGTTTGGCTGATCCCTTTCTCATGGTATATAAAGAAAGGATCAGTGGAGATCTCGAGTTGACGGAAGGCTTGGAGCTACAGAGAGGGAGGGTCTGAATGGGGGGGCTGCTCCAGGAATAAACTAATTGGGGAGGTTCCAGACCGAATTGCAGCTTGCAATGGGAAAATGAAGCTATGTTACTACACCGATAATTGTGGGCTGAAAAGAACCACAATGGATAGAAAGGGGAGGTGGGGGAAAGTGAGATCAGTCCCAATGAGGAGAAACATGTGGCTTCAAGCTGGTGTTGAGTCACAGGCTAAAGACTGAAAGAGCACAGAAGAACCAAGAGGCTTCTCATAGTAAAGGGTTGGGGAAAGGTTAATGAAGAATATTTTAATGTTAGTTGTGACCAAGTGGTTGTACTCCGAATCCGAAGGTTGTGGGTTCAAGACCCAACTCCAGAGACTTGAGCACATAATCCAGGCTGACACACCCAGAGCAGTACTGACAGTGCGCTACAGTTTCAGAAGTGCTGTCTTTCAGAAGAGAAGTTAAATAAAGCCATATGTGCCCTCTCACATGATCATTAAGATTCCATGACACTATTTGAAGAAGAACATGGGAGTTCCTCAACCAACACAAACAAAAAGGATTATTCGGTCATTATTGGAACGCTGTTTGTGGGGGTTTGCTGAGAGTGAATTGGCTGCTGCATTTCCCTACATTACCACAGTGACTACACTCAATTAGCTGAAAAGCATGTTGGGACATCCTGAGGACAAGAAAGGCGCAATATAAATCCTTCTATTTTTCTTTACTACTTTACTTCAAGCAGTGGGAGTAAAAGAAAGGAACAAGGAATTTACAGTGAAAGGTAACTAACACTGAAGTTTGTCTGTATGCAGAGAATGATCAGCACTCAGAATGGACTTTTTGGATAGATGGAGCTGTAAACGCTGAAATCATTAAACAAACAATTATTTGTAGCAATGGAAGGAGATTAGGGATGAATTAAAATGGGCCTAGTGGCCTACCTCATCTATGTCTAACTTGATACAAAGAGCAAGAGCAGTCACAACTTTTGGGGGGAAATACATCTGGGTGGTCCTCTCTCATGGCTCCTATGGGACAATCAAAACTCTAGGGAATTCTGGTGGCAGAACATCAGCCTGCAACCATGCTATGCTTTCCCCAGCACATACATCCCCGTTATTGTGCAGTGACCTCACACCATGAAAGAATTATTTTTCAAACACTTCCTCAATTAGTCTATGCTGACAAAGATCAGGAACAGGACTGCATACACTAAGCAATAAGTTACAAGCTAATATTCCTTTTAGGAACAATATTCAGGATTGTCATTTGAGGAGGAATTTGCCTTTGTCTCATTGAGTTTTGAACAGGCTCCATACAGTCCTGGCAAGTGGAGAACGGAATCCTGGATCGACATCAAGCAGGACATCCTTGGTGTGGGTAGTGGGTTATATAACCCTCCTGGACTAACCTTGAAGATGGTTACAACCATGGAGAGAGCGTCCATGATGCGGCCCATCAGACTGTTAATCAACCTGCATATCTTGTCTCTAAATCACACTGCTATTCAAGTATGAAGATTCAAACACAATAACAGGGCCACATCTCCAGGCATTCAAGTTGCTCTTAAGCTGACTGGCAATAAGTTTCTTCACCTTCTAGGTGCTTCTTAGCAGAAAAAGTTTTTCATCGGTCTTAACCAAATTTGTGGGGCCTCACTTTGCACAAAATGGCTGCTACGATCATAACAACAAAGCAAGTCACCATAAGTGACATAGGGGAGAGGTTTTTGAGAGGTCTCACAAATGTACTACAAAATATAAATGAAATCTTCCTTTACCTGCAATGTACATTAATGCCAGTGAATAATTTACTAAAATCTACCTTATAAGGATTCAACTAAATGATAGAAAATACATTTTGTTGTTAAGTGCAGAGAAGCCCAATGTACTTTGAAATTCCATCTGAAATTCAAGATGGCTCCATGAGACTGAGCTTAATGGCATTCTTTTAAATAAACAAGTTTTAGTAATTTGAAGTGTTTTGTACATTTTACAACACAAAGAGAAAACAAATCATGGAATAATTACACTTTTCTAATTAAATTTTTGTAGTGTAAATCTTCTTTCTTGCCATTTCCAATCAATCTTCCCCCAATTAACTGTCAAGATCTGTTGGATTTCACTTTGTTGGAACAATGGATTCATAGTGGATTATTTTCCAGCTCAGACACTTTACATTAGAAACAAACACGAAAAAGAGATGGGTAGCTTCAGATACGCTCAGTTTATCGTTACTGAGAAGAGAGACTTTGGTCTTTGGGCTGCAATAGCCCTAGTAATTCAGCCATCAAAGGACAGACATTGATAGGTACAGTGGTGTTGCAGTTGTGTTACTAGACTAGTAATCCACAGAATGAGAGTTTAAATCCCACTGTGTGCAGTTTGAGAATTTGAACATAGTTTTGTAAAAAAAAATCTAGAAATAAAAAAGCCCCTTTCAGTAAAAGTGGCATGAAGCTATCACTTGCATTAAAAACTCAATTGGTTCACTAATGTTCCTTTAGGGAAAGGAACCCTGCCATCCTTGTCTGGTATGGACCCATATGTGACTCCAGAACTCACACCAATGTGATTTACTTTCAATTGTCATCTGAAATGGCCTTGCAAGCCACTCAGTTATAGCACAGCATTACAAAGAGCTTGCAGCAGTTCAAGAAACTGGTCCATCATCACCTTCTTGGGGCAACATAGGATGGACAATAAATGTTTGCCTTACCAGCAATACCAAGAATTAATTTTTAAAAAGTACAATTTCTGGTCCCATTGACTTATATAATGGCTGAAGCTTCAGCTTCAGGATTATCTAACATTTACATGTTACTACCTGATAAATTCCCAAAGCCAATTTAATTCAACCTTATTGTATGTGTTTTTAAATTAACTGCTTTACAGTTATGAACATAGGAAATGGAAATAGGAGCTGGAGTAGATGCTGAATAACTTGAAACCATCTTCTGCCAGAAGTGTGGGTGGGCAATCCATCTCGGCCTCCTCCTGATGTCCCCAGCATCACAGATATCAGACTTCAGCCAATTCAATTTATGTGATATCAAGAAACGGCTGAAGGCACTGGATACTGCAAAGGCAATGGGACCAGACAACATTCTGGCAATAGTATTGAAGTCTAGTACTGAATAACTAACTAGCTGAGCCCCAAGCCAAGCTGCTCCACATGCTACGACACTGGCATCTACCCGACAATGTAGAAAATTGCCCAGGTATGTCCTGTCCACAAAAAGCGGGTCAAATCCAATCCAGCCAATCACCACCCCATCTACTCTTGATCATCAGAAAAGTGATGGAAGGTATTGTCAACAGTGATATCAAGCCAATCACTCCCCAAAGCTTGTCAGCGATCTACAAGGCACAAGTCAGAAACGTTATGGAATACTTTCTGCTTGCCTGGTTGAGTGCAGCTCCAACAATACTGTAGAAGCTTAATGCAATCCAGGTCAAAGCCCGCTTCAGCAGCACCCAATTCAGCATCTTAAACATTCACTCCCTCCACCACCATTGCACAGTCGCTGTACCATGCACTGCAGCAACTCACCAAGGCTCCTTCGACAGCACCTTCCAAACTCGTGACCTCTACCACCTAGAAGGACAAGGGCAGCAGATGCATGGGAACACCACCACTTGCAAGTTTCCCTCCAAGCCACACACCATCTTGACTTGGAACTACATTACTGTTCCTTCACTGTCACTGGGTCAAAATCCTGGAACTCCCTTCCTAATAAGCACTGTCAGGGCATCCTAGGAACATATGACTTAGGAGCAGGAGTAGGCCATTTGGCTCTTCAAGCCTGCTCCACCATTCAATTAGATTATTGCTGATCTGCTTGTGATCTCAACTCCACATTCCTGTCTGCCCCCCAATACCTTCAACTCCCCTGCTTGTCAAAAACCCATCTAACTCAGCTTTGAATAAATTCAATGACCCAGCCTCCACTGCTTTTTGGGGAACAGAATTCCCCATACTAATCACCTGAATATTGAGGGATATTTGACATTTCAAAGAGAAGCAAGCTGAAGGGAAAGAGGGGTAGCTCTCTCAATTAAGGATGTCATTAGCACAGTAGTGAGAGATGACCCTAGCTTGAAACTGCAAGATGTAGAATCGGTTTGCATAGAGGTAAGAAATGGGAAAGGTAAGAGGTCACTTGTGGAATAGTTTATAGGTGCCCTAACAGTAGTTACACTGTAGGACAGAGTATACAGGATAGTTTACCCTCATAGTTAATCTTCTCCCTCCTTATTTCTTTTTTAGTTGTCCTCTGTTGGTCTTTGTAGGCTTCCCAATCCCCTGGTTTCTCACTGCTCTTCGCCGCATTGTATGCTTTCTCTTTAGCTTTTATGCTGTCCCTGACTTCCCTTGTCAGCCATGGTGGCCTTGTCCTCCCTTTAGTATGCTTCTTCTTCCTAGGGATGAACTTTTGCTGTGTCTCCCAAATTACTCCCAGAAACTCCTGCCATTGCTGTTCCACTATGCTATGGGCCGGGTGCAGGAAGGTGGGATTAGAAAGGGGACCTGGGTGTCCTCGGGCTGGCATGGACAAGATGGGCCGAATGGCCTCCTTCTGTGCTGTAACTTTTCTATGGTTCTAAATAAACAGGGCCCGTAAGTAAGGTATCACAATAATCATGGGTGATTTTAATCTACATGTAGATTGGACGAATCAGATTGGCAAAGGTAGCCGGGAAAATTAGCTCATAGAGTCCATGGGGGACAATTTCTCAGAGCAGTACATTCTAGAGCCAACCAGGGTGCAGGCTATTCTAGACCTGGTCATGGGCAATGAGACTAGATTAATTAATAACCTCATGGTAAAGGGGCTTTTAGGTGACAGTGATCATAACATGAAAGAATTTCATGTTCAATTTGAAGGGGGCGAAGTGTGGGTCTAAAGCTAGTGTTTCAAACCTGAACAAGGGTAATTATAAGGGTATGAAAGCAGAGCCAGCTAAAGTATCTACACCAGCCTTAATTGACCATCCTTAATTGAGAAGGAAGTGGTGAGCTGTCTTCTTGAACCCCTGCAGTTCCTGTGGTGTAGATACACCCACAACACTGTTAGGGTGGGAGTTCCAAGAATCTGACCCAGTATTTTATGACAAAGTGTCTCCTGACATCCCCCCTGAATGACCTGAATCTAATTTTAAGGGGCACCCCCTTGTCTACAAAAAGAAAAAAAGAACGTCCGAGAATCCCTCTTCTGATCATGTTCCAGTGACAGTTGGTAAAATATGCCAACGCAAGGTACAGACAGGAATAGACATAGGTTGTAGCCAGACAGTTCAAAACTCAGCGTCCAGATTCTGTGTCACATGGGGCTAAAATTAGGGAAGATTGCGAGACCTCAAACCCTACCCCAGAAAGAGTCAGTGCCTTCACGAAGGAAAAGAAAGTAACACTGAAAGTTCAGCAACAAAGTGGATATAATTTACTAACACTTCAAACTGAAACCCTCCCACTCCTTTGAAAGGGTGCTTTGGAGTGAATGGGTGGTCTAACTTCAGCAAATGACATAACTGCTAAAACTTTGAATTTATTTCACTTTTTTTTTAAAACAAACATGAATTCAAACGTTCAATATTTTTTCTGCTTGAAGATGCAAGCTGATAGAAATCTCTGCGTCTAATTCCAAATTGCAACCTTTGGAAAAGGTTAACATGCGAATAAAAGGAGATGAACATCCCCAGTAATGCTTAGTTACAGTGATAAGCTGGACAAGATGATCGACCGGAGCTGAGAAACGTTATCTCTGCGATTGCATGCATGTATTATCCGTATAATATACCTGACAAAAACAGGCTTCTATAAATGTAAAGGACAGACGGGAAAATGGTGGGGGTTGGGGAGGAACAGAGAGAAAAACACTGAGGTTTGAGTGAAATGACTGTAAAAATACAAGTGTGCCCTGGGTCTCAATCATTGCCACTTTACCCTTGTTGTGCACTTTAGGGATGCAGTTCTGATTTCTATCAAGACATTTCAGTGAAATTTAATATTGCGGACTTGTTACAACTGCCAAATGCTCCCTTTGGCAGCCTCCATCCCCCAGCTCTAAATAGCCATCTTGGCTCCAGAGGCTGACGAGTGGCACTGCCACAGATGAGCAAGGGTCCTCGGCTGGGAACTTGATGGTGAGTGATTTAAGATTGGGTGGAGGGAGGGGGGTCAGAGAACTCCCTGGAGGGGATGAGCAGACGAGCGTAACTCCTTTCTAGATCCGTCCAAATAAACAATCAAACATACCTTGCCCTCACCAAAGGCACAGCTGTTTATCTAACCCCTAAACCACTCAAGTCATCAATTCCGGCTTATTAAAGACACACACACACACACAAACACACACACACAGAGTCGGGGATGCCTCAGTAATAGCTTCAGCTTACTTACAGCTATTTTGAGATCCTCCCCACAGCAGAGAATGTTTGTGTAGACTCTAAGTCCTGTGACTATTAAAAAAAAACTGATTTCGGCCACAGCCAGTTAAATATTTCCCTTTTCTTCAGGGAGTTAATCTGATCCACTGTTAGATTAGAGATTATAATAAAGACTTGCATTGATGCAGGATGTCCCAAATCGCTTTACAGCCCCAATGAAGCCTTTTGAAATACAGTCACTGTTCTAATGTGGCAGCCAATTTACACACAGCAAGGTTCCACAAACAGCAATATGATAATAACCAGATTATATGTTATATAGATGTTGGTTAAATGATAAACATCGGTTAGGATAATATTTCAAAAGAATGGTTTAGGACCTTTTTATGTTCACTTGAGTGTGCAAGCAGGGGCTCATCTCAGATACTTGCGAACACAATCCAGACCGACATTCCCAATCCAGTACCGCGGGAGTGCTGCAGTGTCGAAGATATTGCCTTCCATATGAGGTGGTAAACCTATGTGCTCTCTTAGGTAATATTTGAAGAGAGCAGGGAGGTTTCCCCCGGTGTTCTAGCCACTATTTGTCTCTCAATCTCAAGGGAGATGGTGACGTGGTGGTATTGTCACTGGACTGGTAATCGAGAGACCAGGGTAATGGTCTGGGGACCTGGGATCGAATCCCACCATGGAATTTGAATTCAATAAATATCTGGAAGTAGAAGTCTAATGATGACCATGAATTGATTGTCATAAAAACCCATCTGGTTCATTTATGTCCTTGAGGGAAGGAAATCTGCTGTCCTTACCTGGTCTGGCCTGCATGTGACTTCAGACCCACAGAAATGTGGTTGACTCTTTAAAAAGGATGCCTTCTGAACAAGGGGCTGTTAGGGATGGGCAATAAATGCTGGTCTAGCCAGCGACACCCACATCCCACGAATGAATAAACAAAATATCAACGTCACTGAGAAGAAAGATCTGCTTTGAGCATCCTTTTGGTCACCTGTTCTAGGATATTACGTGACTTGGTTTCAAATTTGTTAGATAGCTATCCTGTGAAACAGCTGGGGACATCTCACTTGGTTAAAAAGCCTGATATAAATGAGTTCTTGTTGTAGTCTTGGAGAGCAGATAGATAATATTTCCTCTGGAAGTCCAGAAACAGGAATTAAAATTAGATCCAAAGTGTTCAGGGGTGATGTCAGGAAGCACTTCTTTACACAAAGGGGAGTGCAAATCTGGATTCTCCTGCTGCTGAGGCTGAGGCTGAGGACTGAAGTGAAAAATTCAGAACATAGTTGATTGATTTTTGTTAAGTAGATTAAGAGCTCCAGAGCCAAGGTAAGTGGTTCAGGTACAGACCAGCCATGATCTAACTGAATGGAAGAACAGGCAAGAGGGGCTGAGTGGCCTCCTCCTATGTTCTTTCTAATGTTGCTAGTTGACCTGAGAAGGTGATGATAGACCTTCTTGAACCACTGAAGTCCTTCTGTTCTCATGATAGGATTTGGTAAAAAAAATTCCAAAATATTGACTGAGTGATGATGGAAAAATATTGATACACATTCATGTCGCTACGCTGTGCAACTTGGAGGGATCCTGAAGGTGGTGCTGCCCCACAGTATTGTTGCCCTTGTTCTGCTTGGTGATGGAAGTGGCAGGGGAAGTAGGTACTGTCAACCTGAACCTTGGTATGTTATCAACAGGTTTATTTTATTCTTTCACAGGATACGGTGTTGCTGGATAGCCCAGCATTTATTGCCCATCCCTAAATGCCCTTGAGAAGGTGGTGATGAACTGCCTTCTTGAACTGCTGCAGTCCCTGTGGTGTTGGTACATCCTCATGTTAGGGGGTTCAGGCTGTTAGGGAGGGAGTTCCAGGATTTTGGCCCAGTGTACATCCTATAGCCACAATAGGGTCAATTCCTACCGAACCATCCTGCCAGGACATTGATAAGACCAGGCAGGCCGCTGGGTTTACGTTGTCTGGTTTTAACTCTTCACTGAAGGCAACTGAGATTAATATTGGGTGGGGCACAAGACTGGCATTCCACCTGATCCCATGGGTTTACATTTGGTTCAAATTCCCCAATATGCATCTGCCGAGGATGGAGTGGAGGTTGAGGTAGGAGGGAGGGAATTGAGGGAGATGGTGTCGTAGTGGTAATGTCACTGGACTAGTAATCCAGAGGCCCAGACTAACACTCTGGGGTCATGGGTTCAAATCCCACCACAGCTAGTGGAATTTGAAATCAATGAATAGGTCTTGAATTAAAAGCTAGTCTAATGATGACTATGAACCCATTGTTGATTGTCGTAAAAACCCATCTGGTTCACTAATGTCCTTTAGGGAAGGAAATCTGCCATCCTTATCTGGATGTCCTATACGTGACTCCAGACCCACAGCAATGTGGTTGACTCTTAAGCTCAGAGGGAAAGTGAGAAAGCAAATAAGAGAAGCAAAGAGGGATTATGAGAAAAGACTCGCAGCCAACATAAAGGGGGATTCCAAAGTCTTCTATCAGCACATAAACAGTAAGAGGGTGGTAAAAGGAGCATTAGGGCCGATTAGGGTCCAAAAAAGGAGATTTACACAAGGAGGCAGGGGAGCATGGCTGAGATATTAAATGAACACTTTGCATCTGTCTTTACCAAGGAAGCAGGGTTCAAAATTAATAAGGAGGAAGTGTTGGACAAACTGACAGTACTTAAAGTTGACAAAGCACCGGGATGGGATGAGATGCACCCGAGGACACTGAAGGAAGTACAAGTGGAAATTGCATAATCTTTCAGTATTCCCTAGACTCAGGGGAGGTGCTAGAGGTCTGGAGAATTGCAAATATTACACCCTTGTTCAGAGAAGGTTGTAAGGATAAGCCCAGCAACCAGTCAGTTTAACTCCAGTGGTGGGGAAGTTTCTAGAAACAATGATTCGGGATAGAATTAGCAGTCACATGGAAAAATATGGGTTGATTAGGAAGACCCAGCATAGATTTCTAAAGGGGAAATCGTGTTTAACTAACTTGCTGGAGTTTTTTGAAGCGGTAACAGAGATGACAGATGAAGGTAATGCTATTGATGTGGTGTACATGGACTTCCAAAAGGCATTCAATAGAGTGCCACACAAAAGGCTTGTAAGAAAAGTTATAGCTCATGGAATAAAAGGGACAGTAGCAACGTGGTTACAAAATTGGCTGAGTAATAGGAAACAGCGAGTAATGGTTAATGGATATTTTTCGGGCTGGAGAAAGGTTTGTAGTGGAGTTCCCCAGGGGTCAGTATTGGGAGCTTTCCTTTTCCTGGTATATAATAATGCTCTAGATCTTGGTATGCAGGAGACAATTTCAAAGTTTGCGGATGATATGAAACTTAGAAGCATTGTAAACTGTGAGGAGGACAGAGACTGGTTGGTGAAGTGTGAGGTGATGCGTTTTGGTAGAAGCAGATGGAGGGACAATATAAAACAAGGGGTACAATTCTTAAGGGAGTATAGGAGCAGAGGGACCTGGGTGTATATTTACATAGATCATTGAAGGTGGCAGGACAGGTGGAGAGGGCAGTTAATAAAGCATATAATATCCTGGGCTTTATTAATAGGGGCATAGAGTACAAGAGCAGGAAGGTAATGCTGAATTTATATAAGACACTGGTTAATCCTTAACTGAAGTATTGTGTACAGTTCTGGGAGCCACACTATAAGAAGGATGTGAACACATTGGGAAGAGTGCACAAGAGGCTTACAAGAATGGTTCCAGGGATGAGAAGCTTCAGTTATGAACATAGATTGGAGAGGTTGGGACTGTTCTCCTTGGAGAGGAGAAGGCTAAGAGGAGATTTGATAAGAGGTTTCCAAATCATGACGGGGTTGGACAGAGTAGATAGGGAGAAACTGTTCCCGCTCATAAAAGGATTGAGAACGAAAGGGCACAGATTTAAAGTGACTTGCAAAAGAAGCAAATATGATGTGAGAAAAAACTTTTTCACACAGTGAGTAGTTCAGGTCTGGAATGCACTGCCTGGAAGTGTGGTGGAGGCAGGTTCAATCGAGGCATTCAAGAAGGCAGCAGATGATTATTTCAATAGAAACAATGCGCAAGGGTATGGGGAAAAGGCAGGAGAATGGCACCAAGTCATAATGCTCATTTAGAGAGCCAGTGCAGACACAATGGGGCCGAATGGCCCCCTTCTGCACTGTAACAATCTGATTCTGTGATTAAATGCCGTCTGCAATGGCTTAGCAAGCCGCTCAGTTGTATCAAACTGCCATGAAGTCTAAAAGGAATGAAACTGGACGGACCACCCGGAATCGACCTAGGCACTGTAACCAACAACGGCAAACCCAGCCCTGTCAAACAGCACTGTGGGTGTTCCTACTTCACAAGGATTGCAGCGGTTCAAGAAGGCAGCAACACAACCACCTTCCAAAGGGCAATTAGGGATGGACAATAAATGCTGGCCTATCCAGCAACACCCATATTCCATCGACAATTGAAAAAAAGGAACACCAATCAAATGAGCTGCTCTGTCCTGGGTTCTCCCTACTTTCAGGGCCTAGGATTTGAGCTAAGAGTGCATTTCAGTTTGTGACAAGGGGCAATTCACAAGACAAAAGCAACCCTGAGATACATTAATTTCCTGTTAATTGACATCTTCAGATTAATTTCTTTTTGTTTTGACATCCCGTAAATCATTACTGGTTGGCCTGGCAGATTTAATAGTCTTTCCAATATCAGCCCTGATAACGGGACTGATGAGGATTGATATGGGCTTATAGAGTAATTAGTGGGTCAGCTCCAAAAGCTTCAATTAAAATTCCTGAAATTGTAGGTTGGATATTATATAGGGCAGGAAATTGGGAATAATTTTGGGAGAAATCAAGAAAACAGCTGTGTAAAAGCAGTACTCCAAGAGAGGTACAAAATCAGCATTAGGCAAGAAGGTCCAAGCAACTTCCTGCTGTACATTTCTCTGTTTCTTCTACACAGGATCACCATCATTGACAATATTGTCACAAGTATTTAATTAATACGTGGTGTGGCAGTGTGCAGTGTTTGCATCCTCTCTCTTTGGACAGTGAGAAACTCCCATCAATACACCTTGTCCTTTTAGGCCGAGATAAGGACTAAAGAGGGCGTCGGAGCTGGGTGCGTAAAAGCTTTGCATAACACACACTTAAAGCACACACAACATGCCTTTATATAGCGCCTTCAATGGAGTGAAATATCCTAAGGCTCTTCACAGGAGTGGCCATCAGACAAAATTCGACACTGGGCCACACATGGAGGCATTAGGACACGTGATCAAAAGGTTGGTCAAAGAGGTAGGTTTTAAGGAACAACTTAAAAGGAGAGAGATGGAGATGCGGAGTGGTTTAGGCGGGGAAGCTATAGAACAAGTATCACTGTCCCAAACACAAAGAATAATGGACAACAGAAAGATTAGGAAGGGATTGAAGGAATAGTTGAAGGGGAGTATTTTTAGGTGTGTTAGAAAGCAGGTTGGGGGATTGCAGTCACTGAAGTGAGGGTGTAGTGGTTGAAAGATTGACACCAAAGGAGAAGCAGATGAGGGGTGAACAAGAAATAACCCAATATAGGAGCAGGAGGCCTGTGGAAAGGAAAAAAAAAATGGAGCGAGAAAACATGACAGGACTGGGTCATTGAGGCAGGATGAAGTGAGACTGGACAAAGTTTTACTGCAAGTATTGATCAGGTAATTCTTCTAATAACATTGAATGGCATAAATGTAAGGTATAAACAAAGGAAGTCATAGCTTTTGCATTTAGTATGCTGTGCAATATTGGTGCATGGATGCTCAATGGATTTCTATCTAACTTATTTTTATGCTATCTATTTTAATGGCTTAGCATTCCACTTAAGATAGCAGAAAATAGACTTTCATATGAACATGTTAAGCATTTATACTCAAACATTGCATGGCATGAGGTGAGAGTGACTGCCCTTGATATCAAGGCAGCATTTGACTGAGTGTGGCATCAAGGAGCCTGAGCAAAACTGGAGCAAATGGGAACAAAAAACAAAAAAATATATTTCACCACATTTCTACTTCTCTTTAGCTCTGAAGAAGAGTCATACGGACTTGAAACGTTGGCTCTGTCTTTCTCTCCACAGATGCTGTCGGACCTGCTGAGCTTTTCCAGCATTTTTTTTTGTTTCTGATTTTCAGCATCTGCAGTATTTTGCCTTTATCTTGGAGTAAATGGGAATCAGGTGGAAATCTCTCCACTGGTTGGAGACGTACCTAACACCAAGATGGATGGCCTGTGGCTGTTGGAAGTCAATCATCTCAGTCCAAGGACATTGCTGGAGGAGTTCCTCAGCGTAGTGTCTGAGGCCCAACCATCTTTAGCTGCTTCATCAATGACCTTCCCTCCATCATAAGGTCAGAAGTGGGGATGTTTACTGATTATTGCACAATGTTCAGCACCACTTGTGACTCCTCAGATTCTGAAACAGTCTATGTGCAGCAAGACCTAGACAACATTCAGGTTTGGACTGATTAGGTGGCAAGTAACATTCGCACCACAGAAGTGCCAGGCAATGACCATCTCCAACAAGAGAGAACTTAACCATCACCCCTTGACTTTCAATGGCATTACCATTGTTGAATCCTCCACTATCAACATTCTGCAGTTTGCCATTGACCATAAACTGAACTGGACCAATCATATAAATATTGTGGCTACAAAAGGCCACAGCTGAGAATTCTGTGGTAACTCACCTCCTGACTCCCCAAAGCCTGTCCACCATCTAGAAGGCACAAGTCAGGATTGTGATGGAATACTCTTCATTTGCCTGGATGAGTGCAGCTCCAACAACACTCAAGAAACTTGACACTATCCAGGACGCAACAGCTTGCTTGATATTGGCATCCTTTCCACCACCTTAAACATTCACTCCCTCCATCACCGACGCACAGTAGCAGCAGTGCATACCATCTACAAGATGCACTGCAGCAACTCACCAAGGCTCCTTCGACAACTGCTTCCAAACCAGTACCACCTAGAATGACAAGGACAGCAAATACATGGGAACACCACCACCTGCAAGTTCCTCTCTAAGCCACTCACCATCCTGACTTGGAAATATATCACCGTTCCTTCGCTGTCACTGGGTCAAAATCCTAGAACTCCCTCTCTAACAGCACTGTGGGTGAATCAACATGACATGGACTGCAGCGGTTCAAGAAGGTGGGCAGTACCTTCTCAAGGACATCTAGGGATGGGCAACAAATGCTGGCCTAGCCAACAACGCCCACATCCCATGAAAGAATTTTAGAAAATAATTCCATCAAGATGCTTAACCGTGTCTCAATGGGTTGCATTCTCGCCTCTGGAGTTTGGAGTTGTGGGTTCAAGTTTCCTTTCCAGAGACCTGAACACATAATCTCAGCTGACACTCCAGTGCAGTGTTGAGGGCGTGCAGCATGTTAGTGAAGCCATCTTCTGGACGACGCACTAAATAGAATCAGAGAGAATCATAGAATGGTTACAGCACAGAAGGGAGCTGTTCGGCCTGTTGTGTCCTCGCCGACTCTCCGAATGAGCAGTTTTCCACTTCTCCACTTTCTCCCCATATCCCTGCACATTCTTCTTTTTCAGACAATAATTCAATTCCTTCCTGAATGCCTTGACTGGACCTGTCTCCACCATGTTCTCGGGCAGTGTATTCTAGTCCTAATGGCTCGCTGTGTGAAGAAGTTTCTCCTCATGCCGTATTGATTTTTTGCCAAATACCTTAAACCTGTGTCCCCCCGGTTCTCGATTCTTCCACCAGTGGGTACAGTTTTTCCCTATCTACTCTGTCCAGACCCCTCATGATTTTGAATACCTCTCATCAGCTCTCCTCTCATTTTCCTCTTCTGCAAGGAAAACATTCTCAACATCTCCAAACAATCTACACAACTGAAGTTCCTCATCCCGGGAACCATTCTCGTGAACCTTTTCTGCACCCTCCCCGCTGACTTCGACACCTTTCCTAACTAGACGCAATTCTGCAGCTGAGGCTGAACCAGTGTTTATACAGGTTTAACACAGCCTCCTTGCTCTTGTACTCTACCCCCTTATTAATGAAACCTAGGATACCATCTGCTTTATTAACCTTCCAACATGTCCTGTCACCTTCAATGACTTATGCACATATATGCTCAGGTCCCTCTGCTCCTGCACCCACTTTACAGTTGTACCCTTTATTTTTTATTGTCTTGCCATGTTCTGCCTACCAAAATGATTCACTTCACCTTTCTAGGCAGCTAGGCATGCCTTCTAAGGTGGGCATAAAAGATCCCAAGACGCTATTGCTAAGAATAACATGGGAGATGATTCTAGAGATGATTCTAGTGTCCTGTCCAATATTATCCCTCAACTGACATCACAGAAAACAGATGATGTGGTGATTATTACACTGCTGATTGTGGGGTCTTGCTATGCGCACTTTTGGCTGCCCTGCTTGCTACATGACAACACTGACTATACTTGGAAAGGAAGCACCCCATTGGCTAGAGAGAGCTTTGGGGCATCCCGAGATTGTGCAAAGCGCTGTATGGAAGCAAGTTCGCTCGCTCTTTCATCGTGAGCGCCAGAGCCTTTTCCCGTGGTACAGGCCCCATACTCGTACAGCTGTGTGTAACTTGTTCGCACTCCAGAGGTTAAGCAAGCAGGTTGCCTCTCGCGTGGTATTGCTGGAACGTAACACTCCCAAGTGCAGCTCGTTATGGGGATGGCGGTATTCGGCTCCCTGCCTGGCCTGCAAGTAATAAGCCGGCAGTTTATGGCTCTGCTTCACAAGCTATTAAAGCTTTGCTGGTGAAAGCTGATAAGAATATTAACAGTGTCAGCCCAACCCGCCGGGTCCAATGGATAGCTGTGTGTTTGCCGCCAGTGAGGGGCTGCCACAGACAGAAACAATTAGTGGAGATTGTGTAAATGATCATCGATTTCTGCAGCACCAGGAAGCACCAAAACAATCGAAAACTAAACCTTGCCATTATGATCTGATGCACTGGATGGTTACCCGCCACCTCCCCCCCATCCTTTGGAAAGGTTTTGGGTTTGGAATGAGGATTGGGAAAGCAAAGCATATTTCAGCGTTTCCTGTGGACTTGTTAAATTGTAGTTCTGCCCGGAGCTCAATATGTGAATAATTCAGCAATGTTATTATTATTAATAATTCAGCAATGTTATTTTCGCCGATCTATGCTTTTTATCATTTACTGAAGAACGCGGGGTTTGGGATTCAATTCTGATTTAAAAAGAAAGATGCAACAATTTGACCGGAAATATATTTAAAGAGTGATGTTAGTGCTCTACAGGATAAAGTTTAAAGTTTTGCTGCAGCTTGGGCTAATTAACACAAAACAAATTCAAGTTACTCGTAAGCCAGCAGGGTTTTTTTTTGGAATCACTGTGAGATTTGGCGTTTTTTTTTTAACCCCTCCCTTTTAATAAGTCCAATGAGTTAACAGCAACAAACGGAAACATTGCTATAAATGCAGGTGGGGGGGGGGGGGGGGGTGTTGAAAAGAAAATGGAGGGAATTGCACAACTCAATCCCCAAAGTAGCGACACACACACTCCAGAATCCCACCTAATAAAAATCGAATTTAGTTTACACAGTCACCATAAACCAGTCACCCTGGAGGTGGTGTAACATTGCCGGGCCTTTATCAGGATGTTTCCAATGAAACATTAGCCTGTGATTTTCTGCTCTATCCGACGCTGAGATACCTGCTGTGCTTTTTCCAGCACTTTGTGTTTTTTTTAAATAGCTTTGTTATTTGCAAAACATTGGGAGCTTGTGAATGTGGAATCCAGACTCCATTGTTTGGATCTATTCACTTTGCAGTTTTGTACTCCAGGGATTTCCCACGCCCAGCAACAGTCAAAAACTGGCAAGTGCCCACTATTATTTTAAACTCATTTATGTGATATGGGCATTGCTGCCAAGCAATTTTATTGCCCATCCCTAATTGCCTTTGAGAAGATGGTGGTTAGCTACCTTCTTGACAACTTGAGTGCCCATTTCAGAGGGCAGTGAAGAGTCAATCGCATGGCTGTGGGTCTGGAGTCACATGTAGGCCAGACCAGGTAAGGATGGCAGATTTCCTTCCCTAAAGGACATAGGTAAACCAGCTGGGTTCTCATGACAATGTAATAGTTACACCATCAAAAACCTGTTCTGCGTTTCACTTAGATCATGGCTGTCTTGCAGCTTATCTCTACCCACTGTAGCCCTTCATGCCCTTAGCTAACAAAAATCTATCAACCTCAATTTTAAAATTTTCAATTGTTCCCCAGCTTTAACAGTTCTCTAAATGAGACAGTTCCAAGTTTCCACTATGCGTGGAAAAGTGCTCCTTGACAACACGCCTCAACTGTACAGCTCTATTTTAAGATTATTTCTCCCTTGTTCTGGACTCTCTTTCCAGAGGAAGTAGCTTCTGTCTATCTATCCTAACAACAACAATAACTTGCACTTATTAGCACCTGAATGTAATAAAACATCCCAAGGTGCTTCAGAGGATTGCAAATCAGACAAAAATTTGACACAGAACCATTCAAGGTATTAGACCTGGTGACCTAAAGTCTAGTCAAAAAGATACGTTTTATGAAGCATAGAGAGGTGGAGAGGTTTAGGGAGGGAATTTAGGAGCCATTTGGTGCAGGGAGCTTTAGCTTGGCTTTGTCAACTCTTTTAGGCGTCTTAAACACTTCAATTAGATCACCCCTTAATCTTCTATACTCTAGGAAATACAAGCCTAGTCCATGTAACCTGTCTTCATAATTTAACCCAGTCTGTCTGTTATACAGTTTGTTCACACATTTCATCCCATGCAAACAGCAGCTGTGGAGGAACAGCAGAGGGGAGGGGACAGTGAATAAAATGAATGAATATCAACAGAAAAGTGTGAGTTTGTAGCCATGGAGAATGAGAGCAGGGTGAACCACAAAGGAAACAGAATGGAGCATCGCATCAGAAAGGGGACTGGTTGGTGCGTGATCAGTTGTGCTCAATTCCCAAATAGGCTAAAGTCTTTTCATCAAAACTATTCACGCATCTCAATCGAGTACCTACAAATAGATCCCAATTCACAGAAAGGTCAAAAGATGGCTGGTGCTGGATATGGGAAATGCTATTAGTTGTTCTGAGGTGCTACTCTGAGATAGGAGCTGAGGCATGCTAATTGGCAGTTTTACACTGTACCTGCCCTAGGAGTGCTTGATGGGGACAGTGTAGAGGGAGCTTTACTCTGTATCTAACCCCATGCTGTACCTGCTGGGAGTGTTTGATGGGACAATGCAGAGGGAGCTCTACTCTGTATTGAGACCTCAACTATTTACAATTTATATAAATGACTTGGATGAAGGGATGGATAGGATGGTTGCCAAATTTGCTGATGACACAAAGATAGGCAGGAAAGTAAAGTTGTGAAGAGAATATAAAGAGACTACCAGAAGATCTAGACAGGTTAAGTGAGTGGGCAAAGATCTGGCAAATGGAGTGTAATTTAGGGAAATGTGAAATTGTCCATTTTGACAGGAAGAATAAAAAAGAAGCATATTATCTAAATGGTGAGAGATCGCAGAGCTCTGAGGTGCAGAGGGATCTGGGTGTCTTGGTGCATGAATCGCAAAAGGCTGGTATATAGGTACAGCAAGTAGGAAAGCTAATAGAATTTTATCATTTATTACAAGGGGAATTGATTACAAAAGAAGGGGGGGGGGTTATGCTTCAGTTGTACAGGGCACTAGTGAGACCACATTTGGAGTACTGTGTACAGTATTGGTTACGTTATTTAAGGAAGGATGTAAATGCATTAGAAGCAGTTCAGAGAAGGTTTACCAGACTAATACCTGGAATGGGCGGGTTGTCTTATGAGAATAAGTTGGACAGGCTGGGTTTGTATCTGCTGGAGTTTAGAAGAGTAAGGGGTGATTTGATCAAAACATCTAGAACTAGGGGTCACTGTTTAAAAATAAGGGGTTGCCCATTTAAAATGATGAGGCAAAATTTTTTCTCCCAGGTGTTCATGAGTCTTTGGAACTCTCTTCCTGAAAAAGAGGTGGAAGCAGAGTCTTTGAATATTTTCAAGGCAGAGTTGGATATATTCTTGGTAAGTAAGGGGGGGATAGGTTATCAGGGGTAGGTGGGATGCAGATTTGAGGTTTTTATCAGATGAACCATGATCTTTTTAAATGGTGAAGCAGCTCAAGGGTCGAATGGCCTACTCCTGCCTCGTTGTTCTTATGTTCGCATCTAACCCTGTGCTGTACCTGTCCTGGGAATGTTTGATGGAGACAGTGAAGAGGGAGCTTTACTCTGTATCTTACCCTGTGCTGTACCTGTCCTGGGAGTGTTTGATGGGGACCATGTAGAGGGAGCTTTACTCTGTATCTAACCTCGTGCTGTACCTGTCCTGGGAATGTTTGATGGAGACAGTGAAGAGGGAGCTTTACTCTGTATCTAACCTTGTGCTGTACCTGTTCTGGGAGTGTTTGATGGGAACAGTGTAGAGGGAGCTTTACTCTGTATCTAACCCCGTGCTGTACCTGATGTGAGCGTATTCAATGTTGACAGCAGGTGATCGAGTTATTCCATTCCCAGGTGCAACTCCTCTCATTTTGAAGAGCACAAAAATTAATAGTCAAGAAAATTTAAAGTGGTAAAAACGAACGAGGTGGGAAAAATGTTGAATTCTCAGGAGGAGGTGGGTTATATTGAGCCATCATTTGGTGAGATCTGATAAAATAGCCCCAACAGAAAAATAAACCTCTGCAACCCACTGGCCACTAATGCAGGCTTGTGCTATAAAAAGCAACAAGACTGAGGCACTCAGACTGCATCAAAACAGGGAGTGGATAGGGAGATTGGATTATTTATTGATAGTTATTCACGTTTGAAATATTTTGAAAACGATGGTTCAGTTTCCCAACCTGTCCTCAGTGTTTCCAATAGTTTACTGCTTTTCATGACCCAGGGTGTTTGCAACAATGAAACTCCCAATCCTCTACCTCCTTTATTTAATTGAAAGCCCAGGTCCCTAGATGCAGGATATGACCAAGGAACATCAGGAAACTGCTATTGCAACCAAATAAAAAGCAGAAAAATACTTAATGGGCCAGTTTGAACATTTTTATTGCCCGCAGCACCCTTGCTAAGAAAAGGAAATTAAAGGGATTCTATACAAATGTGTTAACTTTCTATAGTAGACTCAGTATTCTGATACCCAAATCAGGTCTGCATTACCCAACACCAGGTAACCTTACACATATGGCTCAACTTATGACCCTAGCAGTGGGAATCTTGCCCAATGTTCTTTACTGACAGGTGTGCGGTTTTAGCTGGTTAAACTCTAGCAGTAACCTTGTGCATAGGGGCCAGTTAACTCAAAGGAACAGGAGTAAGCTATTCAGCCCATCGAGCCTGCTCCACCTTTCAATTAGATCAAGGCTGATCATCTATCTCAACACCACTTTCCCGGACTATCTCCATATCCCTTGATGTCATTAATCTCCAGAAATCTATCGATTTCTGTTTTGAACATGCCCTCGCTCAGTTGGTGGATGGCTAGCGTGGGGTTCAGAATAACGGCAACTGCATGGGTTCAATTCCCAATCCAGCTGAGGGAGAGTTGGGACCTGCCTGTTCGTGTGTCCCATGCTTGATGCAGAGAGGTGCCCCTCAGGCAATCGTCTCTCTTTCAGAGATGCCTACAGCCTCTCATGGAGTAATTGTCTACCTATCCTAACCTCGTTCACAGTTAAGAATCTTCTACGCCACCTTTCAGCCTCTGTGCAATCAAGTGGCCTGGACTTGGAGTAATCCAGATGTGCTGCTATAGAGAGAATGCACATTCCAGATCGGGCAGTGGCTTAACTATGGAAACGTGGTGATGGGTTGCCACATGCACCAGAGAACGGATTGAACAAAGAAAAAGTGGGGGCATCAGGTGAGATTATGATTTTGCTTCGCTATGATGCCTGCTGTTGCCCAGTACCCTGCTGATGCTCTCTAAGTAGGCTTGTGCTGCCAGAATGGGCACTTGGGCATGGTACAGGGTGGAGCCTGTGCAACAGCAGCCTGGCAGTAGTCAACACCTTCAGAAGAGGAGGGAAATAGGATGGGAAGGAATGCTGCACTCTCGGCCATGCTGTCTTTCAGATGAGACTTTCAAGTGAAGTCCTCTTTGGACCCTCAGGTGAATGTAAAAGTTCCCCCAGGCACAATTTTGATGAGAGGCTCTGGCTGACATTTATTCCTCAACCAACATCGTTAAGAATAGATTATCTGGTCATCATCACATTGCTGTTTGTGCAAACTGGCTGTCTCATTTCCAACATTAAAACAGTGACCAAAAGTAAAACAAAAAAAGAATTACCTGGAAAAACTCAGCAGGTCTGGCAGCATCGGCGGAGAAGAAAAGAGTTGACGTTTTGAGTCCTCATGACCCTTCAACAGGTCATGAGGACTCGAAACGTCAACTCTTTTCTTCTCCGCTGATGCTGCCAGACCTGCTGAGTTTTTCCAGGTAATTCTGTTTTTGTTTTGGATTTCCAGCATCCGCAGTTTTTTGTTTTTATCTTAGTCACCAAAAGTATTTCAGAGACTGCAAGGTGCTTTTAGACTGTCCAGAGGTGGTGAGAGGTCCTACAGAAAAGCCTTACTTTATTGGACAAGGGTAAGAAAAAGTTAACACACTCAAATAGGAACAAAAAAAAAAGTTATCTTGCAGGGAATGATTTTGGCATTTGGAACATCAAGTGGATATTTGAACCACGTGCAAAATCTGCAGGCTAGTTAGAAACACATATCCGTAGCCCTGTGTCACTGAAGTAAATGAATGTGCATGATCTACCCTGTGCCTCTCAAGAGGAAATGCCAAAAAAGTTAGGAGCAATTCTTAAAAAAAAATTATAATTCATTAAATAATTGAAGACATCCTGTGTTATTCTGGGGACATATATTTTCCTGTGCAGAATGTGTGGCGTCACTGTACGGTCATATAGAGGAAGCTTTTCATGTTTTCCTGAAATTATGTCAATTATCAACATTAATTTATCAAAGGTCAGTCTCCAGTGACTCGTTTGAAGTTGGATCTGAAGTCGTTAAGAGAAATTTGTTGATCTGAGAGTACAACAAACGTTTTCTCAGACTCTTTGCATAAATGCACAGTAATGTTCAGACCGTCATTTGTTAACTGGAGCCTGTTTGAAAAAAAAAATCTCGCGAGCGTATCTCAGGGATAATGGGGGTTTTCTTTCATCTCAAGTATTCTTGTTTTAAAATATGTGTAAAAAGGAGAGCTTGAGTTTTTGTGGGGGAAAGGTTAAATGCGTGCACACAATTCTCCACAACCCAAGATCCCGCTCTCTGATGTGGACGTGGGTGCAGCAAAAAGTTCCTTTAGCCATCCTGTATCCTTCTCATGTACCTTCCAATGATCTGCTGAATAGCAACTCTGTTATCAGAGGCCATTCTTTGAGTCATTAAAACCCCTGCCTAAAAAAAATTTCACTTTGCTACCTCTCCTCCCTCATTCAAAAGCTTCTTAAAGTGCTGCCACTTTAATTGTTTTCTCTTCCTCTCCTCAACCACAAATCAGATCATGGAATCATAGAATGGTTACAGCACAGAAGGAGACAATTTGGTTCATTGTGTCCATGATGGCTCTCTGTGAGAGCAACTCGGCTAATCCCATTCCCCCAGCCTTAGCCCATAACCCTGCAAATGTTTTCTCTTCATCAGAAAGAAAGTGTCGACTGAATCTGCATCCACCACACTCTCAGGCAGTGCATTCCAGATCCTAATCATTCGCTGTGTGAAAAAAACTGTCCTTATGTCACTGTTTACTTTTTTCCCCCCAATCACCTTAAATCAGTGTCCCCTGACTCTCAACCCTACCACTGGAAACATTTTCTCTACTCTGTCCAAACCCCTCATGATTTTGAACACCTCTGTCACACCTATCAAGCTTCTCTTCTCCAAGGAGAACAGTCCCAACTTCTCCAATCTATCCACATAACTGAATACCATCGTCCCTGGAACCATTCTTGTGAATCTTTTCTGCACCCTCTGTAAAGTCTTCACATCCTTCCTAAAGCATGGTTTGGTTCCCAGAATTAGCCATAATGGCTAGAATCTTCCAAGGAATGGCAATCACCGTCAGATGACCTGAACTTACGAACTAGGAGCAGGAGTAGGCCACTTGGCCCCTCAAGCCTGCTCCACCATTCAATAAGATCATTGTTGATCTAACTGTAACCTCACCTCACATTCCTGCCTACCCCCAATAACCTTTCACCCCCTTGTTAATCAAGAATCTATCCACCTCTGCCTTAAAAATATTCAAAGACTCTGCCTCCACTGCCTTTTGAGGAAGAGAGTTCCAAAGACCCAACCCTCTGAGAGAAAAACATTCTCCTCATCTGTCTTATTGTTAAGCAGTAACCCCTAGTTCTAGATTCTCCCACAAGAGGAAACATCCTCTCCACATCCACCCTGTCAAGACCCCTTCTAAACGCCAGTGGATACAAGCCTAAACTGTGGATACCAACCCTTTCGTCATAAGACAACCCCCACCCATTATTAGACTTGTAAATCTTCTCTGAATTGCTTCTAACGCATTTCTCCAGGAATACAGAGCGTACCTGAAATGGAGCTGCTTCTTCATAGTACTAGGTTGTCGGGGAAGACAAGCCAAGCTTCCCTTTTTAACACTAGCTTCTGTATTCAGGTAAGCAAGGAGCTAAAATGTCCTAAAGCTTCTTTGAAAAGCGAGAGATAGAAGTTAAGGGGGTAGGGTGACTAGGCTAGGTGGGAAGGGGGTAGAGTGGGTAAGAGGGTAAGCAGGTGAGGTGGTAGGGTGGTAGGATGCCTTGCGGACAAGTTAGGTAGGTGCGTAAGGTGGGTAGGATTTAGTGGGTTGGGGAGGGTTGTCAGGTCAGGAGCTAGTCAGAGGTCAGGTCGGGGGTGAGGCGAGGGGTGGCAACTAGTCAGGTGAGGTCAGAGGCTAATCAAGTCGGGGAGGGGGGAGTCAGATGGGGTTGTCAGATGGGGTTATCAGATGGGGTCGGGTTGAGGAGAGTCAGGTGGTAGGGGATAGCTCGGGTCGGGTCAGGGGTTGTGAGGCAGGGGTAGTCGGGTGGTAGAGGCTAGTCAGGTTGGGTTGGGGTTAGTCAGGTGGTGGGATCTAGTCAAGTAAGGTCAGAGAGGAGGGGTCAGGGGGGAGTCGGAGGGCCAGGGAGGTAGTCGGTGGGGTTGGGGGGGGGGGTGGGTTGGTCAAGGGGTGACTTGGGTGGGGGGATTGCAGTGAGAGGGATTGAAGGAGTTGGTCAGTTGATTTTCCTGTCTTATATTTCCTGGGTATGACTCTAACTCATGAGTTGGAGATTTTTTTGGATGATCCTGAGGAACAGGGGAATTCCCACAGATTCAGTTTGGGACTTCCGAGGGGTCCTGTAGTGGATCATCCGGGGTTTGTCCGGTCTCCAATGATGCAGAAACTGGCAGATCTGGGCCAATACACCAACATTTCCCCTCTGCTGATCAATGCCCTCCCTCCATTGCCCTGTGCTCTGGACCATTCTTCTATGTGAAGGTGAAATGCAGGCTGTCATGTTTTAAAATCAGGAGAGGCTTGTAACATAGGAACAGAAGGAGGCCATTAAACCCCTCAAACCACTCAATTAGATCATGGCTGACCTGTATCTTAACTTTACCTGTCTTGGTTCCATATCCTTTGATACACTTACCAAACAAAAAATCTGTCATTCAATCTCAGTTTTAAATTTTCAGGATGTCTCATCACTGGCCTGAGAGCAGATTGCCCAGTCACAGTTTTTCAGGGAGAGTGTTCCAAATTTTCACTCCCATTTTTGAGATGAAGTGCTTCCTGACATCGCCCCTGAACGGATTAATTGTAATTTTAAGGTTATGCCAACTAGGGCTGGACTCCCCCCACTCCCCACCAGAAGGAAGAGTTTCTCTCTGTCTGCTACATCAAATCCTTTAATCATCTTAAACATCTCAGTCAGTTCACCCTTAATCTACTATACTAAAGGGAATACAGGCCTAACCCATGTAACCTGTCCTCATAACCTGTCTGAACACTGACTGGGAAACAGATTTACCCACCGCTGGCAGCAGACCGCCCAGTCGCTGGTATGGGAGCAGCTTGACTGACCAGCTAGTTTGATCATGAATAATGCAAAACTTAAGAGAGATTAGTCGGTGTGGAATTTTAACTGTGTGGAGAATTTTTTAAAAATTTCATTCTCAATATACGGGCATCACTGGTGCTTATTATCCATCCACAATGCTTTTCACAGGAGTAGTTAAATGGAAAAGCTCCAACTTACGTGTTTTAAAAATGATGAATCAATAGAACTTGGTGAAGGTCAGTTCAGATACAAATGTACAAGAAGGGCAATTGGTGCCTTTTGAAACAAAATTATTTTCTCCTACTTCCAAGCAATTGCCTTCAGCTGCAAGACTGGAGCTGATTAAAAACACACAGTGTGCTGACCTTGCAGCAAGCCCATCTGCACTACATTTTAGGTGAAGTTTTCTACATATTGACAACATCTAGTTCAAGACATTATAAAGCACTTTAAAATCCTGCGCGCAAATCAGGTACTCCTTTCATGTAACCATGTGCATTCATACTGGGGAGATAGTTTGGGGGATTGTTGGCGGGGGGGGGGGGTGGTGGTGTTCACGTTCCCCAGGCCAGTGCCACCTTAACAACCAAAATAGCTCAACGAGCAAAAAGAGGTCCAAGAAGCCATCAACCAGAGACCAACTCTCCAGGTCCCTCAATACCTTCTCTCTCCAGTCATGCATTGGATAGCACAGAATCAGGCCACTTGGCCCAAGCTGCTTATGTTTGGGGAGACGATGGCATAGTGGTAATGTCACTGGGCTAATAATCCGAAGGCCCAGGCCTGGGGACTGTCATGAAAGAGTGTGTGTGTGCGTGTGTGCGAATTCATTGAATTAAAGACAGTTGGTCTGAAGGCTTTGATGTATCAGAAGAGAAGATAGGTTTGAAATGCTAAATAAGTAAACATGGCTGAAGTTTTAGAATGTGAGGTGTAAAGGAAAATTTGTATTTTTAGATAAGCCAGAGTAGTTTGATTTCAAAGGAGAGGGTGGCATGTTACATTTAGCCAGAAGAACAGTGTGTTTCTTTTTCCCAAAGCTTATTGATAAAATTGGTACTATTATTATTATTAGAAAGGTAAAGTCCAGAGATATTGTGCAACAATGAAATTTGCATTCAAAGGGGAAAATATTATAAAGGAGAGAGGCTATGTGTGAGAAGAAGGAATTCTAAGATCTAAAAAGAGTGAAAAGGCTCCAGCTTTTATGTACCAAGCTGCTGCTTATAGGAACCAAAGCTGAGAATTCATTGTGAATATCCGTGTCCAGGGTATTGTGTGCTTTGCCTGGGTCTGTTAAAATCTATTTTGTTTTACTGTTGCCTAACAGGGGTATAGCTGGGAGTCAGATTAATTAAAGGAGCTAGAAGTTATCATTGTAGTAATTTGTATACCTATGTATGTGCTTAAAATTATTTCTTTTATTAATAAATGTTTAACTTAGCTTTGTAAAAAAAACCTCCGATACTTGGTGGATTTATTACTACTAATCCAAGGTACACATCTCAAAATAAAAATACAAATTGCAAAACAGTTGTGGCAATTTGCCTCAGATTTGAGTAGCTTAGCATTTACCATCCACTGTGCTATTACAGGGACACAGTTTCGAATCCCACCTTGGCAGTTGGTGGAATTTGAATTCAATTAATTAATAAATTCAATTGATTAATTAAAAATCTCAAATTGAAAGCTAGTCTGGTAACCCTGAAGCTACCATTGATTGTCGTAAAGCCTATCTGGTTGACTAATGCCCCTCAGGAAAGGAAATCTGTCATCTTTACCTGGTCTGGCCTACATGTGATTCCAGACCCACACAATGTGGTTGTCTTTCAAATGCCCACTTAGTTCAAGGGCAATTATAGATGGGCAAAAAAAGCTCACCTTGCCAGCGATGTTTAGATCCTTTGAAAGAATAAAAAGCCCCTGTTTATGCCCCAAATGAGCCTCTTCCCGCTCTATGTACTTCATTTCATCCTAATGACATGCTTTTCTATTCCTGTATAAATGCAAGTTCTTGGTATTTTAGGTTGGATCAGCTCTCATACAGAGAACCAAGTGTGGGAGGGAAGATGGAAGCGAGAGCTCAAGTGGGTCATCATTAGTAAACTGCATGAGGGGACTGCAATTTATTGTTAAATTAATTTTAAAAACCAGAATTATAAATGTGTACATCTCTGCATAAGAATTTACATTTTTAAAAGATTTAAATGTGGCTTTTTACATAAATTTTAAGAAGCAAAGGAATTGGAAATGAGCATATTTCTGTACAATGATATCTATTTTAAAAAGCAAGGGGAAAATAAATTTAAACATTTATATATACTTAAAACATATTAATAATACGCAAGGGAAAGCAGGAACCAATAACCTCACAGACAAGACATCTCTTTCTCTAAAAGAAGAGTAGTGATTTTACTCCACATGTCAGTACTATACATCATTGACTCAATTCCCGAACATAACCCCTAATCATTCCTAGCAATTCATGATGGGGAGGGGGGGGGAGGAAGAATTAAAAATACAATAAAATGTGAGGGAGGATCGGGTTTCTTAAATTTAAACCTTTCAAGGTTATCTGATTAACTGGTAATAAACTCCAAAGTGAACAGAGCCACAGAATCCCAGGCAGGCAAGAAGCAGCCATGCATTAAGAGAATTTACACTGGAGAAAAGGCAGCTCAGGGGAGACAGTGTCAAACTTTTCAAGGATCGAAGAGGTGCTGATAACTTGCTTGAGGTAACAACAAACCCTTGTAACCAAGGATGGAAATGGGCTCAGGGAAGAGAAAGTGGGCAGATAAATTATATTTATCTACTTCCACGGAGGGAGTGGAGAATACGTGGAACAAACTGTTCAACAGACAGTGTGAGCCAAAAGCATCAGCAAATTTGAGAAAGTAGGATTCTTTAACGTAAGAAGCAGCTGAGGGATATACGAGATAAAGGTGATATGGGATTTTAGTTTTAATCTTTGCGATGGTTGATGACCCCCCCATGCAACCCCTCCGTTGGTGAATTCTGGATCTGGTCAATTGGTATATTGGTAATATATTTTAAAATTAAATGCCTGTTCTGCCATTTTTATCTATTGTAAATTCCTATGTCCACATTCATAATGGAAACAGCCTACGTAAACTCGTCACACTATAATTACAGCCTCCGGCCATTGGTGGCTCTGCAGCATCTCCACTGTTGAGAGGGTGTGATTAAAGCAAAACATGTTGATATTGGAAATTTCCTTTTAAATGTGGACAAAGAAATTTACAACGTACATAAATGAAAATAAGGACAAAATGCATAGCTTTAAAAGGGAGACATTGCTCTCCAACCCTACTTCAAATGAAGGCTACATATGGTCTCGACAACCCAATTTACAATGTTATGGGAGATTGACTGTCATTTCTGAAGTTTTTCTACAAGTAGTAAAGGAGCCTTAGCATTGCAATGCCTTTTCCTGCTTTCATCCTTAGTAATCCAAATATTCCCAGAGCAGCTCAAGCAATGGTTTCTCTTCCTGTTCCTGCACAGTTACCTCTATAAGGTTTCACAACGATCTATGCTTGAGCCCTTCCTCTTCCTCATCTACTTTTCACACCTCACCTGAAGACTGGGTCAGCTTACACGTGAATGTTACCAATGCCAGCTCTATCATGACCTCTGCGCTGCCCCTGTATGGTCAGCTTGCTTGTCTGACATCCAACATGAGCCAAAACTTTCTTCTGATCAAAACTGGGAAGACCAAAGCCCTTGTCTTCAGCCTTGCCAAAAACTCCATTCTCTTGCCTTTGTTTCATCCCTCTCCCTGGCATCTCAGATTCAACTGGACTGCATGCAACCATGACATACCTGTTAATCTTCGCTGAGTTTGCAAATGATATCCATTTCATAACAACAATTGCCTACTTCTAAGTCTGTAACATTTTCCCAGCCTCAGCCCAACTGCTGCTGAAACCTTCAGCCATGCATCTTCAGACTCAACTATTTTTCATGTTCACCTGGCTGGCCCCATCCTGCATTAACTTCAGGTCATCCAACATTCTGCTGTCAAAACCCTTACCATCCGTTCAACCATCATCGCTGTACTTGCTAACCTACTTTGGCTCCCAGTCACCCAACACCTCAAATTTAAAATTCTCACCGCTGTGTTCAAATTCCTTTGTGGCTTCACCCCTCACATTCTCTGTAACCTTCTTCATACAAAATAGGAGGCCACTCGGTCCCTCAAGCATGCTCCACCATTCAATAAGACCTTGGCTGATCTGTTTGTGTCTCGAATTCAACATTCCCATCTACCCCTGATAACCTTTGATTCCTTTGCCCAAGAATATATCTACCTCTGCCTTAAAAATATTCAGTGACCCCACCTCCACTGCCTTCTGAGGCAGAGTGTTCCAAAGTCGCACAACCCTCTGAGAGAAAATTTTTTCCCTCATATCTGCCCTAAAAGGGCGATGCCTAATTTTAAAACAGTGCCCCCCTAGTTCTGGATTCACCCACAAGAGGAAACGTCCTTTCTACGTCCATTTTGTCAAGACCATTCAGGATCTTATATACTTCAATAAAATCACCCCTCACTCTTCTAAACTTCAGTGGAAACAAGCCCAGTCTGTCCAAACTTTCCTCATAAGACATCCTGCTCATCTCATTCAGCTCTACAACCCTTGGCGACTCTACGTTCTGCCAACACTGGCCTCTAATTGGCATTCTTAAATCCTTTTGTTCTATCAATGGCAGCCTTGCCCTCAAGACTCAAGCTCCAGAATTCTGCCATTACATTTTGCCACCTCTCTCCTCTTTCAAAATTCACCTCTTTGACCAAGGATTTAGTCCACCTCTTTGGTTCAGTGATGATTCTTGTTTGATTACCCCTCCTCACCTTTGGGAAGTTTTTCTATGTTCTAGATGGCATATAAATTCAAGTTGTTCTTGCTGTTTGGATGCTTTCATATTATAAAACAGTAAGTTATACCTATCAAGAAAGACTGAACAAACTGGGGCACTTGACTCTAGAAAAGAGAAGCTGATGGGAGACCTGATAGAGTTCATGATTATGAAAGGGTTTAAAAGGGTAGATGCAGAGAAGACATTTCCACTTGCGTGGGGAGCACAAATCCAGGAGCTATAAATATAAATTGTCATCAGCATCCTCCATCTACGTGAAATGATGGACATGCAACTAATTCATTAATAAAATATAAGATAGGTAAGATAACAGCAAGACAAAATTGTCACCAATAAATCAAATAGGGAATTCAGGAGAAATGTCTTTATCCAGAGACTAGGTAGAAAGTCAAACTCACTACAACAACAAGTAGTTGAGGTGAACAACATAGACGCATTTAAGGGGAAACTAGATAAGCTCACAAGGTAGAAAAGAATAGAAGAATATGCTGATAGAGTGAGAAGAAGAGAGGTGGGAGAAGGCTTACGTGGAGAAGTTTTGCCAAATGGCATTCTTCTGCATTGTACAATGCACAAAATGTGCAATTTATTTCCTGAATGAACGCAGTTAAATTCTCTACAACCGCAATTGCTCCTTAAATAATAACTGATGTGGAACTGAGGTTTAGATGACAGCAGCTGGAAGGTGTTACTTGGAAGCTGGGTGATTGAGTTACATGGATGTAAACACTGATTGATGGTTGAGGGAGTATGTCCATGCTGTGATCAGGAGGACAGTGGCAGAGCACTCGAACATTTCATGTTGGCCTCTCTGTACTTGGCCTCCTATACTGACCTAATGAAGCTCAACCTAAGCTCCAGGAACATCACCTCATCTCTTGATTAGGCATTCTACAGCCAGCCAGACTCAACACTGAGTTCAACATTTCCACATAATCATCACTATTCCTATTTTTTCCAGAGTACTTGCTGATAATGATTCTAATTTTCTCATTTTCTGCTCTGCTAGATCCACCTTTTTTTTCTTTTACTGTCTCATTACCCAGCTTCTTTTTCCTTGCACCATCATCTTATGTCATTTAATCTCTCCTGCCTTCTATCTGATCATAGACCTTCCCTTTTATTCTTTCGCCCTCTATCCACTGCCTCCTTACTTTCTCAAAACATGTTACATCTCTAACTTATTTCAGTGGAATGTCGTTGACCAGGAATGTTAAACTCTGTTTCTCTCTCCATCGATGCTGCCAGACCTGCTGAGTGTTTCTAGTGTTATCTGCTTTTTATTTCATACTGTTCATTGCCTCCCTCGGGAATAGCTCTGAGAAGCTGTTGTCTGTCCAATGAAGTACTAACCATCTTGGCTCACACATGGTGCATGAGTTTTTGGACAAAGTGTAGGACGCTGATCTATCCAGAGACATGAGTTAATATTCAATTAATTAATAAATTTGGAATAAAATGCTTATTGTAGCCATACGAACATCTGAATCAGGTACTGGAGTAGGCCATTCGGCTCCTCGAGACTGCTCCACCGTTCAATAAGGTCATGGCTGATCTGATTGTGGCCTCAACTCCACATTCCACTTACCACAATGGCCTTTGACTCCATTGGTAAGTCAAGAATCTATTTCCCTCTGCCTTAAAAGTACTCAATGAACCTGCCTCCGCTGATCTCCAGGGAAGAGTTCCAAAGGGTCACGACCCTCTGAGAGAAAAATTTTCTTCTCATCTCCATCTTAAATGAGATTCTCTCTTTAATTACGATTATGGAACTACAGATTAAATATCCTATCAGGTTCACCACGACTGCCAGGGGAGGAAATCTTCCATCCTTAACCAGTATGGCCTACATCTGACTCCAGATCCACAGCAATGTCGTTGACTCTTAACTAACCTCTGAAACGATTTAGCAAGCCACTCAGTTGTCAACGCTACAGACAAAAGGTACAAAAATATATTTACTGTGCCTTCCATGGCCTCAGGACATTCCAAAGCCAATAAAGCTGAAATATAGGAAATGTGGCAGCGAATCTGTGTGCAGCATGATCCCAAAAACAGCAAAGTCATAATGACCAGATATTGGTCCTGATTTTGTGGTAGTAATGACAGTGAGGCTGTCAGTGTTTGCCAGCATTACTCTTTTAATGGTATACTAATTTATAATAACTAGTGTGTAGCCTCAGTGACCCTGGAAAACTAATTGGATATTTGGTGAATGCCAAATTTCTTCATTATGATAAGAAATTCTACACTTAAAAAAAAAGTTTGTTTAGCATGTTTTGTATGTTACAATAATCCTATGTGTGTATGTCCTGGTTATTTATTTTGCTATATGTAAAAATGTAAAATTAACAGTGAAGTGATTCAGTGATTTTTACTTCCAGGTTTGCGGTCTGTGAGAATATTTCAATGCGATTGGATGCTTACCCTGGTTAGTGACATCACTAGCGCTGGACACCTGGAGATCCCCTTCTCTTGGCACCAGAAACAAACTGGTGTTGGTCAGGGCAAGTATTTGCCACAGAAATTGCTTTGTGGGCAACTTTCGTTGAGGTCAGTGGTAAGCAAAACATACCCTCTGATTATTCACATGCACATGTGGCAACTTAAATGGGCTGGTTTGTGTGTAGCCTCCGCAGGAGCTTTCGGGTTGCAGGGCGGCCAGGCAGCTTAGATGGAATATTTGTGGTGAACTTCATTGCTTTTCCACCAAATGCAAAACCAAGCTCAGTCTGTTTCTATAATGATGTTGCTTGAGCGATAAGTATTGGCCAGGACACCAGGGAATCTACTCTACTCTTCTTTAAATAGTGCCATGGGGTCTTTTCCTTACATTCCAACAATGATTTCACTTCAGAAGTACTTCATTGGCTGTAAACCACTTTGGGGCATCCTGAGGTTGTGAGAGATGCTATACGAATGCAAATGATGCAAACAGTTTGATAAAAGTTCACAGACCTGAAACCTGTTTCTCTCTCCACAGCTGCCAAACCTGCTGAGATTTCCAGCACTTTCTGTTTCTATTCAATTTTCTAGCAACTACACTATTTTGCTTTCTTATTTTTTTATTCATTTATGGGATGTGGCGTCATTGGCTAGGCCAGCATTTGTTGTCTGTCCCTAATTGCCTTTGAGAAGGTGGTGGCGAGATGCCTTCCTGAATCGCTGCAGTCCATGTGAAGTAGGTACATCCACAGTGCTGCTAAGGAGAGAGTCCCAGGATTTTGACCCAGCAACAGTGGAGGAACAGCAATATATTTCCAAGTCAGGATGGTGAGCGGCTTGGAAGGGAACTTCCAGGTGGTGATGTTCCCATGTGTCTGCTGCCCTTGTCCTTTTAAATGGTAACGGTCATGGGTTTAGGAGGTGCTGTCTGAGGTGCCTTGGTGAACTTCTGCAGTGCATCTTGTAGATTGTACGTACTGCTACCACTGTGCATCGGTGGTGGTGGGAGTGAATGATTGTGGAAGGGGTGCCAATCAAGCAGGCTGCTTTGTCCTGGATGGCGTCAAGCTCCTTGAGTGTTGTTGGAGCTACACTCATCCAGGCAAGTGGAGAGTATTTCATCACACACCTGACTTGTGTCTTGTAGATGATGGACAGGCTTTGGGGAGTCAGGAGGTGAGTTACCACAGGATTCCTAGACTCTGACCTGCTCTTGTAGCCACAGTATTTATATGGCTGGTCCAGTTCAGTTTCTGGTCAATGGTAACCCCCAGGGTGTTGATAGTGGGGGATTCAGTGATGGTAATTCCATTTAAAGTCAAGGGGCAATGGTTAGATTCTCTCTTGTTGGAGATGGTCATTGCCAGGCACATGTGTGGTGTGAATGGTACTTGCCACTTGTCAGCCCAAATCTGAACGTTGTCCAGGTCTTGCTGCATTTGGACATGGACTGCTTCAGTATCTGAGGAGTTGCGAATGGTGCTGAACATTGTGCAAACATCAGTAAACATCCCCATTTCTGACCTTATGATGGAGGGAAGGTCATTGATGAAGAAGCTGAAGATGGCGGGGCCTAGGGCATTCAGGTGGTTCAACCCTTTTTTTGGTCTTCTACAGATCTCTCCACTTCTCTCCTGAAGGTGCAGGCTCTGGCTGGGGTTCGTTCTGTAGGTACTGGGCACTTCCCAGTAACTCACACAAGTGGCCACTTGTTTCGTGCAAGTCCAAACAGCCTGGCCTTTGGCACTCAGAGGAAAGTTACTTTCGGGAAAAGTTTCTTCAACACGTTTCAGAAGTGACATTAATTTTTTCTGTCTCTGTGATGCAGAAACTGAAAACTAAGATGGAACGATGAATTAGTTGTAGATTTATAGAGTCCATGGATAAGAAAAAGCACAAAAAAATTGTATAATGGAAGTCACTGTACAAGCTGGACAATAGACTTCTGTTTCCTTTTTCTTCTCACCATGGTGTTAGGGAATGGAATACTTTTTATTTCCAACCTCAGGCACAGCACAGTTTGATTCAAAGCAAAGTTTTCTCTACTCTGTATCGGCAATCTGCCTCAGACTTAACCTCAGCAATACAACAACTTTCTATCTCCCACCCTAAAATCCTTAGGTCTATTGGATTGAGATCAATTCGCGCTCAACTGGACACAGCTTTGAGCTGTAGGACCCTTGCCCATTAGGAAAAGGCTGACGCTGACCAAACTGATTTCACATGCAACCCTTCCAGGCAGCAGTAACAGGAAATCCTCATCCCATTGATCTAGGCTGGACTTGAAATCGGGTCCCAGAGCTTTTGAGGCCTGCATCTAACACATCTAATTCCTCCCACAATAGCTATTTAATCCTTGACTGTGTGAGGTTTTGCTCCAAAGACTGCTGGTGGTTTAACCCACTTCTTAGCAACAATATGTTTTTGTCCTCTCCTGATCTCTGTAACCTCCTCCAGCCCTGCAAGCCTCTGGGATCTCCGACTTCCTCCAATTCTGGCCTCTTGAGCATCCTTGATTTTAATTGTCCCACCTTTGGTGGTCATGCCTTCAGCTGCTGAGGCCTGAGAGCTCTGGAATTCCATCCCTAAACACTTCACCTGTCTCGCTTCCTTTAATGCAATCTTTAAAACTAAATCATCTGTCCTAAGACTAAAGTAAAATACTGAGGATGCTGGAAATTGGAAATAAAAACAGAAAATGCTGGAAAAACTCAGCCGGTCTGGCAGCATCTGTGGAGAAAGAAACAGAATTAATGTTTCAAATCCGCATGACTTCTTCAGAGCTAAAGAGAAGTAGAAAAATGATGGATTTTATACCGCTTAAGAAGGGGTGGAGCAGGTGGAACAAAATAGAAGATCATAGACAGGTGACAGTCAAAGAGAGACTGACAAAGGTGTCATGGACACAAGACAAAGAAAGTGTTAGTGGTAGTGGTAAAGAGGAAAGAAGGTGCTGACAGTGGCATAAAGGTAAGATAGCAGAAGGTGTTAATAGCAGAACAAGGGTCAGTGCTCTGTGAAAGCAAAACATAGAAACAAGTGACGGATGGCCCTGTGGGAGGAGTGGGGGGTGGTGGTTTGGGGGAAAAGGATTTTTAAAAATGAATAAATAAAGAAAAGAATAAAATAAAATTAAAAATAAATAAATAAAATTTGGATTTAAAAAGGGGTCAAGAGGGAGGAGAGAGTTCATGGTCTGAAGTTGTTGAACTTAATGTTAAGTCCGGAAGGCTGTCCTTAAATCTCCCACCCTGGTTCAATGTCAACATTTGTCTGATAAAGCTCCCATGACACTTTGGCACTTTTACTACATATTCTTATATTAAAGGCACTTTATAAACACAAATTGTTGTTGTGATATCATAGATTATTTATATCAATCTACTATACATTTTGAGTTTGTTTTTAGAAGCTGCTTCCCTCTTCCTCTTTTTAAAATAGATACTGAGACAGAAATAAGAGTTTCATTTTTAAGAGAAATCTGTTGGCGTAGATATGTTAGCTTACACCAAGATGGAAAATAAATATGTGGGAAGGAAAAAGGAAATCAATAAGAAGAATCTTTTTAATTACTTAGATGTTCAAATTGCATTTTAAATGTGTATTTTTGCAGTTTAGGGCTAATACGATAGTAAATCTATTAAAGTTGTCTAAGCAGGTTCAGTAATGCAATATTATAGTCTCCTTCAATGTTATGTGATTAAAAACATTTCTTAAAAAAAAAATTCCCTGGACCCACCAGCACTCAAAGGGTTAAGGCGCTTTGGTATTTTTTGGGGCCAGAGACACATTAATCAGTTATTTATTGTAAAATGGTGGTCTGAAATGGTTTTAATTAGGGATACTTCCAGGAAACTAACATCCGGTGCCATTTAACCACAAGGTTTTTACAATGACAGAAAAGCCTTTGAAGAGGAAGTTCAGTTGTTGCATTTTGAATATACCCTGAATAAAAATGTATGTGGCGTAGAGGGCAACATGCATGGTTGCACATAGAATATAAAAATAAGCTAAAAAATACCCCTTCCCAACAAACCAAGGCAGACGCACCACTAGCCCCATGCAGGGATTTGAACTGTACTTGACACTTATGCTTACCGCCATGACTTAGCTGATGTAAACTTTTGCCAGTAAGCATAAAGAGCATTTCTACAGCATCTTTCACAACCTCGGGACATCTCGAAACACTTTACGTCAAAATAAATACTTTTGAAGTGTGGTCACTGTTGTAGTGTAGGAAAATTGGCAGCCAATTTGCACACAGCAAGCTCCCACAAACAGCAATGAGATAAATGATTCAATAGTCTGTTGGGTAAGGAATATAATATATATGGGGTGATCGTCCCTGTTCTTCAAAATAGAAATAACGTGAAATGAAGAGAAATCGATATGTTTCTTAGCTAAGGATGCTAAGGAATATAGATGGAGTTAAGGTACAGATCAAACATAACCTAACTGAATGGCAGAATAGCCGAGAGGACTGAATGTCCTCCTGTCCTTATGTTGCAATTTTCCCTCTATCTTTCCAACACCGGGAATGGAAGCATACTGATTAGTCTAGAGTTTCCATAAACCATCCTGTCCTGAACAGGTTCCTAGTTTGTATTACAGTTTTGTGAGACTCCTGAAAGTGGCATCAGTCGAGAGGAGCCACTACTGTACTGCATATTTCTAAATTTATTTGTAACCTTATAACAACAGATCTGTTTAGTGCAGGATGTTTTTTTTAAAATGCCAACAGTGACTACACTTCAATAGTACTTCATTGGTTGTAAAATCCTGAGGTCATGAAAGGCATTATATAAATGCAAATTCTTTCTTTCTTTACTTTACATTAAACTATCATTTAGCCTGACCCTGTTCAGATTATCTATATATAACTCAGGACCTTGCAACAGGCAGAAATATTACTTTCTGTTAACCACCTATTCATCAGGACCAAAAAGTCTTTGCAAAACAGAACTTGCCATAATGTTATTTAGAAGAGGACTTTTTATTTGTCATATATTGAATCTGACCTTTTCTTCATCAACATCAGTGACATCTATCCTCAGACCTACAATCAGTTGAGAGTGCTCAATTCTAACTTGCCGTCACTTCCCTTAATCCCATAACCAGCAATGTGCTGTCAGACTGTCTATCCGACAGTAAGTCATTGATATGTCAAAATTTCCTTCAAAAAAATATCACGGAGAGTGTTTGTTCCTCATCACACATTCCATTTCTTCACCACTAGCTTCATCAAGCTTTCATGGCCACTTGTTCAGACTCCTTCAACAGCATAACCCAAACCGGTGACCTCCATCACCTAGAAGGTCAAGGATCTGGAAATGCTACCAGCTGCAAACACCACTCCAAGCCACACACCAAACTGACTTGGAAATATATCGCTGTTCCTTCAATGTCACTGGGTCAAAATCCTGGAACTCCCTCCCTAACAGCACTGTGCGTGTGCCTATACCACATGGACTACAGCGATTCAAAAAGGTGGCACAGTACCACCTTCTCAAGGCAATTAGGGATAGGCCATGCCAGCAACATCCACATCCCGTGAATGAATACATTTTAAAAAGGCTGAACTTGACCAGGAAAAATGTTAAGTATCCCGATTAATTGAAAGGTGAGTTTCAAATGCCCAAATTCTATCCACCAAACAGAGTACAATCGACTAACTGAGTGAAGACTTGGAGTTTGGTGAGAGGGGAGTTTTAAGTGTTAATTTTGTTTTGAAATTTTCCTCTTAAAATCTAATCGAGTCTGCAATTAGTAGTAACTGGAAAGTACTGTGTCAGCAGGCTAAGTTTTTTTCTTTCTTGCAGTTTAGACAGGGTAAACTCACTCTCAGCTGTGGGAGCTAACTGGTTGAATTTGGTTACTGTAGCCCCAGTTCAGTGTATGATAAATTCAGGTGTAGCAGGCTAACTGAGTGAAGACTTGGAGTTTGGTGAAAGGGGAGATAGGGGGAGGAGTTGTTACTTTTTCTTTTCTATCTTTCTTACCCGATAGAAATTGGTTCTTGCTCTACTACAGGGAATGGAGCTAGCTGTTTGGTGAGTATCTGCTAAGTGGGTAAGTTTTATTCTATCCCTAAGGTTTAAAATAGTGGACAATTTGGTGGTAATAAAATATATAAAAAAGCAACATAACTAAGTGATTAATATAATTAAGTAATTACTTAAACAAATTAAGGATGACAGGACAGGTGACATGTCAAGGCTGCAGCATGTGGGAACTCCTGGATAACACTGTGATCCAGAGCAAACACGTCTGCAGTAAGTTTTGCAGCTTGAGAAACTTCGGCCCAGAGTCATTGAGCTGGAGACAGAGCTGCAAACTCTGCGACACATTTGGGGGGGGAATGTTACCTGGATGCTTTATACCAGGAGGCAGTCACACCACTTAGGATAGGGTCTTCTGATTTGGAAGGTGGTCAGAGACAGGAGGGAGTGAGGCAGGTGAGGGAGCCCAGAGGGCAGAAGTGTGAGCTTCTGCTATTGTCCAACAGGTTTGTGGTTCTCTCAGCTTGTCTGGATGAGAGCAGAGGCTGCAGGGTGGATGAACAAACTGACCATGGCACCGTGGTACAGGAAGCCATCCAAGTGGGGGGAGCAAAAAGGAATGTAGAGGATAGTATAGTAAAGGGGATTGACACTGTTCTCTAGCAAAGAGCGAGAGTCCAGACAGCTTTGTTGCTTGCTCAGTGTCAGGGTTCGGGACATTTGCTCAGGACTAGAAAGGAACTTGCAATGGGAGGGAGAGGATCCAGTGGTTATGGTCCATGTGGGTATCAACGACATAGGCAGGATGAGGAAGAAGGCTCTGCATGGTCAGTATGAGGAGCTAGGCACCAAATTAAGAAGCAGAACCTCAAAGGCAATAATTTCTGGATTATCACCTGAGCCACGTGCAAATTGGCATAGGACAAATCGGATGAGGGAGATGAATGCGTGGTTCAAAGCCTGATGTGGGAAAAATGGTTTCCAGTTTGTGGGGCACTGGCACCAGTATTGGGGAAAGTGGGATCTGTACCATTGGGACGGTCTACACCTGAACCATGCTGGGGCTGGTGTCCTCGCGAGCCACCTAACTACGGAAGTAGAGAGGGTTTTAAACTGAATAATGGGGGCAAGGGATCAAATTTGGGAAGCTATGGTAAACCGAAGAGTGGAGACAAGACAAGAGAGTCAGGTATGAATAATGATAAACAGACCGTGACAGGAAGGGACAGAGGGTACAAATCTAAGAGTAAATCAGAAGATAAGGCTAGATGCTACAAAAATAATAAAAGGACAAAACTAAAGGCTCTGTATCTAAACGTACGTAGCATTTGAAACAAAACAGATGAATTGATAGCACAAATAGAAATAAATACATATGATCTGATAGCCATTACAGAGACATGGTTACAGAATGACATAGATTGGGACCTGAATATTGAAGGATATGTGTCATTTAGGAAGGACAGGAAGTTAGGAAAAGGTAGAGGGACTGCTCTGTTAATTAATGATGGTATTAGCACATTAGAGAGGGATGACCTAAGTTCAGGAAACCAGGATGTAGGAGTGGTTTGGATTTAGATGAAGCATGATAAAGGCAAGAAATCACTTATGGGAGTGGTATACAGACCCCCTAATTGTAACTACACAATAGGATAGAATATGAAAGAGATAATAGGAGCTTGCCAGAAAGGTACAGCAATAATCATGGGGGATTTTAACTTACATATAGACTGGAAAAATCAGATGGGAAAAGGTAGCGTAGATGAGGAGTTCATAAAATATGTTTGGGATAGTTTCTTAGAACAGCACATTCTGGAACCAACCAGAGAGCAGGCTATAATAGACCTGTTATTGTGCAAAGAGTTACGATTAATAGATGACTTCCTAGTGAAGGCACCCCTGGGTAGCAGCGATCATAATATGATGAATTTTTCATTCATTTTGAGGGAGAAATGAGTGTGTCCAGGACAAGTATTTTAAACTTAAATAAGGGCAATTATGAGGACATGAAAATAGAGCTCGCTAAAGTGAACTGGAAAATGAACTTAAGTGGTATGTCAATAGAAGTTCAGTGGCAAACATTTAAAGGGATATTTCAGAATATATACATTCCAATGAGAAAGAAAAATTCCAAGGGGAGGACTCATCATCCATGGTTAACTAAAAAAATGTTAAAGACAGTATCAAACTTAAAGAAAAAGCATATAATTACGCAAAGGCAGGTGGCAGGTCAGAAGATTGGAAAGAATATAAAGAACAACAAAGAATGACAAAAAGATTAATAAGGAAAAATTAGGGCATGAGAGAAAGCTAACTAGTAACATAAAGATAGGTAGTACGAGTTTCTATGGATATTTAAATAAGAAAAGAGTTAACAAAGTGAGCGTTGCTCCTATAGAGAATGCATTTGGGGAATTGATAATGGAAAGTAGGGAGATGTCAGATGAATTAAACAGGTATTTTGCTTCGGCCTTCATTATAGAGGACACAAGTAATATCCTGGAATTAGCTGTAAATCGGGGAAATGGAAGGGAGGGAGGAACTCAGATAAATTACAATCACCAGGGAAGTGGCATTGAGCAAGTAATTGGGGCTGTGGCTGACAAATCCCCAAGTCCGAATGGACTTCACCCTAAGATCTTGAAAGAAGCGGCTAGTGAAACAGTTGAAACATTGGTTTTAATTTTCCAAAATTCCCCAGATTTGGGGAAGGTTCCATTAGATTGGAAAATAGCAAATATAACTCCTTTATTCAAAAAGGGAGGGAGACAGAAAACAGGAAACTATAGGCCAGTTAGCCTAACATCTCTCATGAAGAAAATGTTAGAAGCTATTATTAAAGGTGTTATAGAAGGGCACTTGGATTTCCAGAAGGCATTTGATAAAGTGCCACATCAAATGTTATTGCAGAAAATAAAAGCTCATGGTGTAGCGGGTAACATATTGGCACGGATAGATTGGCTGGCTAACAGGAAACAGAGTTAGTATAAATGAGTCTTTCTCTGTTTGGCAGGATGTGACGACTGGTGTGCCACAGGGAGCAGTGCTGGGGCCTCAACTTTTTACAATTTATATCAATTACTTGAAGGAAAGGATCAAAGGAATGGTGGCTAAATTTGCTGATAACACAAAGATAGGTAGGAAAGTAAATTGTGAAGAGTACACAAGGAGGCTACAAAGTGACATAGGTAGGTTAAGTGAGTGGGCAAAAATCTGGCAAATGGAGTATAATGTGGGCAAATGTGAGATTGTTCATTTTGGCAGGAAGAATAAAAATGATTATCTAAATGGTGAGAGATTGCAGAGCTCTGAGATTCAGAGGGACCTGGGTGTCCTAGTGCATGAATCACAAAAGGTTAGTGTGCAGGTACAGCAGGTATTTAGGAAAGCTAATAGAATGTTATCATTTATTGTGAGGGGAATTGATTACAAAAGTAGGGAGGTTATGCTTCAGTTGTACAAGGCATTGGTGAGACCACGTCTGGAGTGCACAGTACTGGTCTCCTTATTTGAAGAAAGATGTAAATGTGCTGGAAGCAATTCAGAGAACGTTAATTAGACTAATACCAGGAATGGGTGGGTTGTCCTATGAGGAAAGGCTGGACAGGTTAAGTTTGTGTCCACTGGAGTTTAGAAGAGTAAGAGGCGACTTAATTGAAACCTTTAAGATCCTGAGGGGTCTTGACAGGGTGGATGTGGAGAGGATGTTTCCTCTTGTGGGAGAATCTAGAACTAGGGGTCACTGTTTATAAGGGATGGCTAATTTAAGACAGATGAGGAGGAATTATTTTTCTCTCAGAGGGTGAGAGCTATTGGAACTCTCTTCCTGAAAAGGCAGTGGAAGCTGAGTTTTTGAATATTTTTAAGGCAGAGCTATAATAGGTTCTTGATTAACAAGGGGATCAAAGGCTATTGGGGGTAGGCAGGAATGTGGGGTTGAGGTTACATTCAGATCAGCCATGATCTTATTGAATGACAGAGTAGGCTCGAGGGGCCAAGTGGCCTATTCTTCCTAATTTGTTTGTTTCATATGTTTAATATCACCAAGGTCCCTGGTCCTCTGCCAGCTCACATTACTCTAAACTCCCCAAATGGATTTCCTCTGGTGAGATATCACTCAGGGAAACCTTGGGCAAACATCATCAGAAGCCTTCCCCATCCCAGAACAAGGCATGCTTCCTCCTCTAGTGCTCCATGGGCTGAGCTCATCACTGTGTTACTGCTACTCTAGTGTGAGAGTCAGGTTCGCTGACTCAGAGGAACTGACTGTCTAGTTCACATGTTCCCCAAGCCATTCCACCTCTCCATCTCCCTTTTCTCCTTTCAGACACCACCACTGCTGCACAAACCCCCAAGACTTAAAAGTCAACCTCGTTGACCAAGCCCTTCCTCATATCCCCTTTGGCCCAGTATCAATTGATTTTGAGCATTCTACTATGAAGCGCCAAGGAGTGTTTTTCTAGATTAAAGGTGCTGTACTTAAGTACAAGCTGCTGTTGTTGGATATGTGCTACTTTGAGCACACAATATCAGTGTCAAGCTCTCCCTGGCCAGTTACAGGCTGGTGAAATGCAGAGTGAAGCTTCCTTAACTGTAATGTACCTCAGCCCAGCGTCCCCTCCTCCAAATACTGCACCAGCCATCCTGCAGACTGAGTGGGATTGGTGAATCAGCAGCAATTAAGCACAGCTTGAGTATAGAAGATTAAGGGATGATCTAACTGAAGCATTTAAGATGATTAATAGATTTGATAATGTGAGTGGTTGGGTGAGGGGAGGAGGAGAGGGAGCAAGGGGACAAAAACGAAAATAGCTGGAAAAACTCAGCAGGTCTGACAGCATCTGCGGAGAGGAACACAGTTAACGTTTCAAGTCTGTATGACTCTTCAACAGAACTAAGGAAATAGAGAAATGAGGTGAAATGTAAGCTGGTTGAGGGGACTGGGACAGGTAGAGCTGGATAGAGGGCCAGTGATAGGTGGAGGCAAAGAAGATATTGCCAAAGATGTCATAGACAAAAGGACAAAGGGGTGTTGACGGTGGTGATATTACCTAAGGAATGTGCTAATGATGACATTAAGGGTAGAAAGCAGGACGAGCAAGGTACAGATAGCCCTAGTGGAGGTGGGATGGGGGAAGGGATCGAAATAGGCTAAAAGGTATTATTTTATCTCCACATTTTAGCCCATTTCGATCCCTTCCTCCCACCCCACCCCCACTAGGGCCGTCTGTACTTTCCTCGTCCTGCTTTCTACCCTTAATGTCACCATTAGCACATTCCTTAGCTAATATCACCACCGTCAACACCCCTTTGTCCTTTTGTCCATGACATCTTTGGCAGTATCTTCTTTGCCTCCACCTATCCATCTATCCTCTATCCAGCTCTACCTGTCCCACCCCCCTCTACCAGCTTATATTTAATCTCATTTCTATATTTCCTTAGTTCTGGTGAAGAGTCATACGGACTCGAAACGTTAACTGTGTTCCTCTCCGCAGATGCTGTCAGACCTGCTGAGTTTTTCCAGCTATTTTTGTTTCAGATTTTCAGCATTCGCAGTATTTTGCTTTTAGCCAAGAGAGTGAGGGGAGTCCAGAACGAAGGAGAATTAATCTTAACATTAAAGCTAAGTTGTTCATGGGTGATGTTATGAAGGAAAAAAAGGGTAGGTACTTATTTAGCATGTGCATGGTCACAGAGCCAATCAGTAGCCTTGTCAGTAGCTAGATGGAGTTCTTTAAGCCCGGCTTCAAGTATTGGACACTCCTCAACAATGTGAGTCATTGTTTGGACTGCACCACCGCTCAGGTTCCCAGAGCATTATCCTGGGTCTCTGGATTACCAGTCCAGTGACAATACCACCATGACACCATCTCCCCTTCATCTCAATCTATCAGGAGATCCTTCCTTTCTTCCCTCATATGCCTATCTAGTTTCCCCTAATTCTGTGCTAAATTCTTGCAATCTGACTAATTAATTCATCAACTTGCCAAAACCTGCTCAAGACTCCCTGGTCCCTTTATACTGGTAAAAAGAATAAACTCACAGGAATTAATTTCAAACACTGGATCAGATATTAGCAAACTTTACACATCAGGGAGTGCAATTGTTAAACAGAAGTCTGTATCAGCAGAAGGAATCTCATGGAAATACAAACACAAACATTTATATATTGAGGATGCAATGATGGAGTTAGTACAAATACTGCCAGTTTTTTTTGCCTGATGGCCCAGTGTGTAAAAGCACTCCCGTCTGTAGTACTAAGCCCAGGTTTGATTCTCAGGATATACTACCTTAACTGTTGGGAGGCAGTAAAGGCCACTGTAGTTGCCTTACCATAACTAATTTAGCCAGAGATCAAACTGTGAGCTTCAGGTTTGGCTGACTTAGTGATGCACCAGGCAGTGGCATAGGGGGACAGACAGATTAAGCCATAGAAGACTTCAGAGACAGGAGGACCATGTTGTGTACAATTTAGGAGAGGGATGAACAGTGCTACAGAGGATTTGGGAAAATAACAGACCAGGTAGGATAGGATTTAAGAGAGTTGGTCAAATCCATGGTCAAAAATCTAAAATTTTTGAGGAGGCTTCTGATATATTGGAAGGAAAACATTTTCAGGAGGCAGGGAAAGTATAATCAGTGACTCATGGTGGGGTATGACTCACTACAAACAGGACCTCCTTTATGGGTCTGTTTTTGGCCAAGGTGACCATTAACAGGTCCAGGCAGGACATGATCGATGGTTCTTCCGGTTGCCTGCCCGTCTTCCGCAGCTATTTTGCAGCCTTGTATCCCTGAAGTAGGAAGCACTCTGTGTACACCAGTACACTTGTGGATTTTCCATGACCAGCAGGCACTGGAGGGTCAACAGTGCATCATAGATGCACAAAACAACATTTTGATTTTGCTCCACATACAATCTAGAATTATTGTTTGTGCACCTTTATTTTTGGAAGATTGGTAGGATTTTCCATTTAGGTCGTGACCCCGACATCGAGGTCAATTGCAGGTCCCGGACGCGCTCAGTGTTGGGAGCAGTAATCAGACATTGATTTTGGTTGGATTGGCCAATTAGTGGAATTAGTAAGCCCAGTTAAGGACAGTGGGCGGGTGCCTAAGACTAGGGGGCCAATAGGAGGCCCTGCAGCAGCAATGACTCATTGGCAGCCCCAGCGTTTGAGGTGGCAGCTGCTAATGCCTGCTCACACAGACAGACAGGGATAGAGCGAGCAAAAGGCACCTAACAATGTGGTCAGAAGGCCATGGGGGTGTGTGGAGCGGGGTCCCGAGTGTGAAGAAGCATGGCTGCCCTCCTCCTTGTTTAACAGGCCATGTTTCTGCTGCTATGTGGGACCTGCCTGCCGGCTGGAAACGGCAAGGGAGAGGGGACTTAACTGGCCCCTTAATAACCTCAACTGGCTATCTGTTGCTTGCCGATGGGTAGCAGATCCATCTCCCACCAGGCATCCTGAAACTGGCTCAGGGGTAGTGTGGTGCCCATAAACCAGCATGCTGCCAGCTGTGCAAAGTTACATGCCTGCCCACCTCAGTTGAAGCTCCTTTTATCCTCTGAAATCCTGTCCCGTTTCATTTGAGTGACCGTATTAAAAAGTGACTGGCATTTGCATTGGAAGCAGTTCAGAGGTGGTTCACTAGGCTGATCCCTGGAATGAAAGTGTTGTCTTATCAGGAAAGGTTGAGCAGGTTGGGCTTATACTCACTGGAGCTGAGAAGGATGAGAGGTGAACTTCTTGAAATATTTAAGATTCCAAAGCGACCTGACAGGGTAGATCCTGAGAGGATGTGGGGGAAACTAGAACGTGGCACACATTAAAAATAAGGGGTCTCCCATTTAAGACAAAGATGAGGAGAAAGTTCTTCTCTCAGAGGATCATTAATCTTTGGAATTCCCTTCCACAGAAAGCAGTGGAGGCTGGGTCATTGAATACAGTTTTTATATATATTATTGAACAGATACAGATTTTTGATTGACGAGGAGTTATGGCTGCAGGCAGGAAAGTGGAGCTAAGGCCACAATCAGGTCAACCATGATCTTGCTGAATGGCAGAGCAGGCTCAAGGGCCCTTTTCCTACTTCTTATGATCTTATGGTGGTTAACAGTTAATCAGCTATAAGTGGGATACACTGTTGTGGCTGGCTATTGACTGGTTAGTTTTAACTAGGATGTTTGCAGTTTTTTATGCAGAGGAAACCGTCCATTTATTCAGACAAAATCTACTTAAACAGTCTTTACAAATTACAGCAAACAGAACTCAGAACCAGAACTACAGCAGAGTTTCCTGATAAAAGCTGGATTATTTCTCCAGTAAAATGCAGTAAGTGGAGGACAGTTACATCATATAAATTATGCACGTAAAATCAATCACAATTTACAACTTCAGTCTCCAGGTGTGACTGACGGGAGAAACTACCCAATCATCTCCATTCTGACCAGCACATATGCCTCTTTTTATATAATTGGGAAGAACTGCGAACCGAGCTTTTTTCTTTCCTTCCCTTTAAAGGAATTCATGAGGTCAGAAGCCTTTTAAAGACACGTCTGCTGGGAGAGCAACATACGGCGAAGTCAGGATCAAGTTTGCCAGACTTGGCATCTCATGTAAGTGGCTGTCAAGCCTTGTTTCACAGCACCAAAACCTGCTGAAAACTGCTTCTGTGAGCAGGGAATTCCCTCAGCCATCCCAAATACATCGCACAAGGCTGAAATATTTTTAAAAATGATATACTACCTGGAAAGATAAGGGGGAAATTACATTCTATAGATGGTGGCTAGTTCAGAAGCATTGGCTCCCACATGTATGAATTGTGTGAGCTCCTGGTGTGTTGTTCATTTTGTGCTCTATTTGCATTTCCTCCCCATTTTAATAGCGTGGCAAGTGATCTACACCTGTGGTTCTTACGTTAATAATCGTGAGTTAATAATGTCGTCTTTGCGAGCAGCAACCAAGTGGCAGACGTGGAGAGAAAACAGGAAACACTATTTAAAAAAACGAAACAAGTCACAGGTTCGGATGCTTTAGGCTTCACCCTTGGAAACCCCTATCTGCGAGGCGAGGCTATGGCCAGAATCCCTGTTGACGCGGGCATCATGGTGAGTTGGGGGGGTGGGGGGGGGGACAACAATATGGCGACAGCCAAAAATCGGTTTCATGCTGTGGGTGAAACCAGTTTGCAATTGTCCGCTCCACCCGTCAATGGCGGGCTGTTCTTCCTGCTGCCGCACGTTGGGAACCTAATTTCAATATTTTGGCATCTCATTACAAGCTCTGTTCTCCAGAATCATCCCTCCCACACTGGATCACCCGGACACATCGGCATGATCATACGCCGACGTGTTTCATAACCGTACGTAAGTGACGTGCACCTGGCGAGCTGCACTTCACTCGGGACTTTGAGGTTTGTTTGCCTACCTTGCTTCGGGCAGCACTCGCAGTCATCAACTCCAGGCTTCACAGGCAGCACCGCGTCACTTTTAGAGGGACTTACGGGCAGATCTCCACCTACCAGATCATCCATAAGGCGGGGGGTGGGAGGGGGTGTGGCTTTTGACTGACTGCAGGCTGGGCCTTGCTTGGGGAAGGGGGAGAAGTGGCCTCGGGCAAGGGAAGAAGCTGCAGGATGAGGGGCTGTACTGAGGAGGGAAGGTATCCCAAGGTGTGTGTGGGGGCACACATTCACCTGTGCGAATGGCCTCAAGATGGTGAGGGCTGCGAAGGCAGTCTCCAGAGGAGATGAGGCCAGATGGAGATGTGAGGGTGGGTGTGTGTGTGAGAGAGTGAGCGGTGAAGTCCCTTGGGCTGCCTGAGTGAGATGCCAGTGAACGTGTGATGGGCTTGTGAGTACGTGTGTTTAGAGTGATAAGATGGTTGCCTTACCCTGGCAGTACAAATGAGATCATTCATCCCTTTTTCTGCACTGGATGGCTGACCTCTTGTGTGCAGCATTGGCACTGACCACCTCCCAAGCTGGAGTGGTGAGACTGACGGGCCTCCTGCGGCCAGAGCGGGGGTGGAGGACATTGAGGCGGGTCCATGGCATCCAGAAGGTGTCCCCTGGATGTGTCACTGAATCGGAGGGCTGCACTCTTCTTGGCTTTTGGGGTCATGTCTTCACCAGAGCAGTCCTGGGCTATAAGCATTGAGAAGTGCGCGGGCAGCTGCAGTTTAAATACGATGCGTGGCGTGAGGACGTGGTGAGGTAATGGCATGGCGGGCAAATCTGAGGTCGCCCGCCAGTGAGATGCCATGTTTCCTGTGACTGCATAATTAGTGAAGTGGGAATGGGACGATATGGCGTGGAAATTCGCCATTGCGGCCAGTGTGTAAAATTAAGTTTTTCCCGCCTGCTCCCGCAATTTGTGAAAATCTGGGATGATTCCACCCTATATGTTAGCAAAACCCAGAAGAAACCTGCAGGGTAAGATGTTGTGGCTGTCTCACAAACAAGGGCTCACACACTTACAATTAGATACACAGCAAATAATATTCCATTGCCATTCACTATATAGTACATGCAGTAGAGCTATAGGAAAAAGGCAAGGGAAAGAGACTAATTGGATACCTCAATCCAAAGAGCCAGCACAGGCACAAGGGGCCAAATGGCCTCCTTCTATGCTGAATCATTCTACAAAATGTTGAAGCAATTTCTTTGTAAAGTGAGCACGTACCTGGGATTCTGATTTTAAATTTTCCACTCTGCCCAAAGCCTCCTTCAATCACTCCAGCTTCTCCTGTTGAGAGTTTAACCTTCATCCCAACAAACAGCTGCATGTTCGTCTCTTTCTTGAACAGGGAGCGGCCGATGACATTATAATCATCTGAGACCTGAAGAAGAAAAAGCAAATAGCTTCAGCAGAAAGTTAACCCAATAGGGTGACATGTGTTTCCTTCCTTAACAAGTTGCATCTTGTTGAGGGGGTACTGTGAGGCATGGTCCCACAATCCTCAATGGTCTTTGCTACTTCACCTATTCTTCCCATGAGTAACTCCATACTCTTGCCTCAGTTTAACAAGGCCATTAAAAAAAGCAAAGCTATCACTAGGCGTTATTTATAGAGGGATAGAATTTAAAAGTAGAGAAACTATCCTAAACATGCTTAGATCACACTAAGACTACTGTGTACAATACTTGTTGCCCTATTATAAAAATATTCTAGACGCACTGGAGAGGGTGCGAAATGGATTTATGAGGTTGATACCACAAATGTGAGGTTGTACCTATCAGGAAAGGAGAAACAGGTTTGGTTGCTTATCTCCTGAAAAGAGAAGGCATTGGGTGACTCAACAAAGGTCTTTAAAATTATGAAAGATTTTGATAGAGTAGACACAGTGTGTTTCCACTTGTGGGGAAGAGCAAAACTAGAGATCATCAATAAAAGATAGTCACCAAGAAATCCAATGGGGGATTCAGAAAAAATGTCTTTACCCAGAGAGTGGTGAGAATGCAGAAGTCATTACAACAGTCTGTGGTTGAGGCGATAGTACAGATGGAGACTAGATAAACACAAGAGGGAGAAAGGAATAGCGGATTATGCATATAGAGTTAGATGAGGAAGGATGGGAGGAGACCTGAGTGCAGCATAAACACCAGCACGGACTTGATGGGCCAAATGGCCTATTTCCGTGCTATATATTCTAGTAATTCTATGTACTGAGTTCCAGAAGGTACTTGACTGTAAATGAATATTAAAATACCAATCTGACCCTGTTCCCAACTAACCTTTAACTTCATATATTTTCCAGCAGGAGTGACTGAGTTGGGCTGTGATTAGGAGCAAGAACCTTGCTTGATCTTCTTCCATTTCTCACTAGGTTAAAGGCCTGAGCAAATTGTAACTTCCGGACTGCTACACAGCTCGAGTGCAGCTAATCCACACAGCTCAGGTATTAAACTTTGGGCCTTCCTGGACTTCACAGCTCATGAAAGTCACTGAGTGATGCATTGAGTCAGCAGACAAATGAATTATTGGAATTTCATCATCCTTTGGAACATGTTGGGATTCATTACTCCATATAATCATTTGTTTACATATCTGGACTCTTGTTCATCGACCCACTCCCTTCATCCCACCAGTGGTGGCTGCATATCAGATGTCTGGGCCCCAAAGTCTGGAATTCCCTCCCTAAACCTCTCCACCTTTCTCTCCTATTTTTCATTCATTCAAGGGATGTGGGCAGTGTTGCCCAGGGCATCATTTATTGCCCATCCCTAAATGCCCTTGAGAAGGTGGTGGTGAGCTGCCTTCTTGCAGTGCTGCAGTCCTACATAGAAGTTAACTCTTTGGTCAAACTTTTAGCCACATTACACTCCTGTGAAGCACCTTGGGACAATTTATTATGTTAAGTGTTATACAAATCTAAGTTATTGTTGCTATTGCACAATGTAATACAATTAACCTAAATATCAGTGCCGAATATCTGAAGGTGAATAAGTGCACCATTGGGAATAAAATGCTTAACTCATAGCAAAAGCTTTTAAAAAGAAATAAATCAAATTACAATTCTGAAATGGTTGAGACCATTGCCTTCAAAGAGTTAAAGTTAACATTCTCAAATCACAAGAAATATGTTGAATCCCAGTGTCTTAAAGAAGGACTGAGCTCCCCCAACTCTAGTCAACTCAATGGCCAATTTGTATAGAGTTGAAAATAGGACAGCTGGGGATTGCCCACCTTGCCTGATCTCTTGGCTGTGCAGCGGAAGTGTGCCAGATGGGCAACAGGAGCAAGTGAATATCAACAACCATTTCACCCACCATAATTACCACCACTAGCTAGACACACAGAATGAATGGAACCTGCTTGACCGTCTGCTGCCCATCAACTACATCCAAAGGCAACCACCTCAGATATTACTGTTGAGAAATAGGAAGTACAGGGGTACTGGGAAAGACTGCTGCGGTCTATAGGGGTGACCCAAAATTATCAGACATCACTCCATCTCTCAAAGACCTTAAATCATTCTTCTCTGACAACATGCTGAATTTGTCAATTTCTAGCCTTTAGCTTTCCAACATTATAGAAGTGTCTCCAAAAATACTTCATTAAGGGTAAAGCTCTTTGGAACATCCTGAAGTAGTGAAAGGCACTAATAAAATGCAATATCTGTCCTTCTTTACCAACAGTCTGAGCCATGTATGCATACACTTCTGTGTAAAGTAGCTAAATTTAAGCTGTCTGTTCAACATCCCTCTTGAGCTTGAATCTGTGCCCAGTATTCACAGAATTCCTGTCTACCCACCTGTCTTTCTGCCTTTAACAATCAAGTCTCACCTAACTAACCCACAAAATGAGCATTCACTATTAAAATCCCAAACTATCTAATGGCATGTCAAACATCAATTATACCACTACCTGTAATATCCAATGACCAATGATAAAACATACCACCTGTACCCACACCAAGTGTGGCATAACATGTGTGTGTTGACTTTGTAGCAGGTCACTAGGACCTAGGATCAGCATGCTGTTGGAAAAAGCTTCTAAAGCACTCGATTGTCAGACGACGAGTTGGTGGGCTTTTGTTATTTTAAACTTTAAGTCTGTGTCACTCTCTTACCTCAGTTCAGCTGAAACTCACAGCTACCAACTTCTGTCTTGGTAATCTATTCAAAATCATCAGCCGTCCTACAGTAATCCTCTCTTTTCAGTTCCAACAAATGTCTGGCTAACTGATCCCAGCGCCCATTAACAGAACAGTCATTTGAGAGTTCCCCCTCTACTAATAAACCCAAACAGCTAATACGGCAGTGAGAAAGCAAAAATAATGGGCACAGTATGAGCAATAAGTGGTGGGTGCAAAGGGCAGACCAATTTTATTAATGCCAGACAAACATCAAAACCTCCTTAATGCCAGACAGAGACAAGTTTGAAGTAGATTTTAGTACAATATAAACAAAGGATTAAATGGAGAGAAAGTTGAAGGCTCCTCGCCTTTCTTGATCACACTGTCACATGACCTGGAGAGCGAAGATAGAACCCAATTCCTGATTTAATCTTCTTCCAATCCATAGAAGCTTTTCAACATCCCTTACCTAACACTGGGCCAGAATGAGGCCTTTTACATTCAAGAGCATTCAACCAGGCAAAAGATCCCCAAAGTCTCTTTTAAGTTCACGTTTTATGTGAAATAAAAACAGCAAGCGCTGGATTTACATAGCGAGTCCATCTGACAGAGGAAAGACAGGTTAATATTTCAGATGTAGACCCTTTGTTAGGGAACCTTTAGTCTGCAACTGAAATTTTAACTTGCCAGGTACCAACTGACCTGGAATGTACAACCAACCATTTTGATTTCATTTGATTTCAGTTTGCCTTACTCACTTTTTAATCTTTACTGTGTAAGTTACAGAGCTAGTTAGTTCCAACTGCAACTATAACCAAGCTTTGCTGATGCAACATGTTTCTCTCTGGTCTTTATAGAAGCTAGCTGAAGATACATCAAATGTTGAAACTCTGATGATAAGCTCCCATCAGTGTAGAACAAGACTCTACAAAAAGAGTTGCCAACTTGACGAAATAACTTGCATTCATATTATGCTTTAACATACCACTCAGAACCACCTAAGAGTGTTTCACACACAATGAATTACTTTGAGGTCCAGTGTTGCTACACATTTGGACGTAGCTGCATTTTGCAGATACTGTGAACACACAATTCCAATGGTATCAATGAATAGTTAATCCTGTTGGTTGAAGGAGGAAATGTTGGCTAGGACCCTGGGAAAACATTTTGTTCTTCAAATAACTCCATGGGTTGTCACCACCTGGAAAAACCATTATCGCCTTCAAACACAGCCATAGAATTTTTAGTTGCGAGAGCTACTGGAACAGATATCAGATGGTAACTGACAATGAGATGAGCAAATCAACTGAACTAAGCTGACATTTAAGCACAAAATGTCAATGTTTATACTTGGGTATATGCAACATGAGCATACTTCTTGCACTGTTCCTTGCCCAAAGAGAAAACATCTCACGGCACTTTGTAAAGTTGAATAAAAATGGACCAAGGACAAGGGGGGCCAAAGACACAGTCAAAGAGAAAGGATTTAGACAGCTTATGTCTGCAGTGAGCTGGGAAGGCAATGAGAATTCTGAAGAGAACTCCAGAAGGCAGGAGATCAAAAAAAGGTTGCAAGCTTTTAACTCTGTATTTCTCAATTCATTGCTACATGATGAATTATTGTACTGGGTAAATGATCGGGCAGTCCTAATCCAGTTCCGACTGTGTGTGGGCCTACTGCACTAAACTGTCCCAAATCTCTACAAAACAATCAATCTCACTCACAGAGGCCAGAGGATAAATGGTCTGGGAAGCAGAAGTGTCACAATGTGCAACAGGGGCAGTTCTTCCAAGCTTAGCTGAGGCCCATTGCTCTGCGAGTAACCTGCTGAGTCTGACTTGGGAATGCTGGGTGCGGGAAACGAGAATCCCAAAATTGCAAGTGCTCCATTCCTCAGCACTGACATTGCTCACTTTGGTGAGCATAAAATTCAACAAGAGGTACTTAAAAAAAGATAAACCACTACAAGCTACTACATTACAATAGTGACTACACATCAGAAGTTCCACGTTGGCTGTGAGGCACTTTGGCACATCCTGCGGTCATGAAAGGCACTAAAGAAATGGAATTTCTTTCTCCTTCCTCTCCTTTCTCTCTTTATTTCCTTTCTGCTCCTCATTCTCTCCTTTTCTTCTTTCACTCTGTCCCTTTCTCTATCCTTTTATTTCTTTCCTTCTCTTTTTTTCCTGTAAGCACTGTCACTGAGTGTGATTGCTGGAATGTGCAGCACAGCTGCAATGAAGACGCTTGGTATTTCAACACAAGTAATGGAGCGCCAGGCCAAAACATACCAATCGAAGGATAAAGAAAGATGATAAATATGTAAAATATTTAACTTGTTTTCTCAAAAATCTGCACAGCTGTAACGTTATCACTTGGGTAGAAGTAGTGGAGGACAGGGGGAGAGAAAAAATGAAAGCCAGTAAGAGGGAAAGGAAAAAAGGAAAAATTAAAGGAAGAAGAGGAGAGAAAGAGGGAGAGAAAGGAAAAGGTAAGAGAGAGAAGTAAGAGAGAGGGGAGGCAATGGCGTAGTGGTATTGTCGTTGGACTAGTAATCCAGAGACCCAGGGTAATACTGGTGACCCAGGGTTCAAATCCTGCTACGGCAGAAGATGGAATTTGAATTCAATAAAAATCTGGAATTATAAGTCTAATGATGACCATGGAACAATTGTTGTAAAAACCCATCTGGTTCACTAATGCCCTTTAGGGAAGGAAATCTGTCATCCTTGCCTGGTCTGGCCTACATGTGACTCCAGGCCCACAGCAACGTGGCTGACCCTTAACTGCCCTCTGAAATGGTCTAGCAAACCACTCAGTTGTAACAAACTGCTAAAAAGTCACAAAAAAAGGAATGAAACCATACAAGGAATGAAACAAAACAATTAAACAACTCACTGGAGGCGGCGGCTCCACAAATATCCCCATCCTCAATGACGAAGGAGCCCATCACAGCAGTGAAAAAGATAAGGCTGAAGCATTCGCAACAATCTTTAGCCAGAAGTGCCGAGTGGATGATCCAAGTTGGCCTCCTCTGGAGGACCCCAGCATCACAGATACCAGTCTTCAGCCAATTCAATTCACTCCACGTGATCTCAAGAAACGGTTGAAGGCACTAGGTACTGCAAAAGCTATGTGCCCTGACAAAATTCCAGCAATAGTACTGAAGGCCTGTGCTCCAGAACTTGCCGTGCTCCTATCCAAGCTGTTCCAGAACAGCTACAACACTGGCATCTACCTGGCTATGTGGAAAATTGCCCAGGTATGTCCTATACACAAAAAGCAGGACAAATCCAACCCAGCCAATTACTGCCCCATCAGTCTATTCTCGATCATCAGTAAAGTAATGGAAGGGGTCATCAACAGTGCTATCAAGCAGCACTTGCTTAGCAAAGCCTGCTCACTGATGCCCAGTTTGGGCTACTCTGCTCCTGACCTCATTACAGCCTTGGTTCAAACATGGACAAAAGAGCTGAACTCATGAGGTGAGGTGAGGCAGCATTTGACCAAGTGTGGCATCAAGGAGCCCTAGCATAACTGGAGTTAATGGGAATCAGGGGGAAAACTCTCTGCTGGTTGGAGTCATACCTAGCACAAAGGAAGGTGGTTGTGGTTGTTGGAGTTCAGTCATCTCAGCTCCAGGACATCACTGCAGGAGTTCCTCAGGGTAGTGTCCTCGGCCCAACCATCTTCAGTTGCTTCATCAATGGCCTTCTTTCCATCATAACTTCAGAAGTGGGGATGTTTGCTGATGATTGCACAGTATTCAGCACCATTCATGACTCCTCAGTTACTGAAGCAGTCCATGTCCAAATGCAGCAAGACCTGGACAATATCCAGGCTTGGGCTGACAAGTGGCAAGTAACATTCACACCACACAAGTGTCAGGCAATGACCATCTCCAACAAGAGAGAATCCAACCATTGCCCCTTGGTGTTCAATGGCATTACCATCACTGAATCCCCCACATCCTGGGAGTTGCCATTGACCAGAAACTGAACTGGACTAGCCATATAAATACTGTGGCTACAAGAGCAGGTCAGAGGCTAGGAATCCTGCGACGAGTTACTCACCTCCCGACTCCCCAAAGCCTGTCCACCATCTACAAGGCACAAGTCAGGAATGTGATGGAACACTCCCCCACTTGCCTGGATGAGTGCAGCTCCCACAACACTCAAGAAGCTGGACACTGATCAGGACAAAGCAGCCCCTTTGATTAGCACCTCATCCACAAACATTCACTCCATCCGCTACCGACACACAGTAGCAGCAGCGTGTGTACCATCTACAAGATGCACTGCAGGAACTCACCAAGGCTCCTTCCAAAGCACCTTCCAAACCCATGACCATTACCACCTAGAAGGACAAGGACAGCAGATACATGGGAACACCACCATCTGGAAGTCCTGACTTGGAAATATATCGGCCGTTCCTTCATTGTCGCTGGGTCAAGATCCTAGAACTCCCTTCCTAACAGCACTGTGGGTGTACCTATACCACATGGACTGCAGCGGTTCAAGAAGGCAGCTCACCCCCACCTTCTCAAGGGCAACTAGGCATGGGCCTAATAAATGCTGGTCCAGCCAGTGAAACCCACATCCCATGAATAAATAATGAAAAAAGAGAAAGGGAGAGAGAAATTAAAGAGACAGGGAGAAAACAACAAAGAAAGAGAGATAAAGAGAGAAATAAGCAGACATATGAGGATGAATCTCATCTTCAGAGGAACCAGTTTCACATTCAGTTCTTCATTCCTCTGCTGGGCTTAGCTTAGCAATAACTAATTGCTTCATACACTTGTACAAACATTGCTGGGAAAGCTGAGTCAAATACCCAGTTCATAATTAAAATTCTTCTTTCCTTAATATTTGTTAACTGTTAGTTGGTTCAATAAGGAAAATGCCAAGTCTGCAGCTAATGTAACAAATGCCATTAGTGCATTGGGTGACCTTGGCTACTCTGGGAGTGTTCTCTTTTAAAAAAAGGAAGATGATCAAAGGGCGAGCAAAGAGAGGTCTGGGGTCATCCGACAGAGTTATTTAAGATTATAAGGGATTCAGAGAATTTGGATCAAGGTAAGTTTTTCTGCCTCGCACAATATTCAAGAACAAGCGATCATGAGTCATAGTTTTAAATTCAGGGGAACATAAAGTTAGAAATTCTAGCATTTTTCCAATGAGAAGGTGAGAAACATGTGGAATGCCTGATCAACAAGGGTGAGGGGAAAAAATAGAATATTCAAGCTCCTGTCAGTAAGTTAGATTGAAGGAGTCTATTCAGCCCATCATGTCAGAGAAAGCTCTTTTTGTCTGACTTAACCCTGCTCTTTCCCTATAGATAGGCAAGATTTTTCACTTCCAGTATTAATCCAGTTCCCATTTGGAAGTTACTATTGAATCTGCTCCCTGCCGGTTCTGGCAGCACATTCCAGATCATAACAAACTCAGAGTGTAAAAAATGTTTCCTCATGTCATCTCTGGTTCTTTTATCAATCACATTAAATCTGTGTCCTCTGGTTATTGACCCTTCTGCCAATGGAATCAGATTCTCCTTATTTATTCTATCTAAACCAGTCATAAGCTTGGACACCTCTATTAAATCTCCAATTAACCTTCTCTGCTTGAAGTGGAACAATCCCAGCTTCTCAATCTACCCACATAACTGAAACCCTGCCCTCATCCCTTGCACCATTCTAGTAAATCTCCTCTACACCTTCTCAAGGCCTTCACACCCTTCTTAAAGTGTGGTGCCCAGAATTGACACAATACTCTAGCTGAGGCCTAACCAGTAAAGTACAGCATAACTTTCTCTTTTGTACTCTATTTCTTTATGAACAAAGTCAAGGATCCTATATGCTTTCTCAACAGCCTTCTCAACTTGTCCTGGCACCTTCAAAGATTTGTATATACATTGTTCTTAAACCCCCTTTAAAACTATACCATTTTGTTTATATTGTCTCTCCCCATTCTCCCCACCAAAATGTACGACATTACACATCTGTGTTAAACCTCATCTGCTGTGTATCTGCTCATTTCACCAGTCTATGTCCTCTGAAGCCATTATCCTCCTCACTGGTTACTATATTTCTGAGTTTCGTATCATCTGCAAACTTTAAAATTGTGCTTTGTATACCCAAATATAGGTTATTATATATTCAAAGAACAGTGGGTCCTGGTACTGATTCTCTGGGGATACCAGTATATACTTCTCTAGTGTAAAACAAACACTCACCTTTATTCATTGTTTTCTGACCTGTAGTATAAGGGTCTGGTACATACAGGGTTAATGTGGGACTCAGTACAGTAGCTCCACACAATGATGTAAGAAGGCACATGACCCAGACCTAGGGTCAGTGTGGTGTTCAGCAGAGACATGTTAAGACCTAGACATGGAGATTGCTCCTTGCCTGTACCCTTTACTGCATATACGTATATAGCTACAAGTAGTTAATAAAGACTTGCTGTTAACCAGAAGACTACGAAGGCTTCTTTAACAGACATGTTCTATCACCTACACCATCCCAACATGTTCCTCAGCTACTTCATGCTGGCACTATCTCTTTAATTTCATGGCTTTTAATTCTGTCAACAAGTCTATTAGGTGGTATTTTGTCAAATGCCTTTTCAAAGTCTATATACTCAACATCAGCTAGGCTACCCTTATTAACCCCCTCTGTTACTTCATCAAAGAACACAATCAAGTTAATGAAATATGACTTGCTTTTACCAAATCCATTCTTTCATTTATTAGCCCATGCTTCTCTGAACGTTAGATTGCCAAGATTAATTGACAGAGTTGTGATTAAACCCATCATATGTCTAGCAACCAGCAATGAGAAGAGATAGAAGACCACATCAAGACTTTTCAAGATATTAAGGGAAGCAGATAGGGTAGATTGGGAGAAACTATTTCTGTTAGTGAAATGGACAGACACATGGTGGATGAAGTTTACCACAGAGAAGAGTGAAGTGATGTATTTTGGTTGGAAGTACAAGGAGAAGCAATATAAACTAAATAGTACAATTTTAGAGAAGGTTCCAGAACAGTGACCTTGGAGCCCACACAAATCTTTGACAGTGGTAAGGAGTTTAGGAGTAAGGGATATGGCCAAAAAAATTAGAGCCCAAGCCTTTCAGGAATGAAATTAGGACATGGTTCTTCATGCAAAGGGTGGTAGAAGTTTGGAATTCTCTTTTGGAAACAGCAATTGATGCTCGATTAATTGTTAATTTTAAAACTGAGATTGATAGATTTTTGTTTGCTAAAAATGTCAAAGGATATGCGGCAAAGGCAGGTGCATGGAGTTAGGTCACAAATCAGCCATGATCTCTTTGAATGGCAGAACAGGCTTGAAGGGCCAAATGGCCTCCCCATTTCTGTATTCCTGCAAATAGGTACCGGAGTCTCCCTTCTGGGATTGGGGTTTCATTGCAGCATAGACTGATGGGCAAAGATTTCCCCTCTTTGACGACAGGATGGATACGAGTGTGTTTGGACCACTTCAAAGCAATTAGCAAACAGCTGCATCCAATGTGGTGTTCTCTCTGAGAGGTGGGTCATGGAAAAGAGCCAAACTAGCGCAATATGTAAAGCTCTTTTGAGGTTGGGGCTAAGGAACATTGTGGAGGCCGAGAGATTTTGAAACTCTGCTCCTAGGCCATCCTGTCCTCGAGCTGGAAGTGTTGTTCAAGACTGACGCTGGTGTCTGAAATGAGAAAATACCACTTCCCAGCATCTACATCCATCACTTTGACAAGCACAAGAATTCATATGCACACAAAATCATCATTTAGAAGAAACCAACCATCTCCTGCATTGCCTGCACTGTGTTCCCTGTGCACTGCACTGAGGATATCAGAATCCTGCTGGCACACTGCCACCTGCAAGATTTTTCTTCCCATTCACTTAATTGGTAAGCAATGACCTGAGCTACTCCTGAACCACTTAATGCTGCTGCCGACTCTCCAGAGCCTTTCTCATAGTCGTAAATACAGCAGACTGGGATGGGTTTCAAGTGAGTGTACAGTCCTGATTAAACTAATGGGAGCGGGGCCACTGAAGCAGTGTGATTATATCGCCAGCTTGCACAAGGCTTGTTCCAGCCGTCATATTAGCTGGACTTCTCATCTGACCTGAACAATCGCTGTTTTGAATTGCTTGGCTCTCAATCCAAAACATCTTAAGAGCAGAGCTATAAAATGTCACGGGTCAAATTATCTGAAGTACATGGTTTCCAGGGAGTCGTGGGATAATAATTTTATAGCATCAACAACAACAACTTGTGTTTATACAAAACACCTTTAACATGGTAAAAGGTTGTTCTTTGACCTGTCCTAACATCTCTCTCTATAGCTTGATGTCAGTTTTTTGTCTGATTACTCGCCTGTGGTGTTTCACTAAGTGAAAGGTGCTATATAAATGCAAGTAGCTGTCGTATAAGTACCCCAACATTTGTTAATCCTGTTGTAGAGTGCACAATTTCTGGTGAAAACAACGCAATGAAAATTCAGAAGGTCCGGTCCCGACCCGAGCGGGATGTGAACTAGCTCAAGATGATGTCGGGCGAGTGTCCCAGTGTCATCGCGTACTTGCAGAGTGTCCCAACATCATCACGTACTTGCAGAGTGTCCCAGCGTCATCACGTACTTGCAGAGTGTCGCAACATCATCATGTACTTGCAGAGTGTCCCAGCGTCATCACGTACTTGCAGAGTGTCCCAACATCATCACGTACTTACAGAGTGTCCCAACATCATCACGTACTTGCAGAGCGTCCCAACATCATCACGTACTTGCAGAGTGTCCCAGCGTCATCACGTACTTGCAGAGTGTCCCAACATCATCACGTACTTGCAGAGCGTCCCAACATCATCACGTACTTGCAGAGTGTCCCAGCGTCATCACGTACTTGCAGAGTGTCCCAACATCATCGTGTACTTGCAGAGTGTCCCAACGTCATCACGTACTTGCAGAGTGTCCCAGCGTCATCACGTACTTGCAGAGTGTCCCAACATCAACACGTACTTGCAGAGTGTCCCAACATCATCGCGTACTTGCAGAATGTCCCAACATCATCACGTTCTTGCAGAGCGTCCCAACATCATCGCGTGCTTGCAGAGTGTCCCAACATCATCGCGTACTTGCAGAGTGTCCCAGCGTCATCGCGTACTTGCAGAGTGTCCCAACATCATCACGTACTTGCAGAGTGTCCCAACATCATCGCGTACTTGCAGAGTGTCCCAGCGTCATCGCGTACTTGCAGAGTGTCCCAACATCATCACGTACTTGCAGAGTGTCCCAGCGTCATCACGTACTTGCAGAGTGTCCCAACATCATCACGTACTTGCAGAGTGTCCCAACATCATCACTTACTTGCAGAGCGTCCCAACATCATCACGTACTTGCAGAGCGTCCCAACATCATCGCGTGCTTGCAGAGTGTCCCAACATCATCGCGTACTTGCAGAGCGTCCCAACATCATCACGTACTTGCAGAGTGTCCCAACATCATCACGTACTTGCAGAGTGTCCCAGCGTCATCGCGTACTTGCAGAGTGTCCCAACATCATCACGTACTTGCAGAGTGTCCCAGCATCATCACGTACTTGCAGAGCGTCCCAGCGTCATCGCGTACTTGCAGAGCGTCCCAACATCATCATGTACTTGCAGAGCGTCCCAACATCATCACGTACTTGCAGAGTGTCCCAGCGTCATCACGTACTTGCAGAGCGTCCCAACATCATCACGTATTTTCAGAGTGTCCCAGCGTCATCACGTACTTGCAGAGTGTCCCAGCGTCATCGCGTAATTGCAGAGTGTCCCAACATCATCACGTTCTTGCAGAGCGTCCCAACATCATCACGTACTTGCAGAGCGTCCCAACATCATCACGTACTTGCAGAGTGTCCCAGCGTCATCGCGTAATTGCAGAGTGTCCCAACATCATCACGTACTTGCAGAGTGTTCCAGCGTCACCGTGCACTCGCACGATATTTTGCTTGGCTGGCGCGCGTGGCAGTCAGAAGCGTGACCACCAACCAGTAAGTGGGCAATTAAGCCCATTAACGATGTAATTAACAGCAAATTTATGTGGCCCGTCCACACTTACCATGACGGAGCAGCATTCACATTTTCGCTCAAACCTCGACCCAGGGCGGGATGTAATCTCCGTGGGGAAATAAAATAGAGAGAGATTTCTGGGGAATGTTTTGTTCTTAATATGAGGTTCGCTTTCAGGTGCTGGACTGTGCTGCATGGACATATTTTGCAGCATTTTTGTCATTTCCTTTTTTTTTGTGTGTGCAGGTCTGCAGCTCCCTGAGGCAGCGGTCTGGCTTCAGGGAGCTGACTAGAAGTACTCACCCTCTTCCCGCCACCACCCCACCCCCCCCCCCCCCGCAGCAGTGCTGAGGATTTCAGCGCGCGTTTCACGCTGGCTGGCTGCTAATTGGCCGGCTGGTGTGAAATCGCGGTCGGGGGCCAATTGGGGCTGGAGGCCCATTGACCGTCGGCTCCTGGGCTCTCCAATCGCATGTGCCCAACGAACGAGAAATTCAGGCCCAGTTTATCTTGTAATACAATATGCCTCTGAAGTATATTAATTCTAAATTAATGGAATAAGAAGTTTTAAAATTAACAATCACAGATATAATTTCTTAAGTTATATTTTACAGTAGCAGGGAGCCAATGGCAAATATTAATTCAACGACATAAAACATATATTTTTCAATGAAGTTAGTATTACTTTATTATTAGTGTCACTCTAATGGCACAAGTCAGGAATGAGATGGAATACTCCCCACTTGCCTGGATGAGTGCAGCTCCAACAACACTCAAGAAGCTCGACACCATCCAGGACAAAGCAGCCCATTTGATTGGCACCCCATCCATAAACATGCACTCCCTCTACCACCAACGCACAGTAGCAGCAGTGTGTACCATCTACAAGATGCACTGCAGGAACTCACCAAGGCTCCTCAGGCAGCACCTTCCATATCCATGACCACTACCATCTAGAAGGACAAGGGCAGCAAATGCGTGGGAGCACCACCACCTGGAAGTTCCCCTCCAAGCCACTCACCACCCTGACTTGGAAATATATCGGCCGTTCCTTCACTGTCGCTGGGTCAAAATCCCGAAACTCCCTCCCTAACAGCACTGTGGGTGTACCTACACCGCAGGGACTGCAGAGGTTCAAGAAGGCAGTTCACCACCACCTTCTCAAGGGGCAATTAGGGATGGGCAATAAACGTTGGCCCAGCCAGCGAAGCCCACATCCCGTGAATGAATAAAAAAAGTTTCTCTAAGAGGCTAGCAGAAACAGAATATTATTCAAAGCTCAGGAGTGTTATGTTACTGAGCCAATTTAGAGAACATGACTCCAAATCTCATGGCAGTTTGAGAATTTGAATTCAATTTAAAACAAAATCTGTAATAAAAAACAAAAAGTGCTGGAAAAAACTCAGCAGGTCTCACAGCATCAGTGGAGACAGAAACACAGAGTTAACGTTTCGAATCAAATATGACTCTACTTTGGATTATTTATTTTAAAAAGTAAATATGGGGCAGTGGCAGCAAAAATGGCCAAGAAAGTTCTGCAAACCGGCTGTGTTTTTGGGCTGGAGGAAGATATATAGTGAAGTTCCCAAGGTTCAATTTTAGGATGCTGCTCTTTTAGAATTACATTAATGATTTTGTGGAGGAGGCAGTGTGGTGGGGGGAGATACAATGCACACTTTTGAAATTTACAAATGACAAGAAACTTGGAAGTGTGGTAAACAGTTATCATGACTGGTAGTTTTTAATCCACCGGCTGGAAATTTGGACTTGCACTTTTAAGGACAGAGTTTTTAAAAACAACAGGTGAGAAAGGATGATTGGAAATCACAGCCAAAAACGGCTGCCCCAATTTGCATTACAATACAGTCTATATTCCACTTCACTGGATAGAAAGACCAGGTCTGTGAAGATCCCACCAGTGACAATAAACCCCTGAGGACTGTGAAAGATTCTATCTCCTGTGCCATTAATAAGGCATTAAGACAAGCACCTGAGATTCAACTGTTGGAGATGGGACATTAAATCTAATCACTTGGACTGTGAGACAATGGCTAAGGTAACTTTGCAGACATGAGCTAATCAAGCTACCTTTTCGAATACGTAAACAACAGTCTTATTTGGATTCCCTCCTCCTACAGTGAAGAGAGTAGGACCAGCGAACCTCTTTTGTGTATTAATAGACATTTTTGCAGACAGTTGATGCTGAGATGCTGGTGAACTGAGGAAAAGTAGCTGAAGCTGCTGAGCCTTGCTCTCTCTCTCTCCACCCTCCCCATCAAGCTTTGAGCCCTGTTTGCTGATTGACACCAATCAGAGGCACACCACCATCTCCAGAGGAACAAGCAAATTTACCAGCTGCAACTTTGAACTGAAACATCAGTACCACCGAAGGGCCATTTAACTAGCAGGGGAACTGAGCCACTGATTGCATATTCCTTTCATTTATGGGTATATGTATGTGTGTGCGTGTGCGTGTGTGTGTGTGTTTGTGTGCGCGCGTGCGTGTATGCATGTGTGTGTGTGTGCACGTGTGTGCGCGTGTGCGTGCGTGTGCACGCACGCATGTCTGCCCACGTGCGTGTGTGTGCGCACGTGTCTGCGTGTGTGTGTGTTTCTGCGTGTGCGTGTCTGCGTGTGTGTGCGTGCGTGTGTGTGTCTGCTTGTGCGTTTGTGTAGAGGTTGGTGCGTTATTTCTTTCTTAGTTAAACCCAGGAAAACGTGTCCAATTGGTTATTTTGTGATCAGTGTGTAAACAGTTAAACTCTTACAGAATTGGCAAGTACATTCTCTTAAATTGAAAAAACCCTGTTACGATCAAACAAGGAGTAGGAATAGAGGGGAGCTATTTGACTCCTCACCTGGTCATAACACAGCGAAGACGATAATAACAGACTTCAAGAGGGCAGGCAGGCTAATGGAATGGACAGACACATGGTAAATGAAATACAATGCAGTAAAGTGAGTTGATACATTTTGGGAGGAAGAATGAGGGATGGTAGAATTTTAAAGAACAGAGAAAGCTGGGGATATTTGTGGGCTAATCTTTGAAGGTGGCAGGACAAGTGAACATAACAGTTAATAAATCATATGGGATCCGAGGCTTTATAAATAGAGGCACAGAGTATAAAAACCAGGCAGTTACCTACATAAAACATAAGTCCAGCTCCAGTTGCACTATCATATCCAATTCTGGGCACCACACTTTAGAAAGAACAAGAAGGCGTTGGACAGACTACAGTGGAGATTTACCAGGATGGTTCCATGGATGAGGGATTAAGAGACTGGAGATGCTGCGATTGTTCTTTTTAAAGCAGAGAAGGCTCAGAAGAGATCAGATTGAGATGTTTAAAATCGCGAAGAACTTTGATGGGGGTAAATAAAGAGAAACTTGAAAATTGCTGAAAGAAGAGACACGTCTAAGCTTTTTGCCTTGCACTCATCAGGACACGCGCAAGAATATATTGCTATTCTTGTGAAGTGTCCTGATGAGTTTAAGACAAAAAGCTTAGACGTGTCTCTTTTTTCAGCAATACTCAAATTCTGTACAATCAAATGACTATTTAAAGAGAAACTGTTTCCAATAGCTGACCAGAGGACACAGATTGGAGGTGATTGGAAAAAGAACCTGAGACGACACGAAGAAAGGTTTTTCTTTACGCAGTGAGTGGTTAGGATTTTGACACTGCCTGACAGGTTGGTGCATACAGATTTAATTGTAGCCTTCGAAGGGAATTGGATAAATACTTGAAAGAAAAAATATAGCAGGGATAGAAAGGAAGAGCGGGGGAGTGGAATTAACTGGAATGCCCCTTCAACGAGCCAACACAGACTTGATGGGCCGAATGACTGACTCCTCTGCTGTTCCGTTCTAAGATTCTATGGTTAAGGACAGAAGATCCTTGTTTAAAGCCCTCGCTCTTTCTTTAAAAAGGCATAAATTAATCAATACAAATAATTTTATTTAAAGAAAAATAAATGGAGTATATTTATCAATTTGAGCTTTGTAAATGTTGTTGATTAGTGTGCTCCCATTCTGATCCATTATCAATGAGTTTCTGCATTCCATGTTCCTGGAACATTCCCACCCTCACTGTATTTCCAATTTTAAATTATTTCACAAATATGCATCTTCCTGCCAGGTCTCCATTTCTTTCTCCGCATAATCACGGCAAAAATGATGATGGATTTTTAACCTGAATAAAGTACATATTCACTGCACCAATTTCATTCTGTATCAGAGAGTGACTATCTATCTGCTTAAATAAGGTACGGAGAACATATTTTTAAAAAATACATTTACTCCTGAGATTATTCTTATTCTGCAGGGGAAATTTTTTTGTCTCTAGAAAGCTTTTTCTAGGAATTTTCATTGTTTTTTAAATGGGAAAATAGGGGCCAATATTAAATTGCAGAATTTTTACTTCAGCAGCTCAATGAGTGGATGAGATTTGCCTAATGTGAAAGATGTCAAAATAAATTAACCCTGTGTTATGAATTAACAGCGCAAATAGATATAAATGGTTATGATATAGTTGCAATTACAGAGACTTGGCTGGAGGGTGACCAAGGTTGGGAACTGAACATCCAGGGGTATTCAATATTTAGGAAGGGCAGACAAATAGGGAAAGGAGGTGGGGTAGCGCTTCTAGTAAAGGAGGAAATCAATGCAATAGTGAGGAAGGATCTTGGCTCGGAAAATCATGATATGGAATCTGTTTGGGTGGAGATAAGAAATACCAAGGGGCAGAAAACTTAAGTGGTGGTTGTCTATAGGCCCCCCAACGGTAATGGAGATGTAAGGGAAGGCATTAAACAGGAAATTAGAGACACATGCAATAAGGGTACAACTGTGATCATGGGTGACTTTAATCTACATATGGTTTGGACAAACCAAACTAGCAATAATACTGTGGAGGAGGATTTCCTGGAGTGTGTACGAGATGGTTTTTCAGACCAATACGTTAAGGAATCAACTAGAGAGCAGGCTGTCCTAAACTGGGTATTGTGCAATGAGAAAGGATTAATTAACAATCTTGTTGTGCAGCGTCCCTTGGGGAACAGCGATCATAAAATCATAGAATTGTCCGTTAAGATGGAGAGTGGAGAAGATGAATCTGAAACTAGGGTCCTGAATCTAAATAAAGGGAACTACGAGGGCATGAAGCGCGAGTTGGCAATGATGGATTGGGGAAACTTACTAAAAGGGTTGACTGTGGATAGGCAATGGCTAATATTTAAGGGACGTATGCATGAACTACAACAATTATTCATTCCTGTCTGGTGCAAAAATTAAACAGGAAAGGTGGCTCAACCATGGATTACAAAAGAAATTAGGGATAGTATTAGATCCAAAGAGGAGACATATAAAATTGCCAGAAAAAGAAGCAAGCCTAAGGATTGGGAGTAGTTTAGAATTCAGTAAAAGCGGACAAAAATATTGATCAAGAAGGGGAAAATGGAGTACAAGAGTAAACTTGCAAGGAACTTAAAAACTGATTGTAAAAGCTTCTATAAATACGTGAAGAGAAAAAGATTAGCAAAGACGAATGTAGGTCCCTAGCAAAGACAAATGTAGATCCCTTACATTCAGAAACGGAGGAAATTTTAATAGGGAACAAAGAAAAGGCAGAAGAATTGAACACATATTTTGGTTCTGTCTTCACAAAGGAGGACACAAATAATTTCCCAGAAATGTTAGGGAACCAAGGGAGAGGGAGGAACTGAAGAAAATCAGTATTAGTTAAAATAAATGGTGTTAGAGAAATTAATGGAGTTAAAGGCTGAAAAATCCCCAGGGCCTGATAATCTACATCCCAGAGTACTAAAGGAAGTGGCCCTGGAAATATTGGATGCATTGGTGGCCATCTTCCAAAATTCTATGGACTCTGGAGCAGTTCCTACAGACTGGAGGGTGGCAAATGTAACCCCACTATTTAAAAAAGGAGGGAGGGTAAAAAACAGAGAATTACAGACCAGTCAGCCCAACATAAGTAGTGGGGAAAATTCTAGAGTCTTTTATAAAAGACGTGATAACAGAACACTTGGAAAGCATTAACGACATTAGACAAAGTCAGCATGGGTTTATAAAAGGGAAATCATGCTTAACCAATCCACAGGAGTTTTTAGAGGATGTAGCTAGTAGAATAGATAAGGGAGAACCAGTGGATGTGGTGTATTTGGATTTCAAGAAGGCTTTTGATAAGGTCCCACATAAGAGGCTAGTGGGCAAAATTAAAGCACATGGGATCGGGGGTATTATACTGGCATGGATTGAGAATTGGTTGACAGACTGGAAACAGAGGGCAGAATCTTCTGGCTGGTGTGCGGGTGGTGGAGTCCGCATGTCAGTGCTTAAAATGTCAGCACGCGGCATCGCAATATTTCGGTCGGCGGGTGCGCTATGCAGCGGGATGCACACCCGCCATTAATTAAAGGCCTCGTTAAGGTCCTTAACTCTCCAATCGATCAGGATTTTGAGGGGCCGGTGCGAACTTCGGGCTGGCGCACGGGTCCATCGGGCAGGCGGGTAAGATTTTTTTTACAAACCTCATCCAGTGGTGGGATGAGGTTCGATAACGGAATTTTAAAATTGTTATAAAGTTTTTGTGTATTTCGTTAACATGTCTCATCTCGAGTGACAGTTTCACATGAGGGGAACATGTTAATGATTTTTTCATTTCTCTGCTTTAAAATTTCACTGGTTTTCAGCGATCTACCCGAGGCATAGCTGGGCGGGCCTCAAATGGCCCGCCCACTTAAAATGGCAGCAGGGCCCATTTCAGTGGCGGCGATCAGCTGACCGCTCGCCACTGAGTCGGTCGGGCCCTCCTGCCCATCAAGGGCAAAATTCTGCCCAGAGACTGGGAATAAGTGGGTCTTTCATCCGGGCGGCAGGTGGTGACTAGTGGGGTACCGCAGGGATCAGTGCTTGGGCCCCAGCTATTCATGATATATATTAATGACTTGGATGAGGAAACCAAATGCAATATTTCCAAGTTTGCTGACGACACAAAACCAGGCAGGGTGTGAGTTGTGAGGAGGATGCAAGGAGGCTTCAGGATGATTTCAACCAGTTGTGTGTGTGGGCAAGCACAGGACAGATGCAGTATTAAGTGGATAAATGTGAAGTTATATGCTTCGGTGTTGAAAGGCAAAGTATGATTTAAATGGTTATACGTTGGGAAACGTGGATGTACAAAGGGATCTGGGTGTCCTTATACCCAGAAAGTAAACAGGCAGGTGCAGCCAGCAATTAGGAAGGCAAATGGTGTGTTGGCCTCCATTGCAGAAGGGGTTTGAGTTCAGAAGTAGGGATGTCTTGCTGCAGTTATACGAGACCTTGGTGAGACCACACCTGGAGTATTGCATGCAATTTTGGTCTCCCTATCTATGAAAGGATATACTTCCCATAGAGAGAGTGCAGCAAAGATTCACTAGGCTGATGCCAGGATGACAGGACTGTCGTATGAGGAGAGATTGGTTCAACTGGGCCTGTATTCACTAGAGTTTAGAAGAATGAGGGGGGATCTGATTGAAACGTATAAAATTCTAACAAAGCTAGACAGACTGGATGCAAGGAGGATGTTTCCCCTGGTTGGGGGGGGTGTCTAGAACCAGGGGTCTCAGAATGTGGGGCAGGTCATTTAGCACTGAGGCGAAGAAGAGTCTCTTCACTCAGAGGGTGGTCAACCTGTGGAATTCTCTACCACGAAAGGCTGTGGAGGCCGGGTCACTGAGTATATTCAAGAAAGAAATTGATAATTTTTTGGATATTAGGGGCATCAAGGGGTATAGAGAGAAAGCGGGAATATGGCATTGATATAGAGGATCAGCCATATTGAATGGCCCACTCCTGCTCCTAGTTTCTATGTTTCTATTCACTCCTTTTACTGCAGTGTTGGTATTTGAAATCTTCCCGCTCATTAAGTTTATTCATGAGTCAGTTTGGCCGCAAGTAAAATAAATTTTCAATTTGACACGGCATGAAGAAAATTAACATGATCTTGATGAGCACAAAGTCTTTTTCTCTCTCATGCTTCATGGAATATTTTTGGAGGTGTAGGAAACATCAGGCTGTGTTGAATGCCCCAGAATTTCGTGGTCAGTGGTGAAGCAACAATGCTTGCCACTGACTCTGATGAAAGCTGCCTACAAAGAATCTAGTGATCTTTGTGGTACATATTCTCCCTTTCCTGATGGCAGTTTGAATCTGGCATCAAGTCAAGGGGATCTCTAGGCATCCAGCAGCAGTGATGTCATTAGGCAGGGTAAGCAGCCAATCACATTTAAGTCTTTCCACAGTAAGCACAGCAGGAAGTTAAAAGCACTGATATTTGAGATTGTGAAATAAATGCTATGAAGATAGGTTAAGAGGGAAGGTAAAATAATTATAAACAACTTAAAATATTATTTAAAAATGCAGAGCTTTTTTTTTAATTGTAATGGAGAAATCTGACATTCCACAAATAGAAAATTGGCTTATAAGGGCTGTTTAGGGTGTTTAGCAGTAATTATGAAGTTAGTACATTGCTAAAAACCTATCTACACCTCATTCAGCAAGCTATCACTTTCTCAAGGGTTTTTACAGTGAGACTAAGTGTATGAGTGGAAGTATGTGTCAATAAACTATTTGCTTAGGGATCGTATTCTGGGGAACCCTGAACTGTGTTGTGAACCTGAAGGTGTGCTCCCTCTGGAGCAGTGTGGAATCACTGACAGCAAGTCCTGGATTTCCACGTTATTTTGTGCACATGTGGACTCCTGAAGTTGCTGACAGTTTCAATGGAGTAATGATGGTGAACACCGACAGTTTCACCTTCATTACTACTATAAAATTTGGGCCAATAATCTATCAATCGCTACTGACATTACACCACATTTCATGCTAGTTTTTCCATTAAAATGAGTTAAAAGAAAGCGTGGGAAAGTGTTATTCCTAACAGTTTTAAACCATACTTTAAAAATAATTTTCACTTTAATTGTCATAAGTAAATTTAATGAATGGGAAGGTTTCAGAATACCAACACTGCAGTGAAAGAAGTGAATAGCACAATTTACTTTGACTTCCTTTTCAGCTACTCTCACCCACACTCTGAGCTGCTGAACTGACAATTTTCTTTCCTCTCCAAAGTCAAGTGCACTCTCACTTCCAAATCCATGCCTATTGTTTCCGGAACTCCATTCTTGAATCCCTGCAATTGGGTTTTCACCCCCGCCACAATACTGAAGGGGCCCTCATCAAAGTCACAAATTGTATCCATTATAACTGGGACTATGTTAAACTATCCCTCCTCATCCTTCTTGATCTGTCACCATGCGATCCTCCTCCAATGTCTCTCTATCCTCCAGCTGGGTAGGGCTGCACTCACCTGGGTCCATTCTTACCTATACAGTCATAGCAAGAGAAACCCTTGCAGTAGCTTCTCACCCACACCCACATCATTACCACTGGAATCCCTGAAGAATCTATCCTTAGTCCCCTCCTATTTCTCATTTGCATGTTGCTCCTTGGCGACATGTCAGTTTTCACAGGTATGTTCACAACACCCACTTCCACCTCACTACCAAATTTGTCAACCCATCTGATGTCTAATTTGCCACACTTCTTGCCTAACATCTGATACTGGATGAGCAGAAATTTCCTCCAATTAAATATCTAGAAGCCCAAAGTCTCCTTTTTCTGTTCTCACCACAAACTCCCTTCCCTAGCAACTGACTCAATCTCAGTCCTGGCCAACTGATTGAGGCTGAATCAGGTGGAGATCAGTTTCTGACCACATATCTAAACCATCCCCAAGACCACCTACATATAGAATGTGAAACGTATGGAAAATCAGCCCGAAAAATACTATAGAAAATACACTGGTATTTTGAAATCTCAAAAGGAAAATCGGTTCTTTAAAAGAAAAGGTTTTAAATGAACCCATACTTCTGTAGAAAAATTAAGCATATTAATTTTTTAAAATACTCTGAGAAAAATATTAGATATGAAAAGTTTTGTTAAAAAAATTAACCTGAACATTTGTGATGCTTAATTTCAATTTTAATAGTTAATTTCAATACAAAGAGTCAAATTGGGGTTTAAAATTCCATTTCTCCCCTCCTCTGCCCTATTTTAATATTTAAAATTTTCAGGTGTTTGCAGCAAAATGGAAACCTATAACCCAGAATTACAGTGTGATGGTTATTCAAAGTGCTGGAATAAATGATGAGGTAATGTTGCTTTATTTCTAGTTCATAATATTCAGCACTGGAGACGGACAGGAAATGATAATGGCAGATGCTGAAAGATAGGGAACCGTCTGAATTGCACACTAAAAATGGTTGGATTTTCTAAAGTTCCTTTCTCCACATGTTGAAACCTCAATACAATATTAAATAGCATTCACAGTCAGGAAAATTCAAACAGAACATAAAATCTAATTGTCACTTTCTCGGAACTGTAATTTCCGTCTTCCATACACTACATATCTTTCAGTGTTCATACAAAGCCATTGAGCATTTAGTTGTTCATTAAATCTCATAAAATGGAAGGAATCAAGTCTTCTCCTATCTCAGGATTAAGTTATTACTGTGAATCCTGTATACGTATATATTTTGAAAAAACTGCATATGGTTGCCTCAAGTAAAAACACATTTAAATTATTCACCAACATTAAACAAAAAACAGAAATTAATTTTGAAATTAAAATGATTAAAACACCAGGATGGTTCCTTCCATCTCCTCTACTCTTTACAGTTCTCTGTCTTCATCTCCTGACTTTCCAGGAGTTCATTTCTATCTCACCCCTACGTCACTTTAAATGGCCATGGATTGAGCCTGGGTAACAAGTGCTAGTTAACTAGATAGAGTAACATAGTCAAATTGTTGTCCTCACTAAATGTCCATTAGCATATACACTTTCAAAAAAGGGAGGACAGAGGGGTTGTTCGATGAACAGCGATCAAGAGGAGGAATCTTGCTTTCTTTTTTCTCTGTCTATTTAGGCCTGAAGTGTTGAGATGAACTGTAGCACACTGGCTGAAAGAATAGTCAGAAAAAGTACACAATGGCACTGTGGGAGCACCTTCGCATGGGCTGCAGCAGTTCAAGAAGAGGGCCCACCAAATTTTCAAGGGGAGCAAATGCTGGCCTTGCCAATGACACACACATCCCGAGAATACATTTTTTAAAAACTTGAATCAGTTGGCATTGAGTCAGTTTGCTGCAGTACAAACCTCATTTGCCAGGAATGTAAACTAGGAGGATATTTCACAGTGCAGTCTTGAGGGAATTTTCCTTCTTCCTGCTCATTTGGACATTACTGCATTGTAATTAAAGCCACAGGAACCGGCCATTCTATGAGCATATACACTTTCAAAAAAAAAGGGAGGACAGAGGGGTTGCACAGTGAACAACGATCAGGAGGAGGGACCTTGCCTTTTTTTCTGTCTCTCCATCCAACAGGTCCAGGCCAGTGTTTATGCATCACACAAAACTCCTCTCATCCGTCTTCATTTATCCTCATCGATATATCCAGCTAAATTCTCAAATCTGTCCTTACAAATATATAAGCAATCAACACTTGATCTCAAGGATTATTTTTTCTTTTAAGTAACAAATGCCCTGGGTTTGTTTTCCACTGTTGTGTAAAGGCATTAGTGATGGATGTAAAACTGTCCATACGTGGCATCCAGAAAATTGCTTCAAAATTCCCTTGCAACGCTCAGATGTACTTTTCATTTTGCTGCATGTCAAAGGCACTTAAATTAGGGAAGGGTGACTCCCCTCTGAATGCCAGCAGTACACAACGCACCTGGCAAGATGTGGCTGGTTTTGCCAATGTACCAGGAACAGAGTTTCAGTCCCAAAGTGTCAATTTGAGGCCAGGGCAATTGTCCACTGGTAACTAGTCTGCAATTGCATAAACACATACACGAAGGACATTTGGATCTCAGCAGAAGACAACAGTTTTCTCTCCTCGCTCTGGATGGGATTCAAATACAAATAGCAAAGGTAACAGGCCTATCTCTAACGGGCTTATTTCTAACAGTGGGTAACATTTTGATTTTTTTCACATCTACTTCCACTCCTTGGGCTAAGAGTCACTGACAAAACAGATGTCAACCTTCAACTCTTTTGTTACAACAAGCAAGACAATATTGACACTCATGGAGCATAAATCCCAGCATAAACTAGTTGGCCAAATGGTCTGATTCTATGCTGTGCATTCTATGTAATGCTGTGTAAAACTAAAATTCTCCATTTTCAACAACAACTTGTATTTATGCGGCATCTTTATATAACATATAAATCTAATATAATATATATAATCTTTATATATATAATAAAATAATCCAAGATGCTGCATTATAAAACAAAATATGACACCGAGCCACATAAGGATTGGTTAACAGGCAGAAAACAGAGTAGGAATAAACGGGTCATTCTCGCGTTGGCAGGCTGTGACTAGTGGGGTACAGCAAGGATCAGTACTTGGGCCCCAGCTGTTCACAAACATATCAATGATTTGTATGTGGGGACCAAGTATAATATTTTCAAGTTCGCAGATGACACAGAGCTAGGTGGAAATGTGTGTTATGAGGAGGATGCAAAGTGGCTTCAGAGGGATTTGGACAGACTTGGTGAGTGGGCAAGAACAGTGGCAGATGGAATATAATGTGGAAAAATGTGAGGTTATCCACTTTGGTAGGAGGAACAGATGTGCAGAATATTTCTTAAATGGTAAGAGATTAGAAAGTGTTGATGTACGAAGAGACCTGGGTGTCCTCCTCAATAAGTCACTGAAAGCTAACATGCAGGTGCAGCGAGCAACTGGAAGGTTAATAGAATGTTAGACTTTATCACAAGAGGATTTGAGTACAGGAGTAGCCAAGTCTTGCTTCAATTGTATAGAAGCTTGCTTAGACCGCACCTGGAGTGCTATGTGCAGATTTGGTCCTCTTACCTCAGGAAGTATACAATTGTTATAGACGGACTGCAACTAATGTTTACCAGAACAAAAATAAAAATACCTGGAAGAACTCGGCAGGTCTGGCAGCATCTGCAGAGAGGAACACAGGTTCTTCACCCACAGTGGTTGACAGGGCCCTCAACCGTGTCCAGCCCATCTCCCACGCATCCGCCCTCACACCTTCCTCTCCCTCCCAGAACCATGATGGGGTCCCCCTTGTCCTCACTTATCACCCCACAAGCCTCCGCATTCAAAGGATCATCCTCCGTTATTTCCGCCAACTCCAGCGTGATGCCACCACCAAACACATCTTCCCTTCACCCCCCAGCAGCATTTCACAGGGATTGTTCCCTCCGGGACACCCTGGTCCACTTCTCCATCACCCCCTACACCTCAACTCCTTCCCATGGCACCTTCCCATGCAACCGCAGAAGGTGCCACACCTGCCCCTTTATTTCCCCTCTTCTCACCGTCCAAGGGCCCAAACACTCCTTTCAAGTGAAGCAGCATTTCACTTGCACTTCCCTCAATTTAGTCTACTGCATTCATTGCTCCCAATGTGGTTTCCTCTACATTGGAGAGACCAAACGCAGACTGGGAGACCGCTTTGCAGGACACCTTCGGTCTGTCCGCAAGCATAACCCAGACATCCCTGTTGCTTGCCATTTCAACACTCCACCCTGCTCTCATGCCCACATGTCCATCCTTGGCCTGCTGCATTGTTCCAGTGAAGCTCAACGCAAACTAGAGGAACAGCACCTCATCTTCCGACTAGGCACTTTACAGCCTTCTGGACTGAATATTGAATTCAACAATTTTAGATCATGAACTCTCTCCTCCATCCCCACCCCCTTTCCGATCCCCCCCTTCTTTTTTCCAATAATTTATATAGATTTTTTTTCCCACCTATTTCCATTATCTTTAAATGTATTTCCATCCGTTGTTTTATCTCTACCTTTTAGCCTATTTCGATCCTTTCCCTTAACCCCACCCCACCCCCACTAGGGCTATCTGTACCTTGCTTGTCCTGCTTTCTACCCTTATTTAGCACATTCCTTAGATAATATCACCACCTTCAACACCCCTTTGTCCTTTTGTCTATGACATCTTTTGGCTATCTCCACCTATCACTGGCCCTCTATCCAGCTCTAACTGCGCCCCCCCCACCCCCACCCCCACACCTACCCTTAAACCAGCTTATATTTCACCTCTTTTCTATTTTTACTTAGTTCTGTTGAAGAGTCATACGGACTTGAAACGAAAAAAACTGTGTTCCTCTCCGCAGATGCTGCCAGACCTGCTGAGTTTTTCCAGGTATTTTTATTTTGTTTTGGATTTCCAGCATCCGCAGTTTTTTGCTTTTATCTTAGTGTTTACCAGACTTGTCCTTGGGATGGTGGGACTGTCCAATGAAGACAGATTGTGGAAACTGGGCCTGTATTCTCTAGTGTTTTGAAGAATGAGAGGCGATCTCATTGAAACCTTCCAAACACTTAAAGGAATTGACAGGGTGGATGCAGGTAAGATGTTTCCCCCTGGTTGGGGAGTCTAGAACCAGGGGACATAACTTCAAAATAAGCGAGAAGCCACTTAGGACCGAGATGAGGAGATTTTTTTTTACCAGAGGGTTGTGAATCTTTGGAATTCTCTACCCCAGAGGGCCGTGGAAGCTCAGTCATTGGGTATGTTTAAAACAGAGATTGACAGATTTCAATGACATAAAAGGATATGAGCAGTGTAGGGGAAAATGCATTAAAAGTGGATGATCAGCTATGATCATAGACCAGGCTCAAGAGCAGGTCTTTCCTGCTCCTATGTTCTTAAAGAAATATCAGACAAAACATCCTGGGAAAACTCAGCAGGTCGGGCAGCATCTGTGAAGGGAGAAACAGAGTTAACCTCTCGAGTCGAATCTGACTCCTCAAGAGAAACACTGGGCAGAATTTTACAGCCCTGTTCCAGCGAGGACAGAGTCATAAACTGCGGCGAGCCATTCAAAATCCATTGACTTTGGGGGGACTGGAAAATCCCGCTGATGTAAAATTCTGCCCGTTAACTCTGCTTCTCTCTCCATATACGCTGCCGGATCTGCTGAGTTTTTCTAGCACTTTTTGCTTTATTTCAGGTTTTCAGCACCCACAGTATTTTGTTTTATATAAGGAGATATTAGATCAGATGACTACAAGCTTGGTCAAAGAGGTAGGTTTTAAGAATTGCCTCAAAGGGAGAAATAGAGGTAGAGTGGCGGAGAGGTATGGGGGGGGGGGGGGGGGGGGGTGTTTTCCAGAGCTTGGAGCCTTGGCAACTGAAAGCAATGGTTAGCGATTAAAATTTTTAATACAACCTACACAAGCAGGTGGTGCTCACCATTTTTAAAACCAAGGGAAAAAAGAGTTTTTCTTATCTCTTTATTATCTGTGCTCATTCCTATTTTCCATTCAAAAACAGGGAGGTGAAATTGGTAATGTTTTTTAAGCTCTGTTACTGCTCGTCAAAGCCTATTTAAGGTCTGGCAAAGAGTTTTGGAGAACAGTAGAAAACATCTTTTGATTCTCCACAGCACAACTGAAAGATGATTCAGGAGTTCTCCCAGTGTCCTGGCTACCAAAATATGTTAACTGCTAAACTGCAGAGACTTGAGCACATAAACCTATGTTAATACTAGTGCAGCACTGAGGAAGTGCTACATTGTCTGTGGTGCTGTTTTTAAACGATTTGTTAAGTGGAACTTAAGTGGATGTAAAAGATCCTATGGCATTATTTTAAAGAACAGGACAGCATCCCTTGACGTCCTAGCCAAAAAATATCCTTCAAACAACATCTCCAAAAAAAAAAATTGATATACAGCTTTATATTAGTGTCCATTTTGCAAGTCTAGGCAAGAGTAGAAAACAAATTGTGCAGGGTCCTTTCACATTATTGAAATATCTCAAAGTATTGCTGCCTGCCAACCCGACATCTGCTGCTTAGACCAGCTTCCTCATGACCAGTGATCCCATGGATTTAATCTTCAGCCTCCCCTGGCTCCCTGACCTTAAGTCATTTGATTTCATCCCCACTGTTCCTCTACTGGTCCAATCATGTGTGTTCACGTGTACAGAAGGAGGCCATTGAGCGCATCGTGCCTGCGTCAGCTCTTTGAAAGAGTTATACAGTTAGTCCCAACCCTTGTCCTTTCCCCTCGCTCCTGTAAATGTTTCTCCTTCAAGTATGTATCCAATAACTTTTTGCTATTGAAAGCTTCCATCACCCTTTCAGGTAGCAAATTCCAGGTCATAAGAATTCACTGCTTAAGTTTCGTTTTCCTCATGTTCCCTCTGGTTCTTTTGCGAATCACCATAAATCACCTGGCTTTTTGGCCCTCTATTTCATATGACGCCGATTTGTTCAATTTCTCCTTGGCCTCTAACTTTAATGCCTTTGTCCGAAAGGGTTTGACACAAAGGAACATATTTTTAGCGAATTAAACTCAGGAAATTGGTAGATTCAAGTCTCACTCCAGAGATTTGTGCACAAAACCTAGGCTGATACTCCTACTGCAGTACTGAGGAAGTAATCTTTCGGATAAGACATTAAAAGATGGTCCTGCCTGCTTTCCCAGGTAGATGCAAAAGATTCCATGCTACTATTCAAAGAAAAGAAGAGCAGTTATCCTTCGTGCCCTGGCCAATAATTATCCCTCAACAAACATCACAAAAAAAATTATCCATCGTTATCTTGTCGCTGCTTGTGGGATCTTACTATGTGCAAATTGGCCATTGCATTTTCCTATATTACAATAATAACTACAAAGGAAAAGTACTTCAAAAGCTGTAAAGTATTTGGGAACATCTTGTGGTCACAGAAGGTGCTATATAAATGCAAGTCTTTTATTTCTTTTGAGGCAGTTTCTTCAATCAATCAAACATCAATGAACTTGACAGGTTGATCTTGTCGATCAATCTCAACAATGAGACTGGCAAATTTTTTAGCATTTGGGAACATGATATAGGGCTACTGCCAATGAGTGTAGTGGACTCAGGAGCTGTATCTGGATGTGTAAACTTGTCCATGACACTCTGACAGACAACCTCACAGGATAATTTAAAGAGAACTACCAATGAGGCATTGTGGAAGACCTCAGCAGTTCATGTGGATCCAGCACTCTCTCAGATTATTTTTCTCCAGTATGTTCGTTTTGGAAGATTAAAAATAAATTGACGAATGTAATGGCATTGTGAGCTGCTGAGTCATTACTGCAGAACAAACTGTCTTATTGACAAGAGGCTAGAATCACATTTTGCAACGCAACACACTGGGAGGTATAAACTGGCAGTACATACATATTTTTGTCAGAATCATCAGTAACCAGAGGTTTAAGGCAATTGACAAAAGACCCAGAGGCAAGATATGGAGAACGTTTTTTAAATGTAGCGAGTTGTTATGATCTGGAATGCACTGCCTGGAAGGGAGGCAGAAGCAGATACAACAGTAACTTTTAAAACGGAATCAGAAATATACTTGAATGTGGAAGAAGGTAAGCCTTCAAGAGTAATACAACGTAAATGTGGTGAATGCATTGAAGGAAGAGAGAGCGTAGCCTGAGAGTGTATCCCAGGTGAAGAAAAGATGTACAAAATTCCCAAGTCGCGGTTGGATTTAGGAAACTTTTAGTTCCCACAGGAAAGGTGTGGAAAGAGAGTTCACTTGGGGACAAGGGGCAACTTCAAAAAGGAACATCACCAAAAATTGTTTTAGGAATTTAGGAACAGGAGTAGGCCATTTTGCCCCTCAAGCCTGTTCCTCTATTTAATGAGATCATGGCTGATATGCGACCGACTTCCTTTTATCCGCCTTTGTCCATTATCCCTTAATACCTTTAGGTAACCTATCAAACTCAGTTTTAAAATTTACAGCTGATTGAACACCCGTTTCCATTTGTGGAAGAGAGTTCCAAATTTCTACTTCTTCGTGTGTGGAAGGTCATTTCACTCCTGAAATCTCTGGCTCGAACTTTTAGTCTCGTTGAGATGCCTCAACCAGCAGAAATGTTTTCTCTCCATCCAGCCTACCTGTCCCTCTTAATATCTTTAAAACTCAATCAAAACAGCCGTTTACCTTCTAAATTCTGGGGAACACTAGAAGAAGAGCTACCAAGTAATATAGAGATATTTAACAACAATTTCTATCTCCTCCTCAAGGGAAGCTGAGGAAGGTACATGGTGTTCTACATGGTTCAATGGGTAGTGGGAGGGAAGTCCGTAACAGAATAAATCAGATCTGAACTGCTGATGGAGCAGCTATTTTGGGGCAAATAAGCTTTTGTTGCTCTGGATTTTCTCACTTGATTACTAGAGTCAGAAAACTGAGTTATGAGAATAACTTGGGAAAACTTGGACTCAGTCTTAAAGGGAGGCAGCTCAGAAGAATTCTAAGCAAAATGCAAAAAATAAAGCCAATAATGTCATGGCAGGAATTAAATCAACATTGCTACACGCAGGAGATAGAAAGCATTCAACCTATATGATGTATTATTCCTCAAATCATCTTTCTGGTGGGACTTTAAACTAATCTTGCCTTATCTTGCACAGCTGGCCGTTGAAGGCCTTACATCATTATTCAAGAATAAAGGAGTTCTGCTGGAATACTGGCCAACATTCCTCCCTTAATAAAGATTGGATTATCTAGAGTCTACAGAGCATAAACAGGCTTTTTAAGTTTATTTATTTTAAATTCATCAACGAGATGTGAGCACTGTGGCAAGTCCAGCATTTCTCACCCATCCCTAACTGCCCTTTGGAAGGTAATGGCAAACTGCTACCTTGACAGCGGAAGGGCTTGCTAGGCAATTAAGAATCAACCACTTTGCTGTGGACCTGGAGTCCCATATAGGTCAGACCAGGTAAGAGTGGAAGACTTCCTTCCCTAAAGGACATTCTCTTAAAAATTAATCGGGCGTTTTCATGGTTACCATTACTGAAACCAGGTTTTTAATTCCAGGTGAGGCGATGGTATAATGGTAATCCAGGGTAATGCTCTGGGGACCAGGGTTTGAATCCTGTCACAGCAGATGGTGGAATTAGAATTCAATAAAAATCTGTTAACAAAAAGTCTGATGATGACCATGACCATGAAACCATGTGGTTCACTAATGCCCTTTAGAGAAGGAAGTTTGTCATCCTTACCTGGTTTGGCCTACATGTGACTCCAGAGCAATGTGGTTGACTCTTAAATGTCCTCTGAAATGGCCTAGCAAGCCATTCAGTTGAATCAAACTGTGACTAAGTCTCAAAAAAGGAATGAAACCATAGATCTAGGCACTGGAAATGACAACAGCAATCTCACCCTGTCGACCCTGCAAAAATCCTCCTTACTAACATCTGGGTACTCGTGCCAAAATTGGGGGAGCTGTCTCACAGACAGAATCATATCTTACAGATAATGTTCCAGGTACCACCATCACCACCCCTGTGTATGTCCTGTCCCACCGGCAGGACAGACCCAGCAGAGGTGGCGGTACAGTGGTATACAGACAGGAGGGAGTTGCCCTGGGAGTCCTCAACATTGGCTCTGGACCCCATGAAGTCTCATGGCATCAGGTCAAACATGGGCAAGGAAACCTCCTGCTGATTACCATGTACCGCCCTCCCTCAGCTGATGAATCAGTGCTCCTCCATGATGAACACCACTTGGAGGAAGCACCGAGGGTGCAAAATGTACTCTGGTTGGGGGACTTCAATGTCCATCATTAAGAGTGGCTTGGTAGCACCACCACTGAACAAGCTGGAGGAGGGCTGAAGGACATAGCTGCTAGACTGGGTCTGTAGCAGGTAGTGAGGGAACCAACAAGGGGGAAAAACATACTTGACCTCATCCTCACCAACCTGCCTGCCGCAGTTGCATCTGTCCATGACAATATCGGTAGGAGTCACCACCATATAGTCCTTGTAGAGACGAAATCCCAGCTTCAAATCGAGGGTAACCTCCATTGTGTTGTGTGGCACTATCACTGTGCTAAACGGGATTGATTTCAAACAGATCTAGCAACTGAAGACTAGGCATCCATGAGGCACTGTGGGTCATCAGCAGCAGCAGAATGAAACTCAAACACAAAATGTAACCTCATGGCCCAGCACATCCCCCACTCTACCATTACCACCAATCCAGGGGATCAACCCTGGTTCAATGAAGAGTGCAGGAGGGCATGCCAGGAGCAGCACCAGGCATACCTAAAAATGAGGTGTTAACCTGGTGAAGCTATAACACAGGACTACTTACTTACCAAACAGCATAAGCAGCAAGTGATAGACAGAGCTAAGCAATCCCACAACCAATAGATCAGATATAAGCTCTGCACTCCTGCCACATCCTGTCGTGAATGGTGGTGGACAATTAACAACTCACTGGAGGAGGAGGCTCCACAAATATCCCCATCCTCAATGATGGGGGAGCCCAGCACAGCAGTGCAAAAGATGAAGCTGAAGCATTTGCAACAATCTACAGCCAGGAATGCCGAGTGGATGATCCATCTCGGCCTCCTCTGGAGGTCCCCAGCATCACAGATACCAGTCTTCAGCCAATTCAATTCACTCCATGTGATAGCAAGAAACAGTTGAAGGCACTGGATACTGCAAAAGCTATGGGCCCTGACAATATTCCAGCAATAGAAATGAAGAGTTGTGCTCAGTACTTGCCGCGCCCCTAGCCAAGCTGTTCCAGTACAGCTACAATGCTGGCATCTACCCGGCTATGTGGAAAATTGCCCAGGTATGTCCTGTACACAAAAAGCAGGGCAAATCCAAACCAACCAATTACCACCCCATCAGTCTGCTTTCCATAATCAGTAAAGTAATGGAAGGGGTCATCAACAGTGCTATCAAGTGGCACTTACTTAGTAATAACTTGCTCACTGATGCCCAGTTTGGGTTCCGCCAAGGCCACTCAGCTCCTGACCTTTTTACAGCCTTGGTTCAAATATGGACAAAAGAGCTGAATTCCCAAGGTGAGGTGAGAGTGACTACCCTTGATATCAAGGCAGCATTTGACTGAGTGTGGCATCAAGGAGCCCTAGCAAAACTGGAGTCAAAGGGAATCCGGGGGGAAACTCTCCATTGGTTGGAGTCATACCTAGCACAAAGGAAGATGGTTGTGGATGTTGGAGGTCAATCGTCTCAGTTCCAGGACATCACTGCAGGAGTTCCTCAGGGTAGTGTCCTCAGCCCAACCAGCTTTAGCTGCTTCATCAATGACCTTCCTTCCATCATAAGGTCAGAAGTGAGGATGTTTGCTGATGATTGCACAATATTCAGCACCATTTGCAACTCCTCAGATACTGAAGCAGTCCACGTCCAAATGCAGCAAGACCTGGACAATATCCAGGCTCGGGCTGACAAGTGGCCAGTAACATTAGCGCCACACAAGTGTCAGGCAATGACCATCTCCAACAAGAGAGAATCTAACCATCGCCCCTGGATGCTCAATGGCATTACCATCATTGAATCCCTCACTTTCAACATCCTGGGGGGTTACCATCAACCAGAAACTAAACTGGACTAGCCAAATAAATACTGTGACTATAAGAGCAGGCCAGAGGCTAGGAGTCGTGTGTCGAGTAACTCACCTCCTGACTCCCCAAAGCCTGTCCACCATCTACAAGGCACAAGTCAGGTGTGTGATGGAACACTCCCCACTTGCCTGGATGAATGCAGCTCCCACAATACTCAAGAAGCTGGATACCATCCAGGACAAAGCAGCCCGCTTGATCGGCACCACATCCACAAACATTCGCTCCCTCCACCACTGATACACAGTAGCAGAAGTGGGTACCAACTACAAGATGCACTGCAGGAATTCACCAGGGCTCCTTCCAAAGCACCTTCCAAATCCACGACTACTACCATCTAGAACAACAGAGGCAGCCGAAAGATGGGAACACTATCATCTGGAAGTTCCCCTCTGAGTCACTCACCATCCTGACTTGGAAATACATCGCTGTTCCTTTACTGTCACTGGGTCAAAATCCTGGAACTCCCTTCCTAACAGCACTGTGGGTGTACCTACACCACATGGACTGCAGCGGTTCAAGAAGACAGCTCACCACCACCTTTGCAAGGGCAATTAGGGATGGGCAATAAATGCTGGCCCAGCCAGCGACGCCCACATCCTGTGAGTGAATTAAAAAAAAAATTAATTTAATTAACTGAATTTAAATTCCCTGGCTGCTATGGTGGGATTAGAACACATGGGCTGGATTTTACACTCCCCAGCAGACAGTTTTGAAGGCTGGATGGGGGTGCACATAACGTCCATTGTGAGGCCTTCCTGCCACCTACTCGTCTACCCCCCACCCAATCTGTATGAAATTTACAGAGGGGAGGTGGGGGAGGCATTGGGTTGCTAGCTCTTAATGCCATTATTTTACCCACTGCTAATATTTCACCAATGGTGGTGGTGGTCGGGGGAGGGGTTGGGGATGGTGGAAACAATGGTACCCCTTAAAATCCAGCCCCATGTCTCTGGATCATTAGTCTAGGTCTCAGTCCAGTAACACAACGACTATACCAATTTGCCCCAACCAGCCCATGTGGGTTTTTATGCTCTGCACAAGTCTCCTCCTATCCCACTGCAGCTAATCCTATACCTCTACTCCTTTCTCCTGTAAGTGATAAATTAGCCATTCATGCCATTGCTGTTCTTGGGATGTCAATGGTGCAGAATGGGTGTTGCATTTTTCCACATAACAACCACCACTGTTCTTCTACAGTAATCAAAGCACTTTCAGACACAAGACACCAAACAAACGCAGGCATAGTATGTGCTATAGCAGTCTCAATAGCTTTACACCATCCCCTGTATTAATCATCACACAAACTGCACCTTTAATCTACTTATGGAAGGAGTTTTCTCTCTGCATTCTTTCACTTTTGCTTTAAGCATACTTTCTGCAGTCAAGTGAAACCAAACAACACATTTCCCAGACTTCAAACGAGTGAAATATTTAATTCGGCGTCAGTGCAAACCCACAGTCCAGCAAGGTACATAATGCGGAGAGATATCCACTCACGCTATGGACTCTGGATAACCCAAGACATGCCACCCACAGCTCCTTGTTACCAGGGTTTTTAAGGCCAACACACCCACATGAACAGAAGCCCACGGTTTAAAGATGCAGCTTCCTGTTTTACAGCCCATACATCGAGAAAGTTTAATGTACAGTGGAGACCTTTAAATAAGTGAGGTCAAACTCAAGTTTTCGTTCACAAAATTGAACTGATCTTATCAAGTTTTGATTATGCCATTGTTTTTATCTCTCCTCGACATAATCCTTTGAGCTGTGAATTTTCATTGTGGTTTTTAACAAGGGCTTTATGCTGTGGGGTAGCTAAACCCCCCTTTAAATGTTTAGATCACCAGAAATTCCAAAGGACAGTTTAAAACAACAACTTGCCTTTATGTAGTGCATTTAATGTAGAAAAACATCCCAAGGCACTTCACAGGATTGTATGACAGAGCAATCGACACCAAGGTGGAGATTTTCGGAGCGGTGACCAAAATATAAGCTGTTTGGTTTAAAAATATCAGCTCCTGCAATGGGTAAAAACCCCACCCAATTCTCATACTGGGACTTCCAGCTTTCATCCCTGGTCTACACGGCGTGCTCTGCTGGGATTTAGTTGGGGTTTTGCAATTAATTTGAGTAGCCTTGAATTAGAGAGAAAAAGAAAAAAAAAAACCAGCATTTCCACTCCTGATCTCTATCCAATGAATCCTGCTGGAAAGTGTGTGCACATGTGTGAGTCTGTGTGTGAGTGTGAGTATGCACGCATGCAAGTGTGCACGGGTGCATCCATGCACGCGAGTATACATGAATGTGAGCAATGTTACCTCTACCTTGAGTGAGCAAGAAACTGCGCAACAATCCAGAATGTACCGTGCAACAAACAGCAAGCACACGATCCATGTTGCCTTCAAGACACACATGTCCATGGCTGGGTGGCAATCTTAAAGGACGGTACAGCACAACAAACAGGTCATGCACAACGAAAAAAATTTAAGCGAACACTGTTGAATGGGCATATGAGTGGATAAGGTAAGCAGGATGCTGAGTGAGTACTTGCAATGTGGGTCAAAAAGGTATATAATTGAAGTTATATGCTGGCATGTGAGGATAAGGATAAAGACTGTCAGAAAGATAGGCTGAATGTTAACCATGGCGCCACGGAGCAGAGGAGACTGTCCAAAGGACGAGGAGGAAGGGAAATGTAATCTGGTAGTTTTTTTTAATTCATTCAAGGGATGCAGGCATCGCTGACCAGGCCAGCATTTATTGCCCAGCCCTAATTGCACTTGAGAAGGTGGTGGTGAACCACCTCCTTGAACCACTGCAGTCCATGTGGTGTAAGTACAGCCACAGCACCGTTAGGGAGGGAGGGAGTTCCAGGATTTTGATCCAGTGACAATGAAGGAATGGTGATATATTTCCAAGTCAGGATGGTGAGTGGCTTGGAGGGGAACTTCCAGGCAGTGGTGCTCCCATGCATCTGCTACCCTTGTCCCTCTAGGTGGTAGGGGTTGCAGGTTTGGAAAATGCTGTCAAAGGATCCTTGGTGAGTTGTTGCAGTGCATTTTGCAGAGATGCATGCACACTGCTGCCACTGTGCGTTGGCGGCAGAGGGAGTGGGTGTTTGTAGATAGGGTGCCAATCAAGCGGGCTGCTTTGTCCTGGATGGTGTCAAGCTTTCTGAGTGTTGTTGGAGTTGCACTCATCCAGGCAAGTGGAGAATATTCCATCACACTCCTGACTTGTACCTTGTAGATGGTGGACAGGCTTTGGGGTGTCAGAAGGTGAGCTACTCACTGCAAAACACCCAGATTCTGGCTTGGTCTTGTAGCCACAGTATTTATATGGCTGGTCCAGTTTGATTTCTGGTCAATGGCAACCCCCAGGATGTTGATATTGGGGGATTCAACAATGGGAATGCCATTGAATGTCAAAGGACGATGGTTAGATTCTCTCTTGTTGGAGATGTCATTGCCTGACATTTGTGTGGCACAAATGTTACTTGCCACTTGTCAGCCCAAGCCTGGATATTGTCCAGGTCTTGCTGTATATGGACATGGACTGCTTCAGTATCTGAGGAGTGGCGAATGCTGCTGAACATTGTGCGAACATCCCCACTTCTGACCTTCTGATGGGGGGAAGGTCATTGATGAAGCAGCTGAAGATGGTTGTGCTGAGGGCACTGCTTGCAGCAACGTCCTGGAGCTGAGATGACTGACCTCCAACAACCACAACCATCTTCCTTTGTCCTAGGTATGACTCCAACCAGTGGGGATTTTTCCCGATTCCCATTGACTCCAGTTTTGCTAGGGCTCCTTGCTGCCACACTTGGGCGAATACTGCCTAGATGTCAGGGTAGTTGTATGGGATTCAATAATTAGGGGACAAATAGCAACCTTTGCAAGTAGGATCGAGAGTCCCACAGGGTATGTTGTTTACCCAGTGCCAGTCGAAGAACATCTTTAACTGGTTTGAGAGGATATTCATGAGGGAGGGAGAGGATCCATGTTGGCACCAACAACATAGGAAAGGGCAGCCAGAGGTCCCCTTGAGGAGAAACAGGAGCCAGGAACTAAATAAAAGGGCAAGATTTCGAGGGTTATCGCCTCCGCATTATTACTCAAAATGTGTACAAATGAGCACAGGGATAAGCATATTAGGGAGTTGAACATGTGTTTGAAGTAATGGGGTTGTGTAGAGGGGTTCCATTTCACAGAACACTGGCATCAGTAAGGCACAGGAAGCAACTGCACAATTGGGAGAGGCTCCACCTGAACCCACCTGGGATCAGAGTTCTAATAGTATGGTTGCCGATCCTCCATGATCACCCTGGAATCTCCAGGAATTAAAGATTGATCTGCAGGGGACTGTTAGGAGTAACACCCAGGAGAAAGATCATAGAGAGAACAAATTTGAGCAACAGGTGAAGCTAGCCTTTTCACCCTGCTACTATACAATATGAGTGGTATTTCCCACTAACAGGAAGCTGCCATCAAGCCAAAAAGACTTTCTGCCTACCACACGAATGAGTAATGTGGTATATGAATTTCAGTGCTGGTGTAATGCTAGGTATGTAGCCCATACATACTAACGATTGGCAGATGGTATCAAACATCACATCCCTTCAGCTGTTTGTAATAGACAAGAGTACTGACTTTACTCAGCCAGCTTGTGCTTGTAAAACTCGGAACGCAATACATAAGGTTAGGTGTGATTACATGATTGGACAGCACTGCTGAAGAATTCTGAATGTGCTAGAAATTACACTAACAACCAATTTAAGATTATCAGTCAGGCTCGCTTTGTAGCTCACTTACACTTGTTAGAAACTACATATATTCATATGCAGGGACCTATCCTCTACAGGCAAAAGGAACATGTCCGGACATTGTGTATTTTTTGAATTAAACAAAAGCTTGGGGGAAATAACTGTGCCGTGGTGCATTCTCCATAATAATGCTTCATGCAATCAGAGTTGACTTTCCAACTCATTAACACCCTTTTCTCATGCAGTATAAATAATTGCTTCCTTTGAAATTTGGCACTCCTTCATCTGCCTTGATGAGTGCAGGGTGAAAAGCTTCAACAATATGTCTCCTTTCTCATCAATATTCAAGTTCTGTACTACCAAGCAACTAATAGAAAATTGTGTCTTGTTTAAATTTGCCGTTAAAATTTGCCATTGGATATGTTGAGCAACCAATCACAGGAGTGCGGGGGTAGGGTGGTAGGAGGCAGGAGGTCATATCCTCCAGGGATATGTCCAACCAGAGTTGACAAGAGGATAGATAGGCAGTTGAAAGAACTTTAAACTAGTATTGGGAGGAGGGGTTGGGCTGAGGTGGAAAAGGTAGTATAAATAATAGTTTGAAAACAAACAAAAATGAAGAGAGCAGAGTAACACGCTGAAATTGTGCTTTAGGGACTAGAGGTAAATGGAAAGCTAAAAGATGTAAAATAATTAAACCAGGAGAGGAAAATAAAGAAATGCATGTATAAAACATTCCAGCAGAAAGACAGGTTAAGGTGTGTGGCTCAACTAAAGTGTTCTTTATACAAATGCACAGAATATAAGGAACAAACTGAATGAATTGCAGACACAAATTCAACTTGAAGGACATCACATGGCAGCTATTGCTGGGACATGGCTGTGAGATAGTCAGCACTGGGGACTAAATATGCTAGGTTATAAGGTCTACAGGAAAGATAGAGAAAATAGTAGAGGGGAGGATTAGCCTTAATGATTAAAGATGGAATCACTTCAATGATATGAGGGGATTATAAAGAGAGGTAAGTAGGCAGTGGAAACGTTATGACTCGCATTAAGAATTAGGAAAGGATATAAGACGACAGAGGGAATTGTGTATAGGCCTTCTGGTAGCATCTGTGAACTGACAGAATGTATAAAGGCAGAGATTAGACAAGCATGTAGAAAAGACAGTGTGGCTTTGATGGACGATTTTAACTTTCACATGGATTGAGATAAGCAGACCAGCACCTGTCAGAAAGGCAGAGAGTTTCTTGAGTGTGTTCCGGAGAGCTTTCTGCAACGATATGTCCGGGAACCAACAAGTGAGGAAGGTCATATTAGATTTAGTATTGAGTAAAGGGCCCCATTCAGTTCACAGCCTCTAATTCGGTTCACAACCAAATTCAGCCTAGTGTTTGAAAGGGAGAAATGTGAAACAGCTAGGTAAGGCTGACTTCAATGCAATGAGACAGGCTGGCCACAGTAAACTGGACACATCTGCAGAACCAGTTTACACCCCTAAGGGGCAGGAGGTCTGCTTGCCAACAAAAGCCATGGATGACAGAAGAGATAAAAGCACAGCATAAAACCAAAAACATTTTAAAAATGCAAAAATCAGCACAGATCTGGTAACTTGGGAGAGGCGCAAAGAACAACAAAAGGTGACATAACAGATAGTATGAGCTATAGATAGAAGGGAGTATGAAAACAGACTTGCAAGGAATATCAAAAGCAACGTAAACATTTTTACAATTAAATTAGAAAAAAAGAGCAATGTGGGCCTCTTAAAAACTGAGAGCAGTAAGATTGTAAATGAAAATAAGGAAATGGCAGATATGTTAAATAATTACTTCGCATCAGTATTTGCCGCAGAGGAAGAGGATAGCTTGCCGGACGTCCCAAGGAAACTAATACTGAATCAAGATATTAAGGGGATCAGATAGAGTAGATAGTGAGAAACTATTTCCGCTGGTTGGGGGAGTCTAAGACTAGGGGGCATAATCTAAAAATTAGAGCCAGCCACTATGGAGTGAAGTTAGGAAACTTTGCAAAAAGAGTGCTAGAGCTTTGGAATTTCTTCCACAAACATTATAGATGCTCGGGCAATTGTTACTTTTAACTCAAACTGAGTTTTTTTTTAAATCAAAGTTATTAAGCGATATGAAGCAAAGGCAGGCATACGGAGTTAGGCGAGTACACGGTGAATCATCGATAATTTCATTGAATGGTGGAACAGGCTCAAGGAGGGTGGCATAGTGGTATTGTCACTGTATTGGTAATCCAGAGACCCAGGGTAATGCTCTGGGGACCCAGGTTCAAGTCCCACCATGGCAGATGGTACAATTTGAATTTTTTTAAAAATCTGGAATTAATGATGATGACCATGAAACCATTGACGAATGTTGTAAAAACCCATCTGGTTCACTAATGTCCTTTAGAGAAGGAAATCTGCCATCCTTACCTGGTCTGGCCTACATGTGACTCCAGACCCACAGCAATGTGGTTGACTCTTCAATGCCCTCTGAACAAGGGATGGGCAATTAGGGATGGACAATAAATGCTGACCTAGCCAGCGTCGCCCACATCCCATGAACGAATAAATTTTTAAAAAACCACACTTGGCTGTGGTTCTGCTCATAGTTGAATGTCTTGTTGATGTTCAGTAATCAGTTCACTTAAGAGAAATCCTGAAATGGCTGTGGAACAGCATGGTCAGCATTTTTAACAACAGACAGGGGAACACTGGGCAGGAAAAAAGGTAAAGGCTAACTTGAGTGAAAGAAATCCAAAATATGCAATTCAACCATGAAAGGCAAGATACAGGCACATCTCAATCCATCTGCAGATCATGGACTTGTCAATGCATGGTGGTATGTTTACTCGTCTACACAGTCACCATCATCAGTAAACCAACCTAATTGTCATGGTAGCACCCTCCTCGTTGGCAATGTGTTTGCATACTCCAGTGACTTTGGAGGCCTGCTTTTGATTTTCTGTTAAGCAAACTTTGGCATCCATCCCAAACCTCAAATCAAAATATTTAGCATAGTTCCTGGGAAGTACTGCTGTACATTTCAGGTACATTGTGGAAGCTCCAGTTAACCTCCGAAACTGGGCTTCTATCCAGCTCAACAGATATGAAGATGGCTGCTAAAGGCTTCTGCCCATTCAATATTGGGAGGACAGAAGCTACTGTTTTTGATCCCCATCACAAACTCCATTCCTTAGCCAATGAACGCATTTCTCTCCCCGGCCATTTTCTGAGGCTGAGCCAGACTGTTTGCAACCTTGGCGTTGTATTTGACTCTAAGCTGAGATTCAGACTCCATATCCTCTCCATCGCCATAACGATCAACTTTCACCTCCTTAGTATCACCCATCTCCCCTCCTGCCTCAGTTTACCTGTTGCTTCAACTCTCAGCCATGATCTGTTACCTCCAGACTTGATTATTCCACTGAGATAAAAACAAAAAAACTGCGGATGCTGGAAATCCAAAACAAAAACAGAATTACCTGGAAAAACTCAGCAGGTCTGGCAGCATCGGTGGAGAAGAAAAGAGTTGACGTTTCGAGTCCTCATGACCCTTCGACAGAACTTGAGTTCGAGTCCAGGTAAGAGCTGAAATATAAGCTGGTTTAAGGTGTGTGTGTGGGGGGCGGAGAGATAGAGAGACAGAGAGGTGGAGGGGGTTGGTGTGGTCGTAGGGACAAACAAGCAGTGATAGAAGCAGATCATCAAAAGATGTCAACGACAATAGTACAATAGAACACATAGGTGTTAAAGTTAAAGTTGGTGATATTATCTAAACGAATGTGCTAATTAAGAATGGATGGTAGGGTACTCAAGGTATAGCTCTAGTGGGTTTTTTTTTAATAATGGAAATATGTGGGAAAAGGAAAATCTTTATAATTTATTGGAAAAAAAAGAAGGGGGAAACAGAAAGGGGGTGAGGATGGGGGAGGGAGCTCACGACCTAAAGTTGTTGAATTCAATATTCAGTCCGGAAGGCTGTAAAGTCCCTAGTCGGAAGATGAGGTGTTGTTCCTCCAGTTTGCGTTGGGCTTCACTGGAACAATGCAGCAAGCCAAGGACAGACATGTGGGCAAGAGAGCAGGGTGGAGTGTTAAAATGGCAAGCGACAGGGAGGTTTGGGTCATTCTTGCGGACAGACCGCAGGTGTTCTGCAAAGCGGTCGCCCAGTTTACGTTTGGTCTCTCCAATGTAGAGGAGACCACATTGGGAGCAACAAATGCAGTAGACTAAGTTGGGGGAAATGCAAGTGAAATGCTGCTTCACTTGAAAGGAGTGTTTGGGTCCTTGGACGGTGAGGAGAGAGGAAGTGAAGGGGCAGGTGTTGCATCTTTTGCGTGGGCATGGGGTTGTGCCATAGGAGGGGGTTGAGGAGTAGGGGGTGATGGAGGAGTGGACCAGGGTGTCCCGGAGGGAGCGATCCCTACGGAATGCCGATAAGGGGGGTGAAGGGAAGATGTGTTTGGTGGTGGCATCATGCTGGAGTTGGCGGAAATGGCGGAGGATGATCCTTTGAATGCGGAGGCTGGTGGGGTGATAAGTGAGGACAAGGGGGACCCTATCATGTTTCTGGGAGGGAGGAGAAGGAGTGAGGGCGGATGCGCGGGAGATGGGCCGGACACGGTTGAGGGCCCTGTCAACGACCGTGGGTGGAAAACCTCGGTTAAGGAAGAAGGAGGACATGTCAAAGGAACTGTTTTTGAATGTAGCATCATCGGAACAGATGCGACGGAGGCGAAGGAACTGAGAGAATGGGATGGAGTCCTTACAGGAAGTGGGGTGTGAGGAGCTGTAGTCGAGATAGCTGTGGGAGTCGGTGGGTTTGTAATGGATATTGGTGGACAGTCTATCACCAGAGTTTGAGACAGAGAGGTCAAGGAAGGGAAGGGAAGTGTCAGAGATGGACCACGTGAAAATGATGGAGGGGTGGAGATTGGAAGCAAAATTAATAAATTTTTCCAAGTCCTGACGAGAGCATGAAGCGGCACCGAAATAATCATCGATGTACCGGAGAAAGAGTTGTGGAAGGGGGCCGGAGTAGGACTGCAACAAGGAATGTTCCACATACCCCATAAAGAGACAGGCATAGCTGGGGCCCATGCGGGTACCCATAGCCACACCTTTTATTTGGAGGAAGTGAGAGGAGTTGAAGGAGAAATTGTTCAGCGTGAGAACAAGTTCAGCCAGACGGAGGAGAGTAGTGGTGGATGGGGATTGTTCGGGCCTCTGTTCGAGGAAGAAGCTAAGGGCCCTCAGACCATCCTGGTGGGGGATGGAGGTGTAGAGGGATTGGACGTCCATGGTGAAGAGGAAGCGGTAGGGGCCAGGGAACTGGAAATTGTTGATGTGACGTAAGGTGTCAGAGGAATCACGGATGTAGGTGGGAAGGGACTGGACAAGGGGAGAGAGAAGGGAGTCAAGATAACGAGAAATGAGTTCTGTGGGGCAGGAGCAAGCTGAGACGATCGGTCTACCGGGGCAGTTCTGTTTGTGGATTTTGGGTAGGAGATAGAAGCGGGCCGTCCGAGGTTGGGCGACTATCAGGTTGGAAGCTGTGGGAGGGAGATCCCCAGAGGAGATGAGGTCAGTGACAGTCCTGGAAACAGTGGCTTGATGTTCAGTGGTGGGGTCATGGTCCAGGGAGAGGTAGGAGGAAGTGTCTGCGAGTTGACGCTCAGCCTCCGCGAGGTAGAGGTCAGTGCGCCAGACAACAACAGCACCACCCTTGTCAGCGGGTTTGATGACAATGTCAGGGTTGGACCAGAGAGAACAGAGTGCAGTAAGTTCAGAGAGAGACAGGTTAGAATGGGTGAGAGGAGCAGAGAAATTGAGACGACTAATGTCGCGCCGACAGTTCTCAATGAAAAGATCGAGAGAAGGTAAGAATCCAGAGGGAGGGGTCCAGGTGGAGGGAGAATATTGGAGATGGGTAAAAGGATCCGTTGAACTGGGAGAGGACTCCTGCCCAAAGAAGTGAGCCCGGAGACGAAGACGGCGGAAGAAGAGTTCAGTATCATGCCGAGCCCGAAATTCATTGAGGTGAGGGCGTAAGGGTATGAAACTAAGTCCTTTGCTGAGCACTGAACGTTCAGCATCGGAGAGGGGAAGGTCAGGGGGTATAGTGAATACACGGCTGGGGTTGGGACTGGAAGAAAGGGTGGGGACGGAGGGACAGGCAGGGGTGGAGGGTCCTAGATGGGTGTTGGTGTCGATGAGTTGTTGGAGCTTGCGTTCCTTAGCACTTGAGAGAAAGAGAAAAAGTTTCTTGTTGAGGCGTCGGATGAGCCGAAGGATAAAATGAAACTGGGGGCACGCGCAGCTTTGAAAAAGGGTACGGCGGTGCTGCTGGAGGGAGAGGTCGAGTGTGTTCATATGGCGGCGCATGGCACTGAGAGTGGATTTCAGAACGTGACGGGAACAGCAGTCCGAGAAACGTTTTATGTCCCGGAGATACCTGTAATCCTGGGTGGGTTCGAAACATGAGGGGTGGAATTTCAGTTGAAATCCACGAGGGGTAAGTCGGAGACGGAGACAGTCACTGAGAAAGGAGATATGGCTGTGAAAGCGGGTTTTAGTAAACACCTTGTCAAACACTAGGAGAGAAATGGAAAGCAATGAAGGTGAACAAGGCAACAGAGAGATCCGGAAATCTTGTCGCAGAGAGGAACAGAACTTCTTCAAGGAGGTAGGCATTTCTTGAAGAGCAGTGGCAGTCAATTAAACACAGAGATAAAAACAAAAAAACTGCGGATGCTGGAAATCCAAAACAAAAACAGAATTACCTGGAAAAACTCAGCAGGTCTGGCAGCATCGGTGGAGAAGAAAAGAGTTGACGTTTCGAATCCTCATGACCCTTCGACAGAACTTGAGTTCGAGTCCAGGAAAGAGCTGAAATATAAGCTGGTTTAAGGTGTGTGTGTGGGGGACGGAGAGATAGAGAGACAGAGAGGTGGAGGGGGTTGGTGTGGTCGTAGGGACCATAGTATTGTACTATTGTCGTTGACATCTTTTGATGATCTGCTTCTATCACTGCTTGTTTGTCCCTACGACCACACCAACCCCCTCCACCTCTCTGTCTCTCTATCTCTCCGCCCCCCACACACACACCTTAAACCAGCTTATATTTCAGCTCTTTCATGGACTCGAACTCAAGTTCTGTCGAAGGGTCATGAGGACTCGAAACGTCAACTCTTTTCTTCTCCACCGATGCTGCCAGACCTGCCGAGTTTTTCCAGGTAATTCTGTTTTTGTTTTGATTATTCCACTGCTCGCCTGCCAAATTGCAAGCTCAATAAATTTCAGCTCATCCAAAACTCTGCTGTCTGTATTCTAACTTGCAACAAGTCCCATTCACCCATTGTCCTGGGCTTGCTGGACCTACACTGTTTCCCAGTCTGGCAATGCCTCAAGTTTAAAATTCATTGTTTTCAAATCCCTCCAAGGCCCGGCTTCTTGCCATCTCTGTAACCTCCTCCAAATCCTTCGCAATCTCTGCGTTTCTCCAATTCCGGCTTCTTGTCCATGCCCAATTTTAATCACTCCGCCACTGGTGACCATGGCTTCAGCTGCCTCGGCCCTAAGCTTTGGAATTCTCTCCCCAGTTCCCCATCTCTGCTTCTGTCTCCTCCTATAAAAGTCTCTTAAAACCTACCTACACTGAAGCAAAATACTAAAGATTCTGAAAATCTGTAATAAAAACAGAAAACACCGGAAACACTGAGCAGGTCAAGCCACTGTGAGGAGAGAAACAGGGTTAATGTCTTAGATTGATGCGCTTAACGATCATCGACCTGAAACTTTGGGTGAGATTTTCACACAGACCTCCAACGAGTGAGTAGAGTGAGAACGCGCATAGATTTTTGGAAGTTCATTTTATTTCACTTCCACATGGCTTCTGAGTTCTGTCCACTGTGGATATTGGGTTAGTTGGCTTGGAGTTGGCTTGGAGGGGGCATGAAGAGTGGATGGGGGGGGGGTGGCTATGGTGGTGACAGTGTGAGGAGTCAGGGCTTGAGGGCCTAACTACTCTTAATATAACTGGGGCGAAATCCAGCATCTGTGCCCACCCAAGTATCAAAAGCTATGTGTGACTGGGTGCTTTAAACTGAGTCTGTGTGGGAAATAGATTTTTTAAAAATATATCTTGGGGAAAATTGTGTTATTCTGTGAACAAGGCTGTGTCTCTGTGTGTGTGTATGATTTAATTAAGTAGGTATAGATGAATAGGAGACAGGTTGTCTGGAGGGTTTAAAACATGAAAACAACAGAGGTGTTAGGATTGAGGTACAATAGGTTAGATCTAGCATTTGCATTTTTAGATAAGAGAGAGTTTGTTTGAATATCAAAGAGAAGTCAGAGGTAACAAGAAACATGTTTGCATCTTGCAGGAGTTCCATAGATAAATAGAATGGGGGATATTAAGGGGTTAATAGAAGGGGTTTGCTGTAAGGGAGTGTTGCCCAGAAGGTGTTTACTTGTGGATCTAACCAAGTAGAGAGTCTTTTTGGGGGAATGTTTTGTAAGACTAAGTCTAACGATGCAACTGCAATCTTGTGTGCTTAAGTTTTCTTTTATTCTAGTAAATAAAACTTTTACTTTTTAAAAGCCCAAAAGTATTACTGGATTTCTTGCTGCTGAGATCAGTGTGATTTCTTGTTTTCAGAATACAAAAAAAAAAGTATGTCCCATAAGCCAGGTTTCCCTCTGGGGTTTGGTCTGCACTGCAATTAACATCGGCTATGGTCACAACAGTCTAATGAGTTGGAAAATTTCCCAACTCGAGCTACCTGCCTTGGTAGCAAATATCCGGCACTTCAACTCTGGTTTGCCCTCCACAGGTGCTACCTGACTTATCAAATATTCCTAGAGTTCTCCTTTTTTATTGCAGATATCTCATAGTTTAGTGCCAAATTTTGTTTGATAATGTCAGGATATTTCACTTTTTTTAAAAGGGGTCGCATAAATGCAAGTAGCTGTTGCTAATGGATAAAATTGGTTTACTAAGCCTTCAAACTGACATATTACTCGTTATAATCGATGGGGAAGTGGTAAACTTGCATAGTTCAAATAAGGCATTGTATTTATATATTTGTTTTATGAGCCATGCAAGTGCACATAGTGTGACCTGGAGTGCTAATTATCAAGTTTTAATCCACGTTCCAATTAATTTGCAAGTGTCTCAAGTTGCTAATACTAAAAATTTGAGTGTCCTGTTCTTGAATTTAAAAAGAAAAAATAATTTCAGAGGAAGTAATACATACAGGAACCTTCAGGACCTCATCACATTCCAAAATGCTTTGGTCAATGTAGAATTTTTGAAATATAGTCACTGTTGTAATGTAAGAGATGAGGCAGTTAATTTGCACAGCAAGATCCCACAAACAGCAATGGGAATAATGGGCAATTAATATATATTTTTAAAAAATGATGTAGGTTGGAGGCTAAATATTTGGCAGGACACAGAGGAGAACTCTGCCTGCTCTTCTTTAAAATAGCAACCATATAATCATTCACGTCCACCTGACAGGGCTTCCGTTTAACATCCCATCCAAAAGACAGCATCTCTGACAGTGCAGCACTCCCTCAGTACTACAGTGAAGTGTCAGACAAGGTTTTTTCTGCTCAGAAATAGAACTTGAACCCACAACCTTCTGACTCAGAGGCTGTTGATTGAGCCACCTCTGACACCCTACTATCCATCAGCGAAATAACCAATGCTAATAACAGTTCCTTCTAAACCTTGCAGCTCTCAAACAGACTAATCTAGCAGAAAAGACATAAGCACAGATAGGACAGGGAAGCTTGAGTTTTGAGGACCAAATTGCCAGGCACCGATAACTGCTTCACATTAAGTCACAAACTCTGCAATAATTTTAGGGGGAGCAGCGAATAGATTTTGGACATAGCAAAAATACAGCTCGATAAAAAGCTAAGAGAATTAGGAAACCACAATGGGACAGCCCGGTCACAACTATTGCCCATTCCTACTTGCTCCGAGGTGGTGGTGAGCTTGTTTCATCAAAGGACTCTGAACCTGATTTATTAAATTCAATTTCATAACTTTCTACAATGGGATTTGAACACTTAACCTCTGGGCTGCTGTTGGCAGTGCAACCATTACTTTAGATGAATGAGGTTCAACAGGATAGTTAGAATTTTAGAAGGCAAAGCTACAGTGGGACAGTTAGGGTGCGTAGAGGGGTGAGTTCTTTGGAAGAATCAGGTGTCAGAGGAATTAGCTTTGAACAGAGAGTTGAGATGTTAGAAGGGCCAGATTAGTGGCAGATCAGATAGTAAAAACCAAACTAAAATGTTTAAATTACATTGCAGATCAAAGAAAAATGCCTGTTTAGAAGGGAGAAAATGAACGTAAAAGTTGATAAAGGAGGAAAGACTTGCCTTCATATTGTGCTTTTCATGACTTCATGATATCCCGAAGCTGTCTAAGCCAATTAAATACTTTTGATGTGTAGTGACTGTTGTAATGTTGTAAATGCAGCAGCCAATTTGTGCACAGCAAGCTCCCACAAACAAAGCTCCCACAAACAATACTGAGATGATGACCAGATAGTCTGTTTTTAGTGATGTCGGGTTGAGGGATAAATATTCGCTTATGATTTACAGAAATTAATTTGAAACAAAAACCTTTATTTGCAACAAATAAAGGTTTCCAAGTTACAGCAAAGGGAGCTATGCAAAAGCCACAAACCATCTTTGGATCTAATTCCACAACTTCTAATAGCATTCTGTCAGCAACTGTTACACAGTGCTAGCTCAGTATTGTGGGTGTCATGTGGAATTCCAGTGCAGGGTTAAATCTGGGTCAGTATATTCTTGAAAGGCTAATTTTATCTGACCAGGGTTAGCAGTGAAAATGTCCCCAGACAACATAAACGTTGGCTACAGTACAATTAAGAAAGACAATATGTGGTTAAGATTAGTTTTGACATTTTTTTCCTTAACCCTTTATGTACAAAGTTCCCTTTGTAGTTTTTCAAATTGCACATATGTTTTTTATCAACTGACAGCTGCAAAACCTGATCCTGAATATTTCAAGGGAAGAAATAAAGAAACAAGGAACAGATCTTCACTTCAAGAAAAAAAACAAATTGTGAGCAAGTTATGTTATTTTCGGTACGCAAGTGTTGTCACAATTCTCAAATATAAAAGTGGTTTCAGCTTACCATCTGCTTGGATGTTCTGAATGTTCAGAACGTAACAGACCCAAAGTGGGATTTGCGAACTCCATAGCATCAATGGTGTCCTTGCTTCCTGGTCTTTTAACATAACGACTTTGTTTTTTTAAGAACAAAACATATATATGGGTTCCATATGACACAAACTTTTGAGCGCGTGCGGTTATAATGTATTTGGATCCTTTTTTCTTTTAATAGGTGTGTTGTATACATTCAAAGTTAATTATACCTGAAACTCTGTTGCAATTAATTTCATCGTAAAAACAACACTTTGAACAATAGCAGCCAGAGGGTGAATCACCATTTAAATGAGCAGAGGCTTTCTTAAGATGAGCCTCCGATAAGAAATAATGGCGCGTGTCAGTCTTTTTGACTTTCCAATAAAGGTTTTATTGCCTAATGGCTCTGACACTGATTTCTCATTTTAGGGTTAGATGTTGCTTCACATGTAGGAGTTAAATATTTAAAAGCTTCACAGTTCAGGATCAAGGAAGCCATGTTGGGGAGGGAGGAGATGCACAAAGGGTCATCCAATCTGACCTGGCTCATCTTTGGGTTGGTCACTGGTTCTGTCGGACTTGAAGCAGGTCAGACACTCATTTCCATATTGTTGTATTATGCTGGTCTTCCCTCTTCAGGGTTGAGAGGTGGGGAAGAGAGTGGCAGAAATGTGGGAGAATCAAAACAAGAAGCCATGAACAGCAGACAATAAATCCAATTAAGGAATTCAAGAGAAACTACTTTACCCAGGGAATGGTTAGGATGTGGAACATATTGGCACATGGAGTGGCTCTGGCAAATAGCACAGATGCATTTAACGGGAAGCTAGATACACATGAGGGAGAAAGGAATTGAAGGATATGTTGACAGGGTGAGATGAAGTAGGGTTGGGCGCTCCCATGGAACACCAGCACTAGCAGAGACCTGCTCTGTCACATAGAATAACACAGAATTTAAAGGTCAGAAATAGACTATGTAATGGAATGTAATTCTTTACACATTGCCAGGGGGGAGATTCATAGAATTGTTACAGTACAAAAGGAGGCCATTTGGCCCATCGTGTCCTCACCAAATGAGCAATTCACCTAGTGCCATTCCCCTGCTTTCTCCCTATAACCCTGCACATTCTTCCTTTTCAGATAATAATCTAGTTCCCTTTTCAATGCTTCAGTTGAACCTGCCTCCATCACATGCTCAAGCAATGCATTCCAGATTGTAACCACTCGCTGCATGAAGTAGTTTTTCCTCATGTCACCTTTGCTTTTTTTTTGTCAATTACTTTAAATCTGTGCCTTCTCATTCATGAAGTTTTCACTGGCAGTAACAGTTTCTCCCTATCTACTCTGTCCAGGATTCTCATGACTTTGAATACCTCTACCAAATCTCCTCCCAGCCTTCTCTTCTCCAAGGAAAATTGTCCCAATTTCTCCAATCCATCTTTGTAACTGAAGTTCCTCATCCCTAGAACCATTCTCGTGAATCTTTTCTGCAATCTCTCCAATGCCTTCACATCCTTCCTAGAGCATGGCACCCAGAACTTGATGCAATTCTCCAGCTGAGACCGAACTAGTGTCTTAGACAAGTTCAACATAACCTTTAAGATAAAAGCAAAATACTGCGGATGCTGGGAATCTGAAACCAAAACAAAAACAAAAAATGCTGGAAAAACTCAGCAGGTCTGACAGCGTCTGTGGAGAAAAAGACAAGAGTTAACATTTTGAGTCCATATGACTCTTCTTCACAGCTAAAGAGAAGTACATATGTGGTGAATTATATACTGTTTAAGGAGGGTGGAACAGATGAAGTTGGATAGAAGGCCGGCGACAGGTGGAGGCAAAGGAGAGATTGCAAAAGACGTCATAAACAAAAGGTCAAAGGGGTGTTGATGGTGGTGATACTGGCTAAAGGAGGTGCTAATGGTAACATTAAGAGTAGAAAGCAGAATGAGCAAGTGACAGAGGCCCTAGTGGGGATGGGGTGGGGTGGGGGGAGGGGATGGTGTGGGAGAAAAATCGAAAATAGGCTAAAAGGTGGGGATAAAACAATGAATGAAAATGGAAATAAAAATTTTAAAAACGGAAATAAGTGGAAAAATAAACAAACAAATGAAAATTGAAACATTAAAATGAATACTGAAGAAAGGAGATCAAAAAGGGGTGAGGATGGAGGGAAGAGTTCATGGTCTGAAGTTGTTGAACTCAATGTTAAGTCCGGAAGGCTATAAAGTGCCTAGTCGGAAGATGAGGTGCTGTTCCTCCAGTTTGCGTTGAGCTTAACTGGAACAATGCAGCAGGTCAAGGACGGACATGTGGGCATGAGGGTAGGGTGGTGTGTTGAAATGGCAAGCGACAGGAAGGTCTGGGTAATGCCAGTGGACAGACCGAAGGTGTTCTGCAAAGCAGTCACTCAGTCGGTATTCGGTCTCTACAATGTAGAGGAGACCGCATTGGGAGCAGCGAATGCAGTAGACTAAATTGAGGGAAGTGGTTTGGGCCTTTGGACGGTGAGGAGGGGGGAAGTAAGGGAGTAGGTGTTGCACCTTCGGCGATTGTGTGGGAAGATGCCGTTGGAAGGGTTTGAGGTGTTAGGGGTGATGGAGGAGTGGACCAGGGTGTCCCAGAAGGAACAGTCCCGACAGAATGCCGACAGGGGAGATGCGTTTGGTGGAGGCGTCATGCTACAGTTGGCGGAAATGGCGGAGGATGCCAAATGGCTACACCTCCATCCCCCACCAGCATGGCCTGAGGGCTCTCCACTTCTTCCTTAAACAGAGACCCAAACAATCCCCATCCACCACCACTCTCCTCCATCCGGCTGAACTTGTTCTCTCATTGAACAATTTCTCCTTAAACTTGTCTCACGTCCTCCAAATAAATGGGTACCCGCATGGGCCCCAGTTATGCCTGTCTCTTTATGAGGTATGTGGAACATTCCTTGTTCCAGTCCTGCTCAGCCCCCTCCCACAACTCTTTATTCATGCTCTCGTCTGGACCTCAGATCCTCTTCCAATTCCCGCTAACTCCAGCATGATGCCACCACCAAACACATCTTCCCTTCACCCCCCTGTCGGCATTCCGTAGGGATCGTTCCCTCCGGGACACCCTGGTCCACTCCTCCATCACCCCCTACACCTCATCCCCTTCCCATGGCACCTTCCCATGCAATCGCAGAAGGTGTAACACCTGCCCCTTTACTTCCCCCCTCCTTGCCACCCCAGAGCCCAAACACTCCTTTCAAATGAAGCAGCATTTCACTTGCACTTCCCTCAATTTAGTCTACTGCATTCGCTGCTCCCAACGTGGTCTCCTCTACATTGGAGAAGCCAAACACAGACTGGGTGACTGGTTTGCGGAACACCTTCAGTCTGTCCGCAAGCATGACCCAGACCTTCCTGTCGCTTGCCATTCCAACATACCATCCTGCTCTTATGCCCACATGTCCATCCTTGGCCTGCTGCAATGTTCCAGTGAAGCTCAACACAAACTGGAGGAACAGCACCTCATCTTCTGATTAGGCACTTTACAGCCTTCTGGGCTTAACATTGAGTTCAACAACTTCAGACCATGAACTCTCTCCTCCACCCTCGCCCCTTTTTTCCAGCATTTTTGTTCAACATAATCTCCTCGTGCTTGTACACTATTCCCTTATTAATAAAGCCAGGGAAACAGTATGCTTTATTAACTGCTCTCTCAACCTGTCCTGCCACTTTCAATGACTTGTGTACATATACACCCAGGTCCCTCTACTCCTGCACCACCTTCAAACTTGTAAGTTTTATTTTACATTGTCACTCCATGTTTTTCAAATCAAAATGAATCATTTCACCATTTCTCCACATTAAACTTGATCTGCCACCTGCCCGCCCATTTCACCAGCTTGTTCTGCACTATGCTCCTCACAGTTCACAATGCTTCCAAGTTTCGTATCATAAGAACTAGGAGCAGGAGTAGGCAATTCAGCCCCTCGAGCCTGCCCCGCTATTCATTACGATCATGGCTGATCTCATTTCAGCCTCAACTCCAATTTCCCGCTCTCTCCCCATAATCTTTCAACCCATTACTTAATTAAAAATCTGTCTATCTCCTCCTTAAATTTATTCAGCGTCCCAGCATCCACTGCACTCTGAGGTAGTGAATTCCACAGATTCACAACCCTTTGAGAAAAGTAATTCCTCCTCATCTCTGATTTAAATCTACCACCCCTTAGCCTAAAACTATGGCCTCTCGTTCTAAAATGCCCCACAAGGGGAAACATCCACTCCACGTCTACTTTGTCTATCCCCTTTATATACCTCAATTAGATCTTCTCTCACCCTTCTAAACTCCAGCAAGTATAGGCCTAAAGTGCTCAATCTCTCCTCATAAGACAAGCCCCTCATCTCTGGAATCAATCTAGTGAATCTCCTCTGAACTGCCTCCCATGTAACTACATCCTTCCTCAAGTAAGGAGACTAAAACTGTGCACAGTACTCCAGGTGCGTTCTCACCAAGGCCTTGTACAGTTGCAACAACACTTCCCTATTTTTATACCATCTGCAAATTTTGAAATTGTGCCCTGCACACAAAGGTCTAGGTCATTGCTATATATCATGAAGAGCAAGGGTCCCTGGGGAACTCCATTACAAACCTTCCTCCAATCTGAAAAATACCCATTAACCACTACTCTGTTTCCTGTCACTCAGCCAATTTTGTATCCATGTTGCTAGTGTCCTTTTTTTACCATGAGCCATAACTTTGATCAGATGTCTGTTGTGTGGTACTGTGTCTAATGCCTTTTGATTGAAGTCCACGTATATTACATCAACAGAATTACCCTCATCAACCCTCTCTTCAAAAAATTCCAGCAAATTAGTTAAACACAATCTTCCCTTAACAAATCCGTGCTGGCTTTCCTTAATTAACCCACATTTGTCCATGTTACAATTAATTTTGTCCCAAATTATTGTTTCTAGAATTTCCCCTGCCACCGAAGTTAAACTGACTGGTCTGTAGCTGCTGAGCTTATCTTTACGTCCTTTTTTGGACAAGTATGTATCATTTGCAATTCTCTAGTCTTCTGGAAGACTGAAAAATTATGCCCAATGCCTCCGCAATTCTCACTCTCACTTTTCTCAGTATCCATCTCATCCGGTCTTGGTGCTTTATCAATTTTAAGTGTGGACAGCCTATGCAATACTTGCTCCTTATTAATTTTAAATCATTCTAGTATATTAATTACCTCCTCTTTCACCATGGCCTGGGTAGCATCTTCTTCTTTGGCAAAAACAGATGCCAAGTATTCATTTAATACTTCAGCTATTCCCCTGCATCCATGCGTAAGTCCCCTTTTTGGTCCTTAATCGGTCATACTCCACCTTCTCCCACCTTTTTACTCTTTATATGTCTAAGATGACTTGGGATTCCCTTTTATGTTAGCTGCCAGCCTCTTTTCATACTCTCTTTGCTTCTCTTATTTGCTTTTTCACTTCCCTTCTGAACCTTCAATAGGGTTCTCAGTTGTATTGTCCATCTGACATCTGTCATAAGCACACTTTTTCTTCTTCATCTTAATCTCTATCTCTTTTGTCATCCAGGGGCTTTGAGTTTGTTTGCCCTACCTTTCCTTTCCGAGCGAATATACCTTGACTATGTCCAAACTCTCCCTTCTTTGAAGGTAGTCCATTGTTCAGGTACCATTTTTCCTGCCAACCTTTGACTCCAATTTATTTGGCTCAGATCCTTTCTTACCCCATTGAAGTTGGCTTTCCCCAGTTGATTATTCTCACTCTGGATTGTTCTTTATCCTTTCTATAGATAACATATGATACAATGATCACTGTCTCCTAAATGTTCTCCTAATGACACCTGATCCTCTTAGCCTACCTTATTCCTTTTTCTTGTTGGACTGGAAACATACTATAGAAAATTTTCTTGAACATATTCAAGAAACTCTTGACCCTCTCTGATTTGCCTTAGCAAGATATCTTGCAATATAGCCTTCCAATACACTTGCATAAATGTATGCACAAACACTAGGATTTTGCATAACATTTGGAGGATGATTTGAGTAGAACTAAGTAAAATCGAATACTTTTTATACAAAGTCACATTCTATAATTTGTGCTTTGTTTAAATATCCCTTATTTATAATACACGGATATTTTCCCCACAAAATATAATAGGTTTATTAAATTCATGGGACGGGGAAATTTTGTGCTCGTTAAAGTTCAGGATGTCAGTGCTAAGAAATGTAAGCTTCCCATTTTTTAAAACTTGAAGCACTTGCAGGCTAAGTGCAGAAAGAATTGTACACAAAGTGAACTAATTAAATGCTGTCAAATAATGCCTTTGAAATTAACACTGTGCAATTATTAATGTTTGATTACACAACACACTCATATGAAATTATTCTGTCTGTTATTTTAACAGAAGTTTCAAACCAATATTGCACAGCATAATTTCAAGGTTAAAATGCCTTAAGCTAGGGGTGTATGAATTACTGCCCATAAAACATACCTGGACTTTGAACTCCGGCAATCATCCCCAAAGGCCAGGATACTCAGTTCCATTTGCATTTATATTTCTTTCTCTAGTTTAAGAGAGGTCTTGTGGCATAGTGGGTAGTGTCTCTGTCTCTGGGCCAGAAGGTCCATGTTCAAAACCTACCCCAGGACTTGAAGGCCAAGGAAGGTGTGTTCATAATTCGGCCAAACAGATTAAATTCCAATCTGCAAGTCCTTCCAACACACACCACTGGCAGGCGGTAAGCGTGGAAGAGATTCCTGGTTAGCCATGAGATGGAAAGAATGTTGGAGCCTCTACCATCACTATCCATAGCTCCACACTACAACATACATGTGAAAGTGCACTCCCTAAGTGAACTTTAACACATCACCACCACTCTAGTTTATCCTATTTGAGAACCTGGAGATTTGGGAGTACTTGTTGCTTTTGTGGAAGATTTGTTCTACAGAAAGGAAGAAAATTTTACAGAGATATGTGGGAGGAGTGGGGCTAATCGGACAAATGAATGGAAGAGCCTACACGGGCATAGTGGGCCAAAAGGCCTCCTTCTGTGCTGATTCTATGAACTTACATTATATGGCAAATTCTCTACCCCAGGGGGCTGTGGAGGCTCAGTCATTGAGCACGTTTAGGACAGAGATTGATAGATTTCTAAATATTATATGCGAAAGGATATGTGGAAAGTGCGAGAAAATGTCATCGAGGTAGAAAATCAACCATCATCTAGTTGAATGGTGAAGCAGACTTGAGGGGCTGAATGGCCTACTCCTGCTCCTACGTTTCTATGCTCACTGTCTCTGACTCATTGAGACTTAGAATATGGTCTCCAGCAATACTGAACAAAGTAAGAATCTGAATACAAACTTCTCTTCACTTCAGAGCATTTCAGAGATTTCCTCTTTAAAATCCCAAACATGCTTTGTTTTCCCGATAACAACAGTTTACATTAATACAACGCTTTTAATGTAATAAAATGTCCCAAGGTGCTTCACAGGAGCGCTATCAGACAAAAACTGACACTAAGCCACATAAGATGATATAGGATAGGTGACCAAAAGCTTGGTCAATGAAGTAGGTTTTGAAGGATAGAGGTGGAGAGGTTTAGGGAGATAATTCTAGAGCTTAGACAGTTAAAGGCATGACTGACAACAGTGGAGTGAAGGCAGTCGTGATGAGCAGAGGCCAAAAATAGAGGACTGCAGAATGTTCTGGGATTGTAGGGCTGGAGGATGATACAGAGATAATGATATACTCCTTTTCCCTGATGATCCTTCAAGTTGCTTTCAGATTTCCATCAACGCCCAGACACTATCTCTCTACTGATACACCATCCTCTCAATGCATCCACAGATCCATTCCAAACTCCCAGTGGCTTTCCACATCAGCATGGAGATCTGCTTCCCTTTTGAAGTCATATCGACTTTCATCCCTCCAACCAAAGCATTTCGGCTTTACCTTGAAAGAAGGAAGGAAAGGTTCATAAGTGTCACCCCAGCCATGCTATCTTTTAGCCCAGTCATAAGGCTGCACAGGCTACAGCTACAGAGAAGTTACCATAGATTATGGTACAAAATCCAACCCTGTGTATAAGATGGCTCCATTTCTCGGCACCAAAATTCATGGTTAGGTCTATACTCAGCCTATAAGTCGACCTCCTTTACTGTTAAGAAATGCTGTACTCACATTAGGAACTGGCCTCAATTTTTCACCTCAGGTATACATGTTTTACTCACTTTATAAGTTGGTGAATGGGATCAAGCAGGTGATGTGGACTGTGTTGCCAAGAAGATGTGTGGGAGTTGAAGGCATGCCCGTACAGAGTTGACTGTGCATGGCAAACAACAAACAGAAACGGGTCCTCCAGCAAAAAGAATGAAGAACAAAAGGAGAATGAAGTTGGTTTCAAGCTAAAAGTTGTAACATTTACCCACGTCAAATAGTTGCTGCAGCGAGGGAGTTCGGTGAATGGAAGAAGGAATCCACCCTGAAGGGGATGCCCAAGATAAAAGCACGATGAGAACAGAGACTAGCCACTAGCCTGATCTTGAGAAGCATGTATCGGAACGGGTCCTCAAAAACTGTCAGGATGGTTACCTTTTCACCAGAAATGCAATGCACATATTACGCACTTAAGCGGCCAAATCAAACCCTGAGCCCAGCAAAGATTTCAGAGCAACAGCTAGTTGGTGTAGCCGCTTTATGAAACATAAATGTCTCGCCTTGCAGCAGAAGACCAAGGTCGCTCGGAGGCTACCAAAAGACCTTCACGCCAAAGTTACCAGTTTCCAGGGATTCATCATCAGATAGCAGCAAAAACTTTGGATGCCGAAGACAATGAATTTGATGGCTTTTAAAATGTTTCAATTGTAGTTAAAGGTATCCTTGTAGAATTAGTTAATTCAATAAATGTGCCACATTGATTTAATTTGAATTACCATTGTTATGTTTTGTTTCACATTTCCAAACGACAATCACCTACACCAACACTCGGTGGTTCACATTTTATACTCGGTGTATAAGTCGACGTACATTTTTGGAAGGAGTTTGAGGCTTCAACGGTCAAATTATACGCCGTGATCTAAAGTGGTGGACTGGAAAGACCTTCCTCCTACCCTACCCTTTCCCACCCCAATGGCTGTACAAAGACAACAGTTATGGCACAACATGGGATAACGTTGTAAGATAAAAAAGAAATTAGATTGCAAAGGTTTTTTGGTGCTAGCAATAAAGCAGTAGTGTTCTGCATCCTTTATCAAGGAAGACAAAGCTGGTTGTGTCTTGCTGAGTGCTGAAATGCGATAGCAGAATTTTTTTTTAAAGTGCAAGACAATCAGGATGTGCAAGCATTACACAGAATAGAACTTTTCAGATTCACTGTATTTTCAGCTCTTTGTTGAGTAAGACAAAAGGAGTATTACATCCTGCACTTCTGAATCTGAAATAGCTACTGTAACATGGCGAACAATGCAGCCTATTTTACACTCCACAGATTGGGTACCATTTATCTGCTCGCTCTTGAAATCTTATCCACAGTATTGAGTAGAACATATGAATGGGTAGAATGGACGCTGAAGGCAGCAAAAATAGCTTCTCACGTGTAAAATAAGCATTTGCCACTAGTGGAAGGTAGGAGCAGACTGGCTTTGTAACATCAGTGAAGTACCACATGCACCCAGTGCTAGGGCTATATAGCAATATCAAATTCCCTTAATACAATCTTCACAGTTCAATCACTGGAGCCCTGTTCCATGTGCTCTAATTATGATAACTAAAGAACATGCTGCGATTTAACTGCAAATAACTCACTCACTTTCTGCAGGATATGCCCCGAAAGAGCCATTTGCAACTAAATTGTTGCATGTGGTGTGACAAAAATCATACATTGTCTTTTAGATCCGGGGTTTAACACAAACCTTACCCCTCCCCAAGCGCCCCCATCCAACCCACTTCTTAGACTGAACAGAGTAACAACAGATATCCCCTTCTCAACCTGAGTGGAGCATAACTGCAGATATCTCAAAGAGTCAGTGGAGCCGCAGATATCTTCCTCTCAGACTTTCACATGTGTAGCAGCAAAAAGAACCTGTTTTTCAGCCCACATATAACTAGAATGAGAGTGGTATATCTAGAAATTGTTTTGTGTGTATTTTCCTCAGTAAGCAGTTTTATTTAAAGAATTTTAAAAAGCTTTGAAAAAAAAATGGTGAGAATGTGCAATTTTCTGCTGAAACTTTAAATAAAATTAAGAATTAGGTGGTTGCTTGAAAAAGTGGATTGTCTGAGGGACGGTGAATGAAGAGTGTGGTATTAGATTAGATTAGGTGGCTTCTGTGGACAAAAACATCAACAAACACTTAACGGGCCTAATGGCCTCTTCTTAACCTGCTCCCCCCACCCCCACTCCTTTCCTCCACCCTCACCTTCAACAGCAAATGCAAGCAGGTCTTGGACTTTGTTGTTACTAAGATTGAGACCATCTGATCAGCTGTCTCTGTCACTCCACTCCCTTCCACTAGCCCACCAGGCTCTAAAGCAGCGTTTCCCCAAATAATGCACTGTGACCTCCAGTGGGGCCACAAGCAAGCAACTGGAATTGCGAGCCCTCTTCTCCTTCATGGCGGCTGTGGAACGGAGAATCAGATGGGACGGTCCTTGGGATCGGCTCCAAGGTCCCTTGACATGCGCGCACATGGTTTTTCTCTTGCCTCGGTCCAGTGGGCACAGCCTTATGAAATCAGCTGATGTCCGATCGCTGCCTCCAGCACAGCCTGCAAAGCGGTAGGTGAAGAAAACATTGCTGCCTGTTCTCCAACCCTCATCCCACTCTCACTGCTCTAACCCTCTCTCACAAATCTACCCACCCCAACACTCAAAAATCTCCTCCCCTCCCCCACCCAACTCTCACAACTCTACCTACCTCTACCACATCCCCTCCCCTCACTCTTACTCTGGGGTCATGGTGGTTTTAAAGGTTCAAAATGAGGTGACAGTGGGAAAAAGTTTGCAAAGCACTGCTCTAACGATCCTCCCTGCCTCAGTCCTGAACTCGCATATTTGTTTACTTTCTCGTTTCTCCCCCCTCAAACCCTCCCCAAGTTCACCTTGTCCATGAGCCTCATCACCTACTCCTCTGGTCCTATTCCAGATAAACTGCTGACCACTCAGCTTCTTTTCCTGACCCCCATCTTAGCTGATAGTGCTAAATGGTTTTCTCCCTTCAGACACCATCTCTTTCTTCTTCAAATCTGCCATCATCACTCTTCTCAAAATAACCATCTGTTGGTCCCTCCATTCATGCAAATTATCACCCCATCTTTAACCTCTCTTTCCTCTCAAAAGTCCTTGAATGTGTTGTCAGCTCCCAAATCCATGCCCATCTTTTCTAGAACTCCATGTTTGAATCCCTCCAATCAGGTTTCCACTCCTGCCAAAGTACCAAAACAGGTCTTAACAAGATCACAGATGACATTATATCTGACTGTCCAAAGACAAATTTTCCCTTCTCAACCTGGCTACAGTCTTCGACAAGGTTGGCCACACCATCCTCCATTCCACTGTCATCCAATTGGATGGGACTGCATTCATCTGGTTCCATTCTTATCTATCAAATTATAGCCAGAGAATCAGCTACAATGGCTTCTCTTCCTTCTCCTGTACTATTATCTCTTGTGTCCCCCAAGGATCTAATTTTGACACCCTCCTTGTTCTTATCTACAGGCTGCCACTTGGTGACATCATCTGAAAACACAGCACTAGTTTTACATGTACACTCACCACATCCAGCTCTATTTCACTATCACCTCTCTCAATCCCCCATATTGTCTCTAAGTTGTCAGACTGCTTGTCCAACATCCACTAGTCGATGTGCAGACAATGTAGGTCAGCAAGCATATCTGTAACAAAATACTATCCTGGTGTGTGATCGCGAATAAATTTAAAATTAATAAGGGCATCATTAATCCAAGTGTGTTTGCAATAATCTGCTAAACAGGACAGAAGTGATGGAATCATTAGGATTGTTCAAAATATTGTTGATTGCTGAAATGGGAGTTAGGGTATGAGAGCAACATTTTTAACAGGAGAATTAAAGTAGACAAGGGATGAAGTTTCAATAGATCAGGTTGATGTTACTAATTCTTGACTTCTTAAATTGGGAAAATAGAAGAAAAATAGTTGAACAAATATGGTGACTTTACAGGGAAGCTGGTGAGTGCACAAAGAAGAAAGGAATAGATATGCAGATAGGATGAGATGAAGTGGGGAAGGAGGAGGGTCTTGTGTGGAGCCCGAAACTGGCCTGGATGAGTTGGGCCGAATGGCCCATTTCTCCAGTGGAAATTCTGTCCAAACTTTAGTGGGAAACTATCATGGGTACAGTTTCAAAATTTGCATCAAGAATTTAAAATTTGGAGATAACCTATTCTTAAATTGCAGCTTAATGATTGGTGATTCACAAGAATGGATTTGTAAATCTCTTGTTGCAATGTTTCTTTTCAGCCCTTCCACTTCTGAAAACATCAAACAGAGGTGATAGATGTCAAATATTGGTGTATCAGACTTGCTTACCCTTTCCACTTGCCCATCTTTGTGTTTCAGCTTGAAGACCTTAAGCTTGGGCAGAGAGACCTCTGCGTAGTTTTTCTCCTCAAAACCTTCCAGCAAGACACCATGAAAAGCAAGCCTGCAGGTATTGGCGTGGATGTCAGTATCCAGCTTGGAACCGATTACGAGGCACAGCCTGGGGCACGTCACGGGTTTCTCAAACTCCAACAGGGCCCACTGCTGCCTGGGCACCTGGCTTCCCTCAACTTGGTCATTGGCCAAGCTTTTATCAACGCCAATGCCCTTGGCTTGCAATAGGTATTCTTCCTGATAGAGATATTCTCTGTCAAAGACAAAGCAATTCATCACAGGCTCGCTCTCAAAATCCTCAGGGGCGGGACTGAAGAATGTCACCCTTCCCATGACCGTTTCATGGCCAACAGTGATGTGGAACTTAGCTTTGGTGTGGACTAATCCTTTGAAATAAGGAATCTTCTTCACGGAGATAATAGCGGCATTTAATGTACGCAGAGACTCTGGGGCACAGACCAGGCCCCGCTCAAGCTGTTTGGGATCAAACTGAGTGACACAGATCCCTACTCGGTCACCTTGGATGGCAGTGTTCACTGGCTTATGGAACATCTGCATGGACTTGACCTTTCGGTTAACCTATGAAGACAAAAATCAAGAGAAAAATTTATGAGACAGAGGATTTTTAAAAAAGAGACAGAAACCCAGTGAAGTTAAATTCCTAAAGAAATATTATCACAAAAACCTCAGGCCACAGGGGCATATAAATTATGCATGCTTATCCTCAGTGCGCTGAAACACAAAAGCCATTTACTTGCTCGACTATGATTAATATTGTACAAACGCTGTATCCTTGGCTTCTGATAAAAAGATGACCCTTTTTAGAACTTGCATGTTATTACTCAGGCTTTGAAATCAAATGCCACATCTCGCCTGTCTGTCCCATTATAATACAGGATATGACAGTACAGGAGATCTATATTCGTAAATACATGATGGTACGAGCCAGGCAGAGGGAGAAGTCTTTGAGCTTATTCAAAAAGGTTCCATTGGATGAAGAATTTTTTAAAAAGCAGTACAAAAAAAATTGTAGCATGTTGGGAAACTAAAAACGACAAAAGTTACAGAAGTATCCGAGCACAGGAAAGACGTGGTCAAATCTATCTACGTAGAACCACAGAAAAGTTATGGCACAGAAAGAGGCCATTCAGCTCATCATGTATGCGCCAGCAACATATATTTCATATTTTCTCTCTTCCTCTCCAGAAGTCTGGGGTATGGATCCACAAAGTTTCCAAAGTCCTCTACTACCTCCTCAGGTTGGCCGTTCTTTGTGATTCCTGGGATGGCAGGATTGTTGTATGAGAAGAGATTGGGCCGACGAGGCCCATAATCACTGGCTTTTAGAAGAATGTGAGGGGATCTCATTGAAACGTAAAAAATTCTGGCAGGGGTGGACAGACTGGATGCAGGGATGAGGTTTCCGCTGGCTGGGGGGGGGTCTAGAATGAGGGATCACAATCTCAGGATACAGGGATAGACCATTTAGGACTGAGATGAGGAGAAACTTCTTCACTCAGAGGGTGGTGAACCTGTGGAATTCTCTATCACAGAAGACTGTGGAGGCCAAGTCATTGAATATATTTAAGCAGGATTTCTAGATATCTAAAGGCGTCAAGGGGTGTGGGAAGAGAGCGGGAGCATGACGTTGAGATAGAGGATCAGCCACGATCATGCTGAATGGCGGAGCAAGCTCGAAGGGCCAGAGGGCCTACTCCTACTCCTATTTTCTAGGTTTGTGTATGAGTCAAGCCAGTGAGGACTGTCTGAACCACTACTGCTAAACATCCCATTCTCACCTTGAATAAAACCAGAAAGTGCTAGAAATACTCAGCAGGTTTGGCAGCAGCTGTGGAGACAGATACAGAGCTAGCAATTTGAGTCAAAAGTGACTTTTCTACAGAACTGTAGTTCTGTTCTGTAGAAATGTCATATTCGACTTGAAATGTTAATGCTGTTTCTCTCTCCGCAGATACTACCAGACCTGCTGAGTATTTCCAGCACTTTCTGGTTTTACTTCAGGTTTCCAGCATCTGCAGTATTTTATTTTTATTATCCATTCTCACCTTGTGTTAGCAGACATGCCCTTTTCACCAATGGTTACAGGATGGTAATGTTCCCACCCTCTCTGGCTCACACCATGAGGCCCCATCTGTGCCCTGGAACTTTAAAAAAAAATTCATTCATGGGATGTGGGTATCGTTGGCTAGGCCAGCATTTATTGCCCATCCCTAATTGCCCTTGTTCAGAGGGCACTTTTGTGGGTCTGGAGTCACATGTAGGCCAGACCAGGCGAGGACATTAGCGAACCAGATGGGTTTTTATGACAATCAACAATGGTTTCATGGTCATCATTAGACTTTTAATTCCAGATATTTATTGAATTCAAATTCCACCATGTGCTGGGTGGGATTCGAACCCAGGTCCCCAGAGCATTACCCTGGATCTCTGGATTACCAGTCCAATGACGATACCACTACACCACTGGCTCCCCATGAACTGCCAGTGATCTCACCATCGACTGAGAATTTAATTATTCTAATCTGCATAGCTCAGCTGCAAACTGGCATTACCATTGAGTTACAAGAGGAGTTATACAGAATACAGATTAATACATCTGTCGACAAAGACTGTTGAGAAATACTTTCTTGTCACCAGCCAGGACATTAGGAGCATATCAATCTGGGCTAGATTTTGCACTCACCGCTGAAGCACCATTGCCCTCAAAGATCAAGCAATTTGATTCCCCCCTTTCCCTCGGCAGCTTAAATCTGGTGTCAAGTCAAGAGGAGCTCCAGGTGTCGTGCAGCAATAATACCTTCAAGTAAGCTAAGCAGCCAATCACAGTGAAGTATTCTCATAGACAGCAAACCAGGAAGTTAAAAGCAACAATTAGCCTTTACTTTTATTTTAAATTTTCAGAAAGTGAAATAAATGATTATAATTGGATTAAGATAGAAGTCAAAATATCATTTTAGATTTTATTAAAATATGCAAAATTTATCAGAATCGAGAAACTTACTATACCAGAAATATAAAATTTGTTTCTCAGGGCTGGTGATAGTGTTTAGCATTTATGAAGTTAAAACCTAGTTACACCTCATTCAACAAGGTGTAACTTTCCAAAGGTTGTTCAAGTGAAACTAACAGCATAAAAGTGGAAGCTTTTAGTCAATTCACTGATTGCTTAGGGATTGCAATCTGGAGAGGCCTCAATGGTGCACATTCTAGAGGAGAATAGTATCATCCAGCAACTTCTGGTCCTTTGCATTATTCTGCACGTGCAGACTCCCAAAATTGCTGTCAGTTTCAGTGGAATAATGACAGGGAACGCTGACAATTTCTACCACAGCCTTTATATGTCGTTACTACCAGAAAATGCAGGACAATTACTTGATTATTTCTCTACTCCCTAAGCTCATCCTTCCTGGTACCTTCATTCTCACCTCCTCCAAGTGCAAAGATCTTATGGTTTTCATTGTCACCAAGATAGGGGCTATCCATTCTCCTATTATTGCTTCCTTCCATTTAACCTGTCCACAAAGCCAAACCTCCTACCAGCCCCATTCCCACATCTTACTCTACCTTCTCCCCATTCCTCCCCATGGTGTCTCAAAACCCATCGTGCCCATTAGGTTTTCCTCCTATTCCCTGGACCCTCTTCCCCATTAAACACAATCATCCAACTTCCTTTCCATCAATTTTAGGCAATATTGTCAATCATGTAATCACTTCAGACTATATACAAACCCCTTCAAACGACAGTCAGCAGTCCCCTTCTCAAAACAAACACCCTCAATTCCTCTGTCCTCATTAGCTACTGGCCCAGGTATAAACATACTAAAATGACAGATAGGAAAAAGTCAAATGGTGCATCTAGACTGTCCCATATAGTATCATGATAATAACTCTCTCCACCTTAACTGGAGCCATTTATTCTCTTGGGAGAGGCAAGAAACCAGATTGTCACTGGCCCCATCATGGGCCTCAGGCCTGGTTTCTTAGGCCCCCGACCAGCCATATTCCTGACTTGGCCTACACAAGCCATTCAGCAAATGTTCCCAACATGTGAGTCTCAGATCACAACCCACCACACTACCTCTTATCTTTGTCATAAACTTCACTCATTCAGGCCTTGGGCCACCCTTTGCCAAGGGTTTTGCCCACACACAGTCCCTCATGCTGCACCACCTTGGGCCTTACTCAAACAGCAGTCCCCCACACCTCTGCCATTCTTGCCTCCTGGTGGTGACTTCGCACCTATTCTTGCCTCAGGCTACCTATATATCCGCGATGTATTTCTGAGTCACAGGGTTTCAGGTTCAAGTGCCACTCCAGGGCGTCAGCAGTAAAATCAAGGCTGAAACTCCAGTGCAGTATTGAGGAACAAGGGTTATGGAGGACAGGCATGGAGGTGGCATTAAGGGCACAATCAGATCAATCATGACCTTATTGAATAGTGTAGGATATCAGTGGGCCAAAAGGCCCACTCCTGCTCCCATTTCTTATGATCTTATGTCAAAGGTCCCGTCTTTCAGGTGAGATGTTAAACCAAGGCCCCATCTTCCCGCTCGGGTGCATGAAAAGGATCCCATGGCACTATTTCAAAGAGCAGGGGAGTTATCACCGATGTCCTGCCAATATTTATCCCTTAATCAACATCACAAAAAAACAGATTATCTGACCATTATCACATTGCTGTTTGTGGGAGTTTGCTGCATGCAAATTGGCTGCTGCATTTCTTACATTCCAACAGTGACTACACTTCGAAAAGTACTTAATTGGCTGTAGAGCACTCTGAGGCATCTGGTGGCCATGAACAGCACTATATAAATGCAAGGCTTTCTTTCGAGGGAAAATGATAAAAGACAATGAAATATAGGTTAGGAGAGCAGTCTATATGACTGATGCTCATGGAGAATGGTGGCATGATAAACCATAGGGATTAACAGAGATAGCACAGCAGCACTTGTCTAACTGGAGAGTGCAATACAGGGGAATGGATCCGCCAACTGCAGATACACTGCAAGCACTCTATCTCCCTACATCATTGAACAGCCACCTCCTAGCTGGACAGAGAGGAGAAAAGGAGCAAAGTCATTAGACAACAAAGAAGCAGAATAACAGTGAAAAACAACCCTCCGCAAAAGCAAGAGTGACAAGTAAGATAAACAGTCCTGACTCACCGTCAAATGAGTCAACTAGTTAAATATTTTAAGTAACACAGTCTGTTGGTCAGATAAACACTTGCAAATAAGGTAGGGTCTCGCCAAAGTGTTGATTCCCAAAGTCTAATCGTATTGACTGAAAGATACATAATACATGCAGGCTGTCCAAAGCAAACTATCATCATGGTGCTTTTATGCAGCCAAGTCGGGTTTAGGCCAGTGGTGCTATACTCATCCCCTTTTGCCAATCTCCTCCATTACAGCTAATCTCAGACAGTGGAAAAAAGGAAATAATGAAAATCCCATCTGAAAAAACAATTTTAATTTATATAGCTACATACACATAGCAAAATATCCCAAGGCAAATTACAGAAGTGTTACTGGACAAAAGTTGTCACTGAGCAACATAAGGAGATATTACACAGGCAACCAAAAGCTTGGTCAAAAATGTAGGTTTTAAGAGTTGTCTTAAAAGAGAGTGGACACAGAGAGGTTTAGGGTGGGAATCCAGAGCTTAGGGCCTTGGCAACTGAACGCACAACTATGGAGTGTAAGAAACCAGGTATGCCCAAGAGGATAGAATTGAAGGAGTGCAGAGGTATTGGGGTTTGTAGGGCTGGAGGAGGTTATAGAGCTAAGGAGGGAGCAATTTGAAAGCAAAAGGTTTGAGTGCAGGCCCAAATACCTACAAAAAAAAACTGCAACAGAGTAGCTTAGGCACCTTATATACTAAATGAAACTAATAGCGAGATTCCTGTATATTTGCAGAGTAAAAGATTCTTGATACTTCTAGAAAGTACTCACTTTCTTTTGTTTTAATTTTACCCAAAGATTGGGGTGTTGGAATCTTACATGGAAGAACATTTATCAGCAAGTATGGGATAATAAGGATGAAAGTACTGTTGTACACACTCAGGTCCCTGCCCATGTTATGTGTGATGATGTTAGAGTCATAGAGTCATAGAGGTCTACAGCACAGAAAAAGGTGCCTTCGGCCCATCGAGTCTGCGCCAGTTAAACAAGTACCTAACTATTCTAATCCTGTTTTCCAGCACCAGGCCCATAGCCTTGTATGTCTTGGTATCGCAAGTGCACATCCAAATACTTCTTAAATGTTATGAGGATATCTGCCTCTACTACCCTCCCAGGCAGTGAGTTCCAGATTCCCCCCACCCTCTGGGTGAAAAAATTCTTCCTCACATCCCCTTTAAACCTCCTGCCCCTTTCCTTAAATCTATGCCCCCTGGTTACTGATCCCTCCACCAAGGGGAAATGGTCCTTCCTGTTGACACTATCTATGCCCCTCATAACTTTATACCCCTCAACCTCCTCTGCTCCAGGGAAAATTACCACAGTCTATCCAATCTCTCCTCATAACTAAAACTATCCAGCCCAGGCAACATCCTGGTAAATCTCCTCTGCATTCTCTCTAGTGCAATCACACCCTTCCTATAAAGCGCATTCCAGAACTGCACGCAATACTCTAGCTGTGACCCAACTAGCGTTTTATACAGTTCCAGCATAACCTCCCTGCTCTTATATTCTATGCCTCGGCTAATAAAGGCAAATATCCAATATGTCTTCTTAACCACCTTATCTACCTGGCCCGCTACCTTAAGGGACCGGTGGATATGCACACCAAGATCCCTCTGATCCTCAGTACTTCCCAGGGTCCTACCATTCATCGTGTATTCCTGTGCCTTGTTTGTCCTGCCCCAGTGCATCACCTCACACTTACCTGGATTAAATTCCATTTGCCATTGATCAGCCCATCTGGCCAGCCTGTCTATATCCTCCTGTAAGCTAAGACTATCTTCCTCACTATTTACCACCCCGCCAATTTTTGTGTCATCCGCAAACTTACTGATCAACTCTCCTACATTCAAGTCTAAATCGTTTATATATACCATAAACAGCAAGGGACCCAACACCGATCCCTGTGGAACCCCACTGGACACAGGTATCCAGCCACAAAAACACCACTCAACCATCACCCTCTGCTTCCTGCCACTCAGCCAATTCTGGATCCAATTTGCCAAATTGCCTTGGATCCCATGGGCTCTTACCTTCATTTATCAGTCTCCCATGTGGGACCTTATCAAAAGCCTTGCTGAAGTCCAAGTAGACTATGTCAAATGCATTGCCCCCATCTACACACCTGGTCACCTCTTTGAAAAATTCAATCAAATTGGTCAGACATGACCTCCCCTTAACAAAACCATGCTGACTGTCCTTGATTAATCCCTGCTTCTCCAAGTGTAGATTAATTCTGTCCCTTATAATTGCTTCCAAAATTTTCCTCACCACTGAGCTTAGACTGACTGGCCTGTAGTTCCCTGGTTTATCCCTTCCTCGCTTCTTGAATAACGGTACCACATTGGCTGTCCTTCAGTCCTCTGGCACCTCTCCTGTGGCCAGAGAGGTATTGAAAATTATTGCTAGCGCCCCTGCTATCTCCTCCCTTGCCTCACTCAACAGCCTGGGATGCATTTCATCCGGGCCTAGAGATTTGTCCACTGTTAAGCCTGTCAAACCACTTAGAACCTCCTCCCTATCTATGCTAATTTCTTTTAATCATATCACAGTCCTTCTGCCTGATTTCCATACCCACGTCATCCCTCTCACTTGTGAACACCGACACAAAGTATTCACTTAGAACCCTACCTACATCTTCCAGCTCCACACACATTATGGTCCTTAATGGGCCCTACTCTTTCCCTAGTTATCCTCTTACTCTTAATGTACTTGTAAAATAACTTAGATTTTCCTTTATTTTACCTGCCAATGTTTCTCCATGTCCCCTTTTTGCTCTCTTAATTTCCTTTTTAAGTTCCCCCCGACACATTCTAAACTCCTCGAGGGCTTCCACTGTTTTGAGCCCTCAGTATCTGCCATAAGCCTCCCTTTTTCTCTTTATCCAATCCTCGACATCCAGGGTTCCCCGGATTTGTTGGTCCCACCTTTCGTCTTTACTGAAATATGTTGGCCCTGTACTCTCCCTATTTCCTTCTTGAATGAGTCCCACGGCTCTGACGCAGATTTACCTAAAAGTATCTGCTCCCTGTCCACTCTGGCCAAATCATATCTGATCTTATTAAAATCAGCCTTCCCCCAATTTAGAACTCTGATTTCTGGCCCATCCTTGTCTTTTTCCATAACAGCTTTGAATCTAACAGAGTTATGACCACTATCTGCAAAATGCTCCCTCACTGATACCTCTACCATTTGCCCGGCTTCATTCCCTAAAATTAAGTAGGGCCCACTACTACTACCCTATTATTTTTACACTTCTCTGAAATTTGCCTACATATCTGCTCTTCTATTTCTCTCTGACTGTTTGGGGGCCTATAGTACACTCCCAGCAATGTGATTGCTCCTTTTTTGTTTTTCAGTTCTACCCATATGGTTTCATTTGAGGAACCTTCTAAGATGTCATCCCTCCTTACTGCTGTAATTGATTCCTTGATCAATATTGCGATACCCCCTCCTCTTTTACCTCCTTCCCTGTCTCGCCTGAAGGCCGTATATCCTGGAATATTGAGCTGCCAATCCTGCCCCTCTCTCAACCATGTCTCTGTGACAACAATGGCATTATACTTCCATGTGTTAATTTGTGCCCTCAACTCATCTGCCTTATTCGTCAGACCCCTTGCATTAAAATAAATACCATCCAACCTTGCCAAACTCCCTTGTGCCTTAACTGGCCTATAATTTCTATGCCTTCCAGACTCACTTGCTCTCTCTTCTAATTTTGGCTGTGCATCTCCCCTTGCTGAACCTCCTCTCAGGATCTCATCTCCCTGCAAAGTTAGTTTAAACCCTCCCCAACAGCACTAGCAAACCTCCCAGCAAGGATGTTGGTCCCATTCTGGTTCAGGTGCAACCCATCTGTCTTGTACAGGTCCCACCACCCCCCCACGAAGCGATCCCAATGTCCCAGAAATCTAAAGTCCTCCCTCCTTCACCATCTCTCCAGTCACGCTTTCATCTGGACTAACCTCCTATTTCTATACTCACTAGCGCGTGGCACCAGAAATAATCCAGATTACTACTGTTGAGGTCCTGTTTTTTAATGTGTTTCCTAGCTCCCTAATTTCTGCTTGCAGGACCTCATCCCTCTTTCTACCTATGTCGTTGGTACCAATATGTACCACGATCTCTGTCTGTTTTCCCTCCCCCTTTAGAATGCTCTGCAGCCGTTGCCAGGTATTACTTTCATTACTGTCACTCAAATACTCTGGGATGTCTACAGCAGAGTACTGCAGTTTTACAAAATACAGAGGAGTGAAAATCACCAACAGTAACTAAGTTAAGTTTTATGGAAATCTATACGGTAGAGGTTTGGGGTCTGTGGAAAAGAAAAGTACAGACAGGGACGCTATAAAAAACTAGAATGGCTTCCCTACTTCCTAGAATAGTTAGCCAGGCACAACCAGAATCATGATGTTAGACACAAGAATAAATGTTAGAAACAGTCCAGAAATACCAGAAAATATGGGCACAACAGAAAAGGAATGGAGGATGGTGGGAGGAAAGCAGACAAGGAGAAAGAGGGAGGAAAGAAAGGCAGAAAGGATAAGATAAAAGAAGAACGAATGGAATGATAAAAAGGAGAGCAAGGAGGCAACAAGGGAAGAAGAGAGAGGGAAGGAAGACAGAAAGCGGAGGGAATAAAAAAGGAAGAGAGGAAAGGAAGAAAAGAAAGGACAGCATAAATAATGTAAGAAGGGGCTGATCAAAAGAGGAGGAGGGAGGAAAGGAAGAGAGGAAGGGAGGAAAGGAAGAGAGGGAGGAAAGGAAAGGAAGAGAGGGAGGGAGGAAAGGAAGAGAGGGAGGATAGGAAAGGAAGAGAGGGAGGAAAGGCAAGGAAGAGAGGGAGGGAGGAAAGGAAGAGAGGGAGGAAAGGAAAGGAAGAAAGGGATTAAGAGATTAGGTGGAAAGGGGAGGGAGAAATGAAAGGAAAAATGAAAAAATGCAGTAGAAAGCAACAGAAAGGAGGGGGAGGTCATTCAGCCCCTCGAGCCTGTTCTGCCATTTAACTCGATCATGGCTGATCTTCTACCTCGACCCATTTTCCTGCAATATTCCCATACCCCTTGATGTTATTAGTGTCCAGAAATCTATTTATCTCCGCTTTCAACAAACTCAATGACTGAGCCTCCACAGCGCTCTGGGGTAGAGAATTCCAAAGATTCACCACCCTCTGAAAAAATTCCTTCTCATCACAGTCCGAAATGGCCTACCTCTTATTCTGAGACTGTGAGCCCTGGTTCTAGACTTCCCCAACCCAGCCAGGGGAAATACCTTTCCTGCATCTACACTGTCAAGCCCTGTAAGAGTTTTGTACATTTCACCTCTCTTTCTTTTAAACTCTAGAGAATACAGTCCCAGTGTCCTCAATCTCTCCAGGATTCAGGTCCAGTGTCCTCAATCTCTCCAGGACAATCCTGCTATCCCAGGAAAAGTCTGGTGGACCTTCGTTGCAGTCCCTCTCTGGCCAGTGTATCCTTCCTTAGGTAAGGAAACCAAATCTGCAGACAAAACTCCAGTAAGGGAAGGTTCAGACTTGCAGTTACATTGCAACTCATCATATTATTATAATGACTCAGCCTTTCACCTATGATTTCTGCCATGCAGGAAAACATAATGCTTGATTACTTTATAATAAGCATTAAAAAGGTAATTTGAAGAAAAATGCAGAATCTTTAAAATGATTATTTTGGTACCAAAATGCCAAGATCATTCTAAAATCATTACCACAACTCTGCAGCAGCAGAAAATCCAGTGTGGCTTAGGACTTGATGTGGCTTCTGAACATGAATATTTACTTTGGAGGTGCAATTTTATACAATGAAATACTAACTGTATGGAGCATTTAAAGGATTCACAAATTAAAATTAAACCTAAGCGTGTGCAGATTACCTAGGTGAGGAATTAAAGAAACTATCATCCTGACTTTGTAAATCCAGGAGAGGTCAGGTCACAACCTGTCAATATTTCAGGGTCACAAGCATTGAGTCATTCAGAAAATACAAAAATCAATTTGAAGGTTAATGTAGATGAGTAAATGCTGTCATGTTTTTCAACTTGCAGGGAGGATAACCAATGGGGTTAGCAATTGTGTGGTCACATTTCTTTTAAACATCAGTGAAGCTTGACAAGTGGGTAATGAGTCATTTCAAAATGACACCCCAGCCCACCTCATATACTCTTAACTCTGAAGAAATAGTTTAAAAAAGTGTGAGGTAATGCACTTGGGGAGGGCTAACAAGGCAAGGGATTACACTATGAATGGTTGGACCCTGGAAAGTACTGAAGATCAGAGGAACCTTTGTGCACATATCCATAGACCCCTGAAGGTAGCAGGGCATGTAGATAAGGTGATTAAGAAGGCATATGGAATACTTGCCTTTATTAGTTGAGGCATAGAATACAACAGCAGGGAGGTTATGCTGGAACTGTATAAAATGCTAATTAGACCACAACTGGAGTACTGCGTGCAGTTCTGGTTACCACATTATGAAGAAGGATGTGATTGCGCTGGAGAGGGTGCAGAGGAGATGTACCAGGATGCTGCCTGAACTGGAGAGTCTGAGCTATGAGGAAAGATTGGATAAGCTGGGGTTGTTTCCTTGGAGCAGCAAAGGTTGAGAAGGGACCTGATAGAGATGTATAAGATTATGAGGGACATAGATAGGGTGGATAGGAAGGCACCTTTTCCATTAGTAGAGGGGTCAACAACCAGGGGGCATAGATTTAAGGTAAGAGGTAGAAGGCCAAGAGGGGAGTTGAGGAGAATTTTTTTCACCCAGAGGGTGGTGGGAATCTGGAACTCACTGCCTGAAAGGATGGTTAAGTCAGAAACCCTCATAACATTTAAGAAGTATTTAGATATTCACTTGCACTGCCATAGCCTCCAGGGCTATGAGCCAAGGGCTGGAAAATGGGATTAGTGTAGTCAGGTCTTTGTTGACCGGAATGGACCCAATGAGTTGAATAGCCTCCTTCTGTGCTGTAGATGTCTACGAGTCTAACTTGTTCTGTGTATGATGCACTCATTTTGCAAGGAGACCTCAATGGTTTCCGAACTTAATTGATCTGTGAAGCGCTAATTCAACAACAACAATTTACATTTGTATTGCATCTTTAATGCAACAAAATGTCTCAAGGTGCTTCACAAGAGTGATTATCAAAAGAAATTTGACACCAAGCTGCACAGAGAGATAATTAGGACAGATGAACTAAAGTTTGGTCAAAGAGTCAGATTTTTAGGAATATCTTAAAAGAAAATAGAGAGGTGGAAAGGCAGGGAGGTTTAAGGAATTCCAGACACTGGGGCCCAGGGAGCTGAAGGCTCAGCCACCAATGGTGGAACGATTAAAATCAGTGATGCACAATAGGCCAGAATTAGAGGAGTTCAGGCAATTGACCAACTTTTTGTTGAGGGCTCCAAACCCAACTGGAATCTAGAACTAATCCCAAGAATGTTCTAACACACTGCACTTACAGAGGGAAGGGCCAAGGGTCTGCACCTGCAAGGCCCAGGATAGCTACCAACAGATTTTTATTAGACAAAAGTTTTAAAGGTTACAGAACTGAGGCAAGTAGATGGAGTTAAATAATATCAGCCATAATTGAAAGTTGGTGGAACAGGCTCAAAGGGCTGAATGGCTTCTGCCCACTCCTTTTGATTTTGAATGGAGAACAGAACTTTGCAATCAGAAAGATGGGGAGATGAGGGGGGATTATTAAACACTGCTAGGTCCTTTAAGGGAATGACAATACAGGATCACTTGGTGCTTGTAACCTGATCTATTTTGTACTCTGAAGGTCACCAAGGAAACCTGCACCTACTCAGCGTCTTGTTTCAATCAGCAAATCCTTTAAATGCTATACCTGGTTAATACTTTAATTTGTAAAATTGAACCCAGACAAAGTGCTATAATCCTCCCTTGCTGGCAATCTGCCTTCTCGTAAGATGATGGTTTGTGCCGTGGTGGTCAACTCTGTGTTAAGCATCACCTGATTTGGCCCAGGAATCCCTGGTGTGGCCGTCTCTGCCACATTTGCTGCAGAGGAAGACAGTGGATTGAGGTGGTGCCTGATTCACTGGCCTCGGTTTTCCCTGGGCTCTCTTCTTGGCCAGCTGAGCTTTTCATTTCTGCTCTCCTCTTCCAATGCCCTTCCAAAAGTCAGCCTCTGGAGGTCACGGCCATCAGCGACTGTCTCCGAGTTGTCATTGTCAATGTCCGCCATCTTCATATCTCACTTGGCAACTGTCCTTGCAGCGGAGATTTGGATGCAACCCAGTGGCTAGCTCACCATGCATGAGGTTTTTGGGTAAACGGCTGTCATTCATCTGATGAATGTGGCCAAGCCGGCGCAGATATCATTGCATTAGCAATGAGTGTACGCTGATGGAATTAGCACACTGCAGGACCTTGGAGTTGATGACCTTGCCCTGCCAAAAGATGCCGAGGATACGTTTGAGGCAGTGAAGGTGGAATCTGTTCAGCCTTCTCTTCTGCCTAGCATATGTTATCCAGGTCCTACATAATTCTCCAGCATGTAAATATTAGTGTAGGGAGTTTCACATTGAGTTTTTGCTGTCACTCTCTTCACTTTTATCTCTTTAGGGTCAAGGTAGCAGTTCAGTACCAAAATATGGCATCATCTTACAGCTGAACAGATTCTCAATAAAAAAAATTAGGAACAAAATTTGCCAAAGGCTACAGATAAAGAGGAAACAGGCTACAAATTGGCCCCAGGCTGCATTATAAATGCACTAAATTAGCAGAAAATTTAAAGTTTGAATTTGATGATGATAGCGGTCAAAATACTTTTTAAAAATCACAATTTTCAAATCAGACCACTGCTATGAAACTCAGGCAGAAAGATGTTATCAAGGCTGAAGCTTCTTCAATTAGCAACTGTTCAGATTCAGGTTTCTAAAATACCATTTTTGCTTTAAATAGCCATGCAGCAATTCCCTCCAACGGACATTTCTTTTTATTTCAGATATTCAGCATCTGCAGCATTTGTTTTCTGTGCTCTCAGCTACTGCTGAAATCAGCTCATTAAGAACATAACAACAATTATATTTAGATAGCACCTTCGACGGAATAAAACATCCCAAGGTGCTTCACAAGAGTGTTATAAAGCAAAGTTGGACACCAAGTCAAATAAGGAGATATCAGGGCAGACGGCCAAAGAGATAAGCTTAAGGAGCGTCGTAAAAAAAGGAAAGAGAGGTAGAGAGGTGCAGTGGCTAAGGGGGGCATTTTCAGAGCTTTGGGCTGAGACAACTGAAGGCACGGTCACCAAAAGCGGAGCAATTAAAGTGCAGGAGGCAAAAGAGACCTAAATTAGATGAGCGCAGATAGAAATAATAAAAACATAAGAAAAAGCAGGAGTAGACCATTCAGCCCCTCGAGCCTGCTCTGCCATTCAATATGATCATGGCTGATCTTCTATCTCAAATCCTGCTCCCTATATCCTTTGATTTCTTGAGACCCCCAAAAATCTGTCCAAAATTGTCTAGTTTAATATACTAGACAATGGAGTATTCACAACCCTCTGGTGAAGAAATTTCTCCTCACCTCAGTCCTGAATAATCAACACTGTTGTGACTTGTGAGTCCCAATTGCACGTTTGGTATGGGGTGATTGAGTTGGGTGCTTTAGATAGATAGTTCTGCAGACACTTCTTAGATGGAAAACATTCTGTTTATTGACAAGGTACTCAGCAGCTACACGTGTGCCTCTACACCAAACTCTATCACTTGCAGACTACTGACTTCCAACTAATTACAGACTAACTACTGAGGTAGCCTGTGCTACGCTTATATTGCTTACACAAGGTCATGTGATCTTCCATTATAACATTCTTCTTAATGGTATACTACACATTAGATAAAGCCATAGTTACCACATCCCTGCTCCTTTACTCAGAAACGCAGTTTATATTTACAATTATAATTTTCTCAAAATAACAAATTATTTACACAGGTAAGTAATTTACAAATTCAGTCTTTCTGAGGGTTTCCTTTGGCGCGTAAAACATCTCAGCTCTACAACTTCAGATGCTTTGTTAGGAACCTCATTTTCTGAAGTTGTCTGAACATTACATTCATCGGCGGTACCTGCAGACCCATTTTCTCAACTCTTGTAGGTACAACAGGCGCTTCAGGCACATCTGTACTAGGTTGAGTTCTCAGTCATGAACACTGGTGGAATCATTTCTTGATGATTTGTCTCTCTCTCTTCCTCAACAGATCCACATGTCTCCTTATGTCTCGGCCTTCCACCTTCACGTGGTAAGACAGAGGTCCAGTCACTGCACTTCTTTCACCTGGTAACCACTTTGGTGCTTCTCCAAAGTTCTTCACATATACCATCTCTCCCATGGTAAATTTCCTTTCATGACTATGCCAGTAATGTCTAGTTTTCTGATTTCCTTGACTCCTTTTCACCTTCCTCCATAAGTTCAGCATTATTAAGCTCAATCTCGTCTTGAGATGGCGTTTCATTAATAATTCCATTATTAATAATAAATAATTCCGTAATTAATTCCATTAATGAGGAGGGGAAGGCATAGTGGTATTGTTGTTGGACCAGTAATCCAGAGACCCAGGATAATGCTCTGGGGACCTGGGCTTGAATCCCGCCATGGCAGGTGGTGGACTTTGAATTCAATAAAAATCTGGAATTAAAAGTCTAATGATGACCATGGAACCATTGTTGATTGTTGTAAAAACCCATCTGGTTCACTAAAGTCCTTTACGGAAGGAAGTCTGCTGTCCTTACCTGGTCTGGCCTACATGTAACTCCTGACCCACAGCAATGTGATTGACTCTTAAATGCCCCATGAACTAGGGGGAAACTAGGGATGGGTAATAAATGCTGGCCTGGCTGGCAACGCCCACATCCTATGAACGAATAAAAAAGAATTCCACAGGTGTGACACCTGTTGCTTTATGAGGAATGAAAAAGAAAATGTGCTAGCTTTATTGCTAGGGAATCTCCAGTTAATTTTTTCATGCATGAGTTGAACGTTTGAACTCCTCTTTCAGCTAGTCCATTCGAAGAAGGATGGTACAGCGACGTTTTCATGAGTCATACCGTTGACGCTGATAAACCGCTGAAACTCAGCACTCATAAATGCTGTGTCGTTATCAGATACGACCACTTCTGGTAGTCCATTAATTGCAAAACTTTGACATAGCTTTCCAATTGTAGCAGAAGACATTGGTGACTTCAACATCATATATGTCCTTCCATTTTGAGTGGGCATCCACAATGAGCAGAAACATTGTTCCCATAAAAGGTCCCACATAGTCAATCTGTAATCATACCCATGGCCTTCCTGGACACTCCCAAGGGTGTAAAAGCTGTTGAAGGTAACTTTTGCAATTGCTGACACTACACACAATTCTTTACTAAGCTCTCTATTTCTCCATCCATCCCAGGCCACCATAGATAGCTGCATGCTATGGTCTTCATTCGGGATATTCCTGGATGTGTACTGTGTAGTTCAATTAACAGTGGCATTCTTCCCTTTGGATGAGCTATTACTCATGCTCCCTACAATAAGATACCATCCTGGCTGTTTATTTCTTGTCTTCTGCAAAAGTACAGTTTCATTTAATCAGAAATAGGTTTTTGTGATCAACCATGAAGCACTTGTTCTTGTACTTGAGATAGGACTGGGTCCCTACTTGTACAGTCTCTGACCTGTCTGACCTGGTGATGAATCTAAGAAATTCAATAATAACACGAGTTCTTGTGGAACTGGGACATCTTCATTTTCTTGTAAACGTAAACGGCTCAGTGCATCAGCGTTTGCAATTTGATTCGCTGGCCTATGTACAAAAGTACACTCGTATGCTGCCAGGATCAACGCCGATCATTGTATTCTTGCTGAGGCCATGGGTGATATAGCCTTGTCTTCGCTGAACAATCCTAGCAATGGTTTGTGGTCAGAAACGATAGCAAAATGGCAGCTGGGCATGTACTGGTGAAATTTCTTGACACCAAAGATGATGGACAGGCCTTCCTTTTCTATCCGTGCATATCCCTTTTCTGCTGAGGTGAGCGATCTTGACACATAACCTATGAGCCATTCCGTGCCATCGTCCATCAGATGAGAGAACACTGCTCCCACTGCATAGGGGGGTGCATCACTGTCAACACCAATTCTTTCCTCTGGTCAAAATGTACAAATAGGTTGGATGAGTGCAACAATTGTTTCACCTTAGTGAAATCTTTTTTCTGGGGTGCCTCCCAAAACCAACGTTGGTTCTTCTTGAGTAGAGAATGCAGGGGTGCCAGTTCTGTCAACAAATTGGGTAAGAACTGCCCATAGGATCGGAGGTGTTCTTTGGCGCAGGTGCCTCTTTTATGGATCTCATTTTTTCTTCAACCGGGTGGAGGCCCTGTGAATCTACCCGGTGACCTAAATAGGTTACCTCCCTCAATTGAAACATGCACTTTTGTTTTTTTAAACGCACTCCAGCCTGCAAGAAACGTTTTAAGAACTCTCCTAAGTTCGCCAAAGGCTCCTTTTCAATGAGTCCTGACACCAGAACATCATCTAAATAAACTACAATGTGGGGCAGTACCTGCAGTAAACTTTCCTTTGTTCTCCGGAAGATAGCACAAGCTGAAGGGATGCTGAAAGGTAATTGAGTATATTGGTACAGCCCCTTGTGGACAGTAGCTGTGACAAATTCCCAGGAGGCCTTCTCTAACTCCAATTGCTGATAAGCATGACTCATTTCAAGCTTCGTGTAGGCAGTTCCATCTGCCAGCTTGGCATACAGCTCTTTGGTTTCTGATATGGGGTGTCTGTCCAGCTTAGTTACTTTGTTAACTGCCAATTTGTAGTCTCCACAAATTCGGATGCTTTGGTCGGGCTTAAGTACGGGGACTATTAGCGCTGCCCACTCTGTGAATTGCACAGGTTGTGTAACGCCCAGTTTCTCTAATCTGTCCAGTTTGGTGTTGACACTTTCCGCAGTGCGTAAGGTACTGGCCTTGCCTTCATGAATCGCGGGGTTGCCTTGGGATGCAAATGAATTTTTGCTTGCAGTCCCTGCACCTTACTAGCGTATTTTTGTAGAAGCTCAGGTATCCCGCTTGCTCTTAGATGAAAATTTCAGCCCATTCTAACTTAATCTCCTTTAGTCAGTTTCATCCCAGGAGATTTGGCCCTTCTCCTGCTACCATCACCAAGGATGGCTTTGCTGATTGGCTTCCGTAATGGCTACTCTACTTATGCCTTTGACTTGGATGCCTTCACTCGTGTTAAGTTTTTAATTTGGCATCAGTTTCTTCCAAACTTAATTTCTGTCCACCATAATTTAGGTATTTGAAGGTATACTTGCCAATCACTATAGTGGAAGCTCTTGTATCCACTTCCATCCGAATAGGTCTGCCATTCACTTTTATTGTTACATAAATTGGTTCCGTTTTCCCTACCTTCAAATTAAATAATAAATATCTGAATTTGTTGCTTCAGGTCCTTCTACACTATAAATCTCACGGAGTTTTCTCTTTTGTTTGACAGTCTGCCTGATTCTTTCCTTGCACTGTCTCATCATGTGTCCATTTCGATGACAATAAAAACATTTGATTTTTTGAAATTGCCAATCTTTACTAAACTGCTTATTTCCACCTCTGTTGCCACCAGTCCTTATTTTCGCTGCTGAGTCAATTATTTTTATTTCTCTGCTAGCGGTGGCTGTTTCCCGCTTCTCGGCAGAGTCTCGCATTTAAACCCCTCTTTTGGCTGTGGCTTCCCACCCAACATGGAGAAAGGCACCATTTTGTGCACCCTGCCTGGCTTTTGAATCTCTTACTGTGCTTTCCAGGGCCAGTGCTATCTCTAGTGCCTTCTTAAAATCCAAACTTATTTCAGGCAGCAATCTCTTCTGAATTGTGCCCTCATTCACACCGCACACTAAACGATCTCTGAGTATATCGTTTAAAGCTGTACAAAACTCGCAATATTCTGTTAACTGTTTCAAGCTTGCCACATGACAAGCAACAGTCTCCCCCAGGGCCTCTATTTCTTGAATTAAACTTGAAACGTTGCATTGTTACCAAGGGCTTTGGCTGGTAAATGACCCCTCACAAGGTCCACCAACTCATTAAAATTTTTCGAATCTGGGGCACTGGGTGCCATCAAACATCGAATTAAGCCTTAGGCTTTATTCCCACATGTAGATAAGAGGATCGCCTGCCTCTTCTCTTCCCCCATAATCTCGTTTGCTTGAATGTAGAACGCGAGGCGTCCCCGGCTGGATCGGATGGATCAATTCTCCTGAATTGCAGCTTGCTTTGAGGGTGTTGCTTCGACAATTTGAACGGAAACTTCCACTTACTCTGATCGTGCGAGGTATAGCCTGCTTTCAATTCTTTTTGATTTCCTCCATGATTTTACTCTTGACACTAGTTCATTGTATCTTTGTTCTATCCTCGCTATATCCTTGTCTTTTTCCTTGTCGCAAGTTTGTTGGGTCTCCGCTTTATCTTCATTTTATCTTCGTTTTATCCTCGTCACCAGTTTGTGGCGACTTGTGAGTCCGAATTGCACGCCTTTTTTTAATTCATTCACGGAATGTGGGCTTCGCTGGCTGGGCCAGCATTATTGCCCATCCCTAATTGCCCTTGAGAAGGTGGTGGTGAGCTGCCTTCTTGAACTGCTGCAGTCCATGTGGTGCAGGTACACCCACAGTGCTGTTAGTAAGGGAGTTCCAGGATTTTGACCCAGTGACAGTGAAGGAACGGCGATATATTTCCAAGTCAGGATTGTGAGCGACTTGGAGAGGAACTTCTAGGTGGTGGTGTTCCCATCTATCTGCTACCCTTGTCCTTCTAGATGGTAGTGGTCATGGGTGTGGAAGGTGCTGCCGAAGGAGCCTTGGTGAATTCCTGCATTGCATCTTGTAGATGGTACACACCGCTGCTACTGTGCATCAGTGGTGCAGGGAGTGAATGTTTGTGGATGTGGTGCCAATCAAGCGGGCTGTTTTGTCCTGGATGGTGTCAAGCTTCTTGAGTGTTGCAGGAGCTGCATTCATCCAAGCAAGTGGGGAGTGTTCCATCGCACTCCAGATCTGTGCCTTGTAGATGGAGGGCAGGATTTGGGGAGTCAGGAAGTAAGTTACATGTCACAGGATTCCTAGCCTCTGATCTGTTCTTTTAGCCAAAGTATTTACATGTCACAGGATTCCTAGCCTCTGACCTGCTCTTTTAGCCAAAGCATTTATATGTCCAGTTCAGTTTCTGGTGAATGGTAACCCCCAGAATGTTGATATTGGGAGATTCAGTGATGGTAATGCCATTGAACATCAAAGGGCAATGGTTGGATTCTCTCTTGTTGGAGATGCCATTGCCTGACACTTGTGTGGCGCAAATATTACTTGCGACTTGTCAGCCCAAGCCTGGATATTGTCCAGGTCTTGCTGCATTTGGACATGGACTGCTTCAGTATCTGAAGAGTCACGAATGGTGCTGAACATTGTGCAATCATCAACGAATATCCCCACTTCTGACCTTATGATGGAAGGAAGGTCATTGATGAAGCAGCTCAGGGTGACCGAGTTGGTACTTCAGATATTGTTCTGCAGACACTTCTTATGTGGAACACATTCTGTTTATTTAAAAGATACTCAGCAGCTACATGTGTGCTTCTACACCAAACACGATCTTCATACTTCTGCTGCTCACTTGCAGACTACTAACTTCCAACTAACTACTGAGGTAGCCCACGCTACTCTTCTATTGGTTATGCAAGGCCATGTAATCTTCCATTGTTACCACAGACACCTTATCCTGAGACTGTGTGTCCATGTTCTAGGCTCCCCAGACAGAGAAAAAAACTTTTCAGTGTCCAACCTGTAAGGACCCTCAGCATCTTTTATGTTTCAATAAGATCACCTCTCATTCTTCTAAACTGCAGAACCTATAGGCCAAATTCACTCAGCCTGTCATCATTGATCAACCCTCTGACCTCAGGAACCAATCTAGTGAAACTTTGTTGTACCACTCCAATGCAAGTATAATCTTCCTTAAATGTGAAGGCCAAAGCTGCCCACCGTACTCCAGGAGTGGTCTCACCAAAGCCCTGTACAATTATAGCAAGACTTCCTTATGCGTGCACTCCATTCCCCTTGCAATAAAGATCAACATGCCATTTCCCTTCCTAACTGCTTGCCATTTGTGTTCCTTGTACAAGTACACGCAAGTCTCTTTGAACAACATTTAGAAGTTCCGTGACTTTCAAACATGCTCTGCTTCTCTATTCTTACTACCAGAATGAATAACTTCCAACTTTCCTACTTTATACTCCATCTACGACCTTGTTGCCCACCTACTTAACCTGTCTTTGGCTTTTTACAGCCTCTTTGTGTCCTCCTCACAGCTTACATGCCCACCTAGCTTTGTATCAATAGCAAACTTGGATATGTTACTCTTGGCTCCTTTATCTAAGTCATTAATATAGAATATAAGTAGCCGAGGCCCTAGCACTGATCCTTGCAGAGGGTTGTGGGGCTGGAGGAGATTACAGAATTAGGGAGGGATGAGGCCATGGAAGGGTATGAAAACAAGGATAAGAATTTTAAAATCCAAATATTGTTTTACCAGGAGCCAATGTAGGTCAGTGAGCACAGGGGCAATAGGTGAATGGGACTTGGTGCAAGGGCAGCAGAGTTTTGGATGACCTCAAGTTCATGGAGGGTAGAATGTGGGAGACCAGCCAGGAATACTTTGGAATAGTCAAGCCTCTAGGTAGTAAAGGCATGAAGAAGGCTTTCAGTAGAAGATGAGCTGAGGTTGGAGTGAAGTCAGGCAACGTTATGGAGATGGTATTAGGCAGTTTTCAATGATGGTGGTCAGAAGTTCATCTCTGGGTCATATGCAACACCGATGTTGTGCAAAGTCTAGTTTAATCTCAGACAGATAGTTACCAGGGAGAGGCATGGAGTTGTGGGTAGGGAAACAGAGTTTGCCGCAGGGTCCTAAGACAATGGTTTTAGTCTTCCCAATGTTTAACTGGAGGAAATTTTTGCTCATCCATTACTGAATGACTGATAAGCAACAGCGGGGGAGTTGAGGTGGTGAGGTAGAGCTGGGTGTCATTATGCAGCATACATGTGGAAATGAAATCTGTGCTTTCAGATGAAGCCACATAAGGGAAAGGTATGTTTGCAGAGATTACAGCTGTGATAACCCAGCACAAACCGGGGACTTGGGCCAAACAAAAGATCTCTTACTCTGAACAAAACACACTTGGGTTCACCAAAAAACATTTTCTGAACTTGGAGGCAGAGAGAGGACACTGGTGATATGCCAGTTTCCGAGTTGAAATATTCCACTTTTACATACTTCTGTCAGCTGCATAATCATTACAGATGTTTAAAATGCAGCTAGATGTTATGGTCTTTACTCTTATCTTCTTACCAAGCCAGTGAAAGACAAAATTGTGGAAACTATAAGACCATTCAGCCAATCATGTCTGTGCTGATGCTTGCTCTACACGGGCAAAGAGAAGGCTGAGAGATGACCTGATAGGGGGCTTGATAGGGTCAATGTAGAGAAGATGTTTCCAATAGTGGGAGAGACCAGGATTAGGTAACATAAATAAAAGAATGCCACTAGTAAATCCAATAGGGAATTCAGCCAAAACTTCTTTACCCAGCCAGTGGTGAGAATATGGAACTCACTGTCTCAAGGAAAGATGAGTCAACTGGCATGGATGTATTTAAGGGGAAAACGAGATAAAGACATGAAGGAGAAAGGATTTGAAAGATATGTTAATGGGATTCGATGAAATAAGGTGGACCATAAACACCTGCATTGTTCTAATGGGTCAAATGGCCTGGTTCTGAGTTGTAAGTACTTTGCAATACTTTGGAACTAATTTCATTTCCCTGTATCCTTTAATATTTTTATTCAGGTACTTATCAGTCTATGCCTCCTCGTTACTGATTCACTGACCCTCTGAAAACTTGTCATAATTTTCAACACTACTACTAGACTTTTCTTAACTTTCTCTGCTGCAGAGAGCGGAGTCCCAGTTTTCCAAACCTCACATTAAATCTTATCCAAGTGCCAGATCTTCAAGTGGACTGCTATGTTTCAAGCATTACCAGGTTATTTAACCACGAAGGAACTTCACAGCAGACCCACCTCTTCTCATACCCTAAGTCTCTCTGATTTTCTTTTTCACATCCCCTCTGAACTTTATATATTCTGCCTGGTTCTCCCTTGAATTATCAACCTGACATTTATCGTATGCCCCCCTTTTCTACTTCGTCTTAATTCTCTATTTCTCGTCATACTCAGAGTTCTGGCTTTATTTGTCCTGTCTTCCAACTGTTGGAAATGTACCCCAACTATAACTGAGCTGTCTCCTCTTTAAAGTGTTCATTGTTCCACTACAGTTTTGCCTGTCAACGTTTGGTTCCAATTTGCAAAACAAAACCCTTCAAAGGGTCGTCTTTGACTTGGAATGTTAACTTTGTTTCTCCCCACAGATGCTGCCTGACCTGCTGGGTACTTCCACCTTTTTCTGTTTTGATTACAATTTACCTGGGACTGAACTGTTCTCAACCTACTGAAGTTGGCCCTCCTTGAATCCAGTATTGTTACATGAGTTTGCTCCTTGTCCTTTTCCATGAATAACCTAAGCCTTATGATGCTATAATCACTCCTCAGGAAAACCTTGTCTCACGTTTTCAGGTGTGAATTGTATTAATGTCTTTAACTTCCTTAATTATTTGCGGGAAAATCTTCCTTGACAATGTTACAATACTCCACTACCCTCAGCTTAGAGGTAAGCTCCAGAGACCAGAAAGTCTGACATTCAATCTGTGTTTTGTGCAGGCGTTAGCTTGGGTAGCACTAAAGACAATACAGCCAGCCTCAGGGTCTCCAGACACAGTACAGAAGGAAACCATTTGGACCATCATCCCTGTTCTGGCTTTCTCCGGTCAACTGGTCCCACTCTCCCACGCTGTTTCCCAATGGCCGTGCAATTTTTTCCTATTTGAGGATTCTTTCCAATTTCCCTTTTCCTTGAGGCTTGTGGAAAATCAGCCAACAAACCCACCCCTCATTGCTGTGCAGTCGCTCCTACTTGGAAGTGTATATGGGCGGACAATAGTTGACCACAAGGTCTCCTGGCAGCTAGCATAAAAGGGAAGCCAAGGTCCTCTGCAAGAATATAAATAGTAAAAGGCTAGTAAGCGGAGGGGTGGGCCAATTAGGGGCCAAAAGGGGATCTACATGTGTTGCTGAGTCAAAATCCTTGAACTCTCTCCCTAACAGCACTGCGGGTGTACCTACAGCACATGGACTGCAGCAGTTCAAGAACGCAGCTCACAACCAACTTCTCAAGGACAATTGGGGAAGGGCAATAAACGCTGGCCTAGCCAGTGATGCCCACATCCCATGGAAGAATAAAGAAAAAGGCAGAGCATGGCTATTGGACTAAATGAGTACTTAGCGAAAATATGCCCAAATTAATAGTGAAAGGAGGCAGTTGAGACACTGGATGGGCTAAAAATTGATAAAGAGGAGGTATCAGAAAGGCAGGCTGTACTTAAAGTTGATAGGTCACCTGGAATGCATCAGGGGATGCTGAGGGAAGTAAAGGAGAAAATTATGGAGGTACTAATCTTCCAATCCTCCTTAGATACAGGGTTGGCACCAGAAGATTAGAGAATTGTCACTGTTACACAAATATTCAAAAAGGATGTAAGAATAAGCTTAGCAACCGTAAGCCTGTTATTTTAGCCTGGGTGGTGGGAAAGCTTTGGAGACAATAATTCGGGACAAAATTAACAGTCACAAGGACAAGTGGGACAAGTCCAGATTAATTAAAGAAAGCCAGCACAGATTCACTTAAGTCAAATTGTGTTTAATTAACTTAATTGAGTTTTTCTAATAAGCTAAAGAAAGGGTTGATGAGGGTAATGTAGCTGATGTGGTGTACATGGATTTCAAAAGACCATTTGATAAAGTACCATACAATAGACTTGCTAATAAAGCTGAAACTCATGGAACAAAGGGACAATGGCAGCGTGAATACAAAGTTTGTTGAGTGACAGGAAACAGTCAGAAGTGGTGAATGGCTGACCCTCAGACTGCAGGAAGGTTCCCGAGAGGTCGGTACTAGGCCCACTGCTTTTATTGAGCTATATTAATGACTTACACTTGGGTGTGCAGGGCACAGTTTGAAAATTTGTAGATAACACAAACTTGAAAGTATTGTGAGCTGTAAGGGGGAATAGTGATAGACTTCAAGAGGACGCATACAGGCTGATGGAATTGGCAGATACGTGGCAGCTGAAATTTAACGCACAGATGTGTAAGTGGCACATTTGGGGAGGAAGAATGACAAGAGGCAATATAAAACAAAGGGCATAATTCTAAAAGTGGGTGCAGAAACAGGAGACCAGGGTTTATATGTGCACAAATTGTTGAAGGTGGTCAGGGCAAGTTGAGAAAGTGATAAAAGATAATACAGGAGCCTGAGCTTTGTGAATAGAAACATGGGTACAAAAGCAAAGAAGCTATGATGAACTTTTACAAAACAGTGTTCAGCCTCAACTGGAAGAGTGTGTCCAATTCTGGGCACCAGATTTTAGGGAAGATGTGAAGGCTTTAGAGTAGATGCAGAAAAGATCTACTAGAATGGTTCCAGACTTTAATTACATGGTTAAATTGGAGAAGCTGGGCTGGTTCTCCTTTGAGAAGAGAGGGCTGAGGAAAGATTTGACAGAGATGTTAAAAATCATGTGAGGTCTAAACAGGTTAGAGAGAGAGAAACTGGTCCTATTGGCAGTAGGGTTGAGGACCAGGGGATTCCAATTTAAAGTGATTGGCAAAAGAACCAACAACATGAGGTGAAACCTCTTTACACAGAAAACTGGTTAGTATCTGGAAGGCACTTCCTGAGAGTGTGCTGGAGGTAGATTCAATTGCAGCTTTCAAAAGGGAACTGGATAAGCACCTCAAGAAATAAAGAATTGTAGGGCTATGGGGGAAGAGAGTAGGAGTGAGAGTGCTGATTGCTCTTGCAGAGAACTGGCATATACATAATGGGCTGAACGGTCTCCTTCAGTGCTGTAACCATTCTATGATTTTCTTCTTAAGATCCTTTAGGTCTCCAAAATGATGACAGAGTCCTTTTAAGAGACAATTTGATACGCGGCACTTGGAATGGGGGAAGGAGTTACAAGCAAAAAGGTGCAGCGCTTGAAGATTAAAACAAGAAAATACCTTAACTGCTGGTACAAAAAACAAAATAAACTTTCCACTCATATTTAAATTGTGGTGTCATTTCAGGCTTCCAGCTGAGCAGTACCAAGGGTGAGCCCCGGAGGTAGGTTTGACACCGCACAAAGTGTAACTCCAATTAAAGGTCAAACTACATGTTAAAAAGCTGAACAAAGCAGCAATGGATCCAGAAATAGGTTAAAAAAAAACCAGAACAGACAACAGATGTAAACTTAGGGGAACATCTAAGCAATAAAGATCACAACACAATAAGGTTAACATAACCGAGAAGGACATAAGTAAATCACAAGGACGAAAGTAATAAATTGAAAAAAAAAGCTGTTTTTAAGGAGTGACAATGGAACTAGGGAAAATAAAGTGATGCGCTGTGAAGCCTATGTAATTTTATGCGAATAGAACAGCAGTGGGAAAAATTTAAAACAGTGACCAAGAGTGTTCAAGAGAAATTCCACAAATAGCAAGAACAAACTAGCAGCAATGATGCACCATGGATGAATAAAGAAATAAGAGCAAACTTGAAGCTAAACAAAGAGGCGTATACTAAGTACCGAGACAATAAAGGAGAGGACGACAAAATAGAATAGAAAGAAGTTAGTAAAGAAACCAAAAAAACAACTACAAAAGTAAATTATCAAGGAATAGAAAAAGAAAAATTATTTAAAAGATACATAAATAACAAAAGCAAATCAAGACAGAGGTAGGACCACAAAGGATTACACACGATAAACACAGGTAATGACAGTGAAATGGCAGAAATAATAATTACTTTGACTCAGTATTTATCAGAGAGACCAACAAGGTGACATGACATTAGAAGAAATGATCAAAAAGGTATCGAGACATTTAAGATAGACGGGGTGGAGAGATAATTGATAAGCTAATCAAACTTAAAGGGGGTAAAACCATTGGTTCACATGGATTGCATTTGTGCACATCAAAATTTGTTTGGGAAGGGATAGCAGAGACACTATCACACATGTATGAAAACTCATTTGACAAGGGAAAAGTGCCAGAGAACTGGCGAACAGCCAATGTGATTCCTATATTTTAAAAGGGAAGTAGAGCAAGTCCAAGAAACTGTGGAACAATTAGCTTAACGTCGGTGGTGGGAAAGATAATGCAATCCTTACTTAAAAGTATAATAGAAAAGCATCTAGAAACTGATAATATAAAGAATAGCCAGCATGGATTTCAAAATGAGAGGTCATGCTCGATTAATCTTACGGAATTCTTTGAAGATGTAACAGCAAGGATAGATAAGGGTAATATAGTAGATGTAATATATTTAGATTTGCAACAGCCTTCGATAATATACCACATAGTAAACTCATGACTAAGGTCAGAAGTCAGAAAGCAAGTTTTTTAAAAATTCATTCATGGGGTGTGGGCTTCGCTGGCTGGGCCAGCATTTATTACCCACCCTAGTTGTTCTTGAGAACTGGTGGTGAGCTACCTTCTTGAACCGCTGCATTCCATGTGGTATAGGTACACCCACAGTGCTGTTAGGAAGGATTTTTGACCCAGCGACAGTGAAGGAACGGCGATATATTTCCAAGTCAGGGTGGTAAGTGACTAGGAGGTGAATTTCCAGATGGTTGTATTTCCATCTGTCTGCTGCCCTTGTCCTTCTAGATGGTAGCGTTCATGGGTTTGGAAGGTGCTGTCGAAGGAGCCTTGGTGAATTTCTGCAGTGCATTTTGTAGATGGTGCACATTGCTGCTACCATGCGTCAGTAGTGGAGGGAGTGAATGTTTGTGGATGGGATACCATTCAAGCAGCTGCTTTGTCCTGCATGGTGTCCAGCTTCTTGAGTGTTGTGGGAGCTGCACTCATCCAGGCAAGTGGGGAGTATTCCATCACACTTGTGCCTTGTAGATGGCAGACAAGATCTGGAGAGTCCGGAGGTGAGTTCCTCATCACAGGATTCCTAGCCTCAGACCTGCTCTTGCAGCCACAGTATTTTTACGGCTAGTCCAGTTCAGTTTCTGGTAAATGGTAACACCCAGCATGCTGATAGTGGGTGATTCAGTGATGTTAATGTCATTGAACATCACGGGGTGACGGTTAGATTCTCTCTTGTTGCAGATGGTCATTGCTTGGGCACATGTGTGGCGCAAATGTTACATCCACTTGTCAGCCCAAGCCTAGACATTGTTCAGATCTCGCTGCATTTGGACATAGACTGCTTCAGTATCTGAGGAGTCGCGAATGGTGCTGAACATTGTGCAATCATCAGTGAACATCCCTACTTCTGACCTTATGATGGAAGAAAGGTCGTTGATAAAGCAGCTGAAGATGGTTGGGCCTAGGACATTACCCTGAGGAACTACTGCAGTGATGTCCTGGAGCTGAGATGACTGACCTCCAACAACCACAACCATTTTCCATCGTGCTGGGTATGACTCCAATCTTTGGAGAGTTTTCCCCCTGATTCCCAATGACTCCAGTTTTACTAAGTCTCCTTGATGCCACACTCGGTCAAATGCTGCCTTGAAGTCAAGGGCAGTCACTTTCAGTAGCAGAATAGATAGCAAGCTGGCCACAAAACAGGAAACAGAGAGTAAGGATTAAAGGTAGTTACTTGGACTGGCAAAAAATTAGAAGTGGCGTTTCACGAAGGTCGATGCTGGCATGCCTGCAATTTACATAAGTGATTTGGACTTGGGAGTCCAAAATACAATTTGTGATCGCACAAAATTGGTGGTGTAGTTAATACAGAAGGCCACCAATAAAATACAGGAAGGCATTCACAATTTTGCAGAATGGGTTTGAAATGGTATATGGACTTCAATATAGCTACGTGCGAGGTGGTACATTTTGGTAGGAAGAATAAGCAGGCCACAATATGGAGTACTGGGCCAGAGAGACCAGAGGGTGCAGATACACAAGTCACTCAAAGCAATGATGCAGGATAATAAGTCTATAAAACAAATTAAACGTGGGGTTCAATTTCTAGAGGGATAGAGTCGGATAATAGAGAAATACTGTTACCCATGTATAGAACCTTGGTTATATCACACATGGAGTACTGTGAAAAATTCTGGGCCTGAATTTTCACCTCACTGTTGTGGTGAAAATGGGGGAAGAGGCCTGCATCTGGAAGATCTGCCCTTGAACACGGCAGCTACCATTTTTGTGGGGGCTGGGTTGAGGTTTGCTCTGCCTCCACTCATGTGATTTTTGTGTGACAGGTGTCTGAAACAGGATATGTGCAGATTAGACCTGGTAGCGGCAGGTCTGAACTTTGTGGATTCGTTTGGAGAGGTAAGGTATACCTTTGGATATGGTCCCGGGACACCTTTGAGGGAGGTCGGGTACCCTGGGGGCAAGGTTGGGTGCCCTTTGGGAGAGATCGAGTGCCCTTTGGGATTGTTAAAATTAGACAAGTATGTGAATAAAAAGTGCATAACCTCATTGGAACTGTCAAAAACAACTGTCAAAAGTATCAAGATGAACTGTCAAGCTATCATGTCACTTAAAACTCCAGCCCTTCAACTCTTTGAAAAAACTGTCTGGAGTGTTAAATAAGTGATCGCTTGCTATTTCATTCTGTCTGTTCACATAGGCCTTAGGGCTACCATTACTGGATTAGTGCTATATGACTGATTTCACAATGATCCATTATCACAGTAGGGTTCCTGCCATTTTACAATTTGATTGACAGCTCTAAGTGGTTACTGTCTTGAAGTTGGACTATGAATTACAATGCTTGTTATTGTACGGGATTGTGCAATTGAATGAAATTTTTGTTGTTATAAGGGATAACGTAGTCAAAGGAATGCAAATGTAGTAAATGGGTTTTTAAAAAACTTTTTAAAAAATAAAGGCCTGAATTTTCCCAACGGCGATTTGGGAGCGGGGCCCGCTCGCTGATGGGAAAATGACGCGGGATTGAGGCCATTGACAGGATAATTAAGGTAATTAAAGGCCCTGCCCATCCAACCTTAAGGCTGGCGGGCAGGCCAGGAGCCCCAGCGGGCTTCTGATAAAACATGAAACCTCATCCACTGGCGGGATGAGGTTTCATGTCCGTGTTAAAAATCTTAAATAAACTTGGTGCGATTTATTAACATGTCCCATCTCGTGTGACATTGTCACATGAGGGGGACATGTTAATATTTATTTTATTCTTCTATTTTGACACTTTGAAGCACTGTCAGTGATTTCCCTGAGAGAGCACTTAGTCTCAGGAAGCAGTGCGCACTTTGACAGTTGGGAATCCCTCCACCGCATCCCCCCCCACCACCCCCCCCACCCCACCCCAACCAACCCCCGCACAGGAAGTTCATAGTGCTTCCCGTCGGGTGGCCCCCTGGGTGAGTCTTAATTGGCCCACCCACTTAAAATGGCAGTGGAGCCTGCTTTGGCGGCAGAGTTCGGCTGCCCACCCACCACCGAGCCAGTGGGGCCCGCCCGCCAACCTAGGGCAAAATTCTGCCCAAAGTCTGTAATAGACACTTGGAATTTTACTTTGTTTAATCCCAGCATAGGTCTGCTCATGGTGGATACTGGCTGAGTTGGCATGATAGGTATAAGGGTATTGGGGATGAGTATGGTGCATAGATTGGCATAAATGGCATAAAGGGCCATGGGGCATGAGCAGTGGCACATAGGTTGGCATAGAGGGCATAAGGGGCCATGGGCAGGTTTTTAACTATTGGGAAAGATTGAACAGGCTGCAGCTCTTTTCCCTAGAAGATTGAAGGCTAGCGGGTGATCTGATATGATAAGGTAGACGTAGATAAGATGTTTCCACTTTGGGTGGCGGGGGATTGCATGGTGGTGTTCGAGACCAGAACGAGGGGCCATTAATACAAGATAATCATTAATAATAAGGAGTTCAGGAAAACCATCTTCACCCATAGACTAGTTAGAACGTAGAACTTGCTGCCACAGACAGTAGTTGAGGAGGAAAGAATAGATCTGTTTAAAGAGAAGCTAGGTAAACACGAGAGTTAGATGAAGAAAGTTGAGAAGATCGCTCCTGTGGAGCTGATGTAGAACGTTGGGCTGAATGGCCATTTTCTGTGCATATGTAATACAACGTAAACAAAAAAGTGTCTGTGGGATCTCCTGGACAGTTTTTCTAATCTGACCTACATTGCATTCAATGGTTAGAGTGCAGACTTTGCAGCACATTGGTTAAATATTCAAAAATATAATTATTGAATGAGTTCACAGTTGTACAGCAGAGCTCAAGTTTTGCTCTGGCAGAGTAACCAGGGTACTGCCTGGCTGAAACATGAGTGCAGTATAAATGCACCCCAAGATCCAGATAACAAAGCGTGACATTTAATAACTATTATGCAATTATTCTATCAACTCTTCTCACAATACTAAGCATAAGTCTTGATTAATATAACACTGCAGTTTGTGGGGATTGACCGCTGTGTTTCCAACAGTACAACAGTGACTACACTTCAAAATAGTAAGTAATTTAACTGGCTGTGAATCTAAAGGGAGAGGGTGTTTTTTTTCTCCCCTCAGTTAGGATTGTAATTTTTAATGCTGGAAATTTTAAAATAAAACACATGAAACTTCAATACATAAATTGAATCTTTGACAGTCACAATTAAGTAAAATTTGTTTAGTCCAAATGATGTAACTAGGCATTACGTCCCAAAATTATTCAAGGTGTTTGAAGATTTTGGCAGTTATCTGTATGTATTTAAATTTTGCAAATATGTGGAACTGTTAATGAGTTTGCTTATAACAATTACACACTGCCTCACTCTACTAACAGATTCAAGTATTTGATTCAAGCGGGACACGCATTGTGAGGAGGAAGTCTGTACTTATGGACTCGTTCACATACTACTCCAGCTGAATAATTTTTTTGAATGTACCCTTGGCAAAATGTAAATTAAACTTTTCACTTTCAATGTGTACAAAGTCACTGCTGAGCTTTCCCTGAAGGTCTGGCCTGTCGGTACCCCAAGCTTGTTGGTGCTGACCCAGAAAAATGACAGGTACAGTCCTTGGTCTGTGCTGAGTCACCTTTATTCACACATAACATTCCGAGAGCGCTTGACAGAATAGCTGCTGAGAGATTGTTTCGTCTGGCTGGGGAATCTAGAACTATGGGGCATAGTCTCAGGGTAAGGGGATGATCATTTAGGACTGAAACAAGGAGAAACTTCTTCACTTCAACGTGTTGTGAATCTTTGAAATTTTCTACCCCAAGTGAGCTGTGGCTGCTCAGTCATTGATTATATCCGAGGTAGATATCGATAAGATTTTTGGACATTAAGTGACATAGAGATATGGCAGGAAAGTAGACTTGAGGTAGAAGAACACACATGATCTTATTGAATGGGACAGTAGGCTTTTGGGGCCATACAGCATAAGCCTGCTCATATTTCCTACACTCCTATGTTCAGCCAGGGTGACTATAAGACTACTACAATTGGTTTCAGTGTCAGCAAGCGGTGCTGAGCATGGATTAGACCGACTTGACTCTGAGGCCCTTCATAATCCAATCACAAGCCAACACTATGAACTCACCTAATACCCTGATGCCTGTATCTTTATTTGCGCTAGGCCCTGCTCTCCCTTCACCCTCTGTGCTCGCTAACCACAGTGGCTCCTGGTCCAACAATGCCTCAACTTTAAAATTCTCATCCTTGTGTTGAAAGCCCTCTTTGGCCTCTGCCAACCCTCCGCCCCTCCCCCCACCCCCGCACCTCTGTAACTTCCTCAAACCTATGGCTCTTTGAGACCACTGCGTTCCTTTAATTCTGGCCTCTTGCACATCCCCTATTTTAGTTGTCCTACCATTGGCAACCAAGCCTTCAGCTGCCTGGCCCTAAACTCTGGAATTCCATCAAGTGAACCTCCCTATCTCTCTCTTCTCCTTTCAGATGCTCCTTAAAAATGTTTAACCAAGCTTCTGGTCACCTGTCTTAATCCGTTACATGGCTTTGATGTCAAAGGGTCTCACACTCCCGTGTAGTGTCTTGGGATATTTCACTACATTTAAAGGTGCTACATAAATGTAAGTAGCTGTTGTCCACACACAAATCTAAAGAATGACCACTTGGGTGGGATAAGAGATAGATTGCCTGCATTGACAGACAAATTAGTGGCTTCAGAAGGGAGAAAGGGCATTAAAAATCAAACTGAAAAATGAAGTTGTTGTTTGCACTAATTTTCACTTCAACAAAACAAAAATAAAGTAGGCTGAAAATCAATACTGACACAAAGCCTCTGGCTCCATCTACTGACAGATCAATCGAAGTTGTAAAAAATCAGATGCTTACAATTAATCACACTTGTTAAGAAACTATATACAGATAGAGATAAAGAAGCTGTGCACTCAATGTTTAGTTTTACTGTAATAGATCTTGTATGATAAAGGGAAGAAGTAAATATCAGACAAGGGGAACAGGTTCAAACTGGTAAAAGACCAATAGCAGGAAGAGTGTACGCAATGGGCACCTCAATAGAAAAGTGGAGACAAAACCCTGGGTTCATTTAAGATATAACTGATACAGTAATAGAGTCTCTGGGGTTGAAGAATTAAGATGGGCCAAATGACCTTCCTCTTTTAGAATTATCTTGAGAGACTGCTAGAAATATGAAATGATGGGCTGTAGAATAGCATGTGCACAGCTAATGTTGCAGGTGGAATTCACAGGTGTACAAGTCCTTCCTAAGGCACTAATGCTGCCAGGTATTCTCACTCAGTCAGAAGATTGCAGTTGCAAATCCAACTGCAGGACTTCAGTGCAAAATCTGGTGCTGCAATTGTGGAGCTGATGTACTTTAGATCAGACATCTGCCAGGACATCAAAGATCCCATTGTCCTATTTGAAATAAAGTAGGGAGCTCTCCAGGAGTTCTATATTTTAATGTGAGATTTTATTTATCCTAATAATTCAAGCTATTAATATGATGACAGGAATTGTTGTAATGGTCATAACAAAGGGTTCTGTGTGAAACCAGAATAGAAGATTTCAGAATTTATGATTAGGGTAACTGATTTCTGATAGAAGAATGAGAGCACATTATTTAAGCAAGGGAGTCATTATCCTTTTGAAATTGGCAGTATCACTTTGTCCAGGACCTTTTATACAAAGACTCAGTGCTTAGGTATAAAATCTTGGCGCCCACACTTTGTGCAGGAAGTCGCAGGATTTGCTGCTAGTTGTCGATTCATTCGTCCTGGATGTCACTACGAGCCGAAGAACCCACAATCTTCATGAATGATCTATTTATGCTCAGTGTTGGCGATTTATGGAGCAGACTGCCATCTAGTGAGGTGAACACTTCAACAAAGCACGAAATGAATGACTTACTCAACACAGAGTTACAAAGGTGTTAGTCCGAAATAAGAAAAAGATAAGAATAAACAGCATGGAGGCAAAATGAGTGGGTTAAGGGTTGATTTCTTGCTGCGATATTTATGTGGGCTCAATGGCTCTGATTTTCAAACATTCACTCCCTCCACCACCGATGAACAGTGGAAGCAGTGCGTACCATCTATAAGATGCACTGCAGAAACTCACTAAGGCTCCTTAGGCAGGACGTTCCAAACCCACAGCTGCTTCCATTTAGAAAGACAAGAGCAGCAGACACATGGGAACATCAGCACCTGGAAGTTCTCCTCCAAGCCACTCACCATCCAAATATATCGCCATTCCTTCACTGTCGCTGGGTCAAAATCCTAGAACTCCCTCCCTAACAGCACCGTGAGTGTACTTACACCACAGGGACTACAGCAGTTCAAAAAGGCAGCTCACCACCACCTTCTCAAAGACAATTAGGGATAAGTAATAAATGCTGGCCCAGCCAGTGAAACACACATCCTGTAAATGAATGAAAAATAATTTAATTGTCCATGTCTGGAAAAGTGGAAATCAGAACAGCGACTTGCATGTTCCTTTTAGTCATACGGCTAGAGAAGCAGTTACAGTTTGAAGTGTCAAAGTTAACAATCCATTCAACGATTTCAGCTGACACAGTGTGAATAGTTATGATGCCACCTGCAATGGATCTCTCAGGGCAGGAGTTCAGTATGTGGACGATGGTCTGATCTGGATGGTCATGGCACAATTTGAGTTACCCCTCATGTTCCAATTGTGCAGCAAATGACCACATCTTCCCTGGGCCATTCTTAAGTAGTTGAGGGTTCTTCAGGTTTTCCATGGAAGATGAAAACTGGGACTTCAACACTTGGGTCAGTTACCAGGTTGTGATTGGTGATGTCTGCAGTCAACATGGACTGCAGCGGTTCAAGAAGGCAGCTCACTTTCTCAAGGATAACTAGGGATGGGCAATAAATGCTGGCCCAGCCAGCGAAGCCCACATAACCTGAATGAATAAAAAAACAATTAGAAGGTGTCCATCGAGAGGTGGGGCTGTCGCCAGTTGTAACATGTGAACTGTTTTCCAATAGGGACTAGGGGGTTTCAGATGAGTGCCTGGGACTTTTTTGAGATCTTGAATCAATGGGAATGCATTGTTAACTGTCAGCAGTGCTGTGCTGTGCTTTGAGGAGGATGTTTTCCCTGCAGACATCAGGAGGTTCAATGGGTGCTAGCACAGGAAGCCACTCAAGCTGTTTGTTGATCTTAACATTCCAGATATAAATCGTCACAACTTCCGAGGGTAGCTATCTACCACGTTTCTGTGGCAGCTCTTGAGCCAAGTTGAGTAGCAGTACTCTGCTGTTGGGTAGAGCAGGGCGAGTGAAGCAGTGTGTAGAATGTTGACTCTGCTGCTCCGGCTGGCCAATTTCTGTTTGAGATTCACTTGCATCTTGACCTTTGCTCTGATGTTCTGAAGGCGTTGCCGATAGGACAATGTACCGTCAAGAGTGATGCCAGGGTATTTTGGCGTTGGGTCATGGGTGAATGATTGGCCACAGATCTAACATGAAGTTCTTCCCTGGCCTTTGAGTTGTTCAGGTGGAAGGCTGAAATGACAGTCTTGGCAGTGTTTGGTCAGAATCGCCATTTTCTGAAGTAGGCTTCCAGAGAACATGGATCTTCAATGTTTTCTCATTGTCCCACACAGCTGCCACCCCTTCATCCTGGTGTCAACAAGGTCCTGGAATGCCTCCTGCTAAACAGACTGAATCGTTCCCTGGAAGCAGGGATGCCCCCCCTCCAAGTCTGCATACAGGCCGGAACTGCCCTGAGCAGATTCTGACACTGACCTCATATCGAGGCTGGTTTCTTGAAAGGTCTGAAGACAGGAACTACCTTTGTTGACTTATCCTGTGCCTATGACACAGTGTGAGGCACAGGCATGCTGCTGAAACACTCCAAAATCATCTGCTGTGTGAAAACCCTACAACTAATCAACTCCACAATCAGCAACCAACAGCTCCTTGTGCACTTGGGAGATCAAATAGGTCACCCACACACAGCCAACAACGGGCTCCCCCAGGAATCGGTCCTCGCCTTGGCTTTTTTCAACATAAATTCCAGCAATCTCCCTCCATAAAGTCACGGTTCTTCACATATGCTGATGCTTGGCCCTGGATTTCCAGGCTAAAGATCTTCAGAACATTGAGAAAACACTTCCTGCACTTTGCCCCTGTAATCCTGCTGCCTTCTCACTTGGTCCCAATATTAAATACACTTTCTGATCAAGCGGACAAGACACCCACAGGAAGGCAGAGGGAGCATTCTGTAAATAGGGAGACCCGATGAGGTCACAGGACCAGGCTGCAATTTTAGTCAGGGGCCTGAGGCGGGGGGAAAGCTGGTGATGGTTTCACCTCCCCACTGAGCCTGACAGGAGGCGGATTGTGAAACCCACCCAGCTCTAACTCACCTTTACCCTGACTACCTGGAATCAATCCCACAAGTTCCAGGTTACAACCTCCAACCATACATATTCCCCACTCCTGCTGGCCCATTAGGTAATGGGCCTGGTTGGGTTCCGGAGCAAGTCTGAAGAAATTCATGGATACACATCCAGCCTTTCACAATATCTCAATTGTTACTAGATGCTCTTCCTCAATTGGATCTGGTGGCAACATTCTTACCCCTCGCCCACACCCCTCCACCCAATATTAAAATCTGGGTCAATAAGTCCAGATATGCTCACATAGCTTACAGTGCTGATTGTGAATTTAAGACAGAATGCAGCAAACATCTTCAGCCATCAGCCCCAAGCACAGTATAAGACATCGGTAAAAGACTTTTTTTTTAAAAAATCATCAGGATGAAATGAGTTTCCTCTTGTCACAACTTTAGTGTGGTGTCCATCTTTGCTCATTAGGCACAAGGAAAGTATTCAAGCTCAGCAGGAGGTGAACTTTAGTGTTACTGAGTTAAGAGAAAAGACTGGAGAAATACAGTCCTTCAGGTTTTAGGCAACTATGAGGGGAACCATCGTAGAAGTATACAAGAAAGTAAACAATGTGAAAAGCTAAGTCCAGGGTACTGATACAAAATGAGTAGTGACAGAAAGTCAAGTGGACACAATTTCAAATGGTGAAAAGCAAATGTAGAGCCAATGTCACAAAGTTCTTCATACAAAGACTGATATATGCTTCATATGTATTTCTGGGTAGGAAGCAAGAAAAAGAGTTGTATTTATATAGCGCCTTTAATGCAATAAAATATTCCAGGGCGGGATTAACAAAAATAAAATCTGACACTGAGTCACACAAGGAGCTATTGGGACAGGTGACCAAATGTTTGGCCAAAGAGGTAGAGTTTACTGAGTGTCTAAATAGAGAGAGAGATGGAGGGGTTTAGGGAGGGAATTCCAGAGCTTAGGGTGCAGGCTGCTCAAGGCATGGCTGCCAATGATGTAGCAACAGAAATCAAGGACGTGCAAGAGGCCAGAACTGTAGAGAACTTGTAGAGATCTCAAAAGGTTGTAGAGCTGGAGGGGGTTACAGAAATAGGGAAGGGAAGAAGCGTTGGAACCATGTAATAAACATGTGCATGCTGTGCTAAGGGAGCTTAGGGTCTTTCTGAACAGATGAACCAGAGCTGCCTGAATGGTCTTACTCATCCATATCTGTAAGTCACCTAATATTACTTAGGCTGAGTGGTGAAGTGGCTGTACAGGAACATGTTTAAGACAAAGGCAGACGTTTTCCTGCTTGGGGCAAGGTGCAGTTTTTCCTCTCACGTTTCTTTTGTTGGTTGGAGGGGTACATTTTTTCTGAAATGAACCCTTCGGGGTGGAAAAAAATGACATGCCTGCAGACTGATCAACCCCAGGAGACATCACCTGCCAAGCGTTCTCCTATGCTCACCCATCACCCGCACGCATGCGTGCAATCACTGCAGCCAAGTACACGAGTGCTGTTGCTGGCTGCCTGAGGTTAGCTAAACACAACGCAGATTGAGAAACTTTACCTCCGAGTTTTCAGAATGGTTACAATTAAATATAAATGGAAAAATGCAGAAAGTCATTCAAAGCCATTATCACATTAATCAGGGATCTGGAGAAGTTGATTGACAAAAAAAAAAACCCCACTTCCGGTTTGCTGGAAGGCAATTGTAAAGTTTCAGCCTTGCCAATAACACAAAACATCACAATCCAGTGATGTGGTTATGACCGTCATTAATCACTAATTATCATCTCTACCAAATGAAAAAGACACTCACAAGCCCCAACAAAGTTGTCATCTGCCACTGACAAATTAATTCTTACCAGTTTATAAACTGGTCCTCCACACTTAACAAGCGAGATTTGAAGTGGCTGTCAGTTGTCAAAAATCTGCTTTGCATCTGCCCAAGTGGCGAATGGAAATAATTAGATAATTTTTTAAAAATAGTACAATCTGGTTTTTCAAATCAAATTCGGAGTTAAAGAGTGTGCAGGTCAGTCACAAACAAAACTGTTTTGATGCTATTAGGTGGATATTAAAGTTGAGGTCCTGCAGGCAGCCAGTTACCACGCAGTACACCAATGGTGCAGAACTTTAACTGCATTACATCGTGTAGCGACATGAACACAGGATTACACTTGTCAAGTTGCTCATCCTCGCACAGATTTTGCAGGGGTGGTAGTGAGCCGAAGAGAAGCATTTCCCCATGTAGATGAGAGACAAAAGATAAGCAGTCAATACAAGCTGCAATTATTTAAGAGCTTGGGACTGATATACACCTGAACACAATGTGCCCGGGGACATGCAAGGCTTGGCTTTTGGCCTGGTGCCCTGTGAAATAACCTAGTGACACAGACAACAGAAAGCGAGGAAGAACAGTTTTTCTGTCACACTTTTCACAACCAATTTAAACCAAATTGCTTTACACCCAATTAAGTGCTTTTCACGGTTGTAATGTAGCAGCAGCAAGATCCCACAAACAGCAATATGATCATGATCAGATGATCTTTTCTTTAGTAATAACACCATAAGACCATAAGATGTAGGAGCAGAAGTTGGCCTTTCGGCCCATCGAGTCTGGCCTGCCATTCAACGAGATCAAGACTGATCTGATAATCTTCAACTCCACTTTCCTGCCTTTTCCCCATAACCCATGATTGCCTTACTAATTAAAAATCTGTCTGTCTCAGCCTTGAATATCCTTAACAACCCAGCCTCTACAGCCCTCTGTGGTAAAGAATTCCACAGATTCACTGCCCTCTGAGAGAAGAAATTCCTCCTCATCTCTTAAATGGGCGACCCCTTACTCTGAGATTGTGCCCTCTGGCCCGAGACTCTCCCACAAGGGGAAACAACCTCTCAGCATCTACCCTGTCAACCCCGCTAAGAATCTTATATGTTTCAATAAGGTCGCCTCTCATTCTTCTAAACTACAATGAGTACAGGCCCAACCTACTCAACCTCTCCTCGTACGGAAATCTCTCCATAAGCAGGACCAACCTAATGAACCTTCTATGGACTGCCAAAAATGCCGGTACACCTTCCCTTTGATAAGGGGACCAAAACTGTTCACAGTATTCTAGGTGAGGTCTAACTAGGGCCTTGGATACTTTTACCAAGATTTCCCTATTTTTATACTCCATTCCCTTGAAATAAAGGCCAACATTCAATTTGCCTCCCCTATTACCTGCTGAACTTGTATGCTAGCTTTTTATGATTCATGCAAGAGGACTCCCAAATCCCTCTGTGCTGCAGCTTTCTGCAGTCTTTCTCCATTTAAATAATATTCAGCTCCTCCATTCTTCCTGCCAAAGTGCATAACCTCACATTTTCCCACATAATATTCTATCTGCCAAGTTTTTGCCCACTCACTTAACCTGTCTATATCTCTCTGCAGATTGTGTCATCCTTACTACTTGCCTTCCCACCTATTTTTGTGTCATCTGCAAACTTGGCGATAGTACATTTACTTCCCTCATCCAAGTCATTAATATATATAGTAAATAATTCTGGCCCCAGCACTGATCCCCATGGTGCACCAGTAGTTATCTTATTAAGTAGCCTTATGTGCAGTACCTCAACAAAATACCTTTTCTAGAAATCCAAATATATTACATCTACTGGTTCCCCTTTATCTATCATGCTTGTTACATCCTCAAACAATTCAAATAAATTTGTTAGGCATGATTTCCCCTTCATGAAGCCATGCTGATTCTGCATGATACATTATGTATTTCTAAAGCTCTGCTATTACATCCTTTATAATAGGCTCTAACATTTTCCCAATGACAGATGTTAAGCTAACTGGCCTATGGTTACCTGTTTTTTGTCTCCCTCACTTTTTGAATAAGGGTGTTACATTGGCAGTTTTCCAAACTACTGAGATTTTTCCAGAATCTAAAGATTCTTGGAAGATTACTACCAGTGCATCCACTATCTCTGTAGCTACTTCCATTGATGTGTTAGGTTGCAACCCATCAGGTCAAGGGGACTTATTGGCCTTTAGCCCCATTAATTTCTCTAGTACTTTCTCTCTGTGATAGTTATTGTATTTATTTCCTCCCCATCTTTTGCCCCTTGATTATTTAGTGCTTTTGGAATACTATTAGTGTATTCTACCATGAAGATTGATGCAAAGTATTTATTCAACACCTCTGCCATTTCCTAGTTCCCCGTTATTATTTCCCCAGCCTCGTTCTCTAAGGGGCCTATGTTCACTTTAGCCTCCCTCTTCCTTTTTACATAGAAACATAGAAAATAGGAGTAGGCCATTCGGCCCTTCGAGCCTGTTCCACCATTCATTATGATCATGGCTGATCATCCAACTCAATAGCCTGATACTGCTTTCTCCCCATATCCTTTGATCCCTTTCGCCCCAAGAGCTGTATCTAACTCCTTCTTGAAAACATACAATGTTTTGGTCTCAACTACTTTCTGTGGTAACGGATTCCACAGGCTCACCACTCTCTGGGTGAAGAAATTTCTCCTCATCTCAGTCCTAAATGGTCTACCCCTCATCCTCAAACTGTGACCCCTGGTTCTGGACTCCCCCACCACTGGGAACGTCCTTCCTGCATCTATCCTGTCTAGTGTTGTTAGAATTTTAGAGGTTTCTATGAGATCCCCTCTCATTCTTCTGAACTCCAGCAAATATAATCCTAACCGACTCAATCTCTCCTCATATGTCAGTCCCGCCATCTCAGAAATCAGTCCGGTAAACCTTCGCTGCACTCCCTCTATAGCAAGTACATCCTTCCTCAGATAGGAAGACCAAAACTGCACACAATATTCCAGGTGTGGTCTCACCAACGCCCTGTACAATTGTAGCAAGACATCCCTGTTCCTGTACTTGAATCCTCTGGCTGTGAAGGCCAACATACCATTTGCCTTCTTTACCGCCTGCTGCACCTGCATGCTTACCTTCAGCGACTGGAGTACAAGGACACACAGGCCTCATTGCACATTCCCCTCTCTCAATTTATAGCCATTCAGATAATAATCTGCCTTCTTGTTTTTGCTATCAAAATGGATAACCTCACATTTATCCACATTATACAGCATCTGCCATGCATTTGCCCAATCATTCAGCTTGTCCAAATCACACTGAAGCATCTCTGCATCCTCCTCACAGCTCTCCCTCCCACCCAGCTTCGTGTCATCTGCAAATTTGGAGATAATACATTTAATTCCCTCATCTAAATCATTGATATATATTGTGAATAACTGGGGTCCCAGCACCGATCCCTGCGGTACCCCAGTAGTCACTGCCTGCCATTTGGAAAAAGACCCATTTATTCCGACTTTTTGTTTCCTGTCTACCAGCCAGTTTTCTATTCATCTCAATACACTACCCCCAATCCCATGTGCTTTAATTTTACACTCTAATCTCTTATGTGGGACTTTATCGAAAACCTTCTGAAAGGCCAAATAAACCATATCCACTGGCTCTCCTTCATCAACTCTACTAGTTACGTACTCGAAAAATTCCAGTAGATTTGTCAAGCATGATTTCCCTTTCATAAATCCACGCTGACTTTTGTCTGATTCTGCCACTGTTTTCCACATGCTCAGCTATTAAATCTTTTATAATGGACTCTAGAATTTTCCCCACTACTGACATCAGGCTGACTGGTCTATAATTCCCTGTTTTCTCTCTAGCTCCCTTTTTAAATAGTGGGGTTACATTAGCTACCCTCCAATCTGTAGGAACTGTTCCAGAGTCTATAGAATCTCGGAAGATGATCACCAATGCATCCACTATTTCTAGGGCCAATTCCTTAAGTACTCTGGGATGTAGATTATCAGGTCCCAGGGATTTATCGGCCTTCAATCCCACCAATTTCCCCAACACCATTTCCCAATTAATACTGATTTGTTTCAGTTCCTCCCTCTCACTAAACCCTGTGTTCCCCAACATTTCTGGTATGTTATTAGTGTCCTCCTTTGTGAAGACAGAACCAAAGTATGTATTTAGTTGGTCAGCCATTTCTTTGTTCCCCATCATAAATTCCCCTGTTTCTGACTGTTAGGGGCCTACATTTGTCTTCACCAATCTTTTTCTCTTCACATACCTAAAGAAACTTTCACAGTCAGTTTTTATGTTCCCTGCAAGCTTACTCTTGTACGCTATTTTCCCCTTCTTAATCAATCCCTTGGCCCTCCTTTGCTGAATTCTAAACTGCTCCCAATCCTCAGGTCTGTTGCTTTTTCTGACCAATTTGTATGCCTCTTCCTTGCATCTAATACTAACTCTAATTTCCTTTATATATTTGTAGAAGCTCTTACTGTCCATTTTTAAATTACTTGCTAGTTTACGCTCAAAGTTTATTTTCTCCCTTTTAATTATTTTTTTGGTCATCTTTTGTTGGTTTTTAAAACTTTCCCAATCTTTTGGCTTACCACATTGTATGTTTTTTCTTTAAATTTGATACTATCCTTAACTTCCTTGGTGAACCATGATTGGTTTATCCCCTTCCTAGAATCCTTCTTCCTCACTGGGATATATTTTTGTTAGACCATAAGACCATAAGACATAGGAGCAGAAATTAGGCCATTCGGCCTATCGAGTCTGCTCCGCCATTCAATCATGGCTGATAAGTTTCTCAACCCCATTCTCCCGCCTTCTCCCCTTAACCTTTGATCCCCTTACCAATCAGGAACCTATCTATCTTGGTTTTAAAAACACTCAATGACCTGGCCTCCACAGCCTTCTGTGGCAATGAATTCCATAGATTCACCACTCTCTGGCTAAAGAAGTTTCTCCTCAACTCTGTTCTAAAAGGTGTTCCCTTTACTCTGAGGCTGTGCCCTCGGGTCCTAGTCTCTCCTACTAATGGAAACATCTTCCCCATGTCCACTCTATCCAGGTCTTTCAGTATTCTGTAAGTTTCAATCAGATCCCCCCTCATCCTTTTAAACTCCATCGAGTATAGACCCAGAGTTCTCAAATGTTCCTCATATGTTAAGCCTTTCATTCCTGGGATCATTCTCGTGAACCTCCTCTGGACCCTCTCCAGGGCCAGCACATCCTTCCTGAGATACGGGGCCCAAAATTGCTCACAATATTCTAAATGTGGTCTGACCAGGGCCTTATAAAGCCTCAGCAGCACATCCCTGCTTTTATATTCTAGTCCTCTTGAAATAAATGCCAACATTGCATTTGTCTTCCTAACTATCGACTCAACCTGCAAGTTAACCTTAAGAGAATCCTGGACTAAGACTCCCAAGTCCCTTTGCACTCCAGATTTCTGAATTCTCTTCCCATTTAGAAAATAGTCTATGCCTCAATTCTTCCTACCAAAGTGCATGACCTCACACTTCCCCACGTTGTATTCCATTTGCCACTTCTTTGCCCATTCGCCTAACCTGTCCAAATCCTTCTGCAGCCTCACCGCCTCCTCAATACTACCTGTCCCTCCACCTATCTTTGTATCATCTGCAAATTTAGCCAGGATACCTTCAGTTCCTTCATCTAGATCATTAACGTATAAAGTGAAAAGTTGTGGTCCCAACACTGACCCCTGCGGAACTCCACTAGTCACTGGCCGCCATCCTGAGAAGGACCCCCTTATCCCCACTCTCTGCCTCCTGCCAGACATCTAATCTTCTATCCATGCTAGTACCATGCCTCTAACATCATGGGCTCTTATCTTACTGAGCAGCCTTTTGTGCGGCACCTTGTCAAAGACCTTCTGGAAGTCCAAGTAGATAACATCCATTGGCTCTCCTTTGTCTAACCTACTCATTACCTCCTCAAAGAATTCTAACAGATTTGTCAGGCATGACTACCCTTTGATGAAACCATGCTGACTTTGCCCTATTTCACCATGCACTTCCAAGTATTCTGAAATCTCATCCTTAATAATGGACTCTAAAATCTTACCAATGACCGAGGTCAGGTAATCAGCCTGTAATTTCCCGTCTTTTGCCTCACTCCCTTCTTAAACAGGGGGGTTACATTAACGATTTTCCAGTCCTCTGGGAACCTCCCTGACTCCAGTGATTCCTGAAAGATCACCACTAACGCCTCCACTATCTCTTCAGCTATCTCCTTCAGAACTCTGGGGTGTAATCCATCTGGTCCAGGTGATTTATCCACCTTCAGACCTTTCAGTTTTCCTAGCAATTTCTCCTTGGTAATGGCCACCATGCTCACCTCTGCCCCCCCTACTCTCTTGAACTTCAGGGATGTTACTCGTGTCTTCCACTGTGAAGATTGACACAAAGTACCTATTCGGTTCCTCCGCCATTTCTTTGTTCCCCACTACTACTTCTCCAGTGTCATTTTCCAGCAGCCCAATGTCCACTTTTGCCTCTCTCTTTCCCTTTATATATCTAAAAAAAACTCTTGCAATCTTCTTTTATATTACTGGCTAGTTTACCCTCATATTTAATCTTCTCCCTCCTTATTTCTTTTTTAGTTGTCCTCTGTTGGTCTTTGTAGGCTTCCCAATCCCCTGGTTTCCCACTGCTCTTTGCCGCATTGTATGCTTTCTCTTTAGCTTTTATGCTGATCCTGACTTCTCTTGTCAGCCATGGTTGCCTCGTCCTCCCTTTAGTGTGCTTCTTCTTCCTAGGGATGAATTTTTGCTCTCTCCCAAATTACTCCCAGAAACTCCTGCCATTGCTGTTCCACTGTCTTTCCCGATAGGCTCATCTCCCAGTCAATTCTGGCCAGCTCCTCCCTTATGCCTCTGTAGTTGCCTTTATTCAACTGTAATACTGTTACATCTGATTCCAGCTTTTTCCTCTCAAATTGCAGGGATAATTCTATCATATTATGGTCACTTCCTCCTAAGGGTTCCTTCACCTTAAGCTCCCTTATCAAATCTGCCTCATTGCACATCACTAAATCTAGACCACAACAACTGGATCCTCCCCCTCCCTCTCCAATATCCTTTCAAGCCGGTCAGAGATGTCCCTCACCTTGTCACCGGGCAGGCAACATACCATGCAGGACTTTGTTGTGAGTTATGACCTATTTTTTAAAATGTCTGCCATTGTTTATCAACTGTTTTTTCTGCTAAATTCCTTTCCCAGTTCAACTCAACCCAGTTACCCAGCTAACTCTGATCTCATTCCTTTGTAATTACCTTTATTTAAGTTTAGCACAGTTGTTTCCCACTCAAGTTTCTCACTCTCAAACTGAATGCTAAATTCTACTCTGTTATGGTCACTGTTTCTTAGGGGATCTTTTACTCTGAGATCATTTATTAAACCTGCCTCATTACACATTACCAGATCCAAAATAGCCTGATCCCTGGTTGGACCCACAATATATTGTTCTAAGAAACTGTCCTGAATACACTCAATGAATTATTGTTCGTGGCTACATCTGCCAATCTTATTTTCCCAATCTAGATGAAGATTAAAGTCACCCAAGGTTAATGTGCTGCCTTTTTTACATGCCCCCATTATCCCCTAATTTATTCTGTCCTACAGTATAGCTACTGTTAGGGGGCCTATAGACTATTCCCACCAGTGACTTCTTCCCCTTGTTATTTCTTACCTTCACACAGATGGATTCTACATCTTCCAATCCAAGATCCTTTCTTGCTATCGTACTTATTCCATCTTGTACTAACAAAGCTACCCCACCACCCTTTCCTTCCTGCCTGTCCTTTCGAAAAGTCACTTACCCCTAAATATTTGGTTTCCAGTTTTGATCTCATGGTCATGTCTGCGTAATGATGATAAGATCATACCCATTAACCTCTATTTGTGTAGTTAATTCATTTATTTTGTTCCGAATACTACATGCATTTAAGTAAAGAGCCATTAACTTTGCCTTTTTACCAATTTTTCCCTCTTTGACCCTACCTGCTGCTGTTTTTTAATGTTTGTACACTCTGTCCCTTCCTATCACACTCAGGGTATCATTAGCTAAATAACTGATCTGCAATGCTGCCATATCCTTTTGCTTTGTAAGTCTACGTATCCCCTTTCCAGAACCATTCTCACCACCCCCACTCCCCCCGCCCCCCTATTTAGTTTAAAGCCCTCTCTACAGCCCTTATTCAATTCGCCAGGACACTGGTCCCAGCACAGTTCAAGTGAAGCCTGTCTCATTGGAACAGCTCCCTTCTATCCCAGTACTGGCGTGTCAGTGCCCCATGAACTGAAACCTATTCCTCCCACACCAATCCTTGAGCCACGCATTTAACTCCTTGACTTTATTTACCCATGGCTTAGATAGTAATCCCGAGATTTTGGAAGTTCTGCTTTTTAACTTTGCTCCTAACTGTTCAAATTCTTTCAGCAGAACCTCCTTTCTAGTCCTATCAATGTCATTGATACCAACGTGGACGATGACAACTGGATTCCCTCCCTCCCACTCCATGTTTTTTTTCAGCCCTGAGGAGATGTCCTTAACCCTGCCACAGGGCAGGCAACACAGCCTTTGGGACTCACATTCATGGCTGCAGAGAACAATACCTGCCCCCCTAATTATACTGTTCCTACTCTTTCACTACTACGTTCCTATTTCCTCTGCTCCCACTTGAAAGGTTCCCTGTATCAAGGTGCAGTGGTCATTTCGCACATCCTCCCTGCAGTCCCTGCTGTCATCCACACAGCTTACAAGAACCTTGTAATTGTTGGACAATTGCAAGGGCCGAGGCTCCTCGGACACTACCCCTGCGTCCCCATACCCGCCTCACCTGCAGTCGCACCCTCCTGTCTCTGATCACAGACCAAATTTGAATGACCTAATCTGAGAGATGTAGTTATGTTCGAAGGGTAAATATTGACCAAGGTACTGAGGAGAACACCCCGGCTCCTCTTCAAAATGGTTCCAAAGGATTTTTTAGGACCCCCAAGAGTAAAGACGGGGCTTTGATTTAACATTTCATCAGAATGGGGAAGCACTCCCTCAGCAATGCACTGGGAGTTGCCGTTGCTGCTCTTTCGGCTTTTCCCATGTTACATGTGGTCGTCACAATGCTGGTTGATCACGTGCACATCAACCATCATTTTTTTGGATTTGGCATGTGGTTTTACGGCCGGGTGCCCTTCCTGCCACCAACCAATTTAAAACATGGGGGCATAGTCTCAGGATAAGGGAAAGGTCATTTAGGATTGAGTTGAGGAGAAATTATTTCACTCAAAGGTTTTGAATCTTTGGAATACTCAGCCCCAGAGGGTTGTGGATGCTCCATCGTTGAATATATTTAAGGCTGGGATGGACAGATCTTTGGCCTCTCGGGGTGTTAAGGGGTATGGGGAATGGGAGGGAAAATGGATTTGAAGCCCAAGGTCAGCCATGATCGTATTGAATGGCAGAGTAGCAGAGCAGGCTCCTACTCCTGCTCCTATTTCGTGTGTTCCTGTGTTCTTGATTGTCAGCCAAATATCCTTTTTTTTTTACCATTTTCAATATTTTCATATCTGGTAAAAAGAAAAGTTCAAAGAAAATGACAAAAAAACCCCAATTATTTTTAATGTCCTAATGGTTTTTTTTCCAGTGTCCTGGAGATTGATCTTCAATTCCTGGTGAGTCCAGGCCAGTCCTGGAGAACAGGCAACCCTATCAATTAATCTACTATTTTCTGGTATTGATCAAGGGAAGAACGTTGAACCAGGCAGCTGGGAGAGCTTGCTCCCTCCTTCAAATTGTGCTGTGGGATCTTTCACACTCATCTGAACTACTGGAAGAGGAAGTTAATACCATGGTTCAAATTTTCATCTGAATGATTGCACCTGCACTGGCAGCACACTCTTGGGACGGCACTGAAATGCCAGCTCAGATCCTGATCCCAGATTCCATACGTTAGAGTAGTGCAGCATTGAAATCTTTTCGATTCAAGGGAGTCTTGCACATAATTCACACTCTTCCTTGTCCTCATTTTCAAAAAGACAGAATTAGCTTCCCCACAGAAAACAAGTGATCCTGGTACAGACCCTGCTATGTTTCTGCCTCTAACTGTGGTGTTCACTAATTGTTATTGCTTTTTTCAAATCCTGCAACAGTAAAATTGGAACTACACAACATATTTTACAGTCCAAGTTCACTACACTCAAGGCTGCAATCACAGTAAATGTAAAAAACTGTCAAGTGTTACAAATTCAGCAATTAAAAAAAAGGAATCTGGAAATAGGAAATTCTAGAAACACAGCCAGTTCACCACTATCTGACTGACTAATGGAGAAAGAATAGCAATTGGAAACCTTCACAACCCCAGTCCATTCTAATGAGGGCTTCCCACTGAAAATTAACCAACATTTCCATTTCAGATCAATGTTCCTGTTTTCTATTTTTATTTTAAAAATTGTTGTCAGGGCAAATGATAAAACCAGAATGTGCTGAAAATGTTCAGCAGTTCAGGCACCACCATCAGGCAGAGAGGGGAATATAAAGTTAATGTTTCAGGTTGATGACCTTCCATCACAATCAAGTTCTGAACTGCAGTTTTGTACCTTAATTTCAGATTTCCAGTATTTTGCTTTTTGACTTGGACTAGCTATTGGTTATTAGCACTCCTCTGTCTCGGGAGATGATGCACAATGCCCAGGGTCAGTTCTGTATTGGACATAGTCTGTTGTCTTCACAGCTGGCACAGATGAATAGCGTTGGCTCAAGGTTAACTGATGCTTTTTCTTTCTGGTGGGCTTTTTTTTCTACCATCTGGTCATTCCTTTTGTCCTCTGCTTTTTCCATGCCTTTCCTGACTTTGTCTCCAGGCACTCTGGTCAGCAGTGAGGGCTTCCCATGTATCAACCCCAATCCTGGTCAATTTGAGGTCTTGCTTGCCAATATCCTTGTGTCACAGACGTGGGTGGCCTGTTGGTCTCATGCTGATAACAAGCTCACCATAGAGCATGTCCTTGGGGATAAAGCTGTATCCATTTGGCTCAAAAGACCCAGCCAAAGGAGTCACCACTGACTCAAGATGGTAAACATGCTGGGAATCCTTGCACAATGGTGTACTTCCGTATTCAGCACTCTTCTCTTGCCAGGAGATGCAACATATTCATCTGAGGCAGCGAGGTCAAACTGCATTGATGATAAATTTGCTTTCCAGAAAACTGTAGCGATTAAGGATGTTTTAACAAATTTGAATCTTAAGATACCATTTGAAAAAAATTACATATAAGACCTTTTATTTTGTTTGCAGTTTTATCTAAGGAGGGTATAATGCAGAATCTCAGCATAAGCAAGGACAATACAAAGAAAACAAAGAAAAATACGTGGAATCATTGAATTTGACAACACTAAAGTGAACCACTCAGCTCCTGAGCATTTGCCCTTATTTTCTGAATGAGCTGGGCACTTAGCATTGTTCTATAAGGATTTAATTGTTTTCCCCCAAATATTTATATTTCTGTAATGATCTTAAATTTATGCCCCCTGGTAATCTCCTCACCAGCCAGTCCAAAACTTCTCCACATTTACCTTATGAAAACCCTGTAAGTCAAATCAGATCTTATCAGCTTCTCTGTTCTAGGAGAAAGACAACGGTGACCCCAGTTTCTCTAGTCTCCCCTCATAGCTAAAGTATCTCCTCGAAATGGCCTTAGATGAATCTCTTCTGCACTGTCTCAATAAGATCAACATCCTTCCTAAAATAAGACACCATAAACTGAACACAAAATTTTCTGCAGCATAACCAATGATTTGTACTGGTTTAGCATTAATCCTTTGTTTTATATATAGAAGTATAAAAGCATGTTTTTTTTTTACTGCATTGTCAACATGCCTTCCCACTTTAAAGAGTCGTGTATCTGAAACCGCAAGTCTGTCTAATCCTCTGCTCCTCTTTATATTTGCCTCTGTTATTTGAAAAATGGCTGTCCAAACACTCAATACAAATTGAATGAGAATGGATACCGATTTGAACAAAAAGGGAGTCGGTGACAGCCGAGTGGAGGAAGGTGTCAATGCAGGGTGCGTAATGAATTATTTTCACATACAGACAAATGTAACGTTGAACGAGGGGACTGAGTAAGGTCTGGTTAATCTTGTGAAATTAAGGCAACTGCATAGAGCCTAAAAAAAAAAACAGAAACTCATAACTAAAACAAAGCAGGAGCCGACAAGGTTTCTGACTTTCATTTATTTTCTTTCCCACTCAAAAGGCATTTGATTTAATATTTTACGAATGCCATTTTTCATAGATATTAACATTTGAAGGACTGCATTACATTTGCAATGTATAAAATTAAGAAATGTTACTTGATCAAGAGGACAAAGTTAAAACTTTTTTTCTAAAGCTACTGTCCTTGAAATTATGGGTATAAAATTCTCAAAACAAACAGTGCAATTTTCTTTTTAAATTGGCGAATACATTTTTTTGGAATCATGGAAGATACTTGGGCATTTTTAAAGGACAGCGTATCTTTTCTATCTCAATCTCTCTCACTGCTATCGGTGTATCTTTCACATGCTTGAGTCTGGAAATGATCATGCAACTCCTTTCAGATCTGAGAACACAAACAATGCTACAGGAGACTCTTCATGTGAAAAATCATGGAAATATGGTAGGACCTTTTTTTTAATTAAAAAAAAAGCCCCAGCATTTCACTTTGTGTGCTCACAAATTGTGATCACAACAAAAAGTTTTTTAAATGTTGGTTGTTCAGTCACACTTGGAATTAAAGATGTTCTGATCTTTATACTCTATTAAAGAATGAATATACTTCCAAATTGGGACAATGCTTTATAAAACAGGATCAGAACATTGTTAAATGGGAACTGCATTCTGCTGAATCTCTACATGTTCCTTAAATGTTACATGGATTAAAAGATAGAACATGGAAACAAGTAAGCATTGTGTCATCTATAAATGCACTGAGTATCACCTTTACACAAGAGTGCAGTTGTGTTTATATCCTGTACTCACACAAGGAAAATCAAGCAGCAAAAGGAGGAATTGCACATTAGATCTGCAAAGATCCGATAAAAAGCCGGGTTAACGTTTCCAGTATGAGATTTTTCCTCACACCATTTGCAAGTTGTGTGAAAGGAATTGAACCCAAAATCCTCCATTTTATTTTATCAATTATTGATGGATTTGTTTTTGTCCATCCAGTGTTTTATTTCATAGTTCCTGCACTTTATTTCATAGTTCCTGCATTTTATTTCATTGTTCCTGCATTTTATTTCATTGTTCCTGCACTTTATTTCATAGTTCCTGCACTTTATTTCATAGTTCCTGCATTTTATTTCATTGTTCCTGCACTTTATTTCATTGTTCCTGCATCTTATTTCATTGTTCCTGCACATTATTTCATAGTTCCTGCACATTATTTCATAGTTCCTGCACATTATTTCATAGCTCCTGCGTTTTATTTCATAGTTCCTGCATTTTATTTCATAGTTCCTGCATTTTATTTCATAGTTCCTGCACTTTATTCTAGCATTCAAGAGCTTTCTTTTCATTTGTTATTATTTATATAACAGAGAAAAGAAATTTTGCAATGTTGGTTTTATTGCTCATTGCTGTTTGTGGAATACTGCTGGTATTGAATGGCTCCTGTGTATGTACATGACAATAGCTAGCGTGCAGCAAAAGTAATTCATTGTGTGAACAGGCTTTGAGATGACGTGATAAAGTATAATTTTATTTGATGCTTTTAATTCAATAAATGTTCAATGATTAAGTATGATTCAACATTAGCAAATAGTATAACATCAGCTCCTCTTCCTCTGTCAGTACTGTAAAAAATCTCCTTCAATTGGGGGAAATAAGAAAAATAAATTCAGATGATTTAAACCAATTTACCAGGCCATAGCATACGAACATACAAACTAGGAGCAGGTGTAGGCCATTCTGCCCTCAAACCTGCTCCTCCATTTGATTAGATTATGTCTGATCAGATTGTGGCCTCAGCTCTGCTTCCTTGTCGACCTCCTATAACCTTTGACTCCTTTGCCAATCAAGAATCTATTTAACTCAGCCTTAAAAATAATCAATGACCCTGCCTCCACTGCTCTCTGGAGAAGAGAGTTCCAAAGACTAACGACCCTCTGAGAAAAACATTCTCCTCATCACGGTCTTAAATGGGAGGCTCCTTACTTTTAAAACTTGTCTCCTAGTTCTTGTCTCTCCCTTAAGAGGAAACATCTTCTCAGCATCCACCCTGACAAGTCCCCTCAGGATCTTATATGTTTTAAAAATATCACCTGTTATTCTTAGTTATTAATTAGCCTAGTTCCTGAAGGTTTCCAGTATGAGGTTTTTCCTCAAACCATTCGCAAACTATGTGAAAGGAATTGATCCCTAAATCCTCCATTTTATTTTATCAATTGTTGATGGATTTGTTGTTGTCCTTCCAGTGTTTTATTTCATAGGTCCTGCATTTTATTTCATAGTTCTAGGAAAGGCTAGAAACACATAGGTCTGCCAACATCAGTAAAGAGGAACAGAAAGGTTAACATTTTTGAGGGCAAAATCCCATCTTAGACCATTTTGAGGAATCTCTCAGAGCTAAAAATAAAAGTACTAGTGGGCCTGCTGTCCGCTTCCAGCTCTTTATGTTTTAAAATTTCAAATTTCCAGATTTTGTTCTTTTTTAATATGTTATACATTACCCTATTTTTCATGGAGAGGGCACTTAACTCTGATAAGATGGAGGAGTAAGCTAAGGTGACCTACAGTGACTTATAATAATCTGTTCTGTTACATCTTCACTACAGATAATTATGGTTTATTATTTGTAGCACAAACTAAATATTGAATTGGGAAAATGTAGAATACAAAACTCAGACTGCAGGTGAAGGTGACTGTGACATTTTATCAGTAATACAGTTGTGAATGCATTTATCAAGTCCTCCTCAAATCATAAAATGCATTTCAGTTATCCATATCCTTTCCATCTCCTGTCCTCAGTACTTTTTTTCATTCTCAGAGGGGAAGAGATGACAGACAGTTTAAATTTTAATCAAGACATGCAGAGGATGGGGTATGTGCAGAACAGTCTGACCAGAGAAAGAGTGGAGGTGAATGATGTCAGCCTAGAGAGGCTGCTGAGATCAACTGAACCTCTCACCCCTATATTGTCCAGTACTTTCCCTCCCCTCTGTCAGCCAGTTTCTATCTCCAGTAACAAGGTTACACTTCTTGAATGAACAAGTGACACACATCTAACCCCAGAAAAACAGATTAAAGTTAACTCTTAAGGCTCCAAACACACAAGCAGTATTTATCAACTTTGAATTATAAGGTGGAATACCAGCTCAGCACAATCATATAAAATTCTTTGTTCCATTCATGGGTTACCGGTTCCATCCAGATAGCAGGCAAGAGAATTTCACACCAGTGTTCTACATTAATGTTGCAAAGCATAATTTTGAAACCTTACGTTCTGGTCTAAACACGACACCAAATTAGGAAGCTGAAAGTTCATTTGAGGTCAATCTAAAATATTGTGTGCTGTTTGCTTACGCCTGTCTGTGTTTGTTTTGAAAAGGAATGAACAGTTAATCATTCCGAAATGAGTTTGGGGTTTATGTACAAGTAAGCTTTGCCCATGTTTAGACAAAAAAATTGGCTGCCAACAGCGAAATCACATAATCTGCTTCCTGTTGTGAGATTGTAATGAATTTATCTAAATGTTTTAGAAGAATTTTATCACAGGATATATCTTAAAATTAAAGGGGAAACTAACTCCATGACTGTCCCGATCCTTTAGCGTAACTGCAAATTATGCCCATAAGTAGACACTTCCTTCTTCCATGGACTGACTGATGTGCACTCTGTCACGCACCAACACCATGGACATAAAGCATAAAAGAAACAGAAATGTATGGGATTCCAGAATGTTTTAAAATCAGAATTGCGAGCATCACTTTCTATTTATGGAATGCTATCAGCAGGAGAACTTTTAATATACTTTCTCTTCAAAGATAGCTGAATTTGGAATAGATCATGAACTTTCTTGATGAACCTTTCTGGTCTCGGAAGTTGTTGGAGTTCTGCTCAGAGTGAATCATAGAATCATATAGTACAGACCATTTGATTCATTGGTCCTGTGCCAGCTCTTTGAAAGAGTCATCCAATTAATCTCAAACCCCTCTACTTTTTCCCCATAGCCCAGCATTTTTTTTCCTTTTAAAGTTTAACTTGTTTCTGCTAGTTAGTAAGCAGAGCCTTTAGTTATTAAATTTCTAATCGAGTTTGATCCATGAACTACTGCCAAAGCATCTTTCTTATGTAACTGGTGCAGTGCAATAGTCTTTTGCACTCTTCCATGTCCCAGCTGTTCTCTCATTCCAGTATTGAAGGAATACAACTGCACACTACACCTTTCCCGCTTCACCAAACGAAAGCTTGCAATTACATAGCACCCCTTATTACATCTCTCAAACTTACTAATCACTTCAAGAGCTAACCATGCAAGAAATGGCAGTGACAAGTGTGGCAGAATATTGTACACTGCAAACTCTCACTATCAGCAATGCGATGCATGGCTAGTTAGCTATTGGTGTTGGCTCAGGGAGTAATGTTGAGCAGGGCACACAGAAAAAACTCTAAACTTCTCCAAATAATATCGTTACTGGCCACTAACCTCACTGGAACAAGACAATAGTACCTCAGTTTATTTCATTAAAATTAGAGCACAGTAACAAAAAAATGAGCTATTTTATTAACCTTTTAACTACTGGCTCATTTAATTCTGAAATAATACACAAGGAGTTAAAAAACAAAAACATAGAAATGAAGCTCCTGCCTAACAGAATACAAATTGAGCTGATGCTCTACTATTGAAATATCTTCACAGCAGTAGCTGAAAGAGGACCTAAGCCAGAGCATTCAAACACAAACATACTACGTGACCTGCTCAATGGCACACCTGACTGACAGTGCCTTTATTTAAATGACAGTTATTCAAATCCAGGAGGCCGAGGTAACTATTTTCAGAAATAATTGTTAGTCTATACTGTTCAAATTCAAGGAGTTTGTCTAGATCTTTCAAAGAAACTAGGTTAGGTAGTTGCCACAGTTAGTAATAATTTGAGAGAGATACAAGTGTAAGTTATTTATAAAATATATAATTAACACAGAAATCACAAACTATTTATTACTCCCCTTATTCAATGAGTTATCTATTGCAATTTTGCTTATATATAAAAAAAATCACTTTTTTATTCACTTCTTCATTTACTATTCAATACGTTTATTTGACAATTAAAGCCTAACAGCCTAGTAGTATGATATGCTGCTACTTCTTTAAAGGTGTGAGGAGGGTCCTCTCAAGCACACAATAAAATCAGTAGTTCAAATAAATTAAAGTTTGCTTTTTGTTATCCTGGGCATGTATCAAAACTATCTAGCTATTGAATAAACTCAAAGATGCAGGAAGCAAATAGATCATTCTGTACCATAAAGAGAAAAAAGTCAGGACAGTATCTCAAGTGCAACCCCTCTGTCAGAAATAGGGTTCTGCTCAATGTTGTTTGTGTAAACTAAAAATGAAGGTGGCAAATAGCTGATGATGAATTAACCTGTTTTTGTCAACTAAATTTCTTGTGAAGGTGAAAACTAAAATGAGATCAAATTAACTTGTTTTAAGCAGTACACCAATGTTAGAAACAGGAGGCTAAAGCCCTCAGTCACTATCAGTTTACTTCTCAACAATTCTTGACTTCAGAGTTGTGAGAGAAGTGAATGAATTAATAACATTTTAAAAACAAATTTTGAAAATAACTTCCTGGAAAGAAGTATAATGAAAGTGGAACCCAATTTTTCAGTTAAACCTTTCTTCCAGAATGACAAATATTACCAAAACGTCAGGAACACAACTAGGGATCATATTTTGCCAATAAGGCCAATCTTCTGTAAGCCTACCTTCACTGGTCAATATATGCATTGGGATTCCTACAGCTCCACGTGCTACAAGATTGGCCTTATCAGCAATCTCATAAATAGGGCTTGAGCCATTTGCTCACCGTGTAAGCTTGATGCTGAAGTAGGGCGCATCAAAGCTATCCTGTGGGCTAATGGCTACCCCGATCAGATCAGCGTAGCACGAATGGGCCTATGGCCACCACTTTCAGATCTGAAAAGTACCTAGTCTACCTTAAATTACCCTGGAAGGGCAAAGTATCTCAAAAATTTAAGCAACAGGTGAAGCTGGTTGTTTCATGCTGCTACTACTATGCAGTGGCAACGTGAGTTGTATTCTCCACTATCAGGGGGCTGCCGACAAACCAAAAAGGTGTTCTGCCTAGCACACAAATGAGTAACATGGTATACTGATTTCAGTGCTGGTGTGATGCCAAGTATGTAGGTTGTATGTCCCAACGGCTCGCAAATCGTATCAAACAGCACATTCCTTTGGCTGTTCATAATAGGCAGTTCACTGACTGTATTCAGCCAGCCCCTGTTTGCAGAACTCAGAACATAATGTCTAACATTAGATGCGATTCTACGATTGGGCAGCAATTACTGAACAATTCAGAGTGTGCTAAGAATTACACCAACAACCAATTTAAGATTATCAGTCAGACTTGTAACGACTCAGACTTGTGCTTGCTAGAAACTACATTTATTCATATGTAGGCAAAAGGAATACATCCAGACATTGCACCTTTTTTGAATAAATAGAAGCTACGGGGAACAATAGTTCCCTGGTGCATTTGCCATGGCAATATCCTAGCCAGCCAGAAGTGACTTGCCAGCCAAATGAGCACTCCTTTTCTCATGCAGTATAAATTGCTATTCACTTTGAAATTTGGTATTCTGTCATCTGTTCTGTTGAGTGCAAGATGAAAAGCTTCGACAGCATGTCTCTTTTTTCAGCAATACACAAATGTAGAACTTGCTATCAAAAGGAGCAGCTGAGGCGAATAGCATAAATGTACTTAAGGGGAAGTTAGATAAACACATGTGGGTGAAAGAAATAGAAGGATATGCTGATATGGTGAGATGAAGTAGGGCAGGTAAAGGCTTGTGTAGGGCATAGACCTGTTGCGTCAAATGGTCTTTTCCTGTGCCATAAATTCTATTTTTTATCTACTTAATTATCACTGCATTCAGGCCACTGATGATACGTTTCTTGAAAAAAATCCATCAGCAGAAATTTTCACAAAAATGCACACAGCAAGATGGCAAAGAGCCTCTGGAACAATGTCGGCTGATATCTTCAATCACTGTACTTAAACCAAGGGACAGGTTCCAGCAATCTGTACCACAGGCATGTTTAACATAGCTTCCAATTCATTCCAGCATCTTCCTTTTGTTTGTTCCAAGTATAACATTTTGCGTCAAATTTTGTGGACAGACTGAAGGCCAAAAGTTGAGGAAACTTGGTGACCAAGGCAAGCACACTAAAAAGTGACTTGTAGTCTGAAATTCTTCAATTTAATTAGCAGTAATTAACTGCAAGAAGGGCAGTTCAGAAAAACCTTCACAAGTTACTTGGAATTTGACATGTAAAGAGCCTGTATCTGAACTCTAAATGTGGTGAAATATTAAAGAGATGTGCAATCAAGGCATGGAAAAGTTACAGTTTCAAGGAAAGGTTTCTGAAGGTTCAGAGAGATGCAGCAAGGTGAAGAGTCTTTAAGGTAACTGAGGGGTCAATGATGATGGAAGAAAGGTAAATGAAAGTGCGTCCTATTACTGTGAAATGTGGGGAATCCAAGCAACAAGATGTGTGAAAATCGTGACAAATAGGCAACCAGATTCCACATTGTCCTCAGCTGGAAAATGGATGCTGGTGAATAAGAAGAGAGTACAGGACAACCAGGGGGTAAACTCTCCATTGGTTGGAGTCATTCCTAGCACAAGGGAAGATGGTTGTCATTGATGGAGGTCAATCATCTCAGTCCTGAGATGCAGGAGTTCCTTGGGGTACTCTCCTAGGCCCAAACATCTTCAGCTGCTTCACCAATGACATTCCCATCCAACATAAAGTCAGAAGTGGGGATGTTTGTTGATGATTGCACAATGTTCATCACCAGTGGCGACTTCTCAGGTACTGATGCAGTCCGCATATATATGCAGCAAGACCTGGACAATAACCAGACTTGGGCCTATAAGTGGCAAGTTAACATTCGTGCCACACAAGTGCCAGGCAATGACCATCTCCAACAAGTGAGAAACTAACCATCTCCCCATGACATTCAATGACATTACCATCGCTGAATTCACCATTATCAATATCCTAGGGTTACCGTTGACCAGAAATTGACCTGGACCAGCCTTGTAAATACTGTGGCTACAAGAGCAAGTCAGAGGTTGGGAATTCTACAGAAAGTAACTCACCTCCTGACTCCCCAAAGCCTGTCCACCATCTACAAGGCATAAGTCAGGAGTGTGATGGAATACTCCCCGCTTGTCTGGATGAATGCAGCTCCAACAACACTCAAGAAGCTCAACACCATCCAGGTCAAAGCAGCCTGCTTGAGTGGCCACAATACAGCCACCACAATAAATATGCACTCACTCCACCACCGTTACACAGTGTGTACCATCTACAAATGCACTGCAGAAACTCACCAAAGCTCTTTCGACAGCACCTTCCAAACCCACGAACTCTACCACCCAGAAGGACAAGGGCAGGAGATGCATGGGAGCACCAGCACCAGCAAGTTCCCCTCCAAACCACACACCATCCTGACTTAGAAATATATCGCCGTTTCTTCACTGTCACTGGGTCAAAATTTTGGAACTCCCTTTCTAACAGCACTGTGGGAGTTTCTACAACACAGGGACTGTAGCGGTTCAAGAAGGCAGCTCACCACTACCTTCTCAAGGGCAATTAGGGTTGGGCAATAAATGCTGGCTGAGCCAGTGGCACCAATTTCCCATGAACGAATATTAAAAAAAAGCTAAAACAAAAACAGAATTACCTGGAAAAACTCAGCAGGTCTGGCAGCATCGGCGGAGAAGAAAAGAGTTGACGTTTCGAGTCCTCATGACCCTTCAACAGAACTTGAGTTCGAGTCCAAGAAAGAGTTGAAATATAAGCTGGTTTAAGGTGTGTGTGTGGGGGGCGGAGAGATAGAGAGAGAGAGAGGTGGGTGGGGGGGGTGTGGTTGTAGGGACAAACAAGCAGTGATAGAAGCAGATCATCAAAAGATGTCAACGACAAAAGTACAATAGAACACATAGGTGTTAAAGTTAAAGTTGGTGATATTATCTAAACGAATGTGCTAATTAAGAATGGATGGTAGGGCACTCAAGGTATAGCTCTAGTGGGGTTTTTTTTTATATAATGGAAATAGGTGGGAAAAGGAAAATCTTTATAATTTATTGGGAAAAAAAAAGGGAAGGGGGAAAACAGAAAGGGGGTGGGGATGGGGGAGGGAGCTCACGACCTAAAGTTGTTGAATTCAGTATTCAGTCCGGAAGGCTGTAAAGTCCCTAGTCGGAAGATGAAGCCCAACGTAAACTGGAGGAGCAACACCTCATCTTCCGACTAGGGACTTTACAGCCTTCCGGACTGAATATTGAATTCAACAACTTTAGGTCGTGAGCTCCCTCCCCCATCCCCACCCCCTTTCTGTTTTCCCCCTTCCCTTTTTTTTCCCCAATAAATTATAAAGATTTTCCTTTTCCCACCTATTTCCATTATATAAAAAAAAAACCCCACTAGAGCTATACCTTGAGTGTCCTACCATCCATTCTTAATTAGCACATTCGTTTAGATAATATCACCAACTTTAACTTTAACACCTATGTGTTCTATTGTACTATTGTCGTTGACATCTTTTGATGATCTGCTTCTATCACTGCTTGTTTGTCCCTACAACCACACCCCCCCCACCTCTCTCTCTCTCTCTATCTCTCCGCCCCCCACACACACACCTTAAACCAGCTTATATTTCAACTCTTTCTTGGACTCGAACTCAAGTTCTGTCGAAGGGTCATGAGGACCCGAAACGTCAACTCCTTTCTTCTCCGCCGATGCTGCCAGACCTGCTGAGTTTTTCCAGTTAATTCTGTTTTTGTTTTGGATTTCCAGCATCCGCAGTTTTTTTTGTTTGTATTAAAAAAAAGCTAACTGGATAGTTCTTTCAAAGAGCTGACACAGGGACAATGAGCCAACTGGCCTCCTTCTCTGCTGTATGGTTCTATGCTGATCTCAATTTACACCAGCAGCTAACTGTTACAGGTCTCCTTGGCATCAGGGGAGAGAAAGAGGCAATAAGCCTGGCTCCCTGCTCCTAATTGTTAGTCAATGACTTTTCTGGAAGATCACAGGTGGACAGGATTATAGTCAGCTATTGTGGCCTTCCACAAACAGTCTGGCAAGATCTCCAATGTGTAGGGAGAATGCCCTCTTGGGTGACACTGAAACTGTACCCCTGGAAAGGGGGATCAGGCACCCTACTCAAGAAGAAGGTAGAAAATCAAAAGGGTGGGTGGAAAAACATATTTGAGGGGGGCTGAATGGCCTACTCCAACTCCTGCATTCCTAAAAGTTGGAATCTGCCACGAACCAAGAATTCCTTGACCGTGACAAACTACAATAACAAAGTTATTATTTTAACAAAAAAGATTTCAAACTAGAACCCACTACTCCTTTAAAGCTTGGACTGTAAGGAGTTTCATGCAGTAACCCAATCCCTGTTCTCAGCTCAGATCCCTCTGGGATTACGTGCACTCTATTGACCAGGTCGCCTGCCTGCCTTCAGGAGAGAAGTGAAAGCCACAACCTTCCTTCCCAGCTTATGGTTTGCATTAGAGCTGCTCTGCCTGGCTCTTTTCCCTTTGGCTCTTTTGGCTTCTGAATAATACACACCATTAAACTTATGACCTTCCTCCCAATACGAGTTATTAGTTAATGTTGCTCGTGCAGATAGGAACAAATTGCTGTACTTTAATTACAACAGAAAGGGACACAGATGTCACATATACAAACTCCTGAGAACTCTTCTGATTATCGCCAGAAAAAATTAAACCATTTTCAAAGAATTATTTTAAAAGTGCAAAAAGATTTAAGAAAATACTTGAACTGAATCACTCTCCTCCCTGAAAAATGCTCCAGGCTTTAAACTTTATGCCTAACGGTGTAAATCTGATAACATTTCTGCATCGTATAGTGCAATTAAATGTAACAATATACCTCAAAAATCTCTTCTTAAAATAATATAATAAAACATCGGAAATACACAGAATAGGCAAGACAGAAAATCTCGGGTACGGACCCTTTGTAAGAACTGACTCAAGATGTTGCACCTTTACAGGTCTGTTGCGCATTTGCAGCACATTCGGGTTTTATTTCATATTTCCAGTATTTTGCTGTGGTAAGGGGGAGGGGCAGGAGAAAGGGTAGGTGGTTTATACCTTTGAAGCCTGTGATCTTCACCGTTTGGAACAGGCTATTTTAAAACAAATCAGGCATTTTGCAAACAGTTTCATTCCTCTTTTATTGGAAAGAGGGGTGCAGACTTGATGGGTTGAATGGCCTCCATAAGTGGGGGTATAAATACCGACATGGGATGAGTTGCCTGTTTTGGGTTATAATATTGTCGTCAGATGTTTAAACCTGTTGTCCAGCTAGATGGAAAGGAGGAAAATTCAATAAAGCTGCACTATTTTTTCTTTAAGGAGATCAAGTATACCATAAATGAGCATATACAGTTACATCTTCCAAATAAAATGACTGAGCAAATCAATTACTTCTAAAGCCCCCATTTGGCGTCACTCCTAAAGCCCAATTTGGTGTCACTCCTACTGTGTTACCAGTGCTGAGGAAAATCCATTTCCCGTCTTTCTTCCAGCTGTGTGCAGTGGACGTGGGCTGTGGAAGCAACATCACATAGGCATTTCAAGTCTAGGGAGACTGTCCTTAGAATACAATGCAGAATAGGATAGTTTTAAAAGTGTTTCATAGCCCTGCTTTAGATCAAGCACCACAGTTCTTTGGATTAGAGAATTCCAAAGATGCACAAGGCTCAAAGCAGAAATTCTCTCTCATTTCCATCTTAAATAGGCGACCCTTTTTCTGAAACTGTGGGGGTCGGTCAGCTGAATTGGCTAGATGGCCAGAATGTGGTACAAAATTACACGAAAAGCACTTGTTCAATCCCCGTAACGGCTGTGGTATTTCATGCTGGTCTGACTCCTTGCCTTACCCCATGCTTGATGTGGAATGGTGCCCCTCAAGCTATATAACCATTTGTCTCTCTCTCTAACATAGAGAGATGCCTATGATCCCTTGTGGACAATGGTTCATTACATTATATTATTCTGACACTATGCTCCATGGTTCTAGATTTCACCACCAGGGAAAACATCCTTTTAGCATCTACCCTGTCAACTGCTTCAGAATCTTTCACGTTTCAATAAGATCTCCTCTCATTCTTCAAAGTCAGAGGGTAATTATAGCACACTCAACTGTGAGTAAGAGAATTGTGGGTTCAAGCCCACATTGACTCATACACATAAACCTAGAATGACACTTCAGTGCATAACCGGGCATATGCTGCACAGTTGTAGAAGGTGTTATATGCAAGCAGACACAAAAGGGGACAAGAAAAGACCAGTTGGCCCATTGTGTCATTCCCATCTACCATTTACCTCATACCTCCCCATTCTCCCTTCAGTCCCCAAGTCAGAGCCATGCAATTTCCTGGGATCCCTCTGCCTGTTTTGGGACTTAAAAGATTACAATACACTAATCGAAGGAGAACAGGGGGTTCTACCAGGGGTTCCTGGCAAGCATTCACCCTCAAGCGACAAAATAAAATAAGAAATATTGCCGAAAAGAGACATTTTGTTTTTCATCTTGCACAATCATAAGAATACCAGGGGAAACAACAACTTTATGCTGTATGAAAAGAGAGTGCTGACTGGCTGGCAAGCGGACTCTGATTAGTAGAGGGGTTGCCGTGCAGAATGCACCAGTTAATGGTGACTGACAGTTAACTGCAAAGCATTGTTCGAAATTTAAACCAAGCAGATCGACTCTGATTGGTCAAGGCATTGCCCTGAGGAATGAGGCAGTGAATGGCTATCACCTACTTTGTTTAGCTGAAATAGGCACAATGTGTGTACATGTTCTTTCTGTCCACAAAGAACAAGGCCTTGTGTATTAATATACGTAGCTTCCAGTACACGCAAATGTACCACACTGAGAGCCCCACTGACAATCTTAAATTGGTTGTCAGTGTAATTGAGGAATATTTAGCAAACGTTGTCCAATTGCGGGATCACATCTAATGTTGGACACTGTTTTGAGTTTTGCAAGCATGGGCTGGTTGGGTATGGTCTCTATCTTCCCCATTGCGAACAGTGGAAGGGACATGCTGGTTGATATGATTTGCCAATCTTTGGGATGTATGGCCCACATACCTAACACTGGCACCAAAATTCACATACCACATCACGTATTTGTGAGATAGGCAGAATGTCTTTTTGGCTTAACAGCAGTATCTTGTTGGTGGCAAATACCACTCGAGTTGCTACTGCATAGTAGCAGCGTGGAACAGCTAGCTTCAACTGCTGCTTAAATGTTTGAGATACCTTGTCCTTCCAGGGTAGTGAGGTAGACTGGGCACTTTCCAGGGCCGAAAGTGACGGCCTTTAGGCCCATTCATGAGTTTGTGCGAAATGATCTGATCAGGGTAGCCATTATCCCACAGGGTGTCTTTGATGCGTTCCATTCCAGCATCAAGCTTGCATGGTGAACAAATGGCTTGGGCCCTAATACAAGGCTGCCAATAAGACCAATCTTATAGCACTTGGAACGGTAATAATCCCAACGTGTGTATTGACCAGTGAAGGTCAAGCCCTCTCAGAAACTTATGCTAGGCTAACTGGCCTATAGTTTCCTGCTTTCAATCTCCTCCCCCGGCCCCTTTTTAAGTAGCCTATGAAGTACTTTTGAATTGTAGTCACTGCTGTCATACTGCAACAGAAAGGGACACAGACATCACATATACAAACTGAGAACTCTTCTGATTATCGCTAAAAAAAATTCAAATAATTATTTTAAAAGTGCAAAAAGATTCAAGAAAATAACTATCACTTTCTTCCCTAAAAAATGCTCCAGGCTTTAAAATTTATGCTTAATTATGTAAATCTGATAACATTTCTGCACTGTATAGTTCAATTAAATGCAACAATATACCACAAAAATATATTTAAAAAAAAATCATAAAACATCAGAAATACACAGAATATGCGAGACAGAAAAGACAAATTAAAATCTCAAGTACGGACTCTGGAAAAACTGACCCAAACTGTTGCATCTTTACAGGTCTGTTGTGCACTTGCAGCATTTTCTGGTTTTATTTCCAGTATTTTGCAAGCTCCCACAAACTGTAATTTGACAATGACTTGATAATTTTTTTTTTGGTGTGGTGTTGATTGACAAATCAATTTTGGCCAGGGCACCAAGGAGGATATTTCATGCAACTGCCAATCCACAGAATCTTCCTCAACAACTAGCCCCTATTTCAACTCAGAAAATACATAAGCCTCCAGTTCTTGACTTTCCAGGTAGTGGAGCTCATGGCTTCTGGGTGTGCTGCCAAAGGAGCTTGTGCAAGTCGCTGCAGTGCATCTTGTAGATGTTACACAATGCACCCATGGTACGCTAGTGGGTGAGATGTTCCTCAAACTGACTGCATTCTCCTGGACAGTATCGATCTTCTTGAGTATTTGGCAACTGCACCTAATTGAAGAGAATAAGAAAACAGAAAATATGATGTCTTGACTCCTCTGATCAACAGCAGCTTTATTTGGTCAGTAATGGCTCCTATTTGTTTTTGTCATCAGATTGCTCAGTGATAAGTTCCCTTAAGGAATAGCGGAACAGTTGTCTTGAAGGGATAGGGTAAGGCTAAACATAGCTTCTTTATAGCAGCCATAAATAATAGCTGCACTTCAAGTCCCAACTAACCATGAGCAATGCCAGAGGCGGTCTGGTAAGGCTGCCATTTGCAGAAATGAATCAACAAGTGCTGGCCTCCTCCTACAACCAGGATGGGAGGAGTGTGCAGTTGATCAAACCCCACTTCTCCACAGGTCGCACCATTAGTTTATAAGATTGATTCACTCACCAAAATGGCCAATCATTTAACTTCACTACTGCCAACCAGAACAAAGGAGACTTTAACCAGGCTTCTTTCAATAAACACCAAACTTATCAGTGTATTATAAAACCAGTCATGTCAAATAGAAAGGCAAAGCTTATTAACATGCAGAATGGAATATGAAAGTATATGAATTACTCTTTCGAAACACCCTAAGTTGCAAGCATGACAAAAAAAATAAATAAAAATAGAGGAACTCTGCCAAAGGTTAAAAGTCAATGGCTTTGTGGAAAAGGAAAGATGGTGGAGTCCTTGAAATGGTGTCCAGGATATATAGTTGGTCTCTCTGTGCTGACCTGCGAAACAATCGATGACTCTTGCACTGCTTTTCAGGCAGACTCTAGGAAAACTTGCAGGTACTCTATTCCAGCACATGGCAACTTAGCAGCGGCTTATATTCATTTCCAGCTGTGGACTGGCTCTGGGCTGCAAAAAGGCCGCTGTCTTCCTTTCTCCAGTTGGTCCTTTCTCTTCTCAAAGGAAAACTAAAACCAACTTTTAAACACAGCTTTTCCAGGCATGGTTTTTTTTCAGAGCCATAAGCTACCATGTGGTCCATTTTGTACACAGTCCACCAGGGTCAGCAGTTTACAGATTCTTTATAACTGCTTAATTACCTTTTCTTGTAAAAGGGTGTTTTTTTTCCAGGAATAGTAATTAGAGTCTTGCATTAACTCTTGATGGGACAGTATCTTTTAAAACATACAAGCGTTTATTTGCCATATGCTTATCACTGAGCAATCTGATTACAAAAACAGATAGGAACCATTGCTGACCAGCAATGATGATGCTGGCTGATCAGAGGAGTCAAGACAATGCTTTCGACCCCTTGCTCTGTTTCCCTGTTTTCATCCCAATAGGTGCTTCACACAACATTTAAGAAGATCAACTCCATTCAGAAGTTGGGAGACACTTTATCCGAAAGCCTAAGCGGTGTGCACTGCTTAGACGCACTGCTACAACTTACCCCAGCAAATCTGCAAACTTGTCATCAGCAACATCACAGGATCGTTCACTGCTACAACAGCAACAGTGTGTGGTGCAGGCATGTACTAGGGTGATGCACAGGAAGGAAACAAGTACTTAAATCATTAGAGACAAATATTAGGACATGGTTTCTTCGGCAGCATCTCCAAAACCCACGACCTCCGCGACTTAGAGGGTCAAGGGTAACAGATATTTGGGAATGCCACGACCTCCAAGTTCCCCTTCAAGTCACACACCATCCCAACCTGGGCATGTATTTCTGCCATTTCTTCATTGTGTTGCAGGGTTTTCACTTAACCAAAACCATCTAACAGAACTTTGGAACAGCATGGACTACAGAGGTTCAAGCAGGAAAGCCCATCACCAACCTTCTCAGGGATGGGAAATAAATGCTGGTCTTGCCAGCAATTCTCACATCTCAAGAATGAATACAACAGACGGTAGATAATTGGTGAAAGTTGAGCTTCTATCATATGCTCTGCCTTTATTCAAGCAGTAAATCCCTGAACTTGCCTATCAGCCACACCACAAGATTTGCCTCTGCTACAACAAGAGTTTGCATTTTGAGAGTGCCCTTCTAGTGAGACATGTCTCAGGGTGTACATACCTTCTCTCTGTATCACCATGTAAAGCATTAGAGACAAATATCAGTGTGTGGTTTATATCCCCAAACCATAGACATTGCTCTTGCAGTTTATAATAATTTTCATCTGAGCCCTGAGTGCATTCACATGTAATTCCCTTCAAGAAGCATAATAATTTCTCATATAAAAGCAAAATCCAGTCATTTTCTTTTCTTAAATCTGAACTTTCTGAGGATTGCACACATAAAGATCAAGCCTTCTTCGCTAATCAGCTTCATGTGTTTGTTTTCGAGCACAGAATGATTTATTCCAGTACTTTGTAATGAATAGTACTGTTTCCAGCCCAAGGTTTCCAGCAAACAGTCCCAGTGCACACTAGACAGAAACAGTAATATCACCTTCAATCACAACGATGCTCTTTTATACTGATTAAGGTGAATGTTTTAAGTCCCAGCTTGGCTTAGTTGGTAGCAACCGTCTTTGAATCAGAAGCTTTGGATACAAATTCTATTCCTGGACTAAGCCCATAATCTAGGCTGCCATCCCAGCGGAACAAAGAGGGATGTTTTGTTGTCAGGAACGCTGTTGTTCAAACGATACATCAAGCCTGCGTGCCAAATTTTTTTGCTAATCGCTCCCACGAAGCATCTGTTACAATCCTTTTGGGGAAACTGTAAACCAAAATAATCAAATTTACTGAATGCCTCCCCAAATGAAGAAATTGCCGATAAAATTGCACTTTTTGTAACTTTTTCTTTAACACAAATCAGAAGCAATGAAAATTAAACATGAATTAACGGGCAAATGATATTTCAAATAAAAAGGTCAATGTCACTTTAAATAGCTGATACAACAAAGATACAGCTTCAACAACTACAAGCACCTGCATCACTCCCCACAGACATGTAGCACTTTGCGCTGTTCCAAATTCCAAAGTTCTCAGCTTCTCAGTTCTCAAACTCAGCTTCTCGTATGCAGGGTCTCTCACTTTCCCACTAAATCAATTCTGACCTTGAGCAGTGTGCACTGGCAGCCATATTCCATCTGAAGTCCCCCGAGACAGTCATCACCCAAATAGCACAAGTCTGCAGACCCTTCTGAGCTAGGCATACAACAGTCTTGATGGTACAGGTTTCCCAGAGGTTCCTTTATCCATCCCTTCAATAAACTCTGTCAAACGTTCTGGCCGGCTCTAGCAAAACTGAAGCAGCAGCAGTGAAATCGTTCAATTCACAATTTATGCCCTAACCAAGTCTTTGGCTTTCTGAAATAAAAACAGAAAATGCTGGAAAAGCTCAGCAGGTCTGGCAGCATCTGTGGTGAAAGAAACAGAGTTAACATGTTGAATCCATGTGACTCATCTTCAGAGCTCTGTTTCTCTCCCCACAGGTCCATAGATGCTACCAGACCTGCTGCATTTTTGCAGTATTTCCTGTTTTTATTTCAGATTTCCAGCATTCGCAGTACTTTGCTTATATCTTTGGCTTTCTGTCCTGTTTAACTGTATTTTACACACATACAACGCCTTCTCTGTTCTCTCTGCTGTTGGTACCGCTTCTAGGTCATAGGTCACCAGGTCACATGGACCAGCATTTCTTATTATGCAAGAAAATTGCTGGGAGATGATCAGGTGCTATTTAAATGTTGATCTGCCTTTTATTTGAAGTTCAGCAAAAGACAAATGAACAAGTTAAAGTTGGGCAGATTAGGCTTGACAATATGCTTGGCAGTTTCTGGTCAGTTCCCAAAATTAAAACTCCTATTTATGCCCTCAGTTGTGTACAAACAGCCCAAGACACTTCACAGGAGCATTATCAAACAGAATTTGACATTGAGCCACCGAAGGAGATATTAGGACAGCTGGCCAAACACCTGATCAAGGAGATAGGTTTCAGGAAGGTCTTAAAGGAGGAAAGAGAGGTAGAAAGGCTGATAGGTTTATGGAGAGAGTTCCAGAGTTTAGGATCTTGGCCACTGAAGACACAGCAAGGAGGAATGTAGCACTCAGAGGGTTGTCAGGCTAGAAGCGGTTACAGAGATAGGAAGGGGGGGCCAGATAGGGATTTGGCTTCAATAAATTGTTGAAATGTCAAAACAAATAACCAAGTATTTCATATTTCAATGGGCGGAATTTTCCGTCCCCCGCTGGCGTCAAGCATCATGGCGGGCAAGAACGGACAATATGGGAGAAAGGCCAAAAAAATTGGTTACATGCCATCATGAAACCGCTTTGCGATCGTCCGCTCCACCCGTTAATGCCAGACCGCCTTTCCCGCTGCCGCACATCGGGAATGCTATTTTAATACACCTGCATATCATTATAAGCCCTGTTCACCGGAATCCACATCCCCCCCCACCGACATCAAATTTCTCACCCACATCAGCGGGAAAACAGGCCGGTGCAGAACACGTCTTGACAAGTGTGGCGTGCAGAAGTTGGGACTCGCCGCCAAATCCTTGCTCACATCGCGGGCAGCCAAGGAGCAGAAGATGCTGGAGCCCTTCAGCTACCGGACCCTGGAGGAACACGTGCATCGCATGCTGGGTAGATTTATATGGACATGCCTCCGCCACGAAGCTCACAGAAGGTGGAAGGTCACCGTTGAGGATCTGCTTCGGGACATCAGTGTCTTGGCCATGGGTTGCTACAGACGATCGTCAAGGGAGTGGAGAGGAAGGTCCAGCTGTGAGTGGGAGAGGAAGGTGTACTGGGGGGCGGTGGGAGAGGAAGATTGAGGTTTGACTGGGAGAGGACAGTGTACTGAAGGGGTGGGGTTTGGGAGGGGGAGAATGATGGTGTCAAGGGAAGGGGGGAACACTGGTGTCAAGGAAGGTGAGGTCGGGAGGTGGGGGGAGGGAACGGTTGTGTCAAGGAAGCGAGGGGGAGGGAGTACAGAGGAGGGGGGTGTAATCGGGGGGGAATGTGGCAACTGAGGAGGTAGGTGTAAGGAGAGAGGAAGATGTAAGGGGAGGTTCAGAGGGGGAAAGAAAGAGTTTGGATGGAGGAAGAAGTCCAGGGGGAAAGGAAGGAGTAAGGGTGGGGCAAGGACTAAGGGTGGGGCAAGGAGTAAGGGTGGGGCAAGGACTAAGGGTGGGGCAAGGACTAAGGGTGGGGCAAGGACTAAGACCGGGGCATGTCCAGGTGAATGTGCAAGGGAGGGGTCTGAGGAGTCAATGACTGCCTCCTAGGGAGCAAAATGAAGGTGGTCATGATAGGAAGGAATGGTGAGAATGAGAGAGGGCAGAGTGAGCCGGTAGGGTGGGAGAGTGTGGGTGTGATAGTAGCAGTAGAAGGGGCAGCGACGGTGGTTGGTGGGGACTCGGAGGCAAACATAGACCATGGGGGTGGGAAGGAGGAGGTTGGGGAGGTCATTGTGGATGGGGATGGGATTCTCGAGAAGATAGCGAACATGCACATTCACCTGGATATCCCGGAAAGAAAAATGCTCTGGCTGGTAGGTGACGGTGTGGAGGTGGAAGGTGATGCCGGGGAGTCAACAACGATGGGGGAAAGGGCATGGGTGACTGGGGGAGGGGAAAGGATGGGGGAACTGAAGACATACATCACGATAACTATCTTACAAAATCAAAAAAGTAAAAGAAAACTCATGTTGGGCGGGAACAGGTGCTGCCTGGGAGTGTGATCAGTGGGTGTGTAGTGATGCAGGTCAGCTCAGATGGACAACTGAAAGAGAACCCCAGCAGACAGCATTGAAAATGCTCAGGAGATGAGTGTGAGGGAGAAAGGATCCACCTGCCTGGGACAGTGCTTGCACGAGGCTCCGAAAGGCCCTGCCACACACACACTTTTCCCTCCAGGATCACTCCTGGGCTGGCTGTGTGCAGTTGAACCGTTGGGAAATGCAGGGGCAGGATTTGCGAAGCCTGCAAGTGAAGCTGAAGGACATCATTACACATTATTCAGTGAATACATTTTCCAATTATAAAGAGACAAAATGTGCTCACCCATGCAAACATTTGTGATCAGAAATTGTTAACTTTGCTAGACCTACACTTCTAGGTGCTGCCCTGACATCCGCAGCAAGGCTGGAGGCAGCCTGTGCAATGGTCGGCCCTGTTGCCTCTGATAACTTCGGCGTGGGTCCTCTGGAGAGCCAAAGCCTTGGAGGCCCCGGTTTGCTTTGGCTGTCCTCCTGTGGGCCAGTTGCTCCCGCTGTGGTGACGGAGGGAGAGATTGAGGGGGGGTCACAGGCAAAGGGGACTGGGAGGGAGAGGACAGCCTCTGAGATTACTGAGTGGATGACCCAGGGCTGTTCAGCTGCTGCTCCTCCTCCTCCCTTCAGGTGCCCGGCTGCCCCAGCTTGTCTCCTTGGGAAAGGAGCACTTGGAGGGACATTGAGGTGCCCCATTTCTCTCTCGCATTGTCACTGCAGGAACTTACCCATGGCTCCTGTGATGGAGTGCAAGTCTGCGCACATCTCTGCGTTCTGCTGGACCAGGGTCTCCAAGGCGTCTGTCATCCTTCCCATGGAGACCTCCATACACAGACACGTGGGCACTACTTCATCAGAGAACAGGCGGACGCACTTCTCCGACTCGCGTGCCACTCTGTTGAGGGCTTCCAACAGTTCCGCATGATGTTCCCCTGCCTTCTGCTGACTCTCCAGGATGAATTGGAAGGCCAAATCCAGAGGCCCATCATCTGGCTCAGACCTCACAGATGCCTCTTCCCCAGCAGTCCTCTGTGTGCTCGGCTGAACCAACCTACCTCCTGCTGCAGACACATGTCCATGTGGTGACCACCAGATTGTGAACCCAAGCCGGCTCTAGATCTAGGTCCCATCGAGGTGTGTCTCTCTGCGCTGGTGGAGGGTGTGGGTAAACGCTGTGACGGGTCTTCCAGGTTGCTTATTTCCAGCTTTTCAAAGGAGGTGGTGTCCTCTTGGCTAGAGGTGAGGACCTGGATGGAGCTGAGGGGCTGGCTGACTGAGGGGGTCAGTTGCTTGGCAGAGCTCCCTGCGAACCAAAGGAAAGATGATTGGTGCATGGCAGCACTCACAGTTGTGTTGAGAGAGGGATGATGTGCTGCAGGGTCCTCAGGTTGGTGTTTGCCACTGACCTCACCATTGCCACAGGCATGGTCCACAACCTCACCAGTCAGCGCTTGGCACGCTCCTCAAAGTGAGTGAGGGGTCTAATGTGGGCCACTCCACCACCGGTCTGGGACCTCTCTCTGCTGCTGTGAGCCAGCCTCCCCTGCATGAAAAAGATGGACAGAGTGTGAGCAGGACGCATTGCACTGCATGGAATGTTTGTGTGGTGAGAGGGGTCATGGATGGGATGGGAACGCGAGCTCCAGAGGCTGTGAGCCTGATGGAGATGTGAGGGTGTGTGTGAGAGATAGTGGTGTTGTCCCTTGAGGTGTAAGATCCCTGTGGATGTGTGAAGGGCTTATGTGTTCAGAGTGGAGATGGTTGACTTACCCTGGAGGCACGATGAGATTGTTCATCCTCTTTCTGCACTGGATGGCCAAGCTCTTGTGGGCAGCGTTGGTACTGACCACCTCTGTCACTGCCTCTCAAGCCAGATTGGTGATGTTCCTGTGGCCATAGCGGGGGTAGAGGACATCACGGCGGGCCTCCACAGTGTCCACAAGACGTTCCAGGGGTGCTGCACGCTTCTTGCCTTTGGGGGCCATGTCTTCTGTGCAGCAGTCCTGGGCTGGAAACACAGAGGTGTGCACATGGCTGCACTTTAAAAATGGTGTCCGGCGTGAGGAAGCGGTGAGGTGACGACTTGGCGAGCGAATCGGAGGCCGTCCTGCCAGCGAACTGGCATGTTTCCTGGGGATGTGTTGATTAATAAGGTGGGATGGGACGATACAAGCGCAAAAACCCACCATTGCGGCCGGTGGGTAAAACTGATTTCCCACCCGCTCCCGCACTTAATGCAAATCTGGGACAATTCCACTCAATGTCTCTTGCATACAGGCCTAGTCATAATAAGTTATACATCATTATAGTGCAGACATTTCAATACATATGATGCAGAGTGATGATGACAGAGGCTTACACAATGGCTTATAGGCAACTCTAGGAACTTGCATCAAAATTTAGGTACAATTATTTAACTGCACACTGAATCAATGGCATGCAAGGCTGACTCGGACCTCTGAATGAATGGAGAACTACCAAAGCTGAAGAAGAGACATACAAACTCGAAACATTAACTGTTTCTCTCTCCACAGATGCTGCCAGACCTGAGTTTTTCCCGCATTTTCTGTTTTTATCTCAAAAAGGCACTCCTTACTCCTAGACTTGGCGACAGGATAAAGATCTCAATCCCATCACTGCCAAATACCTCAAAAATGTACCAAACTGTGTTATAACCTCCCAATGAAAGCAGCAGCAATGTCATGTTGTCTGGAATGCACCCAGTATTCTGGGCTGTCCTGTAACCAGAGAATTTTACATACCATGACGGAAAACAAAATCGATGTAGTATATTAGAAAAGAACCAAAAACTCAAGGTTGATGAATGAGTAAGAAGCTGTCTCAATTCTGGTCAATTGATCATCCTGCTGGGACATGAAAACTAGCTGCAAGTGGGCATTTTAATTGCCTTTGGATGCAATGAGGTAAATATGTACGGGAACTTTCTGTTCCCAGTATTTCATGCATAACTGCAGCTGGCTTCCCTACTACAGGATGTGACTATTCAGGGGAAATTCTTGTCCTCGAATCGCAATTACCACAATTGAAAATGATTGGATATTTCCTTGAAAAACAATGAGATCTGCCTGGAATTTCCTCCACCCACAGTAGTGTACGGGCAACGTTCATCAAACATGTTGACAATGATCGTAAATCTTTTCAGTTCTCACCTATGGTTTTAATTCTATGGGGTTGGTCGGTCCTTCACGACATAATTATACAAACTGTTCCTACTTAATATCATGTCTTTTCTTTTTTGAAAAGTAATATTATTTAATGATAAATTCACCATTTCTTGTGCCAGCTGGGTATTTATTGCCTCTCTCTATTTCCACCCCTGCTCTCATGAGGGTGCAGACCAGCAGATGCACGGGTACTTACATCTGCTAATACCTCGGCAATGTGTTATTTTTCCATCGGTGAGATTAGACAATGAGTGTTGGCAAGCTACTTGACCAAGCGAGCATCACAACCTAATCTGATCCCAACAGCCATTTGCGGGTATTTTTGAGTATGTCATTGGATAGCATTTTGAAACAAGATAGCATTGGTTGTTTTCTTTCCCTTCCTTACCCAGGAGAATTGAAGTCGACTAAAACAACCCTTAAGTAACTCAGTTGCTGCACGAGCTAGGCTCACTTGGTAGCATTATTGCCTTTCAGGCAGGAGGTCAGGCAGCAAGTCCACCCTGAGGCCCAAGAAGGTAAATCTAGGCTGAAATTCCAGTGCAAGATTGATGCACTGTCAGTGCTGCCATCTTTCAGATCAGACATTAAATCGAGGACATATCTAATCTTAGGGGACTAAGGAGCAGGAGTAGGCCATTTGGCCCTTCGAGCCAGCTCCGCCATTCAGTAAGATCATTGTTGGTTGTGATCTGGTTGTGGTCACAACTCCACTTTCCTGTCTGTCTCCATAACCGTTGACTCCCCTGTCTATCAAAAACCTATCGATCTCAACCTTGAATAGATTCAATGACCCAGCCTCCACTAATTCCTGGGCAAGAGAATTCCACAGACCAACAATCCAGTGAGAGAAAAAATTTCTCCTCATCTCTATCTTATTCTTAAACTGTGTCCCCCAGTTCCTCTGCCCCACAAGAGGAAATGTCCTCCAGGTATCCACACTAGCAAGTCCCCTCAAGATCTTATATGTTTCAATAAGATCACCTCTCATTCTTCTAAACTTAAAATGGGTAAAGGCTCAATCTGTTCAACCTTTCTTCATAAGGTGAGCCCCTCATCTCAGGATGGCTGAAAACTCTGTGACATTATTTCAGAAGAGAATAGGGGAATACCCCACTGTCCCAGCTAGTATTTTTCCCTCAAACACCACCACAAAAACCAGGTTAACTGATCATTAATTAAGTTGCCATTATACGGAACGTTCTGTCCAAACTGATTGTCATACTGCATAACAACATTCACAGCACTTAATTATAAATTATTGTATGTGAGGAATTTTGGCAGATGGATACAGCTTGATACAACAGCTTGTATTTATATATCTCTGGACATATGAGCCAGCTCGACAGAACTTTTGTTCAAGTTTAAAGTGAAAGTATTTCTCCTTGATAGATGTTGCTAGTCGTTAACATAATAGCAAATATCTGACTATTTTTCTCTTTTATCATTCACATTTTTTTATGCTCTAAGGTAATCTCAAGCTCTTAATACTCATCCTGCTTACTCTCCTTTTTGAATCAGCTTTCTCCCATTGTAAATGTGTAAACTCATGTATCATAATTAACTGTAATTATCTCAGTGTATAACATGAGGGTCCAGCTTTCTGGCTTTCTTTCCTACCCATACGTCATCACTCATGTCTCTCTCCCTTTCCATCGAGGGGAGTCATCCTTCAAGGAAATGCTTACAACCTCCCACTCCTGTATAAACATATAACAATAATCCATATGTACAGATGTATTTGAAGCTCACAAATGTCATTTATATTATATATGTACTGTATGGAAAGAACTAAATATAGTGCCTTTACTATAAAAAAAATCACCCCAAGGCACTTGACAGAGAAATAATCTGACTAAAATGGACGTTGAGCCAAAGAAAGGGAAATTAGGGGCGAGACAAAGAGGTGGGTTTATGGATAGTTTTGAAGAAAGATGGGAGATCGAGGGGAACACAAAAGGGTTTCCAGGGTGTGATTAAATCCACCAGTGGTGGGGGAAAGGGAGTAGTGAAGTACAATGGGCCATACTCAGAGAAATACAAAGTTCTTGAGAGCAGGAATTGTAAAGCTGAAGAAGGTCACAGAGTGAGGGAAGTGTGAACCATGAAGGAATTTACATACACGGATGAAATTTTTAAATTGGAGGCAGTGGGGAACCAGGAGCAAATGTTGGGGAGATAGGTGAGACGGACCTAGTGCAGGATTGAATTTGACTATCCCTATGTATGTTGGAAGATCAGCCAAGGTTGCATTGAAATAGTCCAACCAGCGAGTGAACCACCTTGAACCTGCAACCTTTCTGATCGGTACCACACTGCACAGAACATCCGACAATATCTCTGTCCAAATTGTACTGCAGTTATTAAGTACATCAGGAAATTTTTAAAAAATGTTGGTACTGCACTACAAAGAGTTAAAACAAAAGTAAAAACCAAAGTAGATTTCATCACTGCGCACTGGAAGAATTCAAACCAATTTACAGTTAATTTACAAAACAAGTGCAAAGTAGAACAACAAAAAAACCCTCAGTAGGCCAAACAGAATCCCACCAAATCTAAACTGTGATTACTTTAATGGCTTTTTTTGCTACAATCTCAGAATGTAATGATTTTTCTCTGTTAGCACAAGTAATCATTGCCAGATGGTAATTATAGTCAGTTAGATGCCCAGCAATACATCTCAGCAGGCCAGGTTCACTGCCTCTGCTCACCACCCTCACTTTCCAATCAATGAACTTAGCAGAACCAAAACAAACTCTGTTTAAAAATTATTTTTTACTTCAATGTGAGTTTAGGGCGGAGTGGTAATGTGTCTGCTAAACAAGACGGTTCATCCCAATTAGACTTCCACCCAGTAATATTCCCCATTGGATATTGGGCACATGCAGACCTGGCTAATCTGATGGCAACCCCTGTTGTCGGCTGTTCCTCGATTCAAGGGTGGCGTCTACTCAGGATCATGAGTTTCTGCCATGGGTCTTCATGTGACTGAGCAGGCCAATTTTTGATGCACAGATTTTTGGGCACAAGGGGCAGGATACATTTCTTGAATAGTGGAATCCAGAATACAGGATTTGTTATTTACTATCAATATCTGGTGGTTATTATTGACCAGAAACTGAACTGGATTAGCCATATAAATACTGTGGCTACAAGAGCAGGTCAGAATTCTGCAGAGGGTAACTTACCTCCTGATTCCCCAAAGCCTGTCCACCAAAGCAAAGTAGTCAAGAGTGTGATGGAATACTCCACTTGCCTGAATGAGTACAGCTCCAACAACACTCAAGAAGCTTGATACCATCCAGGACAAAGCAGCCTGCTTGATTGGTATCCCATTCACCACCTTCTACATCTGCTCTCTCCTCGATCAACGCACAGCGGCTAGAGTGTATACCGTCTACAAGATGCATGGCAGCAACTCACCAAGGCTCCTTTGACAGCACCTTCCAAACCTGCAACCTCTACCACCTCACAGGACAAGGGCAACAGATGCATGGGAAGACCACAACCTGCAAGTTCCCCTCCAACCCACTCACCATCCTGGTGTGGAAATATATCACCGTTCCTTCACTTTGCTGGGTCAAAATCGTAGCACTCCCTCCCTAACAGCACTGTGGGTGTACTTACACTACATGGGACTGCAACAGTTCATGCAGGCAGCTCACCACCACCTTTTCAAAGGCAATTAGGGTTGGGCAATAAGCTAGCTGAGTCAGTGATGTCCACATCCCATGAAAGAATAGAAGAAAAATTTGCTTCCTTTTCATTCTTCTCTGCTGCTGCTCTGCCTCATTATTAGGATGTTGTGACTCAAAGTGTGATGCAGCATGAATGATAAGTTGTTGCCACTCGGAATGATTGGTAGCAAGTTCCTCCCAGTCATTAATGTCAATACTTCTGCGCTTCAACAAAAGTTTCAGAGTGTCTTTGAAGCATTTTCTTTGTCCTCTGGCACATTTGCCATTTGAGAAAACAGTACCTGGTGGGGGGGTGGGGGATTTTGGCAATCTGGACACAGTGTCCAGTCCATCAAAGTTGATTTTGAAGGAGTTTTTCCTGAATACTTATGGAGGTGGATCCAAGAAGGACATCACTGTTTGTTCGATGGTCCTCTCAGTGAATGGGGAGGATGTGACAGAGGCATTGCCTATGGAATTTCTCTAGCGTTTTTACGTGTTGTTCATATACTGTCTAGGTCTCATTGCAGTACAGGAGTGTGGTGATGACAACTGCTCTGTACACTAGGACTTCTGTTGACTTGCAACGGTCTTCACTGACAAACATTCACTGCTGTAATTTGTAGAAGGCTAAGGAAGACTGTGTCTTGACAAGGTGGAAGAAGGCTGCACCAGCAAGATGGTCCTAGTCATCGTGCTTCAACACTTCACCAAAATCTGACACCAACCCATCAAGATCATGTGGACAATGATGGTGTCCCAAGCTCCCCAAAGTCACGCAAATGTTTCTACCAGGGTCCATTTGCCAAGTCTTGTGGCGATGGAAAATTGGCGACAGGGAAAGTGCTGTGAACCTGGGTGTCTGCAGTCAACCACCTGCACACAGGAGACAGATGCACTAAGGTCACTGGACACCTGTGTTGGGATATGGGTGTCTTTGGGCAGCAGCATCTGCGACTGAGCAGTTTTCTTAAGGATACCCTCTGCTCACCCCAAATGGGGAGGGGGGTTAGAAAAGATGCCCTAAAAATAGGCTGTCCCACTTTCTCCTGGCTGGGGAACCTTTCCCTGCAGGATCACCACCTTCGTGGTCAAAGAAAGAAAACATTAAGTGTTGCAACCTGGAATGTTAGAACACTCGTAGATAATCTCAAGAGTGACCGCCTGGAACGAAGAACTGCAATCATATCACATGAGCTATTGAGACTCCAAATTGACATCGCTGCCCTCAATGAGGCCCACCTCCCTGGGGAAGGGGCAGCTGAAGGAACAAGCAGGGGGATACACCTACTGGATAAGGAAAGATCGACAGCGGTGTCCACAGAAATAAAAATATAAAATGCTGGAAAAGCTCAGCAGGTCTAGCAGCATCTGAGGAGAGAGAAACAGAGTCAATGTTTTGAGTCCATATGACTCTTCTTCAGAACTAAAGGGAAGTAGAAATATGATGGATTTTATACTTTTTAAGAGGGGTGGAGCAGGTGAAGCAAGATAGAAGGTCAGGGATAGGTGGGAGCTAAGGAGAGATTGACAAAGATGCCATGGACACAAGGCAAAGGGAGTGTTAATGGTGGTGGTAAGAACTGAAGAGGTGTTGAGAGTGGCAGAATATGTTAATAGCAAAAACAAGGGTCAGTGCTCTGCGAAAGCACAACATAGAAACAAGTAGCAGATGGCCCTGCGGAGGTGGTGGGGAAAAAGGATTTAAAAAATTGAATGAGTAAATTTTTAAAAAATGAAAATAAATAAAAGTAAAAATTAAAATTAAAATAAAAAAAAGGATTAAAAAGTAGAGTTGGAGGAGAGAGTTCATTGTCTGAAGTTGTTGATCTCAAAGTTAAGTCCAGAAGGGATCAAGGTCTCCTCTACATTGGGGAGGCTAAACGCAGACTGGGTGACCGCTTTGCAGAACACCTTCGCTCAGTCCGCAAGCATGACCCAGACCTCCCTGTCGCTTGCCATTTCAACACTCCACACTGCTCTCATGCCCACATGTCTGTCCTTGACCTGCTGCAATGTTCCAGTGAAGCCCAACGCAAACTGGAGGAACAGCACCTCATCTTCCAACTAGGCACTTTACAGCCTTCCGGACTTAACACTGAGTTCAACAACTTCAAACCATGAACTCTCTGCTCCATCTCTGCTCCTTTATTAATCCATTGTTAAAAATTTTATTTCAATTTTAAATTTTTTCATTATTTATTTTCATTTTTATTATTTATTTATTTTTATTTATTCATTCAATTTTTATCTTTTTTCCCCAATCCCACCCCCCACAGGGCCATCTGTCACTTGTTTCTATGTTGTACTTTCACAGAGCACTGAGCCTTGTTCTGCTGTTAACACATTCTACCACTATCAGCACTTCCTTTAGTCTTTACCACTACCATTAATACTCCCTTTGTCTCGTGCCCATGACATCTTTGTCAATCTCTCCTTAGCTTCCACCTATCGCTGACTTTCTATCTTGCTTCACCTGCTCTACCCCCTCTCAAACAGTATAAAATCCATCATGTTTCCACTTCTCCTTAGCTCTGAAGAAGTGTCATGCGGACTCAAAACATTAACTCTGTTTCTCTCTCCACAGATGCGGCTAGACATGCTGAATTTTTCCAGTATTTTATGTTTTTATTTCAGATTTCCAGCATCTGCAGTATTTTGCTTTCATCCTTGTTTCCACGGAGTTGGTTTTGCCATCTGGAAAAGGATCTTGGATGCACTGCCAGAACTCCCTAGATCTAAAGATAAAAAAACTCATGACACATCACCCACAGCTCAGCCGTTAAGCAATATGCCGCCATCATCAGCTCTTATGGCCCAACCCTGGACTCCCATGAAGATATTAAGGAAAAGTTCTATTTTGACCTTGATGAAGTCCTCACTGCCATCCCAAAAAAGAAGTAAACAATCATCCTTCTGGGGGTCTTTAATGGCAAGCCCTTGCTTTTACAGATGCAATAGCCACAATTGAATGCAAGAAAAGAATAATTTGAAGAATTCATTCATGTAAACCAGGGGCTCACATTATTGGGAAAAGCAGCCCCATTAATCATTATGCGTGGGGCTACTGGTTTTCCATCTTGAAGGAAAACCAACTGGACTTGTGAATTCATTCCGCGAAATACCAGTACATTATCAGTAAAATATACCAGCAAAATATCATGAATCCCAAATCACAAAAATGAAATTTGATGTTCAGTCACTGTGGTCTCAGTTCTAATGATGCATTAAAGCTACATAAACATTTGGAAATAAATTTTAAACAAAATAAACGTCAAATAATCACCAATTACCCCTAGACCTAACAGGCTAAGACCTTCCCTTCTCTTTAAAAGAAACACTAGACTTGACTCTGAATGCAGCTCTTCATTCGTGCAGACAGAGGAAAGCTACAGAGGCCTTTTAATGTTCTTTGAGCAGGCTATTACCTTAAGGGACGGAATCTCCACACTGTCGTTAACACTGACAGATCCAGAGAGGATGGTACCCGTCATCACTGTGCCCTGACCCTTGATCAAGAAACAGTGGTCCACAGCCATGAGGAAGGTTCCAGAGGGATCACGTTTTGGCATGTATGTCTGTGATATCAGGAGCTGTGACAGGGAGAGAAAAAAATACAGGAGTCAGGGAGGTACAGAGAATAGAAACAGACACTGGATAGACCTTTTTTTATAAAGCAGGCATCATGTTTCAGTCATATTACTGCTGATTGAAGTATAATCTGAAACTTCATGATCAGTTCACAGTTTTCATCTGTTTAGTATGCTCACTTGAATTTCACTGAGCTGCAAAGGGAGTGCGTGAGAATTTTTTATATATGTACTCGAACTGTGAAAACACTGAGCAGTAATTACAAATCCAGTCCTCCCAAACTTGAGTTTACATAAGAACAGAGGTAGGCATTCAGCTCCTCGAGCCTGTTACAAAGGAATATAGGAAATAGAGGAAGTGTCCATTCGGCCCCTCGAGCCTGTTCCACCATTCATGTCTGTTCGGTATTCTAACTCCATCCAGCTGCCTTGGCTCCATGTCCTTGGCTAGTAAAAATCTAGTGGTCAGGTTTACATTTTTTAAAAATTAATTCATGAGATGTGAGCATCGCTGGCTAGGCTAGTATTTATTGCCCATCCTTAATTGCCCTCGAGAGGGTGATGGTGAGCAGCCTTCTTGAATCGTTGTAGTCCATGTGGTGTAAGTACACTCACGGTGCTGTTACGGAGGGAGTTCCAGGATTTTGACCCAGCGACAGTGAAAGAACTGTGATATATTTTCAAGTCAGGATGATGAGTGGCTTGGAGGGGAACTTCCAGGAGGTGGTGCTCCCATGTGTCTGCTGCCCTTGTGGAGAGAAAAGCAGGGTTAACATTTCAAGTCCGTATGACTCTTCTTCAGAGCTCTGAAGAAGAGTCATACTGACTCAAAGCGTTAACTCTGTGTTTCTCTCCGCAGATGCTGTTAAACCTGCTGAGTTTTTCCAGCATTTTCTGCTTTTGTTTCAAATTTCCAGCATCCGCAGTATTTTGCTTTTGTCTGCTGCCCTTGCCCCTCTAGATGGTAGTGATTGTAGGTTTGGAAGGTGCTGTCTAAGGAGGCTTGGTGAGTTCCTGCAGTGCATTTTCTAGATGGCACACACTGCAGCCACTGTGCATCAGTGGTAGGGGGAGTGAATGTTTGGAAATGGGGTGCCGATCAAACAGGCTGCTTTGTCCAGGATGGTGTCAAGTTTCTTGAATGTTGTTGGAGCTGCACTCATCCAGGCAAATGGAGAGTGTTCCATCACATTCCTGACTTGTGCCATGTAGATGGTGGACAGGCTTTGGGGAGTCATGAGGTGAGTTACTCCTAGCCTTTGATCTTCTCTTGTAGCCACAGTATTTATATAGCTAGTTCAATTCAGTTTCAGGATGTTGATAGTGGGGTCTCAGCATTGGTAATGCCATTGCATGCCAAGGAGTGACGGCTAGATTCTCTCCTGTTGGAGATGGTCATTACCTGGCATTTGTGTGATGCAAAATGTTACTTGCCACTTGTCAGCCTAAGCCTGGATATTGTCCAGGTCTTGTTGCATTTGGATAAAGACTGCTTCAGTATCTGAGGATTCACGAATGGTGAACGTTGTGCAATCATCAGCGAACATCCCCACTTCCAACCTTATGATGGAAGGAAGGTCATTGATGAAGCAGCTGAAGATGGTTGAGCCTAGAGCACTACCTTGAGAAACTCTTGCAGTGATATCCAGGAGCTGAGATGATTGACCTCCAACAACCACAGCCATCTTCCTTTGTGCTAGGCATGCAGTGATGAGTTTTCCCCCACTTCCCATTGACTCCAGTTTTGCTAGGGCTCCTTGATGCCACACATGGTCAAATGCTGCCTTGATGTCAAGGGCAGTCACTCTCACCTCACCTCAGGAGTTCAGTTCTTTTGTCCATGTTTGAACCAAGGCTGTAGGACTTCTACCAATCTATGCATGAAGAAGAGATTCCTAAATTATCTCCTGCATGATCCAACTCTAATTTTAAGGTCATGTGCCTTGTCCTAGACTACCCTTTAGCAGAAAATTTTCTCTCTGTCTGTGCTATCCATTCCTTTCAAAATCCTAAAAACCTCCATCAAATCACTCCTTAATCTTTTATATGCCATGGACAAAGTCTAATTTATGTCATCCTTCCTCATAATCTAACCCTTGGAGCCCTGGTAAAATTCTGGTCAATCTGTGCTGCACTCCTTCCAAAGCCAATACTTTCTTTCTAGTGCCCAGAATTATGCAGAGTGCTCCTGACATGGTCTAACCGGGGCTGTGTAATTGCAGCAAAACCTCCTCCCCTTCGTTGTCTAAGCTTCTAGTTATAAATGTTAACATTCCATCAGAATCATACAGACTCGAAACTTTAACCCTGTTTCTCTTTCCACAGATGCTGCCAGACCTGCTGGGGTTTCCCAGCATTATGTGTTCTTATAACATTCCAATTGTTTTTGTTTGATTATTTTTTCTGCCTGACTTTAGTAGTCTGTGTACATGCACCCCTAAATCTCTTTGGATCGCCACTGGCAGTAGCTTTATGCAGCTAAAAAAATTACTTGATCAATGTTTGAATGAAGCAGGCCTTTTGGCCCACTTGCTCTCATCCTCCCACAGTACTGATCCGAATCTCTTCATGTTACATCATTGTGCTCTTCCTAAATTAGTACAGTGTCCTGGCCTTAAGTTCCACTCCTCAGAACCTGCAGCAGCTCTTGGTCACCCCATGTAAAGAAACACTTGCTGCCTCAAACTTGCCCTTCACAGTCCTGAGCCTGCATCCTCAAAGTTAGTTTATTTTTATTCTTTCATAGGATGTGGGCATTGCTGGCAAAGCCAGTATTTATTGTTCGTCCGTCATTGTTTGTCTGCCTTGAAAATTGAAAGGACATTTAAGAATCAACTACATTTCTGTGGGTGTGGAATCACAAATAAGCTAGACTGGGTAAGGAGGGCAGATTTCCTGCCCTGAAGAACATTACTGCAACAGATGGGTTTTTATAACAATCCTGTAGTCTCATGGTCACTATTACTGATACTAGCTTTTTATTCCAGTTTTAATTAACTGAATTTAAATTCCCCAGCTGTCATGGTGGGATTTGAACTCACATCTCCAAAGCATTAGTCCAGACTCCTAAATTACCAGCCCCGTAACATAACCACTATGCTATCATACTCCTGGGCAGGTACAAAAAAATAATTATGAAGGATAGTGGAATCTTGGCCTTTATGTCAAAGGGGCTGGAATAAAAATGGGTGGGAGTTAGGATACAGTTATATAAAGCTCTGATTAGATCTTATTTGTAGTACACTGCAACCTCTCCAGTCCAGAATTCTTGGGACCAAATTATTTCTGGACTTGGGAATTTTCTGAATTATAGAATGACATTAGAATGCCTAACCACAAATGCGTGAACTAAGGTACACCATAGATATAAGTGTTTACCTGAAGCATAAACTGTGATAAAACATGATAAAGCAGGAATAAAAATTGTTTTACAGATCCAAATATCTTCCACTTTTCTGTTCCTAAAGTACTGCACTAAAATGATGCTGTGAGTTGCTTGGATTAGCTCAAAAAAATTTCAGGACAACTGGTGTTTCTGATACAATAGATTTCTGGACTGGAGGGGTTACGGTACACTGCATTTTAGTTCTGGGCACAACATTTCATGTAAGATGCACTGGCTTTGAAAGTGATGAAGTGCAGATTCACCAGGATGATACCTGAATGGTGGAATAGACTTAAGGGGCTGAATGGCTATGTTGCTATGTTTCTAAATTCCTATGTGGTACTGGTCTGAAAGTAGGTTTATTGCCTCTTACCCATGCAAAAAATGTAATAAAGCTCTGAGATTCCCTCTGATTCAACAGCCCTAATATATAGTCAGTTGTCATTCTATTGTGTCCAGAGAGAGCATTTTGAGCTATTAAGAGGCCACTCGCTCACATATCCATGCTCCTGTCTATGCAGTCCATCAGGTAGGATTCTGAGCCACTCATCCATGTTCCTGGGTAGGTTTGGCGGGTGGCACGCAGAGAGTCAGGAGGTTCAGTCAGGAGAAAACACAATCTCAAGTTTGATGCATTATAGTTTGTGGTGCTGAATTTGTGCAGGAGAATTTTCAAGTTGCCTCATGGATAAACTCAAGGGTTACTCTGAACTTTCTTTTTAGTTTTACTATAGCAGTGATTACGTTTCATTTCTTGAAATATCTTTTTCACGAGCGAACTGGAAAACCGTGCCATTGTGCGCACAAGTTAAAGGACAACCTTACAGGAGAAACCTTTCCATTTTGAGCCCTTGCTCCCAGTCTAATCACGAATATTACACTATTTGCCGTTCTCTCTCAAAGTTGAATCACCTGACAAACCACACCAATATTCCCATTGCTTGTATCCTAACTCCTAACTCTTATAACCTTACCACGATGGGTTGCTGAATTTACCCCTGAGAATGCTGTTATGGTGGAACAGGTTTCTAAACTGTCTCCGGGGGGGGGGGGGGGGGGGGCACTTACCTCAATAAGTTCTGAAATACCCTGCGGAGTTTCTGTCTCTGGGGCATCGGGTCCTCCAGGCTTGGCAGCAACAGGAATGATGGGGCATCCGTTAAACCTACAAAACAAATTGCTTCTTAAAATGACAACTTACTTACAGCAGTAGGAGAATCTTGAATTCATTGATTGAATACAGCAATTGCTTCTTCCCTTCCGCAAATTTTTCTTCCCCTCCCTTCCCTCACGATCTCAGCTCTTTGGTGGGGCAGGATGATGTGGTTCAAGAGGCAGCATTGATAACCCAGATGGTCATACACCATAACAAAAGCAAAAAGACCTGGAAAAACTCAGCAGGTCTGACAGCATCCGCGGAGAGGAACACAGTTAACATTTCGAGTCCGTATGACTCTTCAACAGAACTAAGGAAAAATAGAAAAAAAGTGAAATATAAGTTGGATTAAGGCGGGGTGGGACAGGTAGAGCTGGATAGAGGGCCAGTGATAGGTGGAGATAACCAAAAGATGTCATAAACAAAAGGACACAGAGGTGTTGAAGCTGGTGATATTATCTAAGGATTGTGATAATAAAGGGACAGATAGCCCTCGTGGGGTTGGGGTGGGGGGAAGGGATCAAAATAGGCTAAAAGGCAGAGATAAAACAATGGATGGAAATACATTTAAAAATAATGGAAATAGGTGGGGAAAGAAAAATCTATATAAATATTTGGAAAAAAGGGGGATCGGAAAGGGAGTGGGGATGGAGGAGAGAGTTCATGATCTAAAATTGTTGAACTCAATATTCAGTCTGGAAGGCTGTAAAGTGCCTAGTTGGAAGATGAGGTGCTGTCCCTCCAGTTTGTGTTGAGCTTCACTGGAATAATGCAGCAGGCCAAGGACGGACATGTGGGCATGAGAGCAGGGTGGAGTATTGAAATGGCAAGTGACAAGGAGGTCTGAGTCATGCTTGCGGACAGACCGAAGGTGTTCTGCAAAGCAGTCACCCAGTCTGCGTTTGGTCTCTCCAGTGTAGAGGAAACCGCATTGGGAGCAGTGAATGCAGTAGACCAAATTGAGGGAAGTGCAAGTGAAATGCTGCTTCACTTGAAAGGAGTGTTTGGGCCCTTGGACAGTGAGAAGAAGAGAGGGAAAGTAAAGCGGCAGGTGCTGCACCTTACACCATACTAGCCTACTATGGGGGCATTAGAGCCAAACATGATCTTCTTCTTACCAGGTGTACACACAACGTTCATTGGCTAACACTCAGGAATGAGTGGCTTGCTAGACCATTTCAGAAGGCATAACAGTCAACCACATCTTTATGGATCTGGAGTCAGGCCAGATAAGTTTGGCATTAGAGAATCAGATGGATTTTTATGACAATCAACAATGTTTTCATGTTCATCATTGGTCTTTTGATTCCAGGATTTTTGTTTAAAAATTGATTGAATTCAATTTCAACCATCTGCCATGGTGGGATTCGAACCCAGGTCCCCAGAGCATTATCCTGGGTCTCTGCATTGCTAGTCCAGTGACAATACCATTACTCCTATAGCAGCTGATAATAGGAAGATTTGAAGAAAGACAGAGTGCAGATTGAAAGAAAACACAATCAGAGCAGAAAAGACTGGGGTCATATTTAATATACTCTATATGGAGACTGCTGAACAGAAGAGAGACACACGGTAAAAACAAGGAGGAAGAATAAGAAAGCAAGTAACCCAGAGGAGAGTGTTTTGAGTATCCATGTGCAAGACAGTGAAATGAATCAGGAGAGTGAATTTGCCTCACTATATACATTCCCCCGAGGTCCAATAAACACTTCCCATTTAAAACAACATGAGACAGTCTTCTTGTCATCAGCTGCAGTCAGAAATATAAACAGCCTGATTTCCTCGTTTCATTTTTACATGGGGCTGAGGAGCAGCTACTAGACTGGCAGCTCCATCATTTGCATGTGAAAGTTTCAAGTAATGAACACTTGGGAGCAAACTCATTAAGAGTTTATTTTATGGAAAGGGTCACCCACAACATGACTGCAACACTTCTCAAGTCATGTAGTTGTTTAAGACAACTATTCTATTTGACGTACTAAATGGTCACAGTGGGGAACCATTTCCAAGATCGGTACTGGTAATTCTATATCTCAGCCAGTTGCTATTTGTAGTTGGGTCTTTAATATTCAGATAATTACACAGCAATGAACCCTACCACATAAGGTTTTCTGGTAGTTTTCAGCTTTGTGGGAATGGTTTTGAGTACAATGGGTCAGAATACTCAGCATTCAGTGGCCTTTGTACAAGATTACTGTGTTCTCTGAGCCTCGCAGTGATTGGGGAATAAGAATCATTAAATACTCCAGTGAAAGAGTGGAACATTAATCAATGCCATAGTAATCTTTTAATTCTTTAATTTCTGTCTATTATATACTAATAAGTTATCAACTCTTGTTTTGATTGAGAAACCTAGGTGGGGAGCCAAGGCCCATTGTATAGAACACTACCACGGGTGAAAACAAGAGCAAAAGGTGATGCAAATCAAGAAGTAGTGGAGAAATTAGGCAAAGCTTGGTTCCACATACATTCTTGATAGACTAATGCCTTACTGCAAATGCATTAAAAAGGCACATACAGTCTTCTGAGAATTCACTTAAGGAGAAATGCAACCCAAAATGAGCATAGTAACACATAAGAATGTAGGCTAGAAACACCACTGCAGTCCAAGTGACCAGGCCTAGTGTGTTAGAAATCTAACCCAATACCTCCTATACTTCTGTTGTAAAGTTGCTCATTGGGTACTTATCCTACTCTCTCATGAATATGCTGAGAAATTCAGTGCACCACCTCGCTTGGTAGTCACCATCCACTGGGTAAAGTACAAACTCAAAGCTGTTCTTAATCCTCCCTCTTCTAAGTATGGACCTCCACCCCTTTATAGAATCTGTGACTCTTAAATATATTGACATTTGTCTTGACGAAATTTTTGTTTACCACAATGAGATCACCCCCTATAGATTCCTCTCTCCCTGTAAATCTTGTTGGTTTGTCCTCGTAACTCATGCTTAATCTCAATTGTCATTTCAATAACCCTCTACGGAAACCTTTCCTATGCCTGGGCATCTTTCTCATTATACTTCCGTCAGCAATTCCATTCTGCCATAGCTACCTTCTCAGGTACAATGGTGTCAGTTGCTCCAGTAAACAGAACACCTTACGTACATGGGAGTTGACTCTCACTGTCTTGTGTCTTCTTGTACCCATGACAAAGCCCAGGAATGTAATCATTTCCTTCCAGATCCTAACGGGATATTCATGTCTTTCGTACTTGGAAGGCAGATTGAGATTCATAAGAATTCATTAAGATGTTTGATTTCACAATGGGTGGATGTAAAGTCCAGCAGTTAAGATCAGATTCATTTAGGTTAAGCAACTTGTCTTCACATAATGAACACAAAACTCTACCATGTACCTTCAGATCACCTTATTTGACTTAAACAAGGACATTTCTGTACTCCAAATTTCTCATTGCCTTTGCTATTTGATTACCTCGCAACGGCAGTTTATAAAAGGCCTCGACTGTCTTTGTGAATCAATCTGGGTTTTGGCTCACTGTTCACAGTCAGAAAGGGATTAAACACTTTCCAATACAAGGTGCATAAAGTGATGTTCAACTGCTGGGACAGACTAAATTGATTTTTTTTTAAAACAGGATCAATGTTATCCCATTAAGCACTAATCACTGGAGCCATTTTTTTTTAAATAGTGTGAATTCACCATACATTCAGAAAAAACAAATGTAACTCTTTCCAAATTCTCTCTGTGGAAACTGGGTGGGGCAGGGGGAGGTTTCTAAAAATTGTGAAGCCATTTTTCTCATAGTTACAATGACAAGGGCACAGTTTTAAAGTGTTTTGCAAAGGAAGCAAATGCAAGGTGAGAAAAAACTTTTTCACACAGCAAGTAGTTAGGGTTTGGAATACACTGACTGGAAGTGTAGCGGAGGCAGGTTCAATTGAGGCATTCAATGGATGATTATTCAAATAGAAACAATGTTCAGGGTTACAGGGAAAAGGCAGGAGATTTGCACTAAGTTAAAATGCTCAGAGAGGCGGTGCAGACATGACGGGCCGAATGGCCTCTTTCTGCACTGTAACAATTCTGTGATTCTGCATATAGTGGGGTTGCCCAGCATCTCTGCAAATTCAGAAATACTTTCCGAGGTCTGGGATCAAAAACTCACATTGGATTGTTGGAGCACCAATACACTGAAACAGTGGAATATAGATTGGAGCAGTACTGACCAGATCCCAGTCTCATTCACGCTATTCGGGGAAGGCACCGTGCTATTCCGTGTATGGGGAAGGATAATTTGGGAGTGACCTTGGTTGCTTTGTGGCAGCCCTTTCAGAAAGACAAGCTGTCCATCTTGTCAGCTACTGTGCTATGTGGCACAGGGGAACTGCGCTATTTAAAGAAAAAGGGATTTATAGGGAAAAATAAATGGCACATTTTATTTGGACAGACAGAAAGATGCAAGCATTTTTCCTAAAATTATATAATTACATATTTATTTCTGCAAGTATGACCTTGAAATTACACTATATAGTGCTAGCGTATAAATGCTTAACAGGTTGGTGTGAAATTCCTTTCACCGTTATGTTAGTAGAAGATACCAAAGCCTTTCGTACACAGCATTGACACAGTTTAACTTCAATCCTTGCATTTTTTAAATAAAGGCAACACTGAAAGTTTGTTCCCTGTTTCAAGTCCAAGTATTGAAACATGTTAGTTAAATGATTCTGTGTTCAGTAAACTGGGTGGATTAAAAACAGCAGCCAACACATTTAATAATGTAAAAAACTTTTAAAAAATTTCTAAATTAAGGATTGATTATATTTATGATCTCTAACTTTGGTGTGGTTGCCAACTGTTATTAAATGTATTCCTGGAGGTTTCATCACATGACCTGCCCCCATGCTCCAGCCATTAGTCGGCCAACACATCCATCCTTGTGACATACTGCCTTCCTACGCCAATTGGAAAGCAAAAAGACTCATTACCCAATTGGATGATGCTTGACGGTCAGCCAAACTGCCTTTTCCCCCCAGTTTCAACATTTTTATAATGGTAAATAGAAACGTTCAAAGAAAATGACAAAAAAAAACTTCTTTAATGTTGTGATTGTTTTTCCCCAGAGTTGCACACAGCAGTGTCCCAGAGATTGATCTTCAATTCCTGGAGACTTCAGGCCAAACCTGAAGGGTTGGCAACACTAAATTTTGGAGTCCCCAGCAAGCAGCAAATCTTCTCTATGTTTACCTTATTAAACCAGTCATTGATTTAAAGAGCCCTGTCAGGTCTAGAGAAAAGAGCCCCAGCCTGTGTCCAAATTAAAGCACTTAAAGAGGTCAGAAGAGCAGCAAAGATGTGATATAAAGCTCGTTACGTTCCTCCCCAAAAGTATACTGCTCCAGAAGAGCATGCCCATATACAAGTGCGATGCTTTTTTCTCCCGCCAATTCCCACACCAGGCATTCTGTGGTCTCTCTCTAATAGATTGCCAGCTCAGTGGTGAGCTTCGCTGAATTGAAGGCTGCACAAGCTCATTTGATGTAGGATCTACACCAGTATCCCGGATGTAAAAAGCCAGTAACTAACCGGTGAGCCACGAATTCTAATGGAGAAAAGAAAAAAAAAGACTTGCATTTATATAGTGCCTTTCCCAACCACAGGACGTCTCAAAGCGCTCACAGACAATGATGCATTTTTAAAGTGTAGTAATGTTGTAATTGGTACGAAGACCATGTCCAAGGCATCATAAATCATAGGGAGAAAAGGTGAGCAGAAAAAGAGTGCCATGGCACTACAGGATTTAGATAGACTGTCCACAGAAACAAAAAGGCTCATTTAAAAACTCTATCACTGCAAAAGGTAAAAGAAAAGGTTAAGTACTTCAGTTAGGTAAATGGTTTGTAAAAAGAATTGGTTCTATGCTTCAGTTGGATAAATTATTTAGAGAAAGAATCGCTTTATACTCAAAAGAGGCACACAGGTCATTAATACCTGATTTTATACGACTTGCAACCTTTAGCTGGTCGAAACATGTAAAATCTTCACAATTAAACAAATCTACTAAAGTATTAAACAAAGCTGATCATTGTCCCCTTGTTTAAAAATGACAACTAATTGTCACGTTACATAAAACACAATAGAGTTGTTTCCACTCCCACAAAAAAAACTCCTCAGAAAAGGAGACATTTGCTGTTTAAATGGATTAACTTGCAATTTAAACAAGATGTATTCTGCAAATAACATTATATCCCTTATTGCTAAATACATTTCCATTCCAAACCTATTCAAATGTAACAGGCTATTTGGAGTTCAACGCTTGCCCACAGGCAGGGTATACTAAAATGTAAATTAATAAATTAGATAACTACATCTGCACAGGCAAAGAAAAACTCAGCTGAACCCTAAAGGGGCAATTATAACAACAAATTTTGAACTCTGCACATTTGGTCACGCAAATTCAGTAGGACCATTGCAATATCTTGAGAACAATACAACAATTCATCTTTTATATTCTTACAGAAAATATTTTCAGAACATCTTTAAATCTCCAAATGTACCTTCAGCAGCCTTCAAGGCCCGGAGGTGTTTCATTTTAATTTGTTTCAGAACCGGGAATGCAAAAGTAAAGGGCTTTATTTTCCAGAATCTAGCCTTAACAGAGAAGACAGTCTCATGTAGAGCTGGAATCCAGAGATATATTCATAAACACCACTCTGATAGTTTTATGAGTACTCTTCCAAATGGAAACTCCACGGTTTAAAAGAATGCCTCTACTTAGCAACAAGTACTTGTTCTCCAAGCTGAGAGAAGCTTGATGTGATAAAACCAAGCCCCATGGCATGATCAAGATAAGAGAAAGAGAGTAAATGAGATAAATCCAGTGGCAGATGCTTGGGTTTTAAAACCTAATGACTCTAAGAGAGAGGAGAGATTGAGGGAGGTAAGGGGATGCACTGTTTTACAGTCTTAAGAATAAATTAGAGGAAGTGATGGTACAACATAATTGAATGCAGGAGGGGACAGGGCTAGATAAGATGGCATGTTTGAAGGTTAGAAGAAATGAGGGACAGGTTCCAGAGTGCATGATAATTAGTGCTGTCAATAAAATAAAAGGAGGAAGGCTAGAAAGCAAAGAAAAAGATAACAGCAAAAAGGTGAGGAAGACAAAGAAGGGTGAGAGAGAAGGCAGGAAAGTATTGAGACTAATTCATTGAGACAGATAAAAGTGGATCAGATGTCACACAAAAAGATTATTCTGCATTCCTTCCAGCAGTGTAAAAGAGCCATGGGTAAAGGATCTCCAATATTTCACATAACGATTTTTCCCTACATTTAATTAAAGTATCAGCTAGTCTTCTAATACCAAACTAATGGGACTACTTAATTGCCTCTATATAAGAGTAATAAACTTTTCTAATCTATTGTCTCTCTTCCAGATGAAATTCTTGGCTTCTGCTTGTTCTTTTTCGACTTAGCTCCAGAACTCTGTACAGGGTCTTCAAACTGTTGTTTCATGCTGGAGACAGGGCGAGCCGAGAGCTGCCTAGCAAAAACAGAGTGTGCTACACTTATAGGAAGAAAAGATTAGAGAAGGAAAGTTTAGAAAAGGAAAGATGATAAGGAAAAACCACAATTGTGGGAAATACACAGGTCGGTCAACATCTGAGAGTAAGATAGGGCGCATCAAAGGCATCCTGCGCGATAATGGCTCCCTAATCAGATCTTTTCACACAGTATATCGCACAAATTCATGAACGGGCCTAAGGCCATTATTTTCAGCCCTGAAAAGTGCCCAGGCTGCCACAGATTACCCAGGAAGGGCAAGGTATCTCGAAAATTTGAGCAACAGGTGAAGCTCGCTGTTTCACGTTGCTACTATGTGGTAGCAACACAAATGGCATTCATCAAGCTGTGGTCAAACCAAAAAGATGTTCTGCCTTTCAAACAAATGAGTAATGTGGTGAATGAATTTCAGTGCCAGCGTGATGCTAGGTATGTGTGTCGTACATCCCAAAGACTGGCGGATCATATCGAGGAGTGTGCCCCTTCTGCTGTTTGCAACAGGCAAGGTACAGACTGTACCCAATCAACCCGTGCTTGCAAAACTCAAAACACAGTGTCCAACATTAGATGTGATTCTGCGATTGGACAACATTTGCTAAATAATCCTCAGTGCGCTAAAAATTACACTGAGAACCAATTTAAGATAGTCAGTCAGGCTCACGGGTGGAGCATTTACGTGTACTGGAAGCTACATACGAACATACAAAATACGAGCAGAAGTAGGCCATTCAGCCCCTCGAGCCTGCTCCGCCATTTAATAAGATCATGGCTGATCTATTTGTATTTCAAGATCCACATTCCCACCTACCTCCAATAACCTTTGAATCCGTTGCCTAACTAGAATCTATTTACCTTTGCCTTAAAAATATTCAGTGATCTTGCCTCCACCGCCTTCTGGGACAGAGTTCCAAAGTCGCACAACAATCAGAGAAAAAATTTCTCCTCAGCTCTGTCTTATGAGGGCGACCCCTAATTTTAAAACAGCACACCCTAGTTCTGGGCTCACACAGAAGAGTAAACATCCTTTCCACATCCACCTTGTCAAGACCATTCAGGATCTTATATACTTCAATCAAGTCACCCCTCATTCTTCTAAACTTCAATAGGAAAAGCCTAGCCTGTCCAACCTATCCTTATAAGGCAACCCGCTCATTCTAGATATCACCCTAGTAAACCTCCTCTGAACCACCCCCAATGCATTTACATCCTTCCTTAAATAAGGAGACCAAAACTGCACACAGTATTCGAGATGCAGTCTCACCAATGCCCTGTATAACTGAAGCATAACATCCTTACTTTTATGTTCAATTCCTCTCGTAATAAAGGATAGCATTCCATTAGCCAGATTACATGTTGTTACCTGCATACTAACTTGTGACTCATGCACAAGAACACCTCGATCCCTCTGTGCCTTGGAATTCTGCAGTCATTCTCCGTTTAAGTAACACTCTGCTTTTTTATTCTTCCTGCCAAAGTGAACGACTTCACATTTTCCAATATTACATTCCATCTGCCAAATTTTTGCCCACTCACTCAACTTATCTACATCCGTCTGCAAACTCCTCATGTCTTCTTCATAACGTACTGTTTTACCTATCTTTCTGTCATCTACAAATTTAGGTACCATGCCTTCGCTCCCTTCATCTAAGTCAATGATGTAAATTGTAAAAAGCTGAGGTCCCAACACAGTCCCTTGTGGGACTCCACTCGTCACATCCTGCCAATCAGACAAAGACCCATTTATGCATACTCTCTGCTTTCTGCCAGCCAGTCAATCTTCATTCCAGGCTAAAATTTTACCCCCTATACTATGAGCTTTTGTTTTCCACAATAACCTTGATCAAATGCTTTCTGGAAATTCAAGTACTGTACGACTACAGGCTCCCCTCTATCCACTGCAAATGTTACTCCTTTAAAGAACTCTAATAAATTGGTTAAACATAATTTCCCTTTCACAAAACCATGCTGACTATTCCCAATTACCATGAGCTTTTCTAAGTGCCACGCTATAACCACTTTAATGATCTATTCTTAACAAATTCCCCATGACAGACTTCAAGCCTATAGTTTCCTGTTTTCTGCCTCCTCGACTTCTTGAATAGAGGGATTACATTTGTTACTTTTCAGTCTGATTGAATCTTTCCAGAATCTAGGGAATTTTGGAAAATTAACTGCAACGCATCTACTACTTCATTAGCCACCTCTTTTAAGACCCTAGGATGAAGTCCATCTGGACCTGGAGACTTGGCAGCCCACAGCTCCATTAGTTTGCTCAGTACTGCTTCAATGGTGATTGTAATTTCACTAAGTTCTTCTCGCCCCTCCACCTCCCAATTTACAGCTATTACTGAAATGTTTTTTGTATCCTCTAAAAGTGAAAGCAGAAACAAAATATTTGTTCGTTTCAGCCGCCATTTCCTTAGTATCTACTATTAACTCACCATTCTCACTCTCTAGAGGACTGACACTCATTTTACCTATTCTTTTCCTGTTTAAATACCTCTTGCTATCCATTTTTACATTGCTAGCTAGCTTCCTCTCAGACTGCAATTTCTTTCACCTGATTAACCTTTTAGGCATTCTCTGCCGATCTTTATATTCTCACCAATCATCTGGCCTGCCACTCATTTTTGCACAGTTATATGCTTTCTCCTTAAGTTTGATGCTTTCTTTAACTTGTTTAGTTAACCACAGATGGTGGGTCCTCCCCTTAGAATTTTACTTTATAGTAGGAATATACTTACTCTGAGTATTCTGAAATATCCCCTTAAATGTCAACCACTGCTTCTCTTTTGATCTATCCTCTAGCCTAGTATCCCAGTTCACTTCAGCTAGCTCAACTTTCAAGCCCACATAGTTGCCATTTCTCTCTTTCAAACTGAATGTAAAATTCTGTCATATGTGGTCACTGCTACTTAGGGGTGCCTTTAGTTAATCCTGTCACATTGCCTAATACCAAATCTAATATAACCTGCTCTCTGGTTGTTTCCAGAACGTGCTGCTCTAAGAAACTATCTCAAAAGTATTTGATAAACTCATCCAGGCTGCTACTGCCAATTTGAATTTTCCAGTTTATATGTGGATTAAAGTCACTCATGATTATTGCCATCCCTTTATCACAAGCACCCAATATTTCTTCTTTTATACTTTGTCCTACATTGTGATTACTGTTAGGGGGCCTGCAGACCACACCCACCAGTGACTTATTTCCCCTACCATTCCTCATCTCCACCCAAACCAATTCTAGATCCTGATCTCCAGAACCAAGGTCACTTCTAACTACTGCACAAATGCCATCCTTGATTTACAGTGCTACCCTTCCACCGTTCTCTAGCTTCCTATTCTTCTTGAAGGTCATATAGTCCTCAATATTCAGGACCCAATCCTTGTCATCTTGCAGCCAGGTCTCCATAGTGGCTATCAGGTCTTTATTTACTTCAATGTGCACCATCTATTTGCTTACTTTGAATGCTGCATGCATTCAGATACAGAGCCTTAATTTTGTTTTTTTTGTTATCTTTGTGACATCTAGTCTTGATTCTTTGTGCATCCTTAGGTTTTTTTCTCTCTGTTCCTTACTGCCATTCTCCAAACTTTATTTGTATATTACGATTTTCCTCTCTTACCTTGTCTCTACTCTTTGATATACCACATCTTTCCACATTTGATCCCTTGCCCCCATTATTTGGTTCAAAACCATCTCTACTTCCCTGGTTATACAGTTCACAAAAACACTGGTCCAAGCACAGTTCAGGTGTAGGTCGTCCCAATGTACAGCCCCCGCTTTCCCCAGTACTGGTGCCAGCACCCCACAAACCAGAACCCACTTCTCCCACACCAGTCTTTGAGCCACATATTCACTTCTCTAATCTGATGTACCCTATGCCAATTTGCATGCGGCTCAGGTAATAATCCAGAGATTATAACCTTTGAGGTTCTGCTTTTCGAGTGCCCAGCTCCTCATATTCTCTATGCAGAACCTCTTTCCTGGATCTACCTATATCATTGGTACCGACATGGACAACGACAACTGGATCCTCTCCCTCCCACTGCAAGTTCTTCTCCAGCCCTCGACTGAAGTCCGGACCCCTGGCACCGATCAGTCAACACAGCCGTCTGGACTCTCGCTCTTTGCTACAGAGAACAGTGTCAAGCCCCCTCACTATACTGTCCCATACTACCACAATATTCCTTTTAGCTCCGCTTCCTGTACCATGGTTCCATGGTCAGTTTGCTCATCCATCCTGCAGCTCCTGCTCTTATCCAAACAAGCTGAGGGAACCTCAGACATATTGGACAATTGCAGAGGTTCACGCTCCTGCAGTCCTGCCCTCTGGGTCCCCTTACCTGCCTCAATCACAGTCGCACCCTCCTATCCCTGACCACTGACCAAATCAGAACACCTTATCCCAAGTAGTGTGACTGCCTCCTGGTATAAAACATCCAGGTAACTGTCCCCCTCCCTGATGTGTCGCAGCATCTGCAGCTCAGTCTCCAGCTCAATGACTCTGGGCCGAAGTTCCTCAAGCTGCAAACACTTAATGCAGACATATTTGTCCTGGATCACAATGTCATCCAGAAGCTCCCACGTGCTGCAGCCTTGATACACCACCTGTTCTGCCATCTTGAATATAATTAGGTAATTTTTAAAATACATTAATCATGTATGTTACTTTTTCCTATATTTTATTAACTTTACCACCAATTTGTGTACTATTTTAACTCTTAAGAGTAGAACAGAGCTTACCCGCTTACCAGATACTGAGCAAACAGCTAGCTCCTTTCCCTGTAGTAGAGCAAGAACTAATTGCTGCAGGGTGAGAAAGGTAGAAAAAGGAAACAAACACCTCCTTCCCGGAACTCCCCCTCTCACTAACCTCCAAGCCTTCACTCAGTTACCTCAGCTGCACTCCGTTTGCCAAGGCTGCACTAAAGAGCCCAGAGCTTATCATAAACTGAACGGGGGCTGCAGTAACCAGATTCAACCCTAATTAACTACTCAGCTCCCATAGCTGAGAGTGAGTTTTCCCTTGCTACAAGAAGGAAAGAACTTAGCCCGCTTACACAGTACTTTCCAGTTACTGCTAATTACGGATTAGGTTAGATTTCCAGAGCAAGATTTAAGAAAATTAACACTTAAAATATCCCCTCTCACCAAACTCCATGGGGCAGAATTTTGCCCTTGGTGGGCGGGCGGACCCCTCTGGCTTGGCAGCAGGCAGGCGGCTGACCCCCGCTGCCGAAAGGGGGTGCCCCGCCATTTTGAGTGGGCGGGCTGCCTGACGGGAAGCGCTATGCGCTTCCTGTGCCGGGGGGGGGGGGGGGGGGGGGGGGGGGGGATTCCCCAACTGTCAAAGTGCGCTCTTTCACGCATGCACTCAAAAGAGCGCACATCTCCCTGAGACTAAGTGCTGTCTCAGGGAGATTACTGACAGTCTAAAGTCTGAAAAATTTTAAAAATAAAAAATTAACATATCCCCCTCATGTGACAATGTCACACGAGATGGGACATGTTAATAAGAAGCACAGAAACTTTATTAAAGTTTTTAAAAACGGACATGAGACCTCACCCAGCCATTGGATGAGGTTTCATGTTTTTTCAGAAGCCCGCGGGGGCTCCCGGCCTACAACACCAACCTTAAGGTTGGACAGGCAGGTCCTTCAATTACCTTAATTATCCTGTCAATGGCCTCAATTGGGCTGATTTCGCTGTCCGCCCGCCTTCCTAAAGATTTAAATGGACCAGGATGACGTCGGGGGTTCCTGCCGACGTCATCCCACGTTGGCGAGCAGGCCCCGCCCCCAAATCGCCGACGGGAAAATTCTGGCCCATGTCTTCACTCAATTACCTCAGCTGCACTCTTGCCAGCTGAGGGCCCTGTCCTTTGCAGGCAGGAATAATATGTACACGCATTGCACCTGCTTCAGCTAAACAAAATAGGTGACAGCCATTCACTGGTTCATTCCCCAGGGCAATGTCTTGCCCAATCAAAGTCAAACTGCCTGGTTTAAATTTCAAACAATGCTTGACAGTTAACTGTCAATCACCATCAACTGGTATATTCTCCATGGCAACGCCTCTACCAGTCAGAGTCCACTTGCCAACCAATCAGCACTCTCCTCATACAGTATTGTTTCCCCCGACATTGGTATTTTCTTGCGAATTGTCCTGATGAGCGCAAGACGAAAAGCTTTGACAAAAAAATCTCTCATTTTGTCAGCAATACACAAGAGCGAGATAGATTAGCATTCTGAGTAGAACCTCTCAGAAAGAGGTTGGTTAGCTCAGTTGGCTAGAGTGATGCAGAATGACACCCATACCAGCTGTGGTAGCCCATGGAGATACTTCCTCACCATGCTCCACGCCTGCAGAATGATTGATGCCCTTAAGCTATATGCAACCAATTATCTCTCTCTAATGGACAAAGATGCCTATGGTCCTATGTGGCTAATTACTTAGGACCCCTTAGGCGAAGTGAACACAATTTTAACTTATGATCTGTTCAGGAGTTAAGCTATTTGGAGATTTCTGGAATTATTCTCCTTAGAACTGAGAAGATTAAGGGGAGACCCAAGAGAGGTGTTCAAAATTACGAGGGGTTTTGATAGAGCGAGTAGGGAGAAACTATTTCCACTGGCAAGTGGGTAAGTAACCAAAAGCCATTGCAATTTCTTCACACAGAGGGTTGTTAAGATCTGGGCCGCACTACCGAAAAGTGTGGTGGTAGCGGGTTCCTCAGCAACCTTCAAAGGACAATTAGAAATATGCTTAAAAGGGACTGATTTGCAGGGTAGTGCAGGAAAACTAAGGAGCGGGGCTAATTGGGTAGTTATGTCAAACAGCCGGTACAGGTACAAGAGGCCAAATGGCCTTCTCCTCTTCTGTATGATTTTTAAAAGATTAGGATAGTTATGAGGGTGACATAAATGTTTTTCTTTTAAATTATTTATCTGCTACCTTTTTAAAAACTATTGTTGATTCAGCTATTCGGCTTCCACTCTTTCAGGTTGTGCATGGTATTAAAAAAAAACTTCTAATCTTTCTCTTCCAAATATCATGTGTGCAGAAACTAGGCTCAGAGACAAAGGATCTGAAATTATTTTATTGAAACTGCCCATTTTTCTCCATAATTAACGGCCCGTTAGTAGAAAGATGAAAACTTTGGATTGTGCAGTATCAAAAAACAGGATTTCATTAGCAGCTCATTAATTATGGAAAAAAACAGCCATTCCCTTGTTTCCAGACAGAGAAATTTTGGGTTGCGTTCAAAAACAGTATCAGGCTTCATTGTGAGCAGCGAAAGCGAATGGAATAACATTGAAATGGGACAACAAAATTTGGGAATTGCAAATGTTAGTGCTACGCACATAATGGGTTAGAATCCTAGAACAGTTCAACACTGCATTTTGCTTTACTATTTATTATATTATTATAGTTTAAAGCAGGATGCCCAATCTTTTGTCTTCTTAGCTGTGCACCATGAAAGCTTGAGAACTGTGTGTGACCTTCTCATTACTATGTGGATATCTCAGAAGGCAGATACTGGCACATCTTGTAATAAGATTTATCACCAATGAGGCAATTACAATAAAAACACATTTAAGGGGAAGTTGGGCAAGTATGTGAGCCAGAAAGGAATAGAAGGACATGTTAGTCAGGCGAGATGGAGTACAGTGTAGTATAAAGGTTTAATGGCCTGTTCTTGTGCTGCAAATGCTATACAAGAAAGATCCTTTCTAAACTTCTGCGTCCACACAGGAGAAACCAGCAAATATCAAATCTAAGAAGAGAGATGGGTTGCCAGGATTTACGGATGATGCCACTTCAAGAAGTTAAAATAATGTACAGTGCTTGTCTCATAGCTTAATGGGTAACTACGTAACCTGGTGAGATCATTAGTCATATAGCATGGAAGATACTAGATTCAATCTATGATCAACAACGAATTAGCAGCTCTTGGGATAACAGAATTGGCCTCAGTACACCTGGGCTGCCACTTCTTATCTCTATCTTACTCAAGAGATTAGTTAGGTTAAAATTGGAGTGCAGGGCATCTGCCAGTCCCCTGAAATGCCACTTAGGCGAGTTTTAATCATTCTCAGGGTGTAAGCATGGTTAGCAGTTGTTGCCCATCTCTAGTGATCCTGAAAAGTTGGTACAGCTGTGGCTTGCTAGACCTTAGATGGCCGATAGAGTCAGCCATATTGCCATGAGCCTGGAGTCACATATGGTACATTTTCTTCAGGAAAGGGTGTTATTGAACCAGTTAAGGTTTTTTTACAACAAACCCAACAGCTTTGTGGCCATTTTAAATGACACCAGCTTTTATTTCCAAATTTTATTCTAATAAATTAAATTCAAATTCTTAAAATTACCATCATGAGATTTGAACTCTCATTCTTTGTATTACTAGCCCAGCAACATAACCACTCTGTTACCATATCCTGGAAGCTGCTGGCATCAGTGGAACTACACTGCAGCAAGAATCAGTATCTTCAACACAATCCAGGTATCTTTCAGCACAATCCAGGCGATACAGCACCTCTCAAATGCATGATCTCTATGCCCCTAGTAGGACAAAGGCAGCAGATGCACGGGAACACCACCCCCTGCATGTTCCCCTCCAAGTCTCACAAAATGCTGACTTGTAAATATATTGTCATTCCATCACTGGGTCAAAATCCTGTAACTCCCTCCCTAGCGCTACAGGTGTACCTTCATCATACTGACTGCAGTGGTTCTGGAAAGCAGCTCATCACCATCTTCTCTAGAATATTCGGCATTTAGGAGGGATAGGTAAAAAGAAAGAGGTGGGGAAGCATTCTTAAGAAATGAGATCGGTACATTACTAAGAGAAAGTCTTAGATTGAAGGATCAAGATGTAGAATTAGTTTGGGTGGAGCTAAGAAACAGAAAGGGGCAGCAAAACTGTTGGGAGTTGTTTATAGGTCACACATTGTAATGCTAATATTGGGCACATTCTAAATCAGGAAAGTAGCGATGCATGTAACATGGGTAATACGGTATTAATGGGCAACTGCAATCTACACATCGACTGGGTTAACCAAATCAGCACTAATGCTGTAGAGGAGGAATTCTTGGAGTGTGTACGAGACGGATTTCTGGAGAAGTACGTTGAGGAGTTAAAGAGCTAATTAATAACCTTGCTGTAAAGAGCCTTTGAGAAATAGTGACCATAATATGATAGAATTTTCCATTAAGTTTCAGTGCGAGGTAGTTCATTCTGAAACTAGGGTCTTAAATTTGAAGAAAGGAAACTATGAGGCTATGGGGGGCAATTGGCTATGGTGGATTGGGAAAATACACAACAAGATTTGACGGTAGACAGGCAATGCCTAGTTTTTAAGGAATACTATACTGTCTACAACATACGTTCCTCTAAGGCGCAAACACCCAAAGGGAAATGTAAATCAACATTGGTTAACAAAAGAAGTTAAAGATTGAAATAGATCAAAGGAAGTGGTTTATAAGGATGCCAGAAAAAGGGTAAGCCCGAGGATTTGGAGCAATTTAGAATCCAGTAAAGGAGGACCAAAAAACTGATTAAGAAAGGGAAAAGAGAATATGAATGCAAATTGGTGAGGAACATAAAGGTAGACTGTAAAGCTTCTTTAGGTATGTGAAAAGGAAAAGATTAGCTAGGACAAATGTGGGTCCAATACAGGTGGGGACAGGAGAATTTATAGTGAAGAACAGGGAAATGGCGGAGAAACTTAACAGTTACTTTGCATCTGTCTTCACGGAAGATGATGCAGAAGATCTCCCAGAAACACGAGGTGACCAAGGGACTTGTGAAACTCAGGAACTAAAAGAAATTAGTATTAGTAAAGAGATAGTTCTTGAAAAGTTAACTGGAGTGAAGGTTGATAAATCCCCTGGACCAGAGTGATGAAGGAGGTGGCCAGAGAGGTAGCAGAGGCATTGACAGTTATCGTTCAAAATTCTATAGATTTTGGAAAGGTTCCAGTGGACTGGAAAGTAGCAAATGTAACCCCATTATTTAAGAAGGGAGGGAGGGAGAATGAAGAACAACAGATCTGTTATATTGACATCAGTAGTAAGGAAAATGTTTGAATCTATTATAAAAGATATGATAACAAGATTTAGAAAAGAGTGGTAAAATTAAGCAGACTAAACATGGATTTATGAAAGGGGAATCATGTTTGACAAACTTGGAGTTTTTTGAGGATATTACTTGTAGCATAGATAAAGGAGAAGCAGTGGATGTGGTGTATTTGGACTTTCTGAAGACTTTTGGCTAGGTCCCACATAGGAGGTTAGTAAATAAAATTAGAGCACATGGGATTGGTGGAAATATACTAGTATGGATTGAGAATTGATTAACAGACAGAAAGCAGAGAGTAGAAATAAATGGATCATTCTCAGGATGACAGACTGTTACTACTGAGGGTACTGTAAGGACCAGTGCTAGGTCCCAGCTATTCACAAGCTATATAAATGATTTGGATATGGAAACCAATTGTAATATTTCCAAATTTGCTGATGACACCAAACTGGGTGGGAACATATGTAGTGAGGAGGATGCAAGGAGGCTTCAAGAGGACTTGGACAGGCTAAGTGAATGGGCTAGAACACGGCAGATGGAATGGAATGTGAATAAGTGCGAAGTTATTTACTTTGGTAGAAAAAACAGAATATTTCTTCAATGGTGAGAGGTTGGGAAGTGCGGTGACCAAAGTACCTGGGTGCCCTTGCTCATAAATCACAAAAATTTAGCATGAAGGTGTAGCAAGCAATTGGTATGTTGGCCTTCATCACAAGGGGATTTGAGTACAGAAGTAAAGATATCTTGCTGCTCTTATAGAGCCTTGGTGAGACCTCACCTGGAGTATTGTGTATAGTTTTGGTCCCCTTATATAAGGAGGGATATACTTGCCATAGAGGGAGTGCAATGGGGATTCACCAGATTAATCCCTGGGATGGCGAGACTGTCTTATGAGGAGAGGTTGAAGAGACTGCGTCTGTGCTCCTGAGAGATTCGAAGAATGTGGGGTAACCTCACTGAAACAAACAAAATTCTTGCAGGGGATGACAGGGTGGATGTAGATAAGCTAAAACAAAAACAGAATTACCTGGAAAAACTCAGCAGGTCTGGCAGCATCGGCGGAGAAGAAAAGAGTTGACGTTTCGAGTCCTCATGACCCTTCGACAGAACTTGCGTGCGAGTCCAAGAAAGAGTTGAAATATAAGCTGGTTTAAGGTGTGTGTGTGGGGGGCGGAGAGATAGAGAGACAAAGAGGTGGGGGGGGGGGGGGGGGGGGGGTGTGGTTGTAGGGACAAACAAGCAGTGATAGAAGCAGATCATCAAAAGATGTCAACAACAATAGTACAATAGAACACATAGGTGTTAAAATTAAAGTTGGTGATATTATCTAAACGAATGTGCTAATTAAGAATGGATGGTAGGGCACTCAAGGTATAGCTCTAGTGGGGTTTTTTTTTATATAATGGAAATAGGTGGGAAAAGGAAAATCTTTATAATTTATTGTAGATAAGCTGTTTCCCCTGGCTGGCGAGTCTAAAACCAGGGGACATAATCTCAGGAAAATGGGTACGCCATTTAAGACTGAGATGAGGAGGATTTTCTACCCTCAGAGGGTGATGAATTTTTGGAATTCTCTACCCCAGGAGGCTGTGAAAACTCATTTAGCATGTTCAACACAGAAACGGATAGATTTCTGGAAACTAATGACATCAAGGAATATGGCAATAACGTGGGAAAGTGGTGCTGAGGTACATGACCAGCCATGATCTAACTGAATGGCGGAGCAGGCTCAGTGGGCTGAATGGCCTACTCCTGTTCCTTTGTTCCTATGTACCCATGGACAATCCAGGTTACTAAACAGTCCTGGATATAAGGTGTTTGGTAAAGATTGAGAAGAAAGAAAGGAGAAAGGGTAGCAGCATTGATTAAGGAGAATATTACAGTGCTGGAGAGCGATGATGTCCTAGAAAGCTTAAGGACAGAATTTATTTGGTTAGAGTTAAGAAACAATAAAAGTATCATTGCACTACTGAGTACATTCTATAGGTGCCAACAAGTGGGAGAGATATAGAGGAACAAATTTGCAAGGCAATTATAGAGACTGGGAGAGTGTAAAAGGGAAGAGAGGAGAAAGAGTTTCTAAAGCGTGTTCAGGGGAATTTTCTAGAGCAGTACATTTCTAACTCAACAAGGAAGGCGGCATTGCTGAATCTGGTTTTGGGAATGAAGTGGGTCAAGTGAATCAAGTGGCAAAATGGAAATATTTAGGAGACAATGATCATAGCATTATCAAGTTTAGGCCAGTTACAGGAAAAGACTAGGAGCAAGTCAGAGCAGAAAAAATTAGTTGGGGGAGGGCTACTTTCAGTGGGGTGAGAATGAATCTAACCCAGATAAACTGGAATCAACGGTTGGCATGCAAACCTGTAAAGAAACAATGGGCTATTTTCAAAGAGGAGATGGTTCGGGGACAGTAGAGTTATATTCCCGGCGGGGGGGGGAAGATAAGGCAAACAAAGTGAGAGCTCCGTAGTGATGAAAGAGTTTGAGAGTAAAACGAAGCAGCAAAAGGATGCATATGACAGATGTCAGGTTGATAATACAAATGAGAAGCAGACTGTATATGGAAAGATCAGAAAGGAAGTGAAAAAACTAATAAGAGAAGCAAATTGAAAGTATGGTAAAAAAAAACTGGCATAAAGGGAATCCAAAAGTCTTCTTTCAGCAATAAATAGTAATAGAGTAGTAAAAGGATGGAGGAGCTGATTAAGGATTTACACATGGAGGCAGAGGGCATGGTTGAGGCACTAAATGTGCACTTTGCGTCTGTCTTTACTAAGGAAGACGCTGCCAAAGTCATAGTGTAAGAGGAGGCAGTTGAGACACTGGATGGGTTAAAAATTGATAAGAAGAAACATTAGAAAAGCTACCTGTACTTAAAATCAATAGGTCACCAGGACCGGATAAGGTTTATCTGTAGATACAGTGGGAAGTAAGGATGGAAATTATCGCAAACTGTCAATAATCTCCCAATTCCCTGAGATACATGAGTGGTTCCAGAGGACGGGAGAAATTCAAATGTGGAAGTTGAGCATAGCTCAGGGACACCAAGGGAAGGCAATTAGAACTTTGTTTATAAATAAGACAGCAAAAAGCAATTTATAAAACAGGCATACCTCTCTCTTAGGTTATCAAACTTCTGTTCTTCTGTAAATTCTGTCTTTGTTAATTTACCAACATATTTATTTTGTTGCTGAACTAATGATTTTCTTGTGTTGTTTTTCTTTACATCACTGCCACTGCATTTCAGAAGTTGAAGGTGTCCCAGGAGTGTGCTGAGGTTAGGGTAACTACACAATGGTGTACAGCACACTGAATGAAGATTCATATGCCCCTTCACAAATGATAGTCCAAATAAGCAAAGGTTTGCACTCTTTAGAGGGGCCAGATGGACACCACAAGGGTGATCTGGAAGATTGTCGAATTTGGGGGAGTCCAGGACAAAAAGGACATAATCTTAAAATTAGAAAAACAGAATTCTCAAAGTACTGTCAGTACATCAGAAGAGGAATAAAAACAGAAAGAAGAGAAATAGAGTAGAGTCCAATTTGACTCTTCTTTGGAACAGGAGTTGGCCATTCATCCTCTTGAATCTGGTCCGCCATTCAAATAAATCATGGCTGATCTCTACCTTAACTCGAACCACCCAGCACGAGTGTCCTCAGGTGTATATGAGGTGGGATTACCTTGTATTCTCCAACGTCTTCTGCATTTTCTTCGTCATTCTGTCAATCGCTGCTTGTTTCTTTGCCTCTGGTAGGAGATCGATCTTGTTCAGGATCACCACCATCCGGGGACACGTAATTTCACCAATCACCAGACATTCCGCAGACTGTGTCTGCATGCCCTTTGTCACATCAATTACCAGCATCATCAGATCAATGATCTGGGAACCTGCAGGATAATGCAACATTTCATTTTGGATTGGTTGAAGCAATTATTGGCAAGTAAAAGAAAATAAGTTACTTATTAATATTTGTACTTTCCACTCAAAAATGTATGCATTAAAATGTAAATTCACAAGCACAATATAAGCTGTTTGATCCCAAGAATAAAACATATTTTGCATCTTTTTACATAACGCATCCACCTTTATTTAAGGTTTAAATCTATTTCATCAGGATATGCCTCTTGAAGTAGGAGGTATTATTTGAACCTAACTCACCAGATTGGAACCCCAAAGGAACAACTTAACTTCAACAGAGAGGAAACTTGACCTGGGTGTAAAATAAGAATTCCACCCAATCCTGTTAGTTTCCTAACAGATGGGACTAGTTAAAATTGCCCCCATGGTGCATGAGAAGATGAATAGATTTTAAAATGAACTCCCTAATCTGCAAATTCAATGTCAATAAAAAAGACAGACTTGCATTTCTATATCACCTTTCACAACCATGGGACATCATTTACAGCCAATGATGTATTTTCTGAAGTGTCGTCATTGTTATAATGTAGGAATTGCAGCAACCAATTTGTCCACAGCAAGCTCCCACAAACAGCAATGCAATAACGACAGATGATCTGTGTTTTTGCATGTTGATCGAGGCCCGGACACCATGGAGAATTGCCCTTCTTCAGAACAGCGCCATGGGAGTGTTCAGCAAGTTGATTCACTGAGCAAGTGAATACTGCCAACAAAGTCCAAGACTCAATCAGATCTGATCAGGATGACAGTAGGGGCTCTACAAATATATTCACAGTTGGAAGAGGGGAAATTCAGTCAGGGATCCTTCTTCTGATTAGTGCTCAGTGACCTTTTGCAGTTTTTTTCATTTGCTCATGGGATGTTATCAGCATTTATTGCCCATCCCTAATTGCCCTTGCCCTTGTTCAGAGAGCATGTAGGCTAGACCAGATAAGTGAACCAGGTGGTTTTTACGACAATTGGACATTTAATTCCAGATTTTTACTGAATTCAAATTTCACCATCTGGGATTCAAACCAGGGTCCCCAGAGCTTTACCCTGGGTCTCTGGAATATTAGTCCAATGACAAGACCACTATGCCACTGCCTCCCCCTGAATGTCAAATGAGGGACAGGATCAGACTCAGCTGTGGTATCCATTGCAGTCAAATGTCTCAGAGGTTTACAATTAAGGCATGTGCATGAGTCACAGCCATGTGGATGAGGGAGCCAAGTGCCTGTGATACCATATAGAGCAACGGGCGGGGGGGGGGCATTGATGCCAGAAAAAGAGGTTATGCTGATAGGATGAGATGAAGTGGAATGGTAGGAGGCTTTTGTGGGCCATAAATCCTGGCATGGACCAGTTGGGCTGAATGGCCTATTTCTGTGCTGAAAGTTCTACGTGATCATAACAAAGAGAGCATGGAAGCACGACAGCAATGGAATTTGAAGCAATCCCATGTGATGCCACAGAGATGTGAGATGTAGATTCCTGCTACTTGAACTCCTGATCTTGAGTTGAAAACCTGCAGCCAACAACAAATAAGAAAGCTGCATCTTCAAACACTGACATTCCATCCAAAATAATTTTACAAAACATGCAACACACAGCCAAATAGAATAGAAGTACAATGAAAGAAGCTGCAATACTGAAAGAAGGTTCAGAGAAAAACATGTCAGAAATTGATCCTACAGGACTAATTAATACATGCTGAGTTGTTTGGAAGAGCACCAGCTGTTTCCTGTTGTGTATCAAATCACGTTGATAAGTGCAGGAAGGGTTAAATTTAACTGCACATAAATCACTGCTGTTTTTAGAAGCAGGACCGTTGGAACCTGTTCACAACTGAGTACACCCGACAATATTTTTCCAAGTGCTTCCTCGCTGTTTCATGTTCATAATGAACCAGTTAAGGTGAAATAGATACAAAGGTGATCTGATTATCAGCCAACACACTGTGCACTGTAGCAAGAGGCCCAAGATGTCCCCTAGAAGACTGATAAATTTAACAGCCTGTGCCAACATTCGCTGTCATCAAAAGAAAAGCTATTATTGCAGAAGTATCTTTCTAGACTAAAAGAACAAGAGCAGCTTGCATTTGTACACACCTTTACCACAGTAAAATGTCCCAAAGTGTTTTACATGATGGTCATCAAACACAATTTGACTCAAAACCACATAAGGATGTATTAGGGTAAATGACCAAGCACTTGGTCAAAGGTAGGCTTTAAGGAGTAGCTTAAAGGAGCAGAATGATGTAGAGAGGCAAAGGGAAGGAATTCCAGGGTTTAAGGCCTGCACAACTGAAAATACAGCTGCCAATGTTTTTTCATTATTCATTCATGGGATGTGGGCATCACTGGCTTGGGTATTTATTGCCCATCACCAATTGCCCTTTAGAACATAATAGTGAGCTGCCTTCTTTGCTGCAGTCCATGTGGTGTAGATGCACCCCCAGTACTATTAAGGAGGGAGTTCCAGGATTTTGACCAAGCGACAGTGAAGGAACGGTGATATATCTCCAAGTCAGGATGGTGAGTGGCTTGGAGGGGAGCTTCCAGGTGGTGGTGTTTTAATGTGTCTGCTGCACTTGTCCTTCTAGATGGTAGTGGTTGTGGGTTCGGAAGATGCTGGCGAAGTAGGCTTGGTGAATTCCTGCAGTGCATCTTGTAGATGGTACAAACTGCTGCTACTGTGCGTCTGTGGTGCAGGGAGTGAATGTTTAAGGTGGTGGATGGGGTGCCAATCAAGCGGGCTGCTTTGTCCTTGATGGTGTCAAGTTTCATGAGTGTTGTGGGAGCTACACTCATCCAGGCAAGTGGTGAGTATTCCATCACACTCCTGACTTGTGCCTTGTAGATGGTGGACAGGATTTGTGGGAGAGTGGGATGGTCAGGAGGTGAGTTATTCACCGCCGGATTCCTAGACTCCGACCTACTCAAGTAGCCACAATATTTATATGGCTCGTCCTGTTCAGTTTCTGGTCAATGGTAACCCCCAAAATGTTGATAATGGGGGATTCAGTGATGGGAATGCCATTGAATGTCAAAGTGTGTTGGCTAGATTCTCTCTTGTCAGAGATGGTCATTGCTGGCAGTTGTGCAGCTTGAATGTTACTTGCCACTTGGCAGCCCAAGCCTGGATATTGTCCAGATCTTGCTGCATTCGCACATGGAATGCTTCAGTATCCGAGGAGTCACAAATGGTGAGCATCCCACTTTTCACCTTATGATGGAAGGAAGGTCACTGATGAAGCAGTTGAAGATGGTTGGGCCTAGGACATGAACAACCCTGAAGAAGTCCTGCAGTGATGTCCTGGAACTGAGATGATTTACCTCTGACAACCAAACCATCTTCCTTTTTGCTAGGTATGACTCCAGCCAGTGAGAGATTTCCCCCGATTCCCATTGACTCCAGTTTTGCTAGGGCTCCTTGATGCCACACTCGGTCAAATGCTACCTTGATGTCAAGGGCAGTCACACTCACCTCATGAGTTCAGCTCTTTTGTCTATATTTGAACCAAGGCTGTAATGAGGTCAGGAGCTGAGTGGCCCTGGCAGAACCCAAACTGAGCATCAGTGAGCAGATTATTGCTAAGCAAGTGCTGCTTGATAGCACTGTTGACCCCTTCCATCACTTCACTGACGATCAAGAGTAGACTGATAGAGTGATAACTGGTCAGCTTGGATTTGTCCTGCTTTTTGTATACAGGACACACCTGGGCAATTTTCCAGCTGTACTGAATGAGCTTGGTTAGGGGCACAGAAAGTTCTGGAGCACTAGTCTTCTGTACTATGACCGGAATGCTGTCAGGACCTATAACCTTTGCTGTATGCAGCGCCTTCAGCAGTTTGTTGAAGTGAATCAAATTGGTCTGTGATGCTGGGAACCTTCGAAGGAGGCCGAGATGGATTACCCAGTCGGCACTTTGGGTAGAAGGTTGTTGCAAATGCTTCAGCCATATCTTATGCACTGCTGCTTGAAACGATCAGCCAGTTATTGGGAATGTATGGTCTACGTACCTGGCATTGCACTGGCACTGAAACTCATACCACATTATCTCTCATTTTCAATGCTAATAACTCCAAGTGTAATAACCTATATATTATTGACACATGCTGGGGTAAGTTCCACATATACTCTGGTGCTTCCCCCAAGTGCCTAATCTGACTCTATCATACTTCTCCCCAGTGACAATAGGTGAGCTTTGACTGTCACCAAAATATCGGAATATGTGATGGGGACGACACATGACAATCGAGCACAAAACTGTCCTGATCTGCCATTTAAGCTTCCAGCAACAGTCACTGGATAACAATCTGAAGCGTTGATTTTCTCCTCCCTAACTCAGGAACACTGCAGCTAATCTTCACTGAATGTTACTGCTGTAAACACTATGAAATGGAAATGTCTGTTGTTTGTAATAGTTTACTGCTCGGTTGTGGAGGAGATGAAATCTGATAACTGAGAAAATATTCCCCAAGAAAAAAAAATCACAAGTTAAATTGCAGCATGAGCTTTGATATATTTATGTTTTAAAATGTAATTCCTGTGTGTGATTTTAAGATTCCACAGGGATGAGGATGTACAATCCCATCTTACCCCGTGAGAATGCTGAATTGTGCTGGGAAACCATTCCACAAGGAAGTTCTCCAGTATTTTGCCCATGTGCCCAACCTTCCCATGTCTGGCTGCACAGACTCACAGCAGCGATTCTGGGCAGTGATCAGGAGTGGGAAGCTCCGCTGATTTTCTTTATTTCCTTGCCTAGCCTGGTGCACTGAGACTAATTGCAATGCTGCTAAAGACAGCTCTGGCTGAGATCAGCTAACACAAGGGTCAAACCTATTCCAAAGAATTATATGAATGAATGAACGAGAAAACTAGAACATAAACATTTGAAGCTTCACAGACCGAGACTTCCCATACTGCTGGCTAGTGCTTCATGTTTAACTCTGCACTCCCCTTCCAAAGTGTGTGACAAAACTCTCTGCGTTGAAGTTTAATAGACCGTGTAATGCAGATCCTCTTATCCTTGGTAGCAACCTCCAAAAATAAAACTGGCATTACAAATTGGAAAATGCAACGAAACAAAACAAACAGCAAGGAAACCAAATCAATAAGCGAGTAACTGAACTAAAACAAATTGATCATAACCATGATAAGATGCTGACAGGAAAGCTCTCCAAAGGGCCAGCATACATGCTTGTTTTACCATGGAGGTCTCTTACGCAGGCCAAACATGGCAACGTGTGTGCTACGATCCGCCAAACCTCGACGGGACAAAAAAGATTTACAGCATGAGAGAGAAAGGAAAATGACCCAAATGAGAACTCTGGAGTAGGTAAATAAAACTAGCTGGATACTGCTCCTCAAGTCAGGATCAAGGATAAACTTTTGCAGCACAGATCTTTGTGTGCTTTAACATTTTTATTGAAGTGTTTATGTGAACGTAAACATATACATTTTTTCTCAATGGCATTCTGCTAAATAGATCCCAATATTATTTCTCATTAAATTACATGAAAGTTCCCACTGTTCTTCAAGCCATATGATTCAATGGCAATAGTTTGCTGTCCATATTACATCAATTCTGTAGAAACAGTAAGAAATCCCATGAAATTCTAACAATGAATTACTTTTGAAGTTTATTCTTTCATGGAATTTGGGCATCACTGGCAAAGTCAGCATCTTTAATTGTCCTTGAAGTGAGTGGCTTTCTAGGCCATTGCTGAGAGTCAGGAATCACACGTAAGCCAGACCAGATAAGGATGGCAGATTTCCTTCCCTAAAGGACACTGGTGAACTAGATGGGTTTTTACAACAATTGACGATATTTTCACAGTCACCTTACTGAAACTAGCTTTAAATTCCAGATTTATTAATTGAATTTATATTCCACCAGCTGCTGTAGTGGGATTTGAACCCATGTGCCCACGGCATTAGTCTGAGCCTCTGCATTACTAGCTCAGTGAATTAAGGCTACCCCTTAATCTGCAGTCACTATTTTTATTTAGGCAGAAGCGACAAACAATTTGCACATAGCAAATCAGATTAATGGCCAGTTGACTTTTTTTTGGGAATGTTGGACAAAGGATAAATATTGGCAAAGAAATGTGTTGAACAGTGTCATCAAATGTTTGACACTCCCTTCACAAAGCAGACAGGACCATGTTTTAATGTATTAACCCTTGGCTTTGCTCCTTCCCCATCTCTGTAACCTACTCCAGCCCTCTGAGAGCTTTGCGTTCTTCCAATTCTGGCCTCTTGAGCATCCCCAATTTCTTTTGCACCATCACTGGTGCCTGTGTCTTCAGCTGAATAAGGCCCAAGCTTTGGAATGCCTTTCCTAAACCTCTTCACTCTCCACCTCTATCGGTTCCTTGAAGACGCTCTTTAAAAACTTACATCTATTCTCTGTCCTTATGTTCTGATGTGTGACTCATGATTCCTGTGAAGTGCCTTTGGATGTTTCAGGCACTATGCAAGGGCAAGCTGTTTTCACTGAAAGTCAGAAACTCCAACTAGACAGCATTCCTTTGGTATTGTACTCAAGCGTCAGTCTAGGTTTTGTCAATAAAAAGAAAAAACTGCAGATGCCGGAAATCCAAACAAAAACAGAAATACCTGGAAAAACTCAGCAGGTCTGGCAGCATCGGCAGAGAAGAAAAATGTTGATGTTTCAAGTCCTCAAGACCCTTCAACAGAACTAAGTAGAAATAGGAAAGGGGTGAAATATAAGCTGGTTTAAGGTGTGTGTGTGTGTGTGTGTGTGTGTGTGTGTGGGGGGGGGGGGGGGGGTGGATGTTGTTGGGACAAGCAAGCAGTGATAGGAGGAGATAACCAAAAGATGTCACAGACAAAAGAACAAAGAGGTGTTGAAGGTGGTGATATTATCTAAAAGAATGTGCTAATTAAGAGTGGAGAGCAGGACAAGCAAAGTAGCTCTAGTGGGGGTGGGGTGAAATAAACGATGGGTGAAAAGAAAAATCTATATAAATTATTGGAAAAAACAAAAGGGAGGGGGAAGAAACGGAAAGGGGGGTGGGGATGGAGGAGGGAGTTCAAGACCTAAAGTTGTTGAACTCAATAGTCAGTCCGGAAAGCTGTAAAGTGCCTAGTCGGAAGATGAGGTGCTGTTCCTCCAGTTTGCGTTGAGCTTCACTGGAACAATGAGCATGCTCTCATCGGGACCTGGAAAAATTTATTAATTTTGCTTCCAATCTCCACCCCTCCATCATTTTCACGTGGTCCATCTCTGACACTTCCCTTCCCTTCCTTGACCTCTCTGTCTCAATTTCTGGTGGTAGACTGTCCACCAATATCCATTACAAGCCTACCGACTCCCACAGCTACCTCGACTACAGCTCCTCACACCCCGCTTCCTGTAAGGACTCCATCCCATTCTCTCAGTTCCTTTGCCTCCGTTGCATCTGTTCTGATGATGCTACCTTCAAAAACAGTTCCTCTGACATGTCCTCCTTCTTCCTTAACCGAGGTTTTCCACCCACGGTCGTTGACAGGGCCCTCAACCGTGTCCGGCCCATCTCCCGCACATCCACCCTCACGCCTTCTCCTCCCTCCCAGAAACATAATAGGGTCCCCCTTGTCCTCACTTATCACCCCACCAGCCTCCGCATTCAAAGGATCATCCTCCGCCATTTCCACCAATTCCAGTATGATGCCACCACCAAACACATCTTCCCTTCACCCCCCCGGCAGCATTCCGTAGGGATCGTTCCCTCCGGGACACCTTGGTCCACTCCTCCATCACCCCCTACTCCTCAACCACCACCCACGGCACCTCCCCATGCAAACGCAAAATATGCAACACCTGCCCCTTCACTTCCTCTCTCCTCACCGTCCAAGGGCCCAATCACTCTTTTCAAGTGAAGCAGCATTTCACTTGCATTTCCCCCAACTTAGTCTACTGCATTCGTTGCTCCCAATGTGGTTTCCTTTACATCGGAGAGACCAACCGCAGACTGGGTGACCGCTTTGCTGAACACCTTCGGTCTGTCCGCAAGCATTACCCAGACCTCCCTGTCACTTGCCATTTTAACACTCCACCCTGCTCTCTTGCCCACATGTCTGTCCTTGGCTTGCTGCATTGTTCCAGTGAAGCCCAACGCAAACTGGAGGAACAGCACCTCATCTTCCGACTAGGCACTTCACAGCCTTCCGGACTGAATATTGAGTTCAACAACTTTAGATCATGAACTCCCTCCTCCATCCCCACCCCCTTTCCGTTTCTTCCCCTTCCCTTTTGTTTTTTCCAATAATTTATATAGATTTTTCTTTTCACCCATCGTTTATTTCACTCCACCCCCACTACAGCTACCTTCCTTGTCCTGCTCTCCACTCTTATTTAGCACATTCTTTTAGATATCACCACCTTCAACACCTCTTTGTTCTTTTGTCTGTGACATCTTTTGGTTATCTCCTCCTATCACTGCTTGCTTGTCCCAACAACCCCCCACCCCCCCCCTCTTAAACCAGCTTATATTTCACCCCTTTCTTATTTCTACTTAGTTCTGTTGAAGGGTCATGAGGACTCGAAACGTTAACTTTGCTCTTCTCCGCCGATGCTGCCAGACCTGCTGAGTTTTTCCAGATATTTCTGTTTTTGTTCTAGGTTTTGTCAATGCTTGGAGTTAGGCCTGAAGCCCAGACCTTCTGACTCAGAAGCGAGAGTGGTACCAACTGAGCCAAGCTGATATTTTGAACGTGGGCAGGCTAGAAAATTAGCCCCTTAAAAATTACCAGAGTGCCTGCGGAAAGTCACATATGGGAATCATGGAACAAATCCATGTCCCATCATACTGTAATAGTATAAGAATATGTGGTCCATACCCAACACTACAAAGAACTATTTAATTCCTGGCATTCTTTCATCCTCACCTGAAGCTGTGACCTGGATACAAGTGCTCGCAGCCTATTTCACCACAATTCTGTCCTCACCTGAGATCTACCTGTAAATCCTGTATCAGGAATCGCCGATTCGTAAGTTAAGGACAGGAATGCTCCCTTCCATTGTCCAGGGCCTGGAAACCCATTTCTGCAGTCCTTCTTGCCAATGCTACCCAAACTGAGCTTGATTAACCTAGGGCTCTGCAGAAATCAAGCCTGGGATCCTTCGTCCTTTGTATGGCCCAGATTTTCAGTCCGCCTTTCATAGTACAGGTACGCATTCTTGTGATGCATACAAAACAAAGTTTCCCAATGTCCGATTTAGTTAAACAAAACCACTCCTTACTTTTAAAACTCATTTCACACTCCTTTTCATTTACCTTGTTGCTTATTTAAGATAGGTGGTAAACTTGAGCTGCTAACATGCATCCACTGGGCCATTAAGTAGTTCTACAACACAATCTTCTGTCAGCACCTCTCACATCAGGAAGCACAAAATGTTAACAAACTCAAACCTCAACCTTAGACCATTCTTTTCGTCCAACATCCCTCAAAAAAAGTCAACTGGTCATTAATCTGATTTGCTGTGTGCTGCTTGTCATTTCTGCCTAAATAAAAAGTGACTGCACTCAATGGGGAGATGATGGTGCAGCATTAATCCTTCTGTAGATCTAATGAAAGAAGAGGCTTGCATTTATATAGCACTTTTTTAAAAATTTGATCTTGGAATGAGTGTCTTTGGCAAGGCCAACATTTACTTCCTATTCCTAACTGCCCTTCAGGTGGTGGTGAGCTGCCTTTTTGAACTGATGCAGTCCGTGTGGTGTAGGTACACCTGCAGTGCTGTTAGGAAGGGAGTGCCAGGGTTTTGACCCAGTGTCAGTGAAGATGCTGGATTGGGGTTGAGCTCCTTGAGTGTTGTTGGAGCTGCACTCATCCAAGCAAGAGAAGAGTATTCCATCACACTCCTGACCAGTGCCTTGTAGATGTGGAATGGCTCTGGGGAGTCAGGAACTGAGTTACTTGCTGTAGAATTCTCAGCCTCTGACCTGCTCTTGTAGCCAAATCATTTATATGGTCAGTAGAGTTACATTTCTGGTCAATGCCAACCCCTAGGACATTGATGGAGGAGGGATTCAGTGATGATAATGCCATTTAATATCAAGGAGAGATGGTTGGATTCTTTGTTGGAGATGACCATTGCCTGGCATTTGTGTGGTGCAAATGTCACTTATCAGCCCAAGCCCAAATGTTGTCTAGGTCTTGCTGCATGCATTGACTGTGGCAGTACCTGAGGAGTCACAAATGATATTGAACATTGTGCAATCATCAATAGACATCCCCACTTCTGATCTTATGATGGAGGAAAGGTCATTGATGAAGCAGCAGAAATGATTGGGGCCTAGGTCACTACCCTGAATAACTCCTGCAGCGATTTCCTTAAGCTGAGATGATTGGCCTCCAACAACCGCAACTATCTTCCTTTGTGCTAGGTATGACCCCAACTAGTAGAGGATTTTACCCCAATTCCCATTGACTTGAATTTTGCTAGGGTTCTTTGATGCCAAATTCAGTCAAATGCTTCCTTGATATCAAGGGCAGTCACTTTCACCTCACCTCTGCAATTCAGAACTTTTGTCCATCTTTCGACCAAGGCCGTAGCAAGATCAGGAACAGAGTTGCCCTGGTGGAATCCAAACTGAGCATCTGTGAGCAGGTTATTGCTGATGAAGTACCTTTCATGAACTCAGGACATCTCAAAATGCTTTACAAGCATTTTTGAGGCATAGTCACTATTGTAATCTGGGGAATGCACAAAACAATTTGCACTCAGGCAGCTCCCACAACAATGAGAAAATGGCCAGATAAGCTGATTCAGTGATTTTGGTTGAGCGGTAAATATTAGCCAGGACACCAGGGGGATATCCCCTACTCTTCTTTGAATAGTGTCTTGGGATCTTTTACTTCCATCCAAGAGAACTAACAGGGCTTCAGTTTAACAACTCATCAGAAAAATGGCAATTCCAACAGAACAACACTTCCTCAGTACTGCACTGAAGTGCCAAGAATTGCGAGAATTGAGTGTTCTCATCTCTGAAGTGGGGTTTGAATCCACAGCCTTCTGACTGAGAGACAAAAGTGCTACATATTGAACCATGACTGTCACTATAAAGGAGTGAGATAGCTGAAGAGATGCTGTTGTTACTTCCTTTTTAAGGTGGGACAGCCTCATGTCCAGCAGTCTGGAAACAACAATCTCACTCAAAGACTCACATGGTTGGCAAAACTTAAGTGTCAGCTACTGTTTGGGCTGAAGGTTTAGTTTGGTGCTGTACAGCACCTGATTAAATCTTTCATTCATATATAACGTTGGGATCAGATCCCATATCACACACAAGAGTTTCAAAGCAAATAAATGGTGCAAGCAGTTAGCATCACATAATTATGGACTACAGCAAACTGTAGCCAGTAACTTAACAGCAGAAAATGACTGTTCATGACCGTAGCTGCATGTTATTCAGCATGTGTTAGCAATGTGTGTACAACACAAAAAGGAATCCAGGCCAAAGCAATCTGGTAAAGTGTCACAGGGAATGGAGTACTTTCTGTTTTCTGCACATTGGTATCTGGCTGTTCTCTACTTCATCTAGGCAGGCTGCAAAGTAAAGCTATGTGTCAGCAATCATAGAATGATACAACACAGGAGGAGGCCAGTCAGCCCATCATGCCTGGCTCTTTGGTAGAACTATCCAATTAGTTCTACTCCCTCTGCTCACCATCAGGAGCTTCCCAGTTCTCAGCGAAGTCAGTATCACTGTACGGGGAATGTAGAAAATTAAGTTATTCCTCGCCAGGCCTTAAGCATTAAGATAAGCATTAAAAACACCAGTTATGCTTTCACAAATTACTGGCTCTGTGATGGTCATGTGCAGAGGAAATTAAGGATTGCACAAATTAAAATGACCAAAGTGGAATTTTCATTATCGATGGAAAAAAACCCCTGCTATTTATAGAGATCTATTTGGGTGGGTGGCACCATTACTAAGAATAGCACCAGTACAAACCTACTTTCCACAATAGGTACAATAACTCTGAGCACACATTGCTGCTTTCAAAATACAAAAGCAATTTTTTTCTATCGTGATAGGAAAGAAGTAGCCACTCACTGGGGAGGTCAAAACTAGAGGACACAAATATAACATAGCCACTAATAATCCAACAAAACGAGAAACTTCTTTATCCAGAGAATAGTAAGAATTTGGAACTTACTACCACAAGAAGAGTTTAAGGCAAAAAGCCTGGATGCACTCAAGGGAAAGCTGTATAAACAAATAAGGAAGAAAAGAAGAGAAGTCCGTGCTGATAGGGTTAGATGAAGTAGAATGGGAAGAGGCTTGTATGGGGCATAAACACCAGTATGGATCAGTTGAGCTGAATGGCCTGTTTCTGTGCTGTAAATACTATGTAGTCACACATTGTCTCTATTACATTGTAACTATTGGACAGCGTGACCAAGAACTAAACACCGATTACAGTCAAACCAGCATTGGTTTGAGATAGGAGCTAAGAGTGATGAGCAGAAACTATTAACTCACTATCAACTCCTATCAGAAAAGTGGGGTAGAATTTTGGGTGGAGACTCTTCACGAGAGTTCAGGAGAACATAAGAAATAGGAACAGTAGTAGGCAGCTTGTCTAGGCCAAGTGGCCTGGTTCACCATTCAATAAAGTTGTCACTGGACTCCTGCGTCAACTCCACTTTCCTGCCCTATTTCCATTTCCCTTGATGCCAAGAATGTATCCATCCCAGTCTTGAAAATACATGACTGAACATCCACAGCCATCTGGGATAGAAAATCGCCAATGATTTACGATCCTCTGAGTGAAGGTATTTCTCATCTCGATACTAAATGGCCAATCCATTATCCTAGGCTGTGACCTGTAGTTCAAGGCTTTCCAGCCAGGGAAAACAGCCGCTCAGTGTCTAACTTGTTAAGCCCTCTCAGAATCTTAATCAGATCACCTCTCATTCTTCTAAATTCTAGAGAATGTTGGCCCATTCTATTCAATCTCTCCTCATAGAACTGACCTCTCATCCCAGGCATCAGTCCAGTAAACCTTTGTTGCACTCCCTCTGAGACCAGTATGTCCTTCCTTAGATATGGAGACCAAAACTGTGCACAGTACTCCAGGTGTGGTCTCACCAAAGCCTTGTATAATTGCAGCAAGACTTTGTTACTCTCATACTGAAATAAGGGCGAATATACTCGAAAGCTTAATCCATCTTTTCTCTTTGCAGATGTTGGCTATTTTCAATACGCTCTCCCCTATTTCAGATTTACAGCTGTTTCTTTTCATCTATAACCTCCAAAAGGTTTCGTGCTGCTGAATACAGCATCTGGCTAAAGTTTGAAATGGATCTACTGAGCCCAATATACCACAGTAATATTTGAAAATCAGGACTTAAATTCTTGAGATTGCACTGAGCCAAGGAAAAGGATTTTTTGGTCTCAGGATAAGCTTTCCATCACAGTTTTTTAATACATTTCAAATAAACGGGTGAAGGCTTCCATTAAAATAGCAGTCAGGGGAGAATGTTGGACCAACATGTTAAACCTGCAGCCACAATTATTGCCAACAGCTGCAAAATTGAAAAGCTGTCTACTGCCCATCAGCACAGAAATTCACAAGAAGAAATGTTAATTATTAAATTTGCCCTTCTTAAAAAAGTGTTTCCTTTAGAAACCATAATTCATCACAGACTACACATAGGAATGTCACTGAGAGCTATTGCCCAGAATGCACTGAAGTAGTTGTCTCAGGTATTAACGGTATTCTGTGTGGTTCCATCATTCTCCTTCATGCAGTCCTCCAGGATAATCAAAGACTTACATTAATATGTCTTGCAAAGATTCTCATGACATTCTAAGCTTTACACATCCAATGAATTATAGTTGAAGTGTAGACTGTTATCAATCTGGATACAAGGTTCCACAAACAAACAGCAGATGAAGAAATTACCAGAATTTGATGGTGATGGTTGAAGGAGGCATGTTGACTAAGGTACGAGGAGAACTCTTCAGTCTTCTAATAATGCCCTGGCATCTTTCCTGGCACTATTCATCGAAATTACTGGAGTGAGAAGATGTAGTGTCAACTATGATTCATCTGAGTCAGAAGGTTGTGGATTCAAGTCTCACTGCAGAGACTTGAACACCAAATCCAGGCCAGCATTCCATGCAAATTGCACTCTTGGTGCGGCTGACTTTTGGTTGAGTCAACAAACCCACTCAGGTAGACGTAAAAGATCCCATATCACTATTTCAAAGAGGAATAAGGGAATTCTCTGCAGTGTCCTAGTCAATATTTCAGCCTCAAACAACATCAGTAAAAAAATTATCTTGCTATTATCGCATTGCTTTTTGTGGAGCTGGCTGTGGGTCAATTAGCTGCCATTGAAGGGGTTCTGAGGTCCTGAAAGGTGCTTTAAAGATTAAAGGCATTATTTTTTGGTTTAATGATTCATCTACAAACAACACTTCAGATAATACAGCACTTCCTCAGGACTGCACTGAATTTTTGGCCAAGAGAATGTGCTATGATCTCTGGAGTGGAACTTCATCCCAACAACAAAGGTGCTATACAATGTTCTAAAGCGCTTCACCGAAGTGTCATAAAGCAAAGTTTGACACTGAACCACACGAGGAGATAGCATAGGACCAAAACCTTTCTCAAAAGAAGTAGGTTTTAAGAAGCGTCTTAAAGGAGAGAAGTGGAGAGATTTAAGGAGAGAAATCCAGAGCTTAGAAGCTTGGCAGCCAAAGACATGGCTGCCCATAGAGGAGCGATTAAAAATAGGGATGCTCAAGAGCCGATATTAGAGGAGCGCAGAGATCTGTCAGCTGTAGAGCCATTGGAGGGAGGGCCAAGGGATTTGAAAACAAGGATGACCATTTTAAATTGAGGCTTTGCTCAACTGGGAGCCAATGTAGCTCAGTGAAAACAGGGGTGATAGGTGAACGGGGCTTGAGCAGCAAAGTTTTGGATTACCTCGTCAACAACCTTCTGACTCAAGAGACAACAGTGCAAGGCCAAAATCCCAGCTAGGCTGACTTAATGAAGGGCTCTGAAGCTGTATTGTATGTTTCTCGGCATTAAGCCACGTAAAAAAAAACCTCATGAAATTAACCAAAAATTCTATGTAGTGTCATAAAATATATTGATTGTGTAGAGCATTAAGGCAGCCACGTAGATGTCACGCTATCCAGGATGGATAGCAGGGTGGAGAAGCATTTACTTTCTCTGCCGGAATCTCTGCCGGAGAGAACAGAGAGTGCAAAATAAGCAGCTGGATTTCAATACACTACATCTGTACATCGTTTAGCAGACTTGGCAAAGGATTTTGTTCGTGAGTAAACTACTGAAATATTAAAACAATAAATAGAGCAGTATTCCCCTTTAAGCCTTTCACGGGCTATATCTGAACTTCTGGTTAAACAACATTAGATGAATCCCTTGGGTGATTTGAGTATTCCTAATATTAACCTTCTGTTACAAGCACAATATTGCAGTCAGTCAACTCTGACACTGTCTATTTTGGTGGTAAAGTAAAACAGATTAAATAACTTTTTAAAAATTATTTTTGTATAGGTAAATGATTAATTATTACAGCAAAAAACAAAATCTCAACTTTGTAGTTTGACCCAAGATGCTGTAAAGACAGCTTGGTCATCCGCTATACAGCAAGTATTAGAGGACCTCTACACAGCCCAGCATAACTTAAGATGAACTTCCAGCCATCGGAAATTTGTAATTAACAAGCTGCGTGTAGTTAAGCCAGTTTTTAAAAAAAATAATTACTATCATATGCTCAAACAATACAAGACTAACCAAAGTGGTCTGCAAAAAGTCTTCTGTAAAGAAATTAAATGTAGTATTCTCAGTCACATGCTGTTGTTTCAAGAATCCTACCCCATCCCTGAGTAATCTTAACTCATTCACAACTAAAAATGCCATTTGGTATTTTGTTCCTTGCAAGTACCCCAAACTCCACAACTCCATCTCCAAAGCTCCATTCGCTAAATAACATGTCCTGGCACATTTTCTAGTTTAAAGCTTCTGTCCTCATCCTAACTTGCACCATGCCCCATTCATCCATTACCTCAGTGTTTGCTGATCCACCTTGGCTCCTAGTCTGGCAAGACGTTGATTTGAAAATTTTCATCCTTGCTTTCAATTCCTTCATGGCCTCAACTCTCCCTATCTCTGTAACCTCGTCCAGCCCTACAACCCTCCGAGATCTCTGCGCTCCTCCAATTTTGGCCTCTTGAGCATCCCTGATTTTCACTGCTCTGCCACTGCCAGCCACGTCTTCAGCTGCTAGGTCATAAGGAATTCCCTCCCTAAACCTCTCCACTTCTCCCTCCCTCTTTAAGATGCTCCTTAAAACTTATCTCTTAGTCCAAGCTTTGTGCCACCTGTCTGAATACTGTATTCGAACATGGCTCTGAATCAAATTTTGTTTGAAGACGCTATTGTCAAGCACTTTGGAATGTTTTGCTTGGTTCAAGGTGCTTTATAAAAGTAAGTTGCAGGTGTTAAAAAGGCTAGAAATCCTGTTCCAGTTTTTCTCCTACTAAGTTCTAAACACAAGGTCGACGCATTCTGCCATCTTCCCTGTATCCTCAGGATTCAGCACGCTGTCTCCCACTCACCATCACCCGCAACCTGTTCCACACCCAATCGCCTACTACCCATCTTCATCAACTTACATTGGCTGCCAGTTGCCCAACACATTGAATTCAAAATCCTTGGCCTATCCAGATCCCTTCAAGGCCTAACTTAGCAATCTCTTAGAAGTATGCATTTCTCCATACTCTTCCATCTCTGATTAATCTGCGCTTCCGCTCTCATTTAGCCTCACCAATAGTAAAAGAGGCTCAAGTTATCTCAGCCCTTCTCTTTGGGACTTCCTTACAAAAACACTTTGACTTGCTAATCTTCACCATTTTAAAAGCTTCAGCAGCTTTTAATGCTCCTTAGCTTCAATGTCTCCTCAGTAGGTGCCCTGGGACCATTTAAATGTTAACTGGCCATATAAATATAAGTTGCTGGTGCTTTTGTTGCACTTTTGATCCCAATAAGCTTCAAGATACATACTCTTCATTTCTTGCTTCACTGTTAAACTCAACTCAATAGTGTCTCTTACTCTCCCATTCTTTTCCTATAATCTCAGAGCTGAAAACACCTCACCTCCCTCAAATCTTCTCTTCATCCTTGTTACTATCTAATAATTATCTTCCAATTCAGTCCATCCTTCTCTTTTACTCTCTTGTACTCTTTTCAAGATGGTGGAATATATTAGAGCTCTAGCCCTTTAAAACGATTTCTCAATCAACATTGAAAATGCCCTTGATCTCAAGACGACTACTCAAAGTGTGGCAACTATCACGAGCAACTTAATTGCTGGAGTCTGTTGACTGCTAAACATGTGCCACCATTTAGTGAGATTGCCAATTAAGTCTCAATTCAAAGCAGTTTCATGCTGTGGCTCCACACCCATTTCATTACAGCAGCACAAAAACTCTTGTGTCACAGATCAGTCATGGTCTCACTGAAAGGTGGAACAAACTCGAAGGGCTCAATGGCTCCTGTTCCTATGAATGCTCATTCCACTGTTAGTCCACCTAGTCCATCCAAATCCATCCCTATCTTTGCAATCTTCTCCATCCCTATGTGGCAGCAAATACCTCTCATCTGCCACTGTTCCAACTCTGCTTTGGATCCACTTTAAGGTCCACTTTTTTGGATCCACTCCACCCCACTTGTGTTTTTAGCAGTATTGCTCCCACAATTTGCAACACACTCCCTAAATCCCTCTCAACAGAAAAAGCTGGAAAAATTCAGCAGGTCGAACAGGATCTGTGGAGAGAAAGACACAGTTAATGTTTCGTGTCCATATGACTCGAAACAGTAACTACATTTTTCTCTCTGCACAGATGCTGTTCGACCTGCTGAGATTTTCCAGCTTTTTCTGTTTTTGTTTCAGATTTCCAGCATCTGCTGTATTTTGCTTTTACACTAAATCCCTTTGCCTTCTTACACTCTTTCCTATTCTTTTAAACGCCTTCACAAAACCTAATGCTTTGACAATGCCTTAGGTCACCCCTGGACAACAGAATGCTGAGTGGGACCTGATAAAGGACTTTACGATGATGAAAGATTTGAAGGTACAGACAGAGAAGATGTTTTCACTTGGGAGCAAGACCAACACAAGATGATAAAAATAAAATGGTCATTAATAAGTCAAATAAAGAAATCAGGAGAAAGTTCTTTGTCCAGAGGGTGGTGAGAATATCAATACCACAGGAATAGCTCAGGTAGCTAGCATTGATATATTTTAAGGAGAAGCTAGATAAGCATGAGGGAGAAATGATAGAAGGATATGTCACTAAAATTACATGAAGAACACTAGGAAGAGACTTGTAACAGCATAAATACTGGGCTGGACTGGTTGGACTGAATGGCCTGTTTCTGTGCTGTAGATTCGATACAACTTGATGTGACATGTCCCCAAATCTTTTCCGTTGCCTCAGTGACATTTTACTATTTCACTAAAGAAGCCTTGTAAGTATAAGTTGCTGTTCTCGGTTCTCGGTTCATGAGTTTACAAATTTGTCAATGAATCCCTCTCACTCTCCATATTACACAGCACAGTCCAGCACATCTATAAACATCAAAACCGCCAACCAATTGCAAAGAGGAAACTTTTTCTCCCAAACCAAGAATAAATCAGGTAAGCAAAAACAAGCCTTTGATTTTCAGGAAAAATTGAAAATGAGAAATTTGCAGACAAAAAGGGAATGGGACTAAGTAGATAAATCTATCAAAGTGCGGGGCACAGGCACATTGGCTGAATGGCCTCCTTCTGTGCTATTCTAGGAAACTAAATATCAGTGCTTCAGGTGTCAATGAAGTTGCTTTATGTTCTATTTCTCCAAAGCGGCCACTCACCTGGCTTAGAACAAAAGACTCTGGTTTCAGGACTGATTTCCAGCAACGTTCAAAACTAACCAAAACTTATGGGATGAAATCCTCTCACTGTGACAACTGCATGCAATGAACTTGTAGCCAAATCCAGCTCCCAGTGGAAGCAGAGCTGCCCCTAATTTGGCACAGTACTGTAGAACTCAGGAGTTGCGGGAGGTTGCCTGGTACAGATAATAACAACTGTCTCCGCGGTGCAATCTGAACGGCCCTGGGGACGAAGGCCATGATGTACTGTTGTTACAGTATTTTACCACTCTTAACCTAACCTGGGAGTGCTAGACACCTAAACTGAATGCCTGAAATGAAAAGTTTTCCATTCTCCAGCACGAACATCCTTAATGAATAATAAATTCACAACAAAAAATGTAAGCTATTACAAAAATAACATTAGTATAAGTAATACAAATAGTGTACACTGATATCACGATGCAGTAAAAACGGAAAGTGCTGGATAAACTCAGCATGTCTGGCAGCATCTGTGGAGAGAGAAACAGAGTTAATGTTTCGAGTCGAATATGATGCTTCAGAACTGAAGGGAGGTAGAAATGTGATGAGTTTTATGCAGCTGAAAGGAGAGGGGGAGGGGGAACAAAAGGGAAGGTCTGGGATAAGGTAGAGCATGGGAGAGATTAAAGAACAAAGATGTCATGGAATTAAAAGCAAAGGAGGTGGTAATGGTTGTAGTAAAGAAACAAAGTCCTGGTACAGACAGTGTTAAAAGCAGAATAATGAACACTGATATAATGATAAAAGCAAAATACTGCGGATGCTGGAAATCTGAAACAAAACTGAAAAACTCAGTAGGTCTAACAGCATCTGTAGAGAGAAAAACAGAGTTAATGTTTCGAGTCCATATGACTCTTCTCCAGAGCAGATATAATGATGTAGTATGCATGGTTACCTTACAGAATTCTACATACTGTTACTAACATGTTGTCTGCACTGATATTACAAGAAAACTCCCCTGCTCTCCTTTTACAACCACCTGAGAGGAAGCTGGGGTTTAGCATTTCACCTGAAAGGCAGCACTTCCGACAGTGCAGCCCTTCCTTGGTAAATCAAGGCTGACACTCCCGTGCAGTACTGAGGGAGTGGTACATTGTCAGTAGTATCTTTCAGATGAGACATTAAACCTAGGTCAACCTGCCCTCTCAGGTGGATGTAAAAAGATTCCATGGCACTACAGTATTTTGAAGACAAGCAGTCCCTATCCAGCCAGACTCAAGGCTGGTAAAAAAATCCCACAGTTACTATTCAAAGGAGAGCAGGAGAATTCTCCCCAGTATCCTGGCCAATATTTATCCCTCAATCAACATCACAAGTTTGGTCATTATCAGATTGCTGCTTGTGCACAAATTGGCTGCTGGGTTTTCTACATTACAACAGTGACTACTCTTCAAAATTAATTCATTGGTTGTAAGGTGGTTTTGGGCATCTGGCAGTCATGAAAGGTGTTCTAAAAATGCAAGTCTTTCTATCTTTTCTGCACTGGGAGTGCCAGCCTGGATTAGGTGCTCAAGTCTCTGGACTGGGACCCAAGCTTCTGATTTATAGGTAAGAGTGTTATTAATGAGTCACACTGACACCAAAGTATTGATTTGATATAGTATGTTCTGATATTACTGTATGTGTGGTATGTGGTGTTACCTTGTAGAAAGTACTCTTACTACGTAATAAAAACAATAAAGACTATGTGCTGTCATTATCAAGCTCTGTTACGGATAATTTTTGTAATACCTCAGTGGTAGTATATTTAAATTAGAATGGACAAAAGGAAGGAAATGCTTGTCAAATAAAAACTGTGTTGATCATCCCTGGCAATAAACTACAATGATTCAAAGTTTATGGCAAATAAATTTACTAGTAATGCAAATTGTAATCTGACAAATTGACTGCATTTGTCAAGCAAAACTTCCAATGGATTATAGACCGTTAGAAACCGTAAATTGACTGCTTGTGTACAGTTTACATTTATTATCAGATTTTCTAGACTTTAATCTTATTGTTGAACAGTTCACATGCTGCATACTCTCCATTTGGACAAGCAGGCAGCCACTCACATCACTGAGCAAGTTATTGTACTTCCCGTTTCACTCAACTGTAGCACAGAAAACAAAAAAAAAAAGTGCCTCAAAAGTCTTGCTATCCCACTGACGGGCAGTCTTGCTGGAGGGCAGGTTTTATTTCCACCCTCCCTCCATTCTATTCATCTGAAGTCACATCGCTATGGGGAAGGAAGACCATCTCTGACAATTTAGACTTAGCCAGGGTCATAACGCTCAGAATTTTATTTGCCCAGGCTACTAGAATATCAGTCGAGCTACTAAATTTTAAAATGGCAGAGGAGTTGATGTACTTATTTATTAAAATTCAGGCATTTAGTACACACTTCCTGCATAACAATTTGTGATAACCAAATGCAAGTTCTTTTTTAAAAACTAAACTTGCTGAACAAGTAATCTGACTTTGAGCAGGGGAGGAGACAGAAGTTGAACACCAACTCAATGTTTTTTTCATAAATTCGGAGGGTATGGGCGTCGCTGGTAAAGCCAGCATGTATTGCCCTTCTTTAGTTGCTCATGAAGGTAATGGTGAACCACCTTCTTGTATACCAGTGAATGCCTTGCAAGACCATTTAAAGAAGTTGAGAATCAACCACATTGCTGCAAACCTGGATTCATAATATAGGTTAGGTCACTAAGGACAACAGAATTCCTTCCTTCAGTGACTTTAGTGAACCAGATGGGTTTGTACGACAATCCTGTTTTGCAATCACCACTACAGATATCAGTTTTTTATTCCAAGTGTTTAATTAATAGAATTTAAATTCCCGAGCTGCCATGGTGGGATTTAAACTCATTGGGCTGGATTTTCTCAACCCCATAGTGTTTGAAAGTGGGGCAGCCGGGAAGATGTGGGGCAAGGAAGTCATGTCAAGGCAGCTCCGCATACATTCTTAGAGGCAGATGGGGAAATGGATCAGTTGTCCGTACCGAGGAGGTGGGCAGTCAATTAAGATGATTAAGGTGAAAACAAAATACTGCGGATGCTGAAAATCTTAAATAAAAACAGAAAGTGCTGGAAAACTCAGCAGGTCAGACTGCATCTGTAGAGATAGAAAAACAGAGTTACTGTTTCGAGTGGAATATGACTTCTTGTGAATTGTGAGGAGGATGCAAAGAGGCTTCAAGGCTATTTAGACAGGCTAACTGAGTGGGCAAGAACATGGCAGTTGGAACATAATGTGGAAAAATGTGAAGTTATCCACTTTGTAGGAAAAACAGAAATGCGAAGTGTTTCTTAAATGGTGAGAGACTGGGAAGTGTTGATGTCTAAAGGGACTTGGGGGTCCTTGTTCATGAGTCACTGAAAGCTAGCATGCAGGTGCAGCAAGCAATTAGGAAGGCAAATGGTATGTCGGCTTTTATTGCTAGAGGATGAGTGTGCAGGAGTAAAGGTGCCTTGCTGCAGTTGTGTAGAGCCTTGGTGAGACCGCACCTGTAATATTGCATATAGTTTTGATCTCCTTACCTTAGGAAGGATATACTTGCCGTAGAGGCACTGCAACAAAAGTTCAGTAGACTGATTCTTGGAATGGTGGAATTGTCCTATGGGGAGAGATTGATGAGAATGGCCCTGCATTCTCTAGAGTTTAGAAGAATGAGAGGCGATCTCATTGAAACATACAAAATTCTTACAGGGCTCAACAAGGTAGATGCAGGAAGGACGTTTTCCCTGGCTGGGGAGGTCTAGGACCAGGGGACACAGTCTCAGAATAAGAAGTAGGCCATTTAGAAGTGAGATGAGAAAGATTTCTTCACTCAGAGGATGGTGAATCTTTGGGATTCTCCACCTCAGAGGACTGTGGGAGCTCAGCCATTGCATTTGTTCAAGGCAGCTGTCGATAGATCTCTAGATAGTGAGGACATCAAGAGACATGGGGATAGTGCAGAAAGATGGTGTTGAGGTAGATCAGCCCTGATCTATCTGAATGGTGAATCAGGCTCCAGGGCCCAAATGGCCTACTCCTGCTACTGTTTCCTTTGTTCCTATGTTCTCTTCAGTTCCGAAGAGTCATACTCAACTAGAAACTTTAACTAAGATGATTAAGGCCCCAATTAGGGGACAGTTTACTGTTTTGTTGGCATTTTGCCAAGGTCAAAGCCACTGCGGAAAGCCAAGGGGCCCACTGGAGCATTTGGGCAGCCCAAGCTGGTTCTAATCCTCCTTAGTTGTTAATTTTGAGAACTTCTCCAAGAGTGCCTCCATATTGAGGTGTCCTCACATTCTCCGATCTGCCTCAGAAGTGTCCACCTCTCCCGGTGGGGCTACTAAAGCTCCAAATCTTCCAGCCCTCTGCTTGCTGCTGACTTCATCAGGAGCCAGGCCACCCATCAAGGCAGCGTTTGATTAAGTGCGGCATCAAGGAGCCCAAGCAGAACTGGAGTCAATGGGAATCAGGGGCACAAGTCTCCGCTGGTTGGAATCATATCTAACACAAAGGAAGATAGTTGTGGTTGTTGGAAGTCAATCATCTCAGTTCCGGGACACCACTGCAGGAGATCCTCAGGGTAGTGTCCTAGGCACAACCACCTTCAGCTGCTTCATCAATGACCTTCCTTCCAACATAAGTGGGGATGTTCACTGATGATTGCACAATGTTCAGCACCATTCGCAACTCCTCAGATACTGGAACAGTCCATGTACAAATGCAGCAAGACCTGGACAATATCTAGGCTTGGGTTGACAAGTAGAAAGTAATACTCGTGCCACACAAGTGCCAGGCAATGACCATCTCCAACAAAAGAAAATCTAACCATCGCCCCTTGACATTCAATGGCATTACCATCACTGAATCCCTCACAATCAACATGCAGGGGGTTACCATTGACCAGAAACGGAACTGGACTAGCCATATGGCACAAGTCAGGAATGTGATGGAAACTCTCCACTTGCCTGAATGAGTGCACTGCAATAACACTCAGAAGCTTGTGACCACCCAGGAGAAAGCAGCCTCCTTAATTGGCACCCCATCCACAAACATTCACTCCCTCCACCACCAATGTAGAGTGGCAACAGTGTGCACCATCTACAAGATGCACTGCAGGAACTCACCAAGCCTCCTTAGACAGCACCTTCCAAACCCATGACTGCTACGATCTAGAAGGACAAGAAAAACAGACACACCACCACCTGGAAGTTCTTCTCCAAGCCACTCACCATCCTGACTTGGAACCATAACGCCATTCCTTCATTGTCGCTTAGTCAAAATCCTGAAACTCCCTCCCTAACAGTACTGTTGGTGTACCTACAATGCATGGACTACAGAGTTTCAAGGCAACTCCCCGCTACCTTCTCAAGGGCACTAACGGATGGGCAATAAATGCTGGCCCAGTCAATGATGCCCAATTCCCATGAACGAATAAAAAAAAAACCCTGATAGGATGGCAAATGCAAAAGCAGCCAATTTTGAGGCCGTCTGCAGGAAGATTGTGCCAACTGGTGCACTTCGGGCAAGTGCAGGCTCTGAGATCCATTTGGTCTCCATGTCCATAACCTGAATTTACATCACATGCTCCTTTCCACTTGCACTACTGTTCTGCAAACGGCAAGAGCTCTTAGATTCACGAAGGTCAGCTGTTTGTTCATCTGTCGAATTTGTCAACTTTATTGTGGTGTTACCACTGGTTGTACATCGGTGTGCTACTGCCAATTTCATCACCAGTGCATTACAAGAAAACAAGAAATAGGAGCAGCAATAGACCATACGGCCAGGATGTTGAGTGGCTTGGAGAAGAACTTCCAGGTGGTGGTGTGTCTGTTTTTCTTGTCCTTCTAGATGGTGGCAGTCATGGGTTTGGTAGGTAAAAACAAAAAACTGCAGATGCTGGAAATCCAAAACAAAAACAGAATTACCTGGAAAAACTCAGCAGGTTGGGCAGCATCGGTGGAGAAGAAAAGAGTTGACGTTTCAAGTCCTCATGACCCTTCAACAGAACTGATTTTTCTTTACAAGGAGGGGTGAAATATAAGCTGGTTTAAGGTTGGCTGGGGTGGGGTGGGGGGGGGGGGGGGGGGGGGGGGGGGGGTGGCGGTGGAGTGGAGGGGGTTTGGAAGGTGCGTTCCTGCAGTGCATCTTGTAGATGGTGCACACTGTTGCCACTCTACATTGGTGGTGGAGGGAGTGAATGTTTGTGGATGGGGTGCCAATTAAGGAGGCTGCTTTCTCCTGGGTGGTCACAAGCTTCTGAGTGTTATTGCAGTGCGCTCATTCAGGCAAGTGGAGAGTTTCCATCACATTCCTGACTTGTGCCATATGGTTAGTCCAGTTCCGTTTCTGGTCAATGGTAACCCCCTGCATGTTGATTGTGGGGGATTCAGTATGGTAATGCCATTGAATGTCAAGGGGCGATGGTCAGATTTTCTCTTGTTGGAGATGGTCATTGCCTGGCACGAGTGTCAATATCATGGCTGCTCTAGGGCTTCAACTCCCTTTTCCCCACCCACTCCTCAGATCCCTTAATTCCCCGAGGCACCAAAAACCTGTCTATCCCAGCCTTAAATGCATTCAATGATGGAGCATCCACAGCCCTCTGGGATAGAGAATTCCAAAGATTCACAACCCTTTGAGTAAAATAATTTCTCTTCATCTCAGTCCTTAATGATCGGCCTCTTATCCTGAGACTGTGCCCATGTTTTAGATTCCCCGACCAGTGGAAAGAATCTCTCAGCATCTATCCTATCATGCCTCCTCAGAATTTTGTAGGTTTCAATGAGATCGCCTCTCATTCTGCTAAAATCCAGAAAAGATAAACCAAATTTACTCAGCTTCTTATCAAAGGACAATCCCTTCATTCCAAAGACCAACCTAGTGAACCTTTGCTGTACCACCTCCAATGCAAGCATATCCTTTCTTAAATGCGGGGACCAAAACTGTACACACTATTCCAGATACGATCTCATCAAAACCCTGTATAACTGTAGCAAGACTTCTTAATTCTTGTACTCCAATCCCCTTGCAATAAAGGACAACATGCCATTTGCCATCCTAATTGCTTGCTACACCTGCATGCTAACTTTCTGCATTCCATATACAAACACACCCAAGTCTCTTTGAACATCAACACTTACAAGTTTCTTACTTTTTAAAAAAATATTCTGCTTTTTTCTCACAACCGAAGTGAATAACTTCACACTTCCCTACATTATACTCCATCTGCCATCTTGCTGCCCATTCTATATCTCTCTGCAGCCTCTCGGTGTCCTCCCCATAGCTTACCTTCTCATCTAGCTCGGTATCATCAGTAAACTTTGATACTTTACTCTCTGTCTCTTCATCTACGTTATTAATACAGATTATAAATAGCTGAGGACCCAGCACTGATCCTTGCTGCACTCCACTATTCACTGCCTGCCAACTTGGAAAAGCCCCATTTATGCCCACTCTGCTTTCTGTCCCTTAATCAATCCTCTACCCCTCCTATCTTGCTTACTGACCTTTTGTGCAGCACCTTATCCAATGCCTTTTGGAAATCCAGGTATACAACATATACTGGTCCCCCTTTATCTACCCTACCAGTTACATCTTCAAAGAACTCTGATAAATTTGTCAAACAGGATTTCCCCTCACTAAAACCATATTGATTTGTTCCAATCATACTTTGCTTTTCTAATTGCATTGTTAAGCCTTCCCTCATAATAGATTCCAGCATTTTCCCAACAACTGATGTTAGGCTAACTGGCTTGTGGTTCACTGTTTTCTCTCTCCTTCCTTTCTTGAAAAATGTTATAACATTTGCCAACCAGTCTAATGGGACCATTCGTGAATCTAGGGAATTTTGTAAAATCCAGCACATCCACCATCGCTGCAGCTCTCTTTCAGAACCCTAGAGTGTAGGTCATCCGGTCCCAGGGATGTCAGATTTTAGTCCCTCAAGTTTCATCAATACTTTTTCTCTGCTGATCTTAATTTCCTTGCTTGTTTTAGCCCCTAGTTACCATCTATTTCTGGTATGAAGCCCATGTCTTCTACTGTGAAGACAGACAAAATATTTGTTCAATGCCTCTGCTATTTCCTCATTCCCCATGATAATTTCTCCTGTCTCTGCTTCTAAGGGGCCAACATTTACTTTAGCTACTTTCTTCCTATTTATTACTTATAAAAGCTCTTACAATATCTGTCTTTCCATTCCTGACTACTTTACTCTCATATTCTGTTTTTCCCCTTTTCATCAACTTTTTGGTGGCCCTCTGTTGGTTTTTAAAACACTCCCAGTCCTCAGACTTGCTACTGTTTTTTGTAATTGTGCAAGCCTCTCCTTTTAATCCAATACTGCCCTTAACTTCCTGGGTGAGCCACGGATGCGTCTTTCTCAGTTCTTGCTTTTCAGTGGAATGCATTTTTGTTGAACATTTTGCATCATTTCTTTAAATTGTTCATTTACCTCCAGAACTTTCAGTCTACTTATCCAATCATCCTTAGCCAGTTCTCCCTTCATATCTATGTAGTTGGCTTTGTTTAAGTTTAAAATTCTTGTTTGTGACTGGAGTATCTCAAATTTAACATGCAATTAAATGGTATTATGATCACTATTTCCAAAAGAATGTTTTGCCATGAAATTACAAAATTAACCCTGCTCTATTACACAATACTAGATCGAAGATAATTTTATCTCTAGTCAGTTCCACAATGTATTGCTCCAAGAAACTGTCACAAAAACCTTCTACAAACTCATCTTCTAAACTACTCTTGCCAATTTGATTGTCCCAGTGTATATGAAGATTATAGTTCCCCACAATTGCCTTTGTAACAAGCTCCAATAATTTCTTGTTTAATGCTCTTCCCAACAGTATAATTACAGTTAGGGGACCTATAAACTACATCCACCACTGTTTCCTGACTCTTGTTAGTCCTAGTTTCCACACATACTGATTCCACTTCATGATTTTCTGAGGCCAGATCCTTTCTTACTGATGTTCTTATGTCACCTTTTACTATCAGGGCTACCCCTCCTCCTTTGTCATTCTGTCTGTCCTGCTGAAATGTCGTGTAACCTGGAACATTTATTTCCCACCCTTGTTCACCTTGCAACCATGTCTCTGTAATGGCTATTAAGTCTAAACCAATTACCTCTATTTGTGCCACTAGTTTATCTATCTTATTGTGGCTGCTTCGTGCATTCAAATAAAGAACCTTTAACTTCAATTTTTTACTTCTACTCTTTGCAATGTCCTTATTTGATGTAAAAATTTTGTTAAACTCTTTGTCCCTTCCTGGCCCACTCTGCTCGTCTTTACCCACATTGCTATACGATTCTGATGCCTCGACCTTTTCTTTGGATTTCTAAATCTACCTTCAACTGAGCCCTTGCCCCCTCTGTTAGTTTAGTTGCTTAGACCCTACACTCAGGAATTTCCTCTCTAACCTCCCCATCTCTCTACCTCGATTTCCTCCTTTAAGACCCTCCTTAAAACTGGCCTCTTTGACCAAGCTTTTGGTCATCTGACCTAGTATCTCCTATGTGGCTCAGTTTCATATTTTGTTTTGTACTGGCCCCTGTGGAGTATTTTGGGACATTTTATTACATTTAAGGCACTATATAAATATAAGTTGTTGTTATTGGTCATGGTGGTTCAGGAGAGGTTTGATAGATATGTTCAAAAATCATAAAGGGTTTTGATACAGTAAAGAAGAAACAGCTTCCAGTGGCAGGGGTGGTAATCAGAGGATACAGATTTAAGGTACCAGAGAGAAAATTAGATTTTTTGCTCTGTCTGAAAAGGTGGTGGAAGCAGATTCAATAGCAATTTCCAAACGGGAATTGGATATATTCTTGAAAAGGAACAAATTGCTGGGCTATGGCGAAAGAGCAGGGGAGTGGGACTGATTGGATAGCTCTTTCAAAGAGCCAACACAGACGCAGTGGGCCAAATGCCCTCCTGTGTCGTATCATTCTACAGGGACAAAAGAGCAATCTAACCCCCAAATAACTCTGCTTGGATCACACCGAGAATTAAGCACTCTCTCTACTTCGACCTTCTTCCCTCTCTCCAAGACCCTACCCCATTGCAATGATAAAATTTCAAAACCACAGATACCTCACTGACTCCACAGGCAGAAACCTGGCACTCATTCTCCCAAAACACACTGGATCCTGGGTCAGCTGAAATTTTCAGACTGACACCAGTAGATTCTAGTCAAGTAAGGGTATCAAAGATGAGTAAAAGGGATTATAGTACGCATCAGCCATGATCAAACAGAACAGCAGAGCAGGCTTGAGGGGCTGAATGATGTATGCCTGTTCCCACAATGAAAGTTCACCGAAAATCTTCTCTTTAATAACTTTTCACTAACCTTCACTTTAATTACCCTATATTATAGAAACAAAACAAAAAGGTTTTCTTTATAAATGAACAGCCCCATAATCTACTCCAATCTAAATTAAATCACCTATTTAATGTGCAAAATATTGTAGAACCAATGTATGTGATATGAATGTTTGTTAAAGTGAATTGTCTGTGAAAGCCAGGTTCTTTATAATGTCACAAAAACCTGCTCAAGATACAGATAAAGGAACAACCCCAAATACTAGGAATCTGAAATAGAGACTGAAAATGCCTAAAATACACAGATCTGTTAGAATCAGTTAACGTTTTGGATGCTTGTTCGGACAAAGAACACACTCGAAATGTTAAACAAGGTTTTCCTTTGCTCTAATTGGACACATCTTGAAATTCTAAGAGGTGATTTTTTTTTCTTTTTTTGAACCTAAGCTTTAAGGTATTAAAGGCAAACTATTTGATTACAATATCTGGTTCAAATGAATATGCTACTCTTTAACTTTTGAATCCATCTTTACACAATGCAGAGCCTCAAGTGCCAGCTGAACGGAGGTCAGTTCGGACAAACCTGATGCACTGTACTGTGAGCAGGAAGGTGCAAGCTAGATCCAAACTTTGGGGGCGACGAGAAACATTCAAAGTGTGATTTTACTTTACACTCAACAGTGCAACTCCCAAATGGAAGTGTATCTACAAATTATATTTTTAAGCCAGTTCATGGTGCAGGAACTGATCTTGTCCATTCATATTGGCCCTTTTTCAGGAATTCCACTCTCAAGATAGGGTGATCAAATTTTCAAATTGATTATATTTTTATTCGTTTAAGAGATGTGGGCTTCACTGACTCGGCTAGCATTTATTGCCCATCCCTAATTGCCCTTGAGAAGGCAGGGATAAGCTGCCTTCTTGAACTGCTGCAGTCCATTAAGTAGAGAAAGCATTTAAACAATGTCTATGTGTATTCATATACAGTAAAGCACATTAAATGACTAATTGAAAAGAAAATATTTAAGAGAATTAAATCTCCATGCACAAACCCTTTCTAGATTTATTTCTTTAAGTGCTGTAACTGCTTTGCTAAAGCCAATTTGTTAAATACTTTTTGCCAATCAACTCATAAGCTCTCTTTGTGTGTCAGCCCCAGCTCAATGGATAGCTCTCTAGCCCCCCCTGAGTCAGATGTTGTGGGTTCAAGTCCCACTCTGGACTTGACCACAAAAAGTTCATGTTAACATTCCAGGAAAGAATTGATGGAGTCCTGCACTGTCAGAGATGGAATCTCTCCGACGCAACGTCAAACCAAAGCCCTGTTTACCTTCTTGGGTGAGCATAAAAAGTCCCATGGCATTCTTTTGAAAATGAGCTGGGGAGTTCTCCCCACTGTCTTGCCCAATTATTTACCCCTTTATCAACATCATTAAAGACCAGATGATCTGGTCATTAATACAGTGCTGTTTGTGGGAGTTTGCTATGAGAAAATTGGTTGCCACATTTCCTACATTATAACAGTAACCACAATTCAAAAGTACTGCATTGGCAAGAAAGGAGTTTGGAATTCCCTTCATTGTCCAGGTGTAATAGTCACCGAGTAACCAATGCAGTATTTTGGTGCCTTTTCCACCGCATCGCATGCTGGAACCCAACAGCCATCAATGTGACAAAAACCTTATAAGGTACCAATGTTCTAGCTCTGCAGCGCTTATAATAACTTGCCAGCATGTTAGTGGCACACAAATCCTTCAACAACAAACTGTGGCCAAAATTCCATCCCACAGAATAATGGAAAGACCACTTATAAAGACTCTCTTGCTGATATGGTGAAAGTAATCACAATGTTAAACGCACATAAGGCTACTTAATAAGAAGAACCCATGGTGTTGGGGGCAGTATATTAGCATGGATAGAGGATTGGATAACTAATAGAAGATAGAGAGTTGGGATAAGGGGGGCATTTTCAGGATGGCAACCTGTAACTAGTGGAGTGCCACGGGAATCAGTGCTGGGGCCACAATTATTTACAATATATATTAATGACTTAGATGAGGGAAGTGAATGTACTATCACCAAGTTTGCAGATGACACAAAAATAGGTGGGAAGGCAAGTGGTGAGGAAGACACAAGGAGTCTACAGAGGGATATAGACAGGTTAAGTGAGGGAGCAAAAACTTGGCAGATAGAATATAATGTGGGAAACTTTTATGCACTTTGGCATGAAGAATAGAGGAGCTGAATATTATTTAAATGGAGAAAGACTGCAGAAAGCTGCAGCACAGAGGGATTTGGGGGTCCTCATGCATGAATCACAAAAAGCTAACACACAAGTTCAGCCGGTAATAGGGAAGGCAAATAGAATGTTGGCCTTTATTTCAAAGGGAATGGAGTATAAAAATAGGGAAGTCTTGTTAAAACAATACAAGACATTCATTAGACCACACCTAGAACACTATGAACAGTTTTGGTCCCCTTATCTAAGGAAAGATATACTGGCACTCGAGGCAGTCCAGAGAAGGTTCACTGGGTTGATCCCGGGTATGGAGGGATTTTCTCATGAGGAGAGGTTGAGTAAGTTGGGCCTGTACTCATTGGAGTTTAGAAGACTGAAAGATGACCTTATTAAAACATAAAAGGTTCTTAGGGGGCTTGACAGGATAGATGCTGAGAGGTTGTTTCCCCTTGTGGGAGAGTCTAGGACCAGAGGGCATAATTTCAGAGTAAGGGGTCGCCCATTTAAGACAGAGATGAGGGGGAATTTCTTCTCTCAGAGGGTAGTGAATCTGTGGAATTCTTTACTGCAGAGGGCCAAAGAGGCTGGTCATTCAGTATATTCAAGGCTGAGACAGACAGATTTTTAATCAGTAAGAGAATCAATGGTTATGGAGAAAAGGCAGGAAAGTGAAATTGAGGAATATCAGATCAGCCATGATCTCATTGAATGGCGGAGCACACTCGATGGGCTGAAGGGCCTACTTCTGCTGCTACGTCTTATGGGCTGAAAGTTTCCCAGACTGAAATTGTTGAAACAGTTTGGTGTGTCACAGTCTTTATTTGAAGAAAAGATTTGTTGCGCTGTGCTGTAATGTGCATATTACAATGAAGCAAATTATATAAATGCGCTTTCATTATCCAGAACCAGTGTGTGACTGTTACAGTACTATAATTGTAATCCAATTTACATTGCATTATTAGCCTCTTGCCAAACTTGATAAAAGAGTTAGAACTGATAAAGGAATAGAACAGTTAAGTGAATAAAATTACTTGGCAAAGCCGTTAACAGTTTTCCTTTGTAACTACATTTTTTTTTTAAAGTTTGGATATCTTGTAACCTTTAGTCAATCTGGACTACAGATTCAACAGTAATTATGGGCAGGGACTCCAAAACTGGAGCCAACTTCCTGAAATTATTTTAAAAATCTGATTTCCCACAATTTTGCGAATCTTGACCACTGCTGGGCAAAGGACTGAATAGATTCTACTCCCCATTCATCCACAATAAACTTATTTCCTGGGCCAACCACAAATGGAGAAAATCAGACCCATCGTCTATTGCAACAAAGATTGAAAATATTTGTCAAGCATCATGAATCTGGGAAATTGGTGGCAGCTCAAAACTCTTGTTTTCATTAAAATGACCACAATGGTGAAAAGATGAAGAAAGCTCTCAGATTATTTGAGGGAGACTTAATGGCGAAAAAGTTTTAATAACCAAACAAAGCAACATTGCAAGAAAAAGAAGTGAACTGCTGCAATGTGTACGTTCGTGTGTGTGCACATACTGCCTCTCTGTGGACATATTACTTCATTGCACTAGCTGGTGTCACAGTTCAGGAATGTTGTATGAAGTTGTTAGTTTTTAAATCACAGATTCGTGAATTACAAAAGCACCATGTTAAACACTGCCAGATAATAAAGATAGTAAGCCTGCATATGCTTAACCTGTCACTTTCACTTCTCTGCTGAAAGCACTCTGCTTCTATGATTTATGCAGCTTCTTCTAATATACTATTTTGCCTAAATTCCCATAAATAAATTTTAGGAGCATGAAAAACTGATTAGCCCCAATAAGCTCCTGCCATTTACATACATCAAACACAGGGAAAAGTTAGAGGAGTGGGACTAGCTGACTAGCTCTTACAGAAAGGTCACAATGGGCCAAATGGTGTCATTCTGCAATATAAACATTTTATGATCCTATGATCTAACCACATCATCATCCACCAGTAATCCTTCCCAATGATCTGGCCCCTTCCTATCTCTGTAACCTCTACCATCCCTGGACCCCTCCAATTCTGGCCTATTCCGCATCCCTTAATTGAATTGCTCCACGATTGGCAGCCAGGGTTTCAACTGCCAAGGTCCTGAATTCTGGAATTCTCTCCCTAAATCTTTCCATCCCTCTTTAAAGATACTCCTTGAACCCACCTCCTTAGCTAATGCAGTTCGATGACAAATTTTGTTTGCTAATACTTTTATGAAGCACCTTGGCTTGTTTTACTACATCAAAGGCACTACATCGATGCAAGTCATTGTTAAACCACATCCCAAATATACCTTGACTTCATTTTGTACTTTGTGTCAATGGTTTCTACTTATTAAATTGCCCGCATAACTTCCGAACATAAGTTTTTAATCCGTCCCCTGGTATTTAAACTCTTCACCATTGACTAATATGTAAATTCCTTTCAGAATTTTTGAAAGCTTTAATGAGGTCACCTAAAAATCTCTTTCCAAAGTAGGAGTTGGCACTGAATAAGCACAAGAAGTTCTTTGGAAATGCAGAAAATGACGACTAACAACAGAAATTATTGAGTAAATCATATAACAGAATGTACTCATTCATTCCGATATTTTAAATTTATTCTTTCACAGGGTGTATGCATTGCTGGCTAGGACAGCATTTATCACCCATCTCTAATTGCCCTTGAGAAGGTGGTGATGAGCCACCTTCTTGAACAGCTGCAGTCCATGTGGTGTAGGTACACCCACTGTGCTGCTAGGGAGAGAGTTCCAGGATTTTGACCCAGCGACTGTGAAAGAATGGCAATATCCTTCCCAATCAGGGTGATGAGTGGCTTCGAGAGGAATTTGCCTTTGTCCTTCGTGGTGGTAGAGGTCACAGGTTTGGAAAATGCTGTCAAAGAACCTTTGGTGAGTTTCTGCAGTGCATCTTGTGGATGGTACTGTGTGTTGGTGATGCAGACAGTGAATGTTTAAGGTGGTGGATGGGGTGCCAATCAAGTGGGCTGCTTTGTCCTTGATGGTGTCGCGCTTCTCGAGTGTTGTTGGTGCTGCACTCAACCAGGCAAGTGGATAGTATTCCATCATGCTCCTAACTTTGAGCCTTGTAGATGGTAGACAGGTTATGAGGAGTCAAGAAGTGAGTTACTTGTCACCGAATTCCCAGCCTCCAACCTGCTCTTGCAGCCATAGTACTTATATTGCCGGTCCAGTTCAGTTTCTGGTCAATGGCAATCCCCACCAGGATGTTGATAGAGGGGGATTCAGCAATGGTAGTGTCACTGAATATCAAGGGCAGGTGGCTAGACTCTCTCTTGTGGGAGATGGTCACTGACTGGCACTTGTGTGGCGAGAACGTTACTTGCTATTTATATGCTACGCCTGATTGTAGCCCAGGGTCTTGCTGCACATAGGCACTACTGCTTCAGTGTCTGAGGAGTCAGGAATGATGTTGAACATTGTAAAATCATCAGTGAACATCCCCATTTCTGACCTTATGATTGGAGGGAAGGTCATTGATGAAGCAGCTGAAAATGGGTGGACCTAGGACACTCTCCTGAGGAATTCCTGCACACCTGGGACTGAGATGATTGATCTCAACAACCACAACCATCTTCCTTCATTCTAGGTATGAATCCAAGCATTGGAGAGTTTTCCCCCTGATTCCCATTGACTCCAGTTTTGCTAGGGCTCCTTGATGCCACACTTGGTCAAATGCTGCCTTGATGTCAAGGGCAGTCACTCTCACCTCACCTCGGAAATTCAGCTATTTTATCCATGTTTGAACCAAGGCTGTAATGAGGTCAGGAGCTGAGTGGCCCTGGCAGAACCCAAACTGGGCATCAATGAGCAGGTTATTGCTAAGCAAGTGCCGCTTGTTAGCACTGTTGATGACTCCTTCCATTACTTTACTAATGATCGGCTTGGCCTAAAAAGCCAAGTGGTTATGGTACTGGGCTTGTAACCCCAACGTCAAGAGTTCAAATCTCACAATGGCAAACTATGAAACAATGTAACTTCATCTGAATAGGAACAGATGGAAACGTGTTTGTACTCGAAAGAGTTACTTTACTAATGATGGAAAGTAGGCTGATAGGGCGGTAATTGGCTGGGTTGGATTTGAGCTGCTTTTTGTGGACAGGACATACCTGGACAATTTTCCACATTGCTGGATATATGCCAGTGTTGTAACTGTACTGCAACAGCTTGGTTGGGCTTGCAGCTAGTTCTAGAGCACAAGACTTCAGTACTATTGCTGGAATGTTGTCAAGGCCCATAGCCTTCGCAGTATTCAGTGTCTTCAGCTGTTTCTTGGCATCATCTGGTGTGGATCGAATTAGCTGAAGACTGGCATCTGTGATGCTGGGAACCTCAGGAGTAGGTCAAGATGGATCATCTATTCAGCACTTCTGGCTGAAGATAGCTGCAAATGCTTCAGCCTTGTCTTTTGCATTCATGTGCAACACCTCCCCCATCATTGAAAATGGGGATATTTGTGGAGCCTCCTCCTTCAGTTTGTTGTTTAATTGTCCACCATCATTCAGGACTGGATGTGGCAGGACTGCGGAACTTAGATCTGATTTGTCGATTGTGGGATCGCTTAACTCTGTCTATCGCTTGCTGTTTGGCATGTAAGTAGTCTTGTGTTGTAGCTTCACCAAGTTGACATCTCATTTTTAGGTATGCCTGATGCTGCTCCTGGCATGCCCTCCTGCACTCTTTATTGAACCAGGTTGATCCCCTGCTTGATGGTAATAGCAGAGTGGGGGATATGCCAGGCCATGAGGTTACAGATTGTAGTTGAGTACAATTCTGCTGCTGCTGGTGACCCACAGCACCTCATGGGTGCCCAGATTTGAGTTGCTAGATCTGTTCAAAATCTATCCCATTTAGCACGGTGGTAATATCACACAACATGATGGAGGGTATTTTCACAACAAACAACAATGGTTTAATGATCACCGTTACAGAGACTAGCTTTTAATTCCAGATTTTATTAATTGAATTTAAATTGCACCAGCTGCCATGTTGGGATTTGAACCCGTGTCCCCAGAGCATTAGCCTTGGCCTCTGGGTTACTGATAGGAACAGGAGTCTGCCATTCAGCCCTTTGAGCCCGTTCTGCCATTCAATTAGATTATCAATGTATGTGTCTTCTATATTGATCTCACAGATGAAAGGGCAAATAACTGGTGAGAAGCCAAGCATATGACATAAATTCTATGAAATACAGCAGAATCTAGTACATACCTAAATAGAAACCTCTTGACAAGTGCAGTGTCGTTTGATAAATTCCTATGCTAACTCCTTCAACGTAGTTGCTCCTCACATAACATCCCTGCTCCCAATTTCTTTGCAATTAATCTTCCTATTCTCCTCCCATTCAACGCTTTCCAATATCCGCACATTGACTCCATATCTCACTTTCTAAACTCAATCTCAGTCTCATTCTCCAGCTCCATCCTACCCAATCATGTTGCCCCAAAACTTTCTTCATTTAAAACTCTCTCTCTATTTGGATTTGCTCAGCATTCAGCTCTCATCCCCACCTCTATCCTGGTCTCCATTTTCTCTCTTTGGTTTAAACTGCCCCCTTTCTTAGGTGCTCGCTTGTTTTGGAAAAAACTCCAAACAATCCATGTAACTTAAAACAACAAAACAAATTGAGGAACCCTCTCATTTGCACAAAATTCCACACTACAAGCTAAATGTCACTCATTTCATTCCTGTTTGTGGGATGTAGCTGATATAGAGATAAGAATATGGAGACATAACAAAAATTAGGGTTAGGCAAATTCAAGAACAAAAATCAGGAAGCACATTTTCCAGACAAATCTGGAATTCTCTTTTCAAAAAGGCTGTGGATGCTGGGGGTCAATTGGAACATTCAAGATCAAAAGATGTTCGTTGGGTAAGGGTATTCAAGGGAAATGGAGCAAAGGCAGGTTAATGGAGTTGAGGTATAGATCAGATATGATCTAATTGAACAGCGAAGCAAGCTCAAGGACTGAATGGTCTGCTCCTACATTCCTATCAAATTACTCGTGTTTGCATTATTAATAGCCACTGTGCTCATGAAACAAAAGAAGAATTCATTGTGTGAAGCACATCGAGGTGTGGTAAGGCGCTATATATATTCAACAGACTGATGCCAAAACCCAGGGAAATCTGTAACCCTGATCAGTAGAAACACAGAAATGATCGTTTCCATGGAATTTTGTATAGTTTTGCCACCGCGCCCAACTACATTCAATACAAATCTACAAGGCCAAAAGTTTAAAATATAAAATACAGCAAGAAAAATTGCAATTACATTTCGTTACATCTCAGTTAATTTCACATTGCCTTGCATAAACTAAAATTATTTAGTCATCTCTTTGAAAAATATCTTGGACCATTTTTTAAATGAAAGGTGATTATAAATGCAAGTTGCTGTTGTAAAACACCATCCACAAGATTCAAAAGAATGGCTCTAAGGATGAGGAACTTCAGTTATATAGATAAATTGGAGGAGCTGGGGCTGTTCTCCTTGGAGTGGAGAAGGTTGAGAGGAGATTTGATGGGGGTGTTCAAAATCAAGAGGGGTCTGGACAGAGTAGATAGGGAGAAACTGTTCCCATTGATGAAAGCTTCGAGAACAAGAGGACACCGATTTAAGGTGATTGGCAAAAGATGCACTGGCAACAGAAGTAACTTTTTTTTAAACGCACAAAGTGCTTAGAATCTGGAATGCAGTGCCTGAAAAAGTGTGGTGGAGGCAGATTCAATCGTGGCTTTCAAAAAAAAAATTGGATCATTATCTGAGGAGGGAAAATTTGCAGGGCTACGGGGAAAAGGCAACGGAGTGGGACTAGGTGAATTGCTCTTGCCGAGAGCCAGCACAGACACGATAGGCCAAATGGCCTCCTTCTTTCTGTGTTGTAACCATTCTATGATTCTAAGCACTGCAGTATACAGTGCAAATAATTTTAAATGATAATAAGAACGTTAGATGATACTATTGTCATGTCGTAACTTATAAATCGAAGTAGCTCGATCTAAACTAAAAGCAAACTACTGCGGATACCGGAGATCTGAAATAAAAACAGAAAGTGCTTGAAAAACTCAGCGGGTCTGGTAGCATATGTGGAGAGAAAAACAGAGTGAACGTTTTGAGTCCAATATGACTCTTCTTCAGAACTGAGTTAATATTTTTGTGTTTAGCTCGCAATCTTTAAAATGAGGGACGCCAATCACCAATGTTGCTTTTGAAATTCATAAGATCAAGATTTTCTTATAGTTTTGTGTTTCAGTTGTTATCAGTGATGGCTCTCATCAAGGAGGAGTATAGAAGGAGCTCCTGAAGCTAGTACCTTGAGGTAGAAGAATTAACAAAGATAATTGTGAAGACAAGGAGATCACCATCAGATTTACACTGAAGAAACCATCCCGACTTATAGATTTTCCTCACTAATATCAGCAATAAAAAAAATAGGTCAAGGAAATTCACTTAATGCTCACGCCTACTCTTTCACCAACATTAGTGATTGAAGGAAAATGTCGATCCATATCAGCAATAATGCCAATCACATTTTCAAACATTTAGTCGTTTGGTAGTCTAGAACTTGAGCATTGCTGAAAAAGGGACATGTCTAAGCTTTTCACTTTGTACTCATCAGGACACTCGCAAGAATACCAAATATAAAGGGAAAACAACACTTTATATTGTATGAAAAGATATTGCTGATTGGTTGACAAGTGGCGTTGCCATGGAGAATGCACCAGTGACGGTGACTGACAGTTAACTGCCAAGCATTGTTTGAAAACATGACCCTGATTGGCCAAGGCATTGTCCTGAGGAATGAGTCAGCAAATGGCTGTCACTTATTTTGTTTAGCTGAAACAGGCACAATGTATGTACATGTTCTTTCTGCCTGCAAAGAATAGGACCCTGTATATTGATATATGTAGCTTCCAGTAACCCAAATGCGCCACACTGCGAACCTGATTGATAATCTTAAATTGGTTGTCAGCATAATTCTTAGCACACTCAAGATTATTTGGCAAATTTTGTCCAATCACAGAATCATACCGAATGTTGGACACTGCGCCTTGAATTTTGCAAACACTGGCTGGTTGGGTACGGTCTGTGCCCTGTCCCTTCCGAACAGCGACTGTGATATGCTGTTTGATATGATCAGCCAGTCTTTGGGACGTATGGCCTACATACCTAGCATCACGCTGGCACTGAAATTCATATACCACATTTCTCATTTGTGTAATAGAGCATCTTTTGGCTTGACGGCAGCATCCTGTTAGTGACGAATACCACCTGTGTTGCTACTGCATAGTAGCAGCATGAAACAGCTAGCTTCACTATTTGCTCAAATTTTTAAAATACCTTGCCCTTCCAGATTAATCTGAGGGAGCCTGGGCACTTTTCAACGATGAAAGTAATGGGCTTAGGCCCGTTCATGAGTTTGCGTGAAATACAGTGCAAAATGATCTGATCAGGGTAGCCATTATTCTGCCTTTGATTTATGCTATTTCAGCATCAAGCTTGAACGAGGATAGAGGATCAGCCATGATCATATTGAATGGCGGAGCAGGCTCAAACGGCAGAATGACCTTCGCCTGTTCCTATTTTCTATGTTGCTATAGTGAGCAAATAGCTCGGGTCCTATTTACATGGTACAAGGTTGCCGAGAAGACCAATCTTATAGCGTGTGAAACTGTAAGAATCTCAATGTGTATATTGACCAGTAGAGGTAGGCTTGCAGTAGACCGTGGTAGAGAATCCTCTGGCATGTTTCTCAACTAGTACATCAACGAAGGGGAGTTCATTTGGCTACTCCAATTCATGGGTGAATTTGAGCACAGGATGGAGCCCAATATGACATGTAAGGAAATTGTTACATGGAGCTCCGGATTTAAATATAGTAAACGTATCATCTACGTATTGGAAATATGCAAGGAGTAGGAGGTTAGGTGTCATTCCATCGAAGACACGTTTCTCATGGAACCCAACAAAGGTGCTTGCGAGAGCTGGGCCTAGAGAGGCCCCATGGTAACACGATCTATTTGGGCATACGTGGTGTCATTAAAATGGAACTCAAGTGCGTGAGTTGTTGAGTTCATAAATTCAATGAATACTGATTCATGCAATGATGATGTGTCTAGATCACCATGAAATAGTGCTGCAGAGTAAATATCTATGGCTTCCTTAAGTGAAACATTGGTGAATAGGCTAGCAATGTCAAATGAGCACATGGACACAGCGTTGCTATCGATGTGCAAGTCCTGTATGGCCTTACAAATGTGAAGGAGTTCTTCACCGTGTATGTGGAAAACTTGGTCAAAACTGTTTGTAACAATTCACCCAGCCATTTGACCATGTCTCTTTTCTCAGCAACTTTCAATCATTGTTAGTAACTCCACCTGATCAATTCCTCCGATCAAGGAACCAACAATGAGCCACTGAAAATAAATACACAGCAATGTTATCACAAGACTTTACATATTAATTCCAGTAAGCGCCAGCATAAATACAAATTGGCAATACATTTTAATTTGCACATAATGCATAGGGCAGTCTTACATCCACCAGTACTGTACTGGTTTTACAGTGACAAACCCGCACCCATTTGTACAGTACCCCACTTTTATACAGTTCAAATATATAAGATTTTGCAGTTTCAAACCCTTACCATTACACTTTATCGCTCTTATTCAGCACTTGAATTTCTATAAAGTTTAAAAACATGGTAGGGTAATTATAATTTTTCTGATTTATCATTTCCAAGTAGGAAAGTTGGTTTTCTATTCATCTTTACCAGCGAGGGTACTTATCCTGCAGAGACAGCGAGTGAAATTACTGACTAAAATCAGCAATGGTGCCTCCATGGAAGTGTTGGTGCAGTGTTTACATTACAGCACTGCCTCCAGCAGCCATTAAATAAAAAAATCACGATATAACCACTGGGCAGATAACATCCTTTGAGATTCAGCTACACATAACAGCATTTCTTCTCTCTCCCAATCCTACCCTCCGCCCCACCCCCCCATCTTAAACCAACCCTAAATTAATCTTCAATCTAGAAATAATAAAGCTTTGTGCTCCCCAGTGACTGCCTACTTCCATCTCGAGCCTGTCTCTACAACCCCAGTCTGCGGCTGGCTTTCCCTCAAGTCCTTTAAGAAAATCATAATCAGGACTTACAAAATGTTTTTTTTTAAATTCTGATGCCCTCTATTGACCTCTCGCAGGTTTTCCATAAAGTTCAGGAAGATGTTAAGAGGGCTCCACCTGCCCTGTCAGTGGATACAAGTGATCCCTCGAAACTATTTTGAAGGAGGGCAGGGAAGTTCTGCCCAGTTCCCTGCCTAATATCTATCCTTCAACCAACATCAATGAAACCAACTGTCTGCACATTGCCATATTGCTGTTTATGGAACATTGCTGTGCACAAATTGACTCCCTTAAATGTACTTCATTGGCTGTAAAGCCACTTGGGGCTATATAAATGCAAGGGATTTTTTTTGATGGCACAGCTAAGACTGGGAACATTATGATAAAAATGTTTTTTTTTAAAAAAACATCAATTAGTCACTCCATGGTACAGCAAATCTTACCCACCTCCATGTGGCATTACCGTATTTCAAATACTTTACAAATGTTTCATGTTGCAAATTATTCCCCCTGCATGACACAGATGAATACCCTTGTCAGTCAGTCACGGAATGGCATTGGCAGCAGCCAGCAGGCAGGTATCCCTCTTAACCTTTTGACTGAGATTATCCTTTGGCACAATACAGAAGGAGATTTTTGAAAAATTGCTATTTTGAGAGCGATGAGAAGTGAAGGGGTTAATAAAGGGTCGCACTCAACATTCTCAACGAAAGCACACAAACCAAATGGATTTAAAGAGAAGCTGCGGCAATTTTTTTTTTAAAAACCATCAGTAATTTAAGAAGGGAAGACATTTTAAAAAATGGCTCAAGTCAGGAACCTAATCCACCATGACCAAATAATAGAGGGTCGCACCCCCAAGCGCATTCTGCTTTTAACACATGCATAACTGTATCAGTTAGAATCCAAGTTATTCCGACAATATGGTACTGTGCAAGCTTCATACTTTATATTGACTTCTCTAAATATGGATATAGACAAACTGCCCAAATACCTGTAAAATGCAAAATTCTTTTCCTGTTCCATTATCTTCAAAACTATACATTTTTTATACACATGCATTTTAAAAAAAAACCTTCACCAAGCACTTTGTTCCAATACAAAGAGCTTTTGTATTATTGCAACTAGCTGGAGGATATGTAGTATAATAACTAATGCTGTGTCGCATTCGCCAAGATTCAAGTTAGGTAAACCTAGCATACAAACTTATATAAATCTAGCGCCCATTTACTTATAATTGCTTTGGAATATATTATAATGTCATAAAGCGAAGATGGTTTTGTGAACACAGACTTGTACCCCATGTATATGTGGCATGTAGAATTGCTGAAATTTCAGTATACCCTTCTGGTTCCAGCTCCACAGTGTTGCTATCTAGTCTAATCCAATTTCCCCATGCCCTTTAATATTTTTCTTCTTTAAATGTTTACTTAATTTCCTCTTAAATGATTCGATTGACTCCACTTCAATGGACACTTATGGCAATGCATTCCTCATCCAAATGACCTATTGCATAAAAAAATTCCTTTCTGACCCTGGTCTTTATGCGTTTTAAACCCTCTGCTTAGTAGTAAAGAGTTATGTTATTATGTTTACCCCTAAATCAGCAGCCTCAACACTGTTTGCAATCTACAGATGTCGTTTCTACTTGTGTGCCGTGACTTTAGGTCTCTAATTTTACATATGACACAGTGTCCTTCTCACTATCCACCATTCTGTGGGATATACCAAATATAAAGGGCACCAAAAAAATTGCAAAGAAATCTGATCCCTGAAAGTCTTTTTTTAAAACTGTATAAAAAGTTTAAAGCCAACGGATCTTTGAAAATGTGTACAGTAAACATAGGCGAAACAATTCCTGTTGTGTGTTACAGTCCTTTTGAATTATCTACTGTATGCTCTCTCCATTTAATTTCAAGTTTAAAACTTAAAGAAATTGGAAAGTAATTATTATATTTAATCAAAAATCGCTATTGAAAACTTGACAGATTTATGGTCAAAACTTTAAAGATGTTTAAACATTCTTCCTTCAACCTACACCACCTAAAGCAGATTAATTACCCATTCATCTCGCGGCTGTTTGCTGGATCTTGCTATGCAAAATGTTGGCCTTTTGTGTTTATCTACATAACAACCAACGTACTTTGTATGTAATTAAATTGTATGTGAGCCGCATTGAGACACAATAAAGCTTTTTATAGAGGCAAGTATGTCTCCCTTCCCTGTTATAGTTAGGATGCTTTTAGATGCACCTACACTGCCACAGAGAAATTTACCAAAACTTAGTTCAAATCAGGCATCAAAAATTAGCAGTATAATTTACAAATGATAATTATACAGAATATTTCAAGATAAAGGAAAACTTGTACACCACAGATTTTAATGTGCAGAAAGGACAACAGGAAGGATGCATCATTCTCTTCCCTTTATGCATTTGGTGGGAAAGCAATTTGAAGGTGATAGCTGGCTACATACCATCATTCACGACATGACCAATCTGGACAAGCTAGATCTGATGCTGGTAAGGAAACAGATACATGTGCTATGGGAGATTATTTTAGAAGTTATTTTCAACTCTGGAGAAAAGGAATTTAAAACATTTGTTGGGCTTCTGGTTTCATCAAAATTAATGCAAAGTTCCGCTCATTAAACTTTTAATATGGAGCCTGCAATATTGTTTGCAATGGCTTTCGGAACTCATACCAGGCTCCACATTTTCTTTAGCTCCACTCATAGTTGCCAATTTTATCTTTTGTGACTTTTTTTTTACTTATAATAATTAAAAGCAGAAATAAAATTAGAATTCCAAGTGCCATTTTAGTTCAGGTTTTTAAAAAACACTAAATATTGATTTAAAGTCCTTTACTTACACTTAAAATTCTGTATAAGAGGATAATTTTCACGGGAGTAACTGAACATGTTTATTTCAAAAAAATGTACAAATTTAATTAGGTTCCCCACTGCATTACTGAGATTTTGTTTCAGGATGCTTTCAAGGTTACCACTGAAATGGTGTCTAAAAGATTTGTGTCTCTATATTTTACCCTTGCTTTAAAAATAATAGAGTTTCTTCCACATTTTAATTCTTCATTTAATTAATTTTAACTTTAAGTTTTCACATTTATTTTGTCCCTTTCAAAAATCCCGTTTCCCCTATATACGTATTAGATATAATATAAAAACACACTTAAACCTAGTTGGAAGAAGGCAGCCAGGGAAACTACATCAAAAATAAAATTACAGGGCAATATATAATACGTAGCAACAGATACAAATATTTGTCATCATGTTCAATTTTTTTAAAAATGGAGCATAACACTCAAATTGTTTCACAGAACTTTACAGGACTGACACAGGCCATTCAGTCTAACAGGTCCATGCTGATGATTACGCTTCACACAAAACTCCTCCCATCTTACTTAATTTAAGCATCTGACCATATCCTTTTTACTTCTGCCTCATGTAGTTACATAGTTTCGTGTTAAATGCGTCTATGCTAATCGCCTCAAATAGTCTCTGCGGTAGTTCCACATTCTCACTAGTCACTGGGTAAAGAAGCTTCTCCTAAATTTCCTAATGGATTCATTAGTGACTCTTATATTTATGGCCCCCTAGTTTTAATCTCCCCACAAATGGATCATGTATGTCTATTCCATCAAACCTTTTCATAATTTGAAAGATGTCTATCAGGTTACTCTCAGCCTTCGCTTGTCTAACCTGTTTAATTTTTCCTGATAGGTATTATCTCTCAATTCCAGTGTCATTCTTGCACATTTTTTCTGGCACTTTCTCCACTTTTTTTCCATATCCTTTTAGCAATAATACTGTTACTATTACATAATTGATTCACTAACTAATAATTAAGATAACTTATTTCATCCTGATTTGCTGCTTTAACTTGTTAAGCCCCAGGTCTGAGGGACAGTAAAATGATTAATATTTCTTTTCAATTCTTACATGGGATGTGGTTATCACTGGCATTTGTTGCCCATCCTTATTGCCATTAAGAAGATGGTGGTGAGCTGCCTTCTTGAACCGCTGCAGTCCATCTGGCCCAGGTACAAACCCCGTGTTAAATGCTGTTTATACTAGGTGTAGCTTCGCTCTCCACTCAAAGCAAAACAGTAGCGAAGGAAGAGGAGAGGGAAGAAAATAAAAGCACAATTGAGAAGTCCTGCCTTGCATCAAGTGCACACCTCACAGTGTGACAGTGGCAACAGGTGAGCAAGAGGTGAGAGACAAGAGGTTAAGGGCAAATCCATATTTTCAACATTACTCCCAGTCAAATGATGATGTGTAAGTGCCAGCAATTTGATGGGTGGAACACACAGAGAATCAGAGATACCTGAGACGGAGTTAAAACAAAGGGAGGGAAATCAGTTAAGGTTATCTGCTGCTGGAGTGAAGTTGAAGGAATTAAAAAAGGGAATCTGGTCTCGAGGGAAATACTTATTGGAAATATTGTCCCATTTTATGCTGGGAAAAGTCAGACTAATCAGAATCTCATTTATCAACTTCCTTACATGTGTTTTCACTAATATTGTCAAACCACATTTTGATTCAACAATCTTTGTTCAGTATGAAATGAGGTTTGCTTTGAATGAAAATCACTTGCTTCCCTCCTCCTGCAGACTAAGTCCAGTTTTAATGGGTGCCATATCAATGTATTAAATTGAATAAGGTATTAATATATTCCTCCCAACCCCAATTATTATTTCAATTCCAAAGTACTTACATTATTCTTTGTAATGGGGGAGAAAGAAAAAGGCTTGCATTTCTCTCATGCCTTTCATGACCTCAGGACATCCTAACATGTTCAACAGTCAATGAAGCCCTTTTGAGCTGTAGCAGTGTTGTAGAAAACATGGCAGCCAACTTGAACACAGAAAATTTCTACAAACAACAATACAGAGGGAATCCATATTTTTTTAAAACTGATTTTAATTGAATTATACTTGCAGTTATGTTATGGCTACAACGCTCCGAGATCTCTGCGTTCCTCCAATTCTGGCCTCTTACATATCCCTGCTTTTAATCACCACCATTGGCAGTGTGCTTTCAGCAGTCTAGGCCATAAGTGTTGAAATTTCCTCCTTAAGCTCCTCCACCACCATCTCCTTCTTTAAGATGCTCTTTAAAACCTACCTTTTGATCATCTGTGCCAATATCTCCTTGTGTAATTCAGTGGCAAACTGTCTGATAATTGCTCCTGTGAGGAGACTTGGGACATTTTTAGCGTGTTAAAGGTGCCACCTTAATGCAAGCTGTTGTTGTAAAACATCCCAAGACATTTCAGAGGTATAAGTAGACCCTGAGCAGCAGCTGGTCCAGGATAGGTAACTAAAGACATGGTCAGCATACTTTTATTTTAATTTTACACTGTTTTCTTATTTTCCTTGTTCCAGAATTTCTGACCCCACCAGTTGGATACTGATCTGTGAACTATAGTTCTACAAAACATATTCTAAATTATTTTTCTCTCAAGAGGCAAAAGGGGGTGGGCAAGGAAAGGAGGAGGCATTCTCCAAGACAGTGGAATTTAATTAATCACAGTGGAAAAATAAGTAAATAATATTCCTCTATCTTAAAAGCCTTAAGGCAGAAATATTTTACAATTCTTCAAACCACTGTGTATAATCAAATATTATGAAATCAACAATGTGTAAAAGTACATAAAATTGTATGGAAGCTTTTGAGTTGTTAGCTGCAAATGAAATAAGGAGTGAAGAAGTTTGGGCAAAGTGCTATAAAGGAACAGTGTGTCTACAAATTAAGGTGGACAGTTCGTCCTGGCTAAACCTATAGAATATACAGAAACACAAAAGTGTAGATTTAATTTTAAGTTTTGAATTCAGTAGCAACAGCGCCATGGGCAAGGGGAGACTGAGTAAAAACGCAAACAAAGGAATTTTTTAAAAAATCAGCATCAAAACATACACAGCAGTACTACAACCAAGGTTGTAACACACCCATACACACACACACAAATACAAACACACATTTCCACCCCACCCCCCCACCCCATAGCAAGTTTAACAACAACCTCAAACATTATCTAAAGTAAAACAAAACATACTGTGGTGAGAGCCTTGACAAGGACTGGGCTTAAATACAAGTCCATTACAGTCAGACACCTGAGGCAAAATTTAGCCTCAGAAGTAACGCCGAAAGATCAAAACTAAGACAAGAGGTATTGTAGCAAGAGTCTGGTCAGAGACTGAGCCAAGGTGAATGATAAGAAGCCTATTCAGGACTGGTATTGGCAGGGGTGGCCGGGGACCACCTTATCAAGCCATGGAATTTACACTGGGAATAAATTATGAAGGCTTTAAATAGAAATATTTTGTTTAAAAAAAAAACTAGAAATGCTTTACAATTATATATTTTGTATGCTGAACATGTGGGGAGGCAATGTGATGCTGAAGGGAAGGCTCAAGTCAATTGAAACTTTAAGGATTTAAGCTTCACTTGACAAATACTGTAGTGTGCTGTTAAAAGATTCTTTGGAGCCATTTTAATGGTTGATACTCCCATGCACAGAGTACATTAAGTATTTGGGTACACAAATCAAATTACCAGCACTAAACTAAAGATGAAGGTCAAGGAATCTGGGCACTATTATTTTGGGATACCAAGAGATGATGTTTGGTGCCTCTAACCTTGCCCTGAACAACAAGCATAAAAGAAGCTTTTAATCATAATGTCTTCTGAATCCCAAAGACACTCAAGATTTACTACTTTGAACTCCGTTTTTTTTTAAGTTATCAAATTTAAATCTATTTTTAATGATTCTGCATTTTTTTTGAAAAAAGGGAAAATGTACATTAGGGGGAAAAATGATTGTGTCGGAAACATTTGGAAGTATTTTACTCGCCAACTTCCCTTTCACTAATGTTTTGGAATAACATCACACGTTTAACATATGCAATCCCCTGGCAATACACCTCCCCTCCCCTCCCCCAACCCCCATATTCCTGTTGCTTTGCAGTTCACGAACAGCTGACAAAGAGAAAAGTCTCAAAGATTAAAGAGAGGCCATTGACTGCTGGCTCCCACAAAAAAGTCAGTTTTTTAATAACATTAAACATGACTGCACATGAATATGATCATTGTTCCTGTGGCTGGTTTACATACAGACAGGACAAATCAGCTACAAAGTTGACATGCATCAAGAATGAACCTAAAAGAAAATGTGCAGACTGTTTCTTCCTGAAGAAACAGTGAGAGAGAGAGAGAGAGTGTGTTAAGAAATGTCGCCAGGTATTAATCAGTAAACAACAGCTTTTATTTCTGTTTCAAATGTGCAAAATGAAAGGAGAGGATGAAAACGGTATCCTCAGTCTCACACAATTTCTGCAAAGATGGAACGAGACATCTTTTCACGTTCAAACCTACCCCGGTCATTGAACAAGAAATATAAATCAAGGACACTGACAATGGTCCAGCTATGGAAACTTTTTAATCAATCATGTCGCTTCTCGACAAGAGGTCACCTAAACTCCATAAGGCAAGAACAGGAGTCATTGGTCGCCCGTCCTCTACATTTTCCATTTATTACACTGATGTTAAATGCCATACAATTAGCAGACACTGATTAAATATCAATTCAGGAAAAAAATTGTCTGGGATCATTTTGACCCTACAATTATTAATTTATGCCAAGTTACACTTCACCTGATTATTAACTAAACTAGGCAGCAGGAATATAAAGTTTGCTTCAGATACCACAATAATTTTAAACTTAATTTCTATTTAATCTTTTCAAATTAGGAGAGTGTAAAACATAGCTATAATGTACACCCCTTCCCCAGTCAGGCTGTGAATTGATGAAAAGGTGCCATGCAAGTGTATAACATGCCCACACTATTAACTGTTTATGGTCATATGCCAAATGAGCTACAGTGCAGCAGAGAGACTGGAGGACGCTGAGATGTCCTCAGGTTCCAGGTGAGGGGTGTTAACTTGCCATTATGGCAAGGATGTAAAAACAATTCAACACGAACAGCTTTCCCCAGAGTTGGAGGGAGGTTTGTTGCTTTCAAGTTAATGAGAGGCAACGAGGAGGAGTTGGGGTCAGCATGACCGAACTTACAAGTTAGAACAATGTCTCTGGCAGAACAGCACAAGGATCTGGGGAACACGGTTCTTGCGGTGGCATGACCTGTCTATTAGGCGTCATGCTAGCACCACACAATATGCTGCTGACTCTGGAGAACGTGCTCTTGTTGTTTAATAAAGCTGGTTTCACAAAGTCTCTCATTTTCATTTTAGTACTTGCGACACTCAGCTCCAACTTTCAGGCAATTTTGGGTGGAAGATTTACAGCACATTTTCAAGGATTATTTTTTTCACCCTAAGTCATGATACGCTGGGGGGGGGGGGGGCGGGGGGGAAGAGAGAATCGAGAGTGGAAGAAATCAAGACCTCACAATTTCCTGTAACTTTCCGATCAGTCTGTGACTGTAATCAGAAAGCTTTATACTGTTTTCCCTATTATTTCAGGCAAAGGATGGTCCCTTTAGCGTTCCCAGTCCGCCTCAAGATTTACTCCTCACCTGAACAAGTGAAGCAAAAGGTAAGGAGAGGGGATTCACCACTTTGTTTACAGCGAGCTAGAAGATGAATTTCAATGCAGTAGGATTAAGAGAATGAGTCAAATTTTATTAAATTAGAAGGAAAAGTGGAATTCATTCAGTTAATGGAGAAACGTTAAGAGGGAAGAGAGCAAAAAGGAGCCCACAGTCCTACATAATAAAACGTGCAAGTTTTAAATTGCAGGCTTCAGCCACTAATCATGTCCCAACTGTTATTTCATGGTCATCAACTGCGGATTAATCTGCAGCAAATCGACATTGTTTACAACATTAGTGCTGCCCATCAATTGTTAGTCAAGCAAACTCCATCTAAAACAAATTGAAAAAGTCAATCCTGTTCCACCGAGCGGGTTGCTTTTTGAGAATAATTTCCAGGTAGAATCTCATCTCGAAAGTTCCTTCTACCAAGCGCTCAAGGCTGGCCCCTCGACAAGAGGACTCGCCACAATCACTCCGGAGGTGTCGGTCAGAGTTTGATTATTCAAAGCCGAAAGAAAAACCGAACTTACCCGGCGGATTTGTATAAAATTATGGGTCAGCTGTTTCTGTTGTCGGATGATTTAATTGCAAATTTCGCAGTAAATACAAAGGAGCAGTTTCTGATTTAAGACAGTATTCTCTATTTCATCATCACAATGTTAAACACACGTCAATGGTTTGTCCAGTTTGCACAATGCAATTTAAGAGACACTTTATACGTTGTGCTTAGTTCCGATTCTATATAGTCTGACCGCACAACTCTCTCGGAATAAAAACATCCTCAATAATTTTGGTTTATTAATCAGGAATTGAAATACGTACTGGAACCGCAGTCCTGAACTTGCTGAAGCTCAACAGTTGTCACATCAATTTGCTGCATGCATCCAGTACTTTGCACAGGGTAATAAAGAGGGAGTTTAAACTAAACTGAGACCCAGCTCCGAACATTCAATTAATCATTCCTAACAATCAATAAAACTATCAGATTACAAAACAAACAGTAGGGCAGAGCTGTATTTCAAATTTATCAGCCCATGTCTTTGCAAGAAAGCACAGGAGCGGAGCGTCGCTTGCGTTAATCAGGCGATTAACATGAAGCTGCTGGGACCCCTGGCTTTGCACCGTTCGCCACCCTATGAAAATCAAAACCTCAAATTACTCACAAAGATTGGAACGAAAATGTGAGATTAAGATATGAGGTTAAAACTTAAAGGATTTCGAAAGCAACGCTGGTCAGCAGTCCGAAATGTTTGCCGGTGATGGAAATTGAAACGGATGGACGCGTGTTTCTCGGTTGTCCATCAAGCCTTGTTCATTATTTCTCCAGATAACTAGTGCAAAAAGTGAAACAACAATCGGGGTATATAATAAAAAATCCTCAAAAAAAAATCTGAAAGGACTAAGGCAAAAGCATTGAAAGTAAATCTCTTTAAAAAAAATTCCAAGATTAAAAGTAAAATATGGAAACAAAAGAGTAGGCTAAAATTTGACTTAAAAGATAAAATTAATGGTCCAGAGATAAGAGTAAAATTAAAATGACTGAAATAAGACTGATACTAAGGATGTAGTTGTACTATTTGTTTGAGTCATTATGACATACAAGCGTGAATACAAATTTCAATTCAAATTTTATCCGACTTCACAGGAGAATGTTCCAGATTCTCTCAGGGAGACCATCAGGTACCACTTGAATTTGACACCACATGGTATAGCATTGGGGTGCAGTGTCAAACCTGACTTAAAAAATGCTCAGGGGGTCCCTGGGACCAGCTGGAGACTTTACAAACTTACACAGAGTTGCTTTAAAATGCTTGGAGAGTGGGAACGCTCTTACTACACTCAAAACGTTGAACCTTTTCGAACAGAAAGCACAGTCTTGCCTCGGGACACAGGCAAACATAGGCAGAACTGTCCCCTGGTCCTCCAGTCGATTCAGAGTTAAGCAGCGTGAACAAGGCAATCAAGCTCAAACCCGTAACTGAATCCAGTCTAGAATATGTTTGTATTGCAGAAGCGCTTTCAGTCAGTTTGGTAGCATGGGTTGTACTGGTGCTCCGAATTCAACCCATTTACATTGCAATAGGTGTGCACCACACTTATGGAAATATCACATTAACTGTCCATGAGCCAATGTTCAACAGTGGCCTTCATGGGCTGATGCATCCAAGCACCAACTGCCCAATGTCAGCAGGTGCCCAGCAATGTTAAAACCGTATTACTGGACATGGCCCTGGTATGAGTGGTGCTGCAACAACAACTTGCATTTAGATAACACCAACATAGTGAAATGACCCACACCACTTCACAGGAGCATCAGTCAGACAAAATTTGACACCGCGTGACATAAAACTGTTTGAGACAGATGAGTGAAAGCTTGGTCAAAAAGCTATGTTTTAAGGAACAACTTAAAAAGGAAGAGAGGTAGAGAGATTTAGGAGGGAATTCTGCGGCTTAGGGCCAAGCAACTTAAGGCTTGGCTAGCAGTGGGGGAGCTGTTAACATTGGGGATACTTAAGAGGCCTGAATTGGAGGAGACAGAGAGCTCATACATACATTTTCTTTCATTCATTCATGGGATGTGGGCGTTGCTACCTAGGCCAGCATTTATTGCCCATCCCTAACTGCCCTTGTTCAGAGGACATTTTTCATTGTCAACCACATTGCAGTGGGCCTGGAGTTACATGTAGACCAGTCCAGGTAAGGGTGGCAGATTTCCTTCCCTAAAGGGCATTGGGGAGGGCAACTAGCAATGGTTTTATGGTTATCAAACTTTTAATTCCAGGTTTTTATTGAATTCAAATTTCACCATCTGCCATGGTGGGATTCGAAGTCAGGTCCCCAGAGCATTACCCTGAGTCTCTGGATCACTAATCAGTGACAATATCGCTATGCTGCCAGATATATTAGGAGCAGAAGTAGGCCACTCAGCCCCAAGAGCCTGCTCTGCCATTCAATAAGGTCATGGCTGAACTGATTGTAACTTCAACTCCACATTCTCACCTACCTCTGATAACCTTTCACTCTCCCTGCTTATCAAACACCTGTCTAGCCCTGCCTTAAAAATATTCAAAGACTCTGCCTCAACCACCTTTTGAGGAAGAGAGTTACAAAGACCCTCAGAAGAGGGTCAAAGAGTTACAAAGGCCCTCAGAAAAAAATTCTCTCAACTCTACCTTAAATGGGCGACCTCATTTTTTTTTAAAAGCAGTGACGCTTGGTTGTCGATTCTCCCATAAGAGGAAACATCCTCTCCACATCCAATCTGTCAAGGTCCCTCAGGATCTTATATGTTTCAATCAAGTCACTTCTTACTCTGTTAAACTCCAGTGGATACAAGAGGGTTGTGGGGCTTTTATTGCCACTTTAACTGCAATGACCCCAATAACAATGCTTCAGTTAAACTCTACCACTGTCTCCAAAACCCTCCATCATGCTTGGAATCCATGTGGAAGTTAGGAGAGTTGGTGATTTCCTTTTTAAATAGATCCTGCATCATTGAGGTAGCTGCATATAATGCATATTGCACAATCAGGTATGAAACATCAACAAAGCAAAGGACTTGTGTTCACATAAAGCATATGATGTGTATTTCAGTAAATGTACTTTCTCTTCGTGAATGTGTTGCTCAGCAAGGTGAAGGATTTTGGTGTAGAGAAATAAAACATTTTACACTTTGGGCTCCTAGGTCAACATCCAGGTCAACTGGAAATCCAAAACAAGAACAGAATTACCTGGAAAAACTCAGCAGGTCTGGCAGCATCGGCGGAGAAGAAAAGAGTTGACGTTTCGAGGACTCAAAACGTCAACTCTTTTCTTCTCCGCCGATGCTGCCAGACCTGCTGAGTTTTTCCAGGTAATTCTGTTTTTGTTTTGGATTTCCAGCATCCACAGTTTTTTGTTTTTAACAGCTGCAAGACAAATTGGATGAAGAAAAAAAGCACTCTCTACTCTGCATCCAAAAAGTGTCATATATACACCAGGGTAGCGGTTATAAAACGGGAACCAGCAATCAGTTGTAAATTCCACATGGCAAATTGTGACCATTAATTTGTGGGATGGCTCCAAGGAAAAAAAATGACCAAACCCAAATGATTTACTAATGTACTGCAGGGAAGAGAACCAATCAACTTGCTACTCCTGCTTGGGTCCAGCATACATGACGACTCCTTCCCACTCCACTGGAGTGGGCTAACAAGCTGCAAACAACTTCTCCAAGGTACAAGGCCATTGTTCTCCAGCTCATCATTGAGAACAAGATGACAGTAGCCTGGATTTTGCTGTCAGAGGAAAAAGGATGGCCTTGCCACTGACCTCAGGAGGAAGATGCCCACAAAGATCTAGCAAGCTCAGTGGTGTCAATTTCCCCTATTAAGACATCAATTTCATTCTGGTGCCTGCTATAGGGCACCCAGGAATAGTGAAGTCAAACAAGCTGAATAGCCAATCAAATTAAAGAATTCTCAGACAGCAAACCGGGAACTAAGTAGCAATTTTTCATCATTTTAAATTATAGCAAACTAAAGATTGGGACATACACATGGGATTACATGAGGAGCTGAAATATCGTACACAAACCTTAAATATTAGTTTTAAAAATCAACGGAATTTATCATGGAATGGAGTGACACTCCTGACTCCTAAAATAAAGTTTTGACAGAGGTTATTCAGCAATAACTATAATTCAGGTTTTTTTTATTCTTTCATGGGATGTGGGTGTCACTGGCAAGACCAGCATTTGTTGCCCTAATTGCTTTGAACTGAGTGGCTTGTGAGGCATTTTCAGAGAGCAGATTAACCACATTGCTGAAGGTCTGGAGTCACATGTAGGCCAGAGAAGGCAAGGACTGAAAATTTCCTTCCCTAAAGGACGTTAGTGAACCAGATGAGTTTTTACAACAATCGACAATGGTTTCATGATCACCATTACTGAGACTAGCTTTTAATTCCACATTTATTAATTGAATTTAAATTCCACTAGCTGCCATGCTAGAATTTGAACCCGTGTCCCCCAGAGCATTAGCTGGGCCTCTGGATTACTAGTCCAGTGACATTACCACTACGCCACCATCTCCCCATTTAGTACGCTGATAAAAAAGTTAGTTACACCTCATTCAACAAGGTGTCATATTTTTAATTGTTTTTACCACAAGAATAATGCATAAAAAGTTGAAGTTCACATCAAATCACTGACTTCTGTGTTGATTGCATCTGAAAAGGCTGCAACATCGCACCCTGTGGGGGAGCGAGGTATCCCAGACAGCAACTTCTGGATCTCAATAATAAAAGCAAAAAACTGATCTCCATGTTTAACAGCACATGTGCGGATGCCAGAAGTTTCTGAGAGTTTCATAGAGTAATGGCAGCTAACGCTGGCAGTTTCACTATTAACACAAAACCTGAACCAATATCTTTGGATCCCAGCACAAAATACATCATCCAGTCAATGACCTCATACCTCCCCAATGCCACTCTCTCAGGCGGATTTATTTATTTAGCAAATGCAAATCCACTCAGCCAAGCAAGAGTCATCTCATTTGCTGAGTTTCAGGTGATTAGTCCACTACTCAGTCCGTAGAAGGGACACTCCTCAGTAACGTGCAGGATTGTTTGTGTCTTTCTATAAGTGCAGAAGGAATTTGTACTGATGCCCCAGCGGTGGAGTTTGGCTGCACAGGAGCTGGCCTGTTTGGCCTGTCCTGAGCCTGTTCAGCAAGGACCACTCTCGCCATAGTAGTTCAAAGCCTGCCATTCAATAAATGAGGTTTGTCACAAGGAACTTGTTAGTAACTTCCCATGTTTCTCATTCCTTGATCCAAAAGATGTTTGCTGGTAGATCTTGCTCAGGGACGGCGCTCCATTTGGGCACTGAGCTGGAAGGCAGGCAGGTGGGTTGAAGAAGTTATCATGGAGTGCTAAGTGAGCTGCAGCACAGATGATTTATCTTATACTTTCAAGGGATGTGGGTGTCACTGGCTACACCAGCATTTTTATTGCACATCCCTAACTGCCTTTGAAAAAATGGTGGTGTCACCTTCTTGAACCCCTGCAGTCCATGTGGTGTAGGTACACCCACAGTGTTGTTAGGAAGGGAGTTTCATGATTTTTGACCCAGTGACAGTGAAGGAATGGTGATATATTTCCAAGTCAGGATGGGGATTAGCTTAGAGGGAACTTGCAGATGGTGGTGCTCCCATGCATCTGCTGCCCTTGCCCTTTGAGGTGGTAGAGGTCACAGGTTTGGAAGATTCTGTTGAAAGAGCCTTGGTGAATTGCTGCACTGCATCTTGTAGCTAGTACACACTGCTGCCACTGTGCGTCAAATGATGAAGGGAGTGAATGTTTGTGGATGGGGTGCCAATCAAGCCGGCTGCTTTGTCCTGGATAGCATCAAGCTTCTCGAGTGTTGTGGAGCTGCATTCATCCAGGCATCTGGAGAGTATTCCATCACACTCCTGACTTGTGCCTTGTAAATGGTGGACAGGCTTTGGGGAGTCAGGAGGTGAGTTACTCTCTGTAGAATTCCCAGCCTCTGAGCCGTCTTGTAGCCACATTATTTATATGGCTTGTCCAGTTCAGTTTCTGGTCATTAGTAACCCCTAGGATGTTGATAATGGGGCACTCAGCGATGGTAATGCTATTGAATGTCATGGGGAGATGGTTAGATTCTCTCTTGTTGGAGATGGTCATTGCCTGGCATTTGTGTGGCACGAATGTAACTAGATAAGTAACATTAATAAGTAATTAATTATTAATAATTAATAGTTTATTCATAAATAACATTCACACCATCTCTGGTGAGTCAGTTTTGTCAGTGGGACACAACATACCACCATCACCATCCCTGGGTATTTGGAACATAGTCATACTCATGAAATTGTACTTTCAGACTATGTCAAGCTATTTTTTGGCTATTCTGTGGGACAACTCTCCCAATTTTGGCACAAGCCCCAGATGTGAGTAAAGAGGACAAGACTAGGTATGTTGTTGTCGTTTCCAGTGCCTAGGTCGATGCTGGATGATCCATCCATTTTTATTCCTTTGCCAGCTTGTGGATTTTCGTCAGTCAGCAGACGTGTAGGGGAGTGATGTTTGCGAGCAGAGGATACCAAGGGAGGGATATTGAACTGAGAGTTCCAGTTATGATGCGCATTGTTGAATTCAACTGAGCGTCAACAAGATAGATGTGTGATGACTTTTGCCAGACAAGTGCACAGTGCTCTGCTGCGGATTATGATACAGCAAGTGCTGAATGCGGAGTGTTGTGGCAGCAGCATCCCACAGAGATCCAGTATATTTGGTTAGCAGGTTGTAGCTGGTTTTGACCTTTGCTGCTGTTTTCTCCAGATGTTCCCGGAAGGAGAGTCCTATCTAGAGTCATATGAAGGCTGATATAGACAGTTTACCATCTCGGTATCCTAATCCTTCTTTGGCTCAGTGTCCATATATTCTTTACATTCTCGTGAAGCACTTTGAAAAGTTCTCTATTTTAAAAGGTGCAATATAAATGCAAGTTATTTTTGTTCTTCTTCTCAAGGTGACTGATACATAAAGTGATCTCGGGGCAGGACCTCTGTTCATTTCTCTAAGCCCTTGCATTCTTGCAATTTCCTCTACCATTGCCTGTAGGAGACTCTAATTTTCACTTTCAAGTTGTCCAACATCATTGTTCTCTTTCTCCCTCTTGGGTCTACTTCCCTCAATCACTTCCTTCAGCAAGCTCTCGGATCTTTGAGTATGGTCAATCCAAGCTTGCTTCCTTTTCTTGGTGATATTCATTCACAATCTTTCCTCCTCCACCATCCTGAGAATTTCTTCACTGCTTGAGTTCTCTCCAACTGACCCATTCCATCCTTCTCCAGGACCACATTTCACCACTTTCCAGTTTTTGGATGTCCACTTTCCTCAAGATCCACATTTCAGCCCATACAACAAGGTGCTTCAAATCACAGTCTTGGTAATTCTTTTCGTAACAAGGTGACTATGAGTGACCAATAAATGCAGACTTACCAGTGTCACCCATATCCCAAGTACTAATTAAAAATAGTTGTGGCTTAACTTCCCAATCTCAGAGGAGCACTGTCTATACTGTCATAGAATATTAAAGCATAGTTTTTTATTTGCACTTCCTACACTGGACCATCACAATTAGATGGCCAAGTCATCCAAAATTAGAGGTAATTTTGTGGTATGGGCCATGCCTACTAGAAACAGGATTGAAACAGCTCATACTCATTTCATGTGCAACAGTAGCAACCAGCAGACAGAGAAAACTTTCATTCCACCAAGTGATAGAGGTGAAAGGCCAAGTGCCCAATCAACTCCATGACCCAGACCCCCAAATGAATTTATTACTGAAACAACAGTTAATAGTTTTGAAACAATGGTAGGAATTGACAAAGATCAATGCTGTACTTATGTTATCTAAAGTCTCAAAAATCTTCAAGGTGCTAATAGGAGACGGCTTGGGAACAGAACAGAAGGAAACACTTGACTGAAGTTTTATAAATGGCAATTCAAAACTGTAATCCCACAGCTAATTTAGTACTGAGTAAATGGCAACTTGCATGAGTGTAGTTGCAGAGTTCCTCTTACAACCCTCGCAGATCTCTGACCTCTTCCAATTCTTGATTCTTCCACATTCCCAAGTTCCATTGCCCCACCAATGGCGGCCATGTCTTCAGCTGTCTGAATCTAAACTCTGAAATTTCTTCGTTAAACCTCTCTGTCTCTCTCATCAAACCCTACCTCTTTGCCCGCACAGATGCAATAAAAATCAGAAATGGGCCAGAATTGGGGGAATCGCAGATATCGCAGTTCATAGCGCTCGAAAAGGTTACAGAGATAGAGTGGGACAACACAATGAGGGATAAGGCAATGAGGGATTGAAAAACAAGGGTGTGAGAATATAAAATAGTGGTGCTGGTGGACTGGGAACAGATGTAGGTCAATAAGCACAGGGGTAATGGACTTGGTGCAAGTTAGGATATAAGCAGCAGAGTTTTGGATGAGACCACACACCCACAGACTACAGAAAAGGGTCACTACTCCAATCATTCCAGTCATTCACAGTCAAAGCAGAGTGAGCGAGGAAAAAACAATGATAGGGGACAAAAAAGTGAAACCACAACCGCTGGAAAAACAATTGCATTTTTTCCCAGTTGTTTTGAAAGCCATAAAATTAAACTCAGAATAGTTAAAATCAGGTGTTCATACACTAGACCACCAAAAAATATGCAGATGGTCATGGCCAAAATATGAACATTTCCAACAAAATTAGCCACAGAGTTTAAAAAATGCTTTAAAGAAAATTAGAAACATAAGCATTTCTCCTGACACAAAAAGATAGACTGAGTGAGCTCATGTTTTCACAATTAAAGGTCCCCGAGCTGTGCACTCATCTTGCACAAACTAGCTTTTGACAACACAACGTGCACATTATCAGAATGTTCCTATTGTCACTACAGTTACTATCACAGCATTAAAGGTTGTTGAAAGCTATAATCAGGTTCACAATGGGACCAGTGGATCCTGAGTATACTGTGGAAT